>NC_053160.1:164921305-166121305 GCF_016835505.1 Polypterus senegalus | reverse complement strand
ATTAAAGGGTTTTGTGAATGCTATGTACAACATGAGCGCCACAGTAGGCTGCAGTTTTTATGTTTCGTTCTGTTTTTGTGTCCTTGTTTAAAGAGATCAAGCGTTCTTCCAAGTATTAGTCAGGCACTGATTTACTTTACATGAGATTCCCTTGGGCCTACAATGAACTCCAGATTGTGAGTCATTTTGTTTCCTTCACCTCCTTCTTTGTTACCAAGTCTTTGGCAATTGGCTTTGGTTCCGTTTGCTGAATGTGTCTTTGAATTGCTTTGTAGATTGATGGCGCTGCATTGCACTCCCCATATAGCACATTCAGGTAGACCTCAGAAGTGAGCTGTGTAAAAATACATTTTAGGTTGACTTGACTGGACATGATGTTTTTAACTACTATGCAATCCGTTTGTTGACAAATCAGCAGACACAAGTAGGCCGTCCCATGCAGGTTTGTCAGGTATTCCTTGTTGTACTGAGTTGGAAGCCTTAGTGTTGCCATTCCAGAATAGACATGTTGTTCTCCTTTTTTCCTATAGTGATGTGTTTACGTGTCTTTATTTTTGTATCTTCTAAAAGATATTGTACCTCAGGCTTGTATAGTACAGCATTTCAAAATCCATCTGGAAGATGTGGAAGTTTTTGTTTGATCTTCTTTCCAAGTCAGAGTGCATCTTTTGTAATTGGCAGCTGTGCCATTATAAACCAAGGCATGGCCGGATTCCAATATGCCAAAAGTGAATTGTTTCTAAATTTGAGAAAATAACCCATATTAAAATTACTGAAGTATTCAGCATAACTGCCAAGAGGAAGAAAATATGAAGAAATCTTGGATCTTTTATTTATCAGAATATGAAATGAAAGAATGGCTGTAATTGGTGTAGTAGTTAGCACTAGCAGTTAACAAGAATTAGGTTTGATTCCTGGCCTGGTCATTATCTGCTTGGAGTTTTACTGTTCTCTCTTGTTCATGTAAGTTTATTCTAGTGACCTGATACATCTTAAAAATATATGCAATAGATTCATTCCAACCAGTTTTTACCCTTTTATCCGATTTTTGATTAGTGGGTGTTGGTGAAATCAAACACCATCTGTTTAGAACTGACATCCAACCTAACATGCACATCTTTGAGACTAGATAGGAATTCCCATGTGCTCATTCTACTCAGGCATTGCCAGCTTTCAAAACCAAGATTCTGAAGATTTGTATCAGCTATATTTAACCACTAAGCCACCATGTCACTCCAGTGCTACTGATACTTTTTAAGTTAGTGTGTATTGATATATAAGATAAAGTTATATTAAGTCCCAAAAATCAGCGTTACCAAACTGTTGGCCTACCATTACTGTGTCATGGGAAACCGTGGTCTATGGCCGCTTCATCTGACATAGGGCAGTTGGCAACCATAGATAGATAAATTGTTATTTTTTGGTCTCAAAAGAGGTACATTTAACTGTTCACAGAAAGAAGCTCAATAAATCTTTATATATAATACGCTACTGTGGCTGTTCGTTTGTCTGTCCAGGATTTTAAATCACCTGTAGCTCGCAAACTGGTTGACCGATTGACCTGAAATTTGGTACACATATACTACATGATGTCTACTATCCACTTTCAGGGTGATGATTGACCTCCAAGGTTATTCCTCTTTTTATTTTTATTTTATTTTATTGTAGAATCAACTCTTGGCAGCAGGGGGGCAGTGTGGCGCATGTGTACGGGCACTGTTCTCATCCCCACCACCTTCGCCATCACATCCCCTACCTCTTCATATCTTAAATCATTCTTGACGTAGATTGAAGACTTAAGTGACAGCTTAAGTGAAAAATGAAAGAAAATGTACTAAGTAACTGCAACACAAACACTGACATAATCAATTTTAATGCAAAAAGATGCCAACGAAAGAAGAGAAGAATCGGGCCGCTAGGGTGGAGGAAAGAAGAGCTGCTCTGGAAGCAGCGAGCGCATCAACTGCTGAGCAAATGAATGCTAAACATACAGAGAAAGAGGATGAAAACCAGGAATGCTCAAGTCAAGTGTATTCACTGCACGTTATCGAGCAGTGTGCCGTTACTGGTATTATAATAAATGACAATGACAACCCTCCCCAAATACCAACAAGAATTACTAATAACTAGATCAGTGACAGTCACAGCGAGCAGATATATTGCTGTTGGCCTAAAAGAATCCCAGTAATTTTTCTTGACACTCTTCTGCTAAATAATTGGCTGTGTTGTAGAGAGGATGTGCAGCATTATTCATAATGGCCATCAGTTTTGTTTTCATTCTCTCCACCTTCACTACCTCCAGTAGATCGAGAGTGCATCTCTTAACTGAGCCTGCTGTTTTAATTAGCTAGTTGATTTGATGGGCTTCTCTTGAAGTGATGTTACCAGCCCAGCAGCACACCACAGCACAGAAAATCAACACTGGTCATAAACAGACCACGTGAAGTGTACAACTACTCACACTTCAGGATAAAAGTCTCCGAAGAAATATGGTTGCAATGCCAGTCCACCACAGGGCACAGCTGTATTCAATTTATGCCAATTTAAAATTAAAAATGTAACCTAATGAATGTGGAAACCTGGAGAAAACCTACATTGACCCATTGAAAAAATATAAACTTCAAACAGCTAGTCGATTCAACTTCATGTCTTCATAATTCACCAGAAGTTCACATCCTCTGATGTCATCAGTGCAACAATATTTAGGGCATCACGTGTGATCCTGAATCACCAGAGATTTGCTATACTTGTTATCATTTTGTTTGCTGTTTCCTGTTTTATTCATGATGTGCTGTGTTTCCCAGAATTTTTCAAAACATATCCTGGAATACTGAAGACTTTTTTTAACTTGAATGCAGCATTTTATGCTGCAGGAAACTGCAATTAAGCTCTGCTGGGAAGTTAAAGAACTGAGTGAGCTGTTTAAGAACACTGAGAGAACAAGAAAAATTGAGAGCTCGCAGACAAAATGACAGGCCCAGGAAAAAGTGTCACAGAAATGAATGGCTGACTTCTTCGTTATCCAACACAGAACTACTAGACTGGCATGACACGGTTTACAAAGCTGCCGGCACCATTCATGATCCTTAGTATGGTCTAGCTTACCTCACTTTTCTTGCCACCTGCTTTCTGCTGAGCAGGGATTTTGCAGCAGAATCAATTAAACTGATATGGAAAAGTAAAACTTGTGAACCTCTAATGCCAAAGCAAAATAAGTTATTGTGGAAGTTCATGACTTTGTGTACAAAGAATTAAATTTTATTACGTAGAAGTAGTACTTAACACAGTCTGCTCCAACTCTGCTTTAAAATAGACAAGTGATCAATAGACATTGAGACACCTATTTAAGCAAAGCTTAATTTACTGTAATCACCGCAGAAAATCTGCAGGTTGTAACCTATTAGTTGTTCCCGGAAGGCACATTTGTACTATTCTGAAATTTCCTTTTTTCAGTTTTTGCTAACCTAAACCTTAAATTTAAACCTCTGGCAGTTTACCACTTACCTTTTCACCATTTTGCATCATTCATTGCATTTCAGTTGAGTTAATTTAAAGAAAAATTGGAAAAATTGAGGTGTTCTAAAACTTTTGACTGGTAGTGCCTGTGTATATATATTAGTTTTTTGAAAAAATAAAAATAAAAAGTAGATATTTGTGCAGTGAAGTGCAGCCACCCACATTGCTTCTTCCTTCTTGCCAGGAAGCTGCATTAATGTACATCCTGTGGTGTGCACTGATTGTTGTTTTTTTTTTTTAACTGCCTGGCTATATACTGGATATATTTACAAATTATAGTATTAGCCAGTAATACTTTTATCCACTGTTTTTTTTTTTTTGGTATTGCATAAGAAGATTTTTTTTAACAATAACACCATGTACCACTGAGTCTTTGTAAAGTACTTAGTATTTATTCACATCATAAAATGTGCTGTGAAAAATCGAGCTTGGCTGATTGATTCTCAGCTGGTATGGTGGTGCCAAGGCTTTACTGGCCCATTCAGTCTGTGTGCAGTTTACACTCTGCCCATATCTTTGTGGGTTAACAATATAAACTGACATGACAGTAACTTTCTATTTACATTTAAGTTCACTAGACCAAAGATACTGTATATACCTGATCATTAAAGATTATGTCATTTCCTTACAATCTTATAGTTTTTACCTTTTTTTAGAAGTTAATAGGCCAGACTAACCTGGCCTAATATGAGTTGACAGTGAACAGTGCAAGTAAGCATTAATGATTTGTTCCAGTTTTGTGTTTAGTGGCTATAGCATTGACCTGAACTTGAGCAATCGAATTCAGAAAATTGATGGATGAATGCATCAACACATGGCTAGTAGAATATAATGTAACACAGTAGAATTAAAGTCTGATTGTTTGTGCCAAGTATTTAAAAAAATGGAGGCTGGGCTGTGTGCTACTGGAAATGGGAAGGAGAAAAATCTGCTCTCACTTCCTTTGATTTTACCCTGCTTAATAATAGCTTTTTGTTTAAACTGAGTGCCAGTTCAGTTTTGGTGAAAACATGCCAAAAACATTGCAAAGTTGGCAGAGGTGGTAATAAACAGCAACTATTTGAACTTTGAGCATTTGAACAATTCTGCAGTCTGTCTGTAAATGTGCAGGTTAAAAATTCTTATGGTGCTGCCATATTTTTTAATGATACCTGCAGATCTGGATGGATGCCATCTTTAATTCCCAGTAGCCAAGTTCACTTTAAATTATTTTCTTCATCTTTGAGAATTTCTGGCTTTAAGCCTATTATAAATATATATATATCTGTAGCTAGGATGATTTCAAAAAGTAATACACCTTACACTTGCTCAGCCATCTGTGGTAGAAAGTAGGAAAGATTGATTTGCTGCACTTTAGTTTAAACATTTCTTTTTGTTTCTTTAGCTGATACCCTTATCATTTATGTTTTACTCAGACTGACCTTTAAATCAAAGTGATTGACAAATCACCAGTTGATTCCATTGCGGTTTCTTGATAAAATATTAGGTATTGCCTAGGTGTCCATATGTCTGTCCGCCAACTCTGTTAATACAAGGTTAGGCTCATTTGAGTTTGGAGATTATCTCAGACCTAGGGCATAGACCAACCCCTTTGCAGAGCACAAATCGGTATAATCTCAGTATCTGTGAGTGTACCCAGTGATCCACAAGACATGAGGCAGCCTGGAAACTCCATACATTGACTAGGCTGGGATTTGAGCCCAGTCCCCTGGAACTACGAGTTTGTAACTACTGCCCCATAATGCTTCCACTCTCTAACACACATTCTCCTACTTCAGAGGAACACTTTGAGTCAGTTTAAGTCAAATGTGGAGCACTGTTGGAGAAAAGACCAGAAATCCATACATATTCAGGGAGTTCCTGCCACACACCCTCATGGAGTCATCGACTCTGTTTCCATGCATACACATAACTGGGGTAAGGTGAGTTATCCGGTTAAGGCAGAAACCAGTTGTTTGGATTCCATTTATGAAATGCTCCCTTTGAAAAACTCTCCGATGTTCTTAAACTGCGCAGAAAAAGATTGAAACCTTATCAACTGCCGCAGTGAATCTAAAAACAAGCATGGAGCCTGTTGCTAATTGTGCTCTGAGCTTAGCAATGTAATTTTAGCTCATCAGCAAAAATCTATCGATTTCTAAAATATTGAGACAGATTATTTAAACCATCCATTTATCCATTATCCAACCCACTATATCCTAACTACAGGGTCACGGGGGTCTGCTGGAGCCAATCCCAGCCAACACAGGGCGCAAGGCAGGAAACAAACCCTGGGCAGGGTGCCAGCCCACCGCAGTTATTTAAACCAAGAGAAGGAATAATGTGATCACTCAAGCATTCCAGTTTTCTTCCTTAGGCTGCTGGATGCATGTGTGAAGGAAGCCTGCACAGGCCAACACAGCTCAACAGAAAAAAGCACGGACTACAAAATCCTTAACTACAACCCAGTTTTGGAATTACATGGCCACATAACCAGGTTACTCACAGAAAGATTTACACATGTTAACCCAGTTTCTTAGAGATCAATATTATTGTTTTTCTAACTAGAAGAAAAGCATACATGGCATTTTTTAAACTGGGTTTCTGTGAACAACCAGATTATTAAAGGACATGTATTAAAATGAATGTCCTCAGATTGTCCTTTGTGTATTATTCTGCAGTTTGGTTAGGGGAAAAGGATCTACTAATCAAATGTTTTAAAGTAAATTAAGTTGAAGCTAGGCAGTTGAAATTTAATTGCTTTTGATTAGTTACCATGTGCTTTTAGAGTCTACCTCCTCTCAGAATTTCATGAAAGCTCAAATGGAGGTGCTGCCTGAAAAGGGTTTCCTGTTGTCAGCAATTCATTTACTTTGCCTCGGCCTACTCAAAGAACAGTGCATTTCGAGTCAACTATTACACTGGGTTGATAATCATGATAATATATGCTGCTTTTAGATTCCAAAGCTGACTCTTCGCCTTTTTCTGTTATGTTAGTAATAAACTTAACATAACAGCATCGTTCCCATTTTTCTGTGTTGTTCTCGAAGAAATATATTTTTTCCTTGGGTATTTTATGAAAGAGAATTGAACTTTGCTTTTGGTAAAAAAAAAATGCTTACCATTTATTCATAGCAGGAAAAAACTCCCAACTGCTAACTGCTGTAGGTACAGATAGATTACTAGATGTTCTGTGATGGTGTCATTTTATAGTAAGTTCTTTTATAAAGAACTGTATAGAATGCCCACTTTTTAAGCACTAAGTCACCTTTTTATGGGAACCTTCCATGTTGCAATCATTTTACCAATCTACCTGTTACATGCAGGCTCGCACAAACATATTACTGTTATATTGTTTAGAAAATTGTAAACATCCATCCATTTTTTGTATGGTGATTACCATACAGCTATAGAGTCCTTGGTACACTGAATATTTCTATGCATGTACAGGTTTTTCTCCAGCTACTTTGGTCTTCCATCCACATCTAAATTATCAAAAGTGTGGATGTGTGAATGTGCCCTGTACAGTATTGATTCGTGCCATACATCAACTGGGTCTGCCAAGTCCCCATGACCCTAAACTGGATTAAGTGTGTGTGATTATGGGTTGAGATTCATTATGTGCACCACCACAAAGCTAAACTATTTAGTATTGTTTATTGTGGGTCTCTCATAGACTGGATGCTTATGAAGTAGTAACTGACAGTAACTGAATTCAGTTTCTGGATTTTCAAGCCATTCTGCAACCTCAAGTGATTTACAATTTAAAATATCATCCTCAGATCTGCTTAATCCAGTTATCAGTTGCACAGGGTCAAAGCCTATACTGGCAGTAATTGGCACCAGTCCCATTACAGTTCCCACTGATGAATCACTCATACTGGGCGAGTTTGTAATTATCACTTAACCCGACTTTAATGTCTTTAGGGATGTGGGAGAAAATGTGGAGTATATAGACACAGGAAGAACATGTAGACATGGCTCCAGCATGGATCTGGCATGGGGTTTGTGAGACAGCATTTGTGCCCACAGAAACACCATGTATATGTACTGTGTGTACAAATACACATACAGTTAAAGAGTTCATTGTGAATATTTGTTCTAATACTTACATGGCCTATGTTGTGCTTTTTCCTAAGGTACCTTGAAATGATAAAGTCATTTTAAAAATTATCCAATGTAATATCAAAAACCTTTGTGAAAACCTTTTTTAGATGAAAACAATTTCAGCTATTTCTGAAACACAAAGCACACTATGATGAGTATTCAAAAAAATTCATGACTCTTTTTTTTCTCTCTCTAATAAACCCCAAAGGTAGCTAATATTAAAGTCAAAATGAAAACCTCAGAGTGTTTCGGTTTATTACAGCAATAACTGGCTAGATAGCAAGCCGCTGTATAAAATCAAGTGATTCAGCTGAAATGAATTTTGCAGTGTGGTTTCAGTTCCAGGTTTCAGTTGATCCAGCCAGACAAAGGTGCCTGAAGGACACAGTAATGGACAGCATACATACAGTGCCACATATGCAGGTGTAACTGATACTCTTTATCAGTTTTTACAGTGGACTGCTAAACAATTCTGAATAGATCATCTCAAACGAGGAGGCTCCCAAGTGTTCTTGTATTCTGGTAATCATTTTAAATGAGCAGTTTTGAGACCGGACTCAAGGAGGCCAGTATGGCCAAGAGTGGCTGACTCTCATTCATAGTTCACTAATTTTTCTTCAATTATTAAATAGCTAAAGTGAACAGGTATTCAGGTCTGCAAATCTTCTGAAAGTAGGCAAGTTAAAAACAATGAACTAAATTATTAATAACTAATTCAGTGATGGAGTAAGTTAAGGTGAGGGGATTATACATTGCATGTCAAACAGCTTTTCTAAACTTCTCGGGGTTTTGTTCCTTTACTCTTACCAGCTTTTCCACTATCTCATCCTCCGGCCCCTTTTCGTTCAACTGACTCCCCATGGTCTTCACACCATTTACATTGCTGTTCTTTGTCAATATTATTCAAAAACCTTCACTCCCTGCCTTGTCTTCATCCTCTTTTCTTGTTTGCACTTGTTGCAGTAATGTGCAGGACACTCTTGTGAAGTTATTCCATCAGTTATAATCTTTAACTTCAGTCATGCAGTTGTTTGTTTTTACTTGCCAACTTATTTATTCCTTACTCACGTCAAGCCCCTGTTTACTATGGTATTTATCATTTTACATTTCCTCTTTCTTGGTTTTTATCCAGTTCCCTCCTTTTTCATTCTAAACATTACTTTTTCCTTGGATGTTTTTTCTAGCGCAGATACCCTGCCCTTTATGTCTGAACCTTATGTCACACTTGTTAGGATGTTACACAGCCTGAAGTGACACATCTTCCAACTTGGCAAAGCTTCATACAATCTCAGTCAGTCTAACTTGCTTGGTCCTGAAAAGGGTTGTGGGGGATGATGGACTCTATTCCAGCCAGCATAGGGCACAAGGCAGGAACAAACCCTGGAGAGGATGCAGGGTGAGTGAAGCGAGCAGGGGGCAAAGCCCCCTAGTCCTTTAAATGTATATTTTTTTTGTGGTATGTTTGACCTCATTTTTATTTTTTTTTTATTCTGAATCAGAGTTTCATTTTGAGATGGATATAAAACAAACATGTAGGATATAGTATTGATTTCTCATTTATTGATCGGTGTCTTATTCACTGTAGTTATTACTTTGAACAGAACGCATACAGTGTATTTTAATAACTGGTACTAGTCCACAATATTTGTAAATGTTTTGTAACCTCCCATGTTGTTCTGTTAATTTTCCCACTATATATTTTCAAAAATGTATTAATTCATTTATGTTGACTTTTTCAAAGCCAATTGACACATCTCATATGTACAATTCTTTGAGCATCAAGTTAAGTTTTTTGTTAATTAAGCTTCACATTACTTGAGACCCAAACTTAAATTTCCAACTCTGGTCCCATGCTTGCTTTGATAGATAGATAGATAGATACTTTATTAATCCCAAGGGGAAATTCACATAATCCAGCAGCAGTATACTGATACAAAGAAATAATATTAAATTAAATAGTAATAAAATGAAAAAATTAAAATAAAATTAATGTTAGCATTTACTCCCCCGGGTGGAATTGAAGAGTCGCATAGTGTGGGGGAGGAACGATCTCCTCAGTCTGTCAGTGGAGCAGGACGGTGACAAAAGTCTGTCACTGAAGTTACTCCTCTGTCTGGAGATGACACTGTTCAGTGGATGCAGTGGATTCTTCATGATTGACAGGAGTTTGCTTAGTGCCCGTTGCTCTACTACAGATGTTAAACTGCCCAACTTTAATCCTACAATAGAGCCTGCCTTCTTAACAAGTTTGTCCAGACGTGAGGCGTCTTTCATCTTTATGCTGCCACCCCAGCACACCACCGCGTAGAAGAGGGCACTCGCCACAACCGTATGGTAGAACATCTGCAGCATCTTACTGCAGATGTTGAAGGATGCCAACCTTCTCAGAAAGTATAGTCTGCTCTGATCTTTCTTACATAGAGCATCAGTATTGGCAGTCCAGTCCAATTTGTCATCCAGCTGCACTCCCAGATATTTAAAGGTCTGCACCCTCTGCACACAGTCACCTCTGATGATCACAGAGTCCATGAGGGGCCTAGGCCTCCTAAAATCCACCACCAGTTCCTTGGTCTTGCTGGTGTTAAGGTGTAAGTGGTTTGAGTCGCACCATTTAACAAAGTCTTTGATTAACTTTCTGTACTCCTCCTTTGGTTACTTGTTGTCCGGTCAGTAAATATTTAGTGCAGCTGCAATTGTAGTGCTGGCTATACTGTATACAGTGTGACATGACATGAGCTGAGCAGAATTAATGATAAACCATTAATTCAAAATCTAAGTAATGTTTGCAATTGAAGGGTTTTTTGAGTGTTGCTTTTTCATTTATTTTCCAGATCATTACTGTGTTTTACAAGACATTTCTCCACTGTTATGTCCATTTTTACCACAGAACATTAAAGAGGAGCGCACATTTGCCTGATTAAACACCATCTTTATGTCCTCATAAAATGCTTAGCCTTTTTCTTTTTGTTCCAGATATTGTGCTTTGCAAGGTGGATGTATGTTATATTGTTTCAAGTGCATTGCTTTTCCACTTGCTGCCAGGTTGGTAGTACATTTGGAAGGCACTGGTTATGTGTTCTTTGCCTTTCCTCATCCATCTTCACACTAAGTATTGATGAATAAATATTTGTAGGAGGTCTTAGTCCATTGGGTAAATGATTATTACCTTGTGGACATTGATGAAGTTCCAGCAGTCATTGTTGCCATCCTTGAAAGTATTGAAGAAAGAGGGGAACACAGCATACTAGGTTTACTTTTTTACCTTCTTTGCTTGACTTTGGCATGCAGTTGGCAACCATAATTTGGTCTTGATAGTTAAAAAGGGCAAAGAAGGAGAGATTTGGTTAGGGAAATAATTAGACTTCTTAGAATCATTTAGGAGTCCTCAGTGTACCTGTTTGTTTCACACTCTTCTGCTCTTATATTCATTTTTAAAAGCAGCTCTGTTTGTTTCTCACATTTAATTAAACTGGACTGCAGACTTGTGGTAATGACAGATGTGTCAAGATGACTCAAGAATGAGATCTTACCCCAAATGCATGTCCATTTGCTATAGATTTGTATTCTTCACAACTCAAGCATATACATAGTATTTCCATACACTACATAGTATGAGATGAATTTATCGTAATAAAATTAAGTTTGTGGTACTTGCTGAAGCTGCATTATTTCTTTCTTCTTTCCTTCCTTCCTGTTCCATCCAGAAATAAATAGTTTTATTGTGCCAGAAGTGTGCTTCTTTATGTTCTTCACAGCTAGTGAAATGCAGGCTGGACTAGATTTAACTTACTTGGTGTCACTCGGCCTGACAAAGACTTTCATTTTTTATCTCCTAAAGTTCAGAGTTGTGTTGCTAGTGAGCTTTAAGTCACTTCCTTGGTAAACAATGAAGTTCTGGTCTCTCAGTCAGGGGACATTTTCTTGCACGTTTACAGACTAATTGTTTCCGTTTACCACTAAAGTAGGTATCCTCCTGCTTCAGTAATTATTTACCACATGTCACTTATAGCCATGCCGAGTGACACACTACCAGTGGCTCAATGATCAAACCTTGACAGCAGCCATTTTTTGTGCCAGTACACTCACCACACATTAGCTGCTAGGTGGTGAAGTGGTGAGACAGGGCCAGAATAACTAGACCAAGGGGTGCAATTTAGCCTGGACTTCGGGATATACACTACTCTTCATGAAGGATGTCCAGGGATCTTTTATGACCACAGAGAGTCAGGACATCCTTTTTTTTTTGTCTCAGCCAAAGGACGGCACCATTTTTATAACACAGTGTCCCCATCACTGCACAGAGGCAGTAGGATCCACACACAGAACACTTCTTCCAGCAGCAGCAGCCCAAGCTTTTCCTAGATGGTCTCCCATCCAAGTACTGGCTGGTCCAAACATGCTTAGCTTCAGGTGGATGACATCTTCTGAAGTGCATGTGGTATGGCTGCAGGCTCAGTTGTTGTCAACTTCCTCAGTTCTCATGATTGTTTATGAGTCCTAAAGCCCTAATTCTTTTCTTTGTTTTCCCCAAAGGAATTTGAAGTATTGATTTTTACTTTGCTCAGTTTCTACACTATAGTTCTTTCTGAGTTCTTATTTTCTTACTTCCATCCATCCATTGTCCAACCTGCTGAATCCGAACACAGGGTCACGGGGGTCTGCTGGAGCCAATCCCAGCCAACACAGGGCACAAGGCAGGGATCAATCCCGGGCAGGGTGCCAACCCACCGCAGGACACACACAAACACACCCACACACCACTTGCTTGGGCTAAACTTTGTATCCATTACAGTATAATCTTTCACAGTCCTGACATGAAGCTTGGAACATACATATTTGTTTGTAGACATTTGTTGTGTGTTATATTCCTGCTTTGACCCACCACGATCTATTCCCTCACTTAGTATGGCTGCATGCTTTCCTTATCCCATCATCGACTATTCCAAAACTCTCTTGCAGCTGATGGGACCATTATTCCCTCCTCGTTTCAAGCTGCCGTTAGACACTACTTTCAGCATGGTTGTCTCTAACCTACTTGTGACTCTACTTGTTTTTATAATACTTGCCCCACAAAAAAAACTATTCTGTCTTAAGTATGGGAAGCCGAAGATAAATGGATTTGGACCACTAAAATGCAGCAAGGTCGAGAAAACACCAATAGATTTACATATTAAGCTGACACCTTTATCCAAGACGACTTGTAACATTTGAGGTAACAATTGGTTACATTTCATTCTTGAATGGAAACACCAGCAGGTCAAGTGACTTCTCATGGTTGCACGGTATCAGTAGTGGAATTTGAAGCCGCAACCTCAGGGCTTGAAGTTCACAGCCTTAGCCAATATATCATCTGATCAAGCTGAGTGTATATGGAGGCATATAAGCTACATGGGGATTCCTAGGCACATACTCGGGTGCACATGCACCGATTGTTTAGTGTTATATTCACACACGGAAGGAAACCATCAAAAACCTTGCCCACATGAAAAAAAGTCAAATCATTAATTATATTTTTTGAGTGAAATTGAATTAATGGAAACTCCAGAATGAAGAAAGCTAAAATTAAAAATCCAAATGAAATAAAAGATCCCTAATACTATATGCATAGGCAAAAAATTACAAAATATCAATGGAAATAAAATATATATATAATTATTGTCGCAGTAGGGGGCAGTATCGCTCCCTTGAACCCTCAGGTACCACGCCAAACACCTGGTATTCTTTTTATTATAATAATAACGTGCACCAAGCACCCTCCACTCCACACTATACATAAATCAATACACAATACTCCAGTAATAAATCAATAATCACAATCCTCCACTCCGAGACGCTTTACCCTCCTACCACCCAGCTCAGCTCATTGTCTGGGAGTTCCCATGGTCCTTTTATACTCCCTGACCCAGATGTGTTCCTGCCCAACAGTCAACAAGTCCTTATTCCTTCTGGGTCAGGGTAAATAGTCCTTTTTTTTCACCCCAGAAGTACATCATCCGTTCCGATCATGTGACTTAGAAGTACTTCTGGGGCATAGGGCAAAAAGAAGTCTTCGGCCCTCCCTGCAGCTCCCTCTTGCGGCCCCTGTGGTATCCCGCAGGGCTGAGGATAAAAACTACAACGTCCATAAGGCCCTGCTGGTCTTCGGGGCACCTCCATACTGCAGGGAAGGCTCCATCTGGCGGCTTGGGGGACATGGCCTGGATAAACTGCTGGGCACAGTCCACAATATATATATGACCAATTTCAAAGCAGAGTCCAAGCAATACAAAGCCAAAAACACTATATTCTAAGAAATTCTAAATGTAAAGATCAGACATTACAAAATTAACAGAAGTAATTAAATGAAAAGGAACAGCAAGCAGAGCCAAAGCTAAGCGATGCCACTGCAAAGATACAGGGACTACCTGAAGCCTATATAGTCCAAAGGCTGAGCTGAAAACCTGATTATAGCACCAGAGGCCAGTTTACTAATCAGTGGTCTTGACCCTCAAACTTCAAACACCATATTAAGAGTAAAAAGAGCAAATAGTTACAACTAACAAAGGGAAAAAAAATCACTGAATTTTCAATTGCAAAACAGGTAATAGAAATAAAACCCAAACAGCAATTTAGGAGCAGAAAAAGACACAAACTTTAAGACAAATAAAAAGCAAACCCCCAGACAAGAACCTCATTAAATCATGATTCTAGCATAATGCTTGCAGCTATAAATACTCATAAAGTCCATATACACATTTTTCTGAGCTGTCACTAGATAATGGGACATGTCCATAGAATTGCAAGGGTTCATGGGCACACAAGGAGGTGTATGAATTTTGGGAGTATTGTTGAAATTGGTGTCAGCTTGCACCACTACACTTGCAGACATGTTCAGTGATTGGGTCCACTTTTATAGGATTGTAACTCTTTTTAAGGAAAGTGTATTGATAATTTAAAAACTGGGTCAGCAGAGAAGGCACAGTATAATTTTGGTCATCTGAGCTCTGACATGTACGGATGTGCCTCAAAAAGCAGGATATTTTGAGACTAGATTAGATCCATGTTGAGTGATTGGGTATGTGGAGTCTCATAAACACGTGCTTGTATCTGATGCTGACAGTTCCAGAATGCCTCATCCAAGAGCCTTGTACCCAAATCCTGTGCCTTCTTCTGTTACTGCTTATTAATTTTGGATAGATAAGCTGTTCTTAATGGAGAAATGAAGACAGATTTGTATCTTTGACTCGCTGCTTTACAGTTGTGCATTAGATATCACTGAAGCCTTTAAAATTAGACCAAATGAACCTTGGTGAAATGATACTGTGAGTGCGACCTTATAGTTAAGGTGGTGGAATTTGAAGTACACAGATGTCAGTTCAACTCTCAGCATTTACTTGGTGCTAAGCCCACATTTGACACTTAATCTGCTATTGTTTACACTGTGGAGACATGAAAACAGTATCTTCACTACATGGCTTACACTTCTGTTTCACAGTTCCAGAGACAGAGGTTCAAGTCCTGTCTTGGGTGCTTCCTGTGCAGAGTTTTCTGTGTTTTCCCAACATCTGCATGGATTTATTTCTGGTACTCTGGCTTCTTCCCAAATTGGAAGACATCAATATTACAATAATAAGTTAGTCAGGTCTGGTGTTAGCGAATGTGCCCTGTGATATAGTGGTTACCTGACCAGTAGTGTTTCCTGCCTATGACTAATACTGCCAGGATAGGCACTGATTCCTATCCAAGCTGGACTGGAAACATAGTTTAGAATATGGATAACTGCTGCTCCTTTGGCACAAAAAGATTCCATCAAAAATGCTCTGATCAGTCACAACCTTAAAACCACCTGTCTAATATTATGTAGGTCCCACTCATGCCACCAAAACAGTTCTGATCCATGAAGGCATGGACTCCACAAGACCTCTGAAGGTGTCCAGTGGCATCTGGCATTGAGATGTTAACAGCAGGTCCTTTCAGCCCTGTACATGGCAAGGTGGAGCCTCCATGGATTACACTTGTTTTTCCAGCACATCTCACAGATGCTTGATTGGACTGAGATCTGGAGAATTTGGAGGCCAAATCAGCATCTTCAACCTGCAACTCTTTGCCATGTTCCTCCAATCCATTCCTAAACAATTTTTGCAGCGTGGCAGATCACATTATCTATCCCCACTTTCATCAGGGAATACTGCTGCCATAAAAAAGGTGTATGTGATCTGCAACAATCATTAGGTATGTGTTAAAGTAACATACACATGAATGCCAGGACCTAATGTTTCCCAGCAGAACACTGCCCAGAGCATCTTACTGCCTCTGCCAGCTTTCCTTCTTCCCAAAGTGCATTGTGCTACCATCTTTCACCAAGTAAATGATGCACACAGATTCAACCATCCATATGATTTAAAAGGAAATGTGATTCACCAGACCAGACCACCTTCTTTTGCTCCATGGTCCAGTTCTGATGCTCACTTGTCCATTTTTGTCACTTTTGGCAATGGGCAGGGGTCAGCACGGCAACTCTGACAGGACTGTGGCTATGCAGCCCCCTACACTGCAAGTTGCATTGCACTGTGTGTCCTGACACCTATCTGTCATGGCCAGCATTCAATTTTTCAACAATTTTGCTACAATAGCTCTTATGTAGCATCGAACTACATGGGCTATGCTTTGAACTCTGCTTGTATCAATGAGCCTGGGGCACCCATAACCCTGTTGCTTGTTCACCACGTGTCTTTCCTTGGGCCACTTTTGGTAGGTATTAACTACTGCAATGCTGGAGACACCCCAGAAGACATGCCGTTTTAGAGATGCCGTGACCAGTCTATAGCCATCGCATTCTGGTCTTAGCCAAAGTTGCTCACATCCTTGTGCTTGCCCATTGTTCCTGCTTTCCAACACATCACCTTCAAGGATTGAATGTTCACTTGCTGCCTAATATATCACAGCCTTTGACAGGTGGCCCTGTAATGAGATAATCAATGTTACTCACTTCATGTCAATGATTGCAATGTTTTTCACTGGTCAGCCTAAGTGACTCATTCAGAACAAGTCCCTTTGCCATTTTTTTTATTTCAGCTGAAAAGCATACATAAACAATTGTGCTGTCACTATTATTGTTGAGTCACCTTAAATAAAAAACGTCATCTAAAATATAAATGTTAATTCATAAGTCACTATCAGCAACCCTTCACCTCCAGTCTTGTAAAACCAGGTAATTGTATCTGTTAATATTAACACTCTTGCTCTTTTAATATTCAACAACATGCAACTTGGACCTCCTCCAGTGTACTGGGGTCATGCTTTCTGCCCATTATGGAAAAAGTTGAATGTTATCCACACTAAATCTAAAAAGCATTCAAGTAAATCACAGGGGAGGCTAGCTGTCGTGATCTGATGCCCCTTTTCCTTTAGCTTGTTGTGGCAGTTTGGATTTTAGCCTACTTTTATGAATGAGAGCAAAGAAAACATTAAGAGCAACATGCAGGCCAAGTGAACTGACTGCACTGATTTGCTACCAGCTCAGACGCTTTCATTAACTCCAGTCATTGACAGAAAAGCAAAACCAAAGAAACTGGCATTTTGTTTCAGCTGTTAGCATGCTTTGTTGTAAGTGCTATTTTTAGAATAGAGGAAAGAAGAAATTGCCTGTTTCTTGTAACCACATTCTGCCCACTTCTTGTGTCATAAGCAGACATTTCTATAAGCAGTGACCTTCTATCCCTATGATAGCTAGGCGGGAGTGCCAGGATAATGCTGGCGGGTTGATTTGTAACTGCTTCCTGATTTGTAGTTCCCAGCTGAGGCAAACAACAAATGCACACTCTGTGTAGAACTTTTTATAGAATGGTTTTTCTGATGTCATACGTCTTCTGTTTAAAAAGCAGTATGGTATTCAGTAAAATCATTTATCGTTGATAACCAGCTAAGGTTTTTGATGACAGATCTCAATCTTTTTTTAGGTTTTAACTAGTAATAATTACAACCAGCCTTTTGTTTTTATTATATGGTTAATCTAGTTCCAGGTCACAGTGGGGCAGTAGAAGCATCTCAGAAGCACTGCCCACAAGAACTGAAACAACCCTTGAAAGGAGGTGCCAGTCCATTACAGGCTCGCTCACGTTATGTCTGTTTAGAATCACCATATTATTAACTAAATGTAAAGGTTTTCTGACGGCACAAATACTTAGGTTTTGAGTTACAGGATTCACAACCCAAACTACCGCAATCTATTAAAGCATTTCTGGTAAAAGGATTTAGCTTTGGGTGGGAGTACATTTTCTATGCTTCACTTAATAGCTCTAATACATCAGAGTAACTGCTGCTGCCGACTTCCTCTTTTGTTCCACCCACTCTTACTTCCCTTGTCTTCCCACAATGCCCTCAATGTTTGTTTAAATTAACACTGCCCAGCAACATTTTACACTTTTCTACATTTTTCCTCCAGTTATATGTGTATGCTCTAGGGAGAGCTTTGCTTGTGGAGGCTCTGTTGAAAAATAAGAGCAATGTGTTATAACAGTTAGTTAGATGTTCTCATTATTCAAATCAATAAGCCTTGTTTTAAAAAAAGGGAAATATTGTTATCACAGTCTGATGTCAAGTCAGCGGTTTATAAAGAAAAATTCTAACTAGAAGATCGTGCAGTTATCTTTGTTCTGTGGTCATTTTCATCTAGTAGCATATTCAAGATTCAAATTTATAAATGGCAAGAAAACATCATTAGGGACAAGCAGTCCGATTGACAAAAGTCATTTTATCATAAATGTCCTGAGAAGTGAAGGATGCTGAAAATGGATAGGGTTTGGCCTAGTGGCCTGGTGGTCTTGGGTGAATGTAAGATCATTTATCGGTTTAAACATGTTTCCTCTGCATGTGCTGCTCTGATTTTTCTAGACTATTTATTTGGTAATGTTTTTGTAAATAAGTGTATGCATTTTACAGGTTGTGAACATACAACACGTGTGAATTATGTGACACAAGTAGTGTCAATTTTATATTTGATGTTGTAATATTGTTTGCGGTTGCCTTGTAGACGCCTGTTGTATTGGAAACTTTTATTATCTCCATCCTTCATACTAACCTGACATTAAAAAAAATGTTCTCACCCATCACTACAAATAACATGGAGTAAGTAACATAAAAATTCCATATTCCTTCCTTCAAGTTGTTTTGTTATTCAAATGGCACCGAGTGTGTGTGCAGCACACACCTAGGATTTGTAGTTGTCACATACCCAGTGACATTTAATGTTAAACAGCCATAAATATTTATTATATACTGTTTCTTTTTTTTTTGTCATCTGTACTGTGCAATATATATTGGAAGAATTTCTTTGAAATCTTCTGCAGGTCGTGGTTTTACTGTATTTTATTATTTACTTTATTTTAATGGAAGGCCATATATAAAGCAGATTATTATTATTGTAATTATTATTATTATAAAATTTAACTCACATAATAAAGTGTTGTTCTATCAGACTTGTTATGTCAGCCAGACTGGTAGGCTCCTTGTTGAGCATATACTGTATTTCTGATATAATCTCTGTTATTGTACTAGTTTATTTGAATTTCCAGAGAAGAATGTTTACAGGCATCCTCTGAAATGTGGTAGATTTAGTTTATCAAGCTCCACCTAACAGTTTCTGCTTTACATATGTTAAAATGAGTTTATCTCCTCAGTGCCCAACGCAGCACATCAGTTAAGGTCTTTTGATGGCTGGTAGGCATGTCTTCTAATTTGTTTGGTGGGTTCATTTTGTGATACAGTATTCATGAGCTCTTTCTGCATTCCCTTTTCTCTCTCTTTCAGTTTGAGGTGCTCCTTTGTGTTCAAGACCACGATGACCCTGCCATTGATGTCTGTAAAAAGCTGCTGGGCAAATACCCAAATGTAGATGCCAGATTATTTATAGGTAAAAAAAGAACCCTCTTGACTTTCTGTGCACTTACATATTAGTTTATATGTGTGACCCTCAATGTTTTTACATGTTATTTCATTTGTTGGATGTTTAATGATGGTTAGAAATGAAGGTTTCATTGCTCTCATGTACTCATTTACTTTATTTGCTATGTTTTGTCACTGTTTTATTGCCAGCTCAGTGCAGATTGTTGGATGTAATAACTAAAACAAACGTTACATAAATCAAACTTTAGCTAAAGCAGGGAGACAGAAACCTCCAAAGTTCCTCAATTTCAAATGAATTCATCAGTTTTTTTAGGAGTTTTTATTCCCATTTAAATTTATTTTTTGACTGCATATGTTTTTTCAGTTTTAGTCTGGTTTGTAGTCCTTTTAAGTGTAATAAAGTACCATATTTTAACAGAGGCTGCCTGTGTAAGCTTATGCAAAAAATCTTTTTTCAACAGGACCTAACTTGCTTTTGGTGCCTATAGAATCAAAATAAATAAATAAACTATTAACTTTTTCTTATACTATGCAGATTTACTTTATTTAGCTTAAGACCATGTCACATTTTTCTAGCGATTTTTAGTTGCAGACTTCATTTACATAATTTTACAGAGCCCGAGGCAATTGCAGCACACCCCCATGACTTTTAGCTATCACATACCCAGTGACATTTAATGTTAAACAGCATATAATAAAAATTTATTTGCCTCTAGCCTCACTTAAGGCCATGTCATATTGCCTGACTTTTCCAGCAATTTCATTTACATAATCTTAGCAAGTCAGCAGCAGTCAATGGTGCACTCCCTTGACTACTGGTTGTGTAGTCTTATGTATCCAGCTACTCAGTTCAGCATGTCTTAGGGGTGTGTTTGTGTGTGTGTGTGTGTGTGAGTGAGCTGAAAACCAACGAGTGCTCACAATGAATTGTCAGAGGTGGCTGGGGTGGCGACCCTGCCGGGACGCCCAGGAGGACCGGAGGAGGGCTTGTGCCTTCCCAAGACCATCTGGGGGCGACCGCCCTGGTTCCTTTGGGGGCCACGGGTACAGGACAAGGAAGCCCAACCCTGTAGGGACCCGTGGTCACTGCCAGGGGGTGCCCCCATGCCTTTCGAGTCCTGGACCTCACCACTTCCACCACACCAGGAAGTGCTGGGGGGAAGAAGAGCAGGGACACGCGGAGTGCTTCCGGGGATGCAGCCAGCAATTCCGCCACACAGGGGCATGTCGGCGGGTGATTTTTTAAAATGGTGTTTTTGCATGAATTTTCAAACCTCATATTGCAAGCCAACCTCTGTTTGCCAGGCTGTTCTGTGAAATAAAGGTCACATTGAAATGAATGACCACTGTAACATGTGGTTAGGGAAGCATTTATCCCATTACAACTGTTATAGTCCCAGAGTTAACAAAGTTAGTTATGTGGAAGCAGTGTTTCCAGTAAACTTACTAATGTCTTAGTAGTACCACAGATAACATATGATCACCTGTATTATTTCTTCAAAAGTTAAAAATATTAATTCATGTAGTGCAATATCCACGTTTTCCTGCTCAGTAAGTTAAAAAATAAGCATGACACCACTGTTTAGGTACATGTTCTGTATTTCTCGTTACATTCTGCTTAATCCAAATCAGGCTGATGAGGGGGCCGAAGCCTATCCTGACAGCACTGAGCAAAGGGCAGGAAAAAAGAAGCTCCAAACAAGTCACCACTCCATGGAAGAGTCCACTAATACACACACTCACACTGGGGGCAACATTAAGTTTCCAGTTAACCTAACCTGTACATCTTTGAGGATGTGACATGAAAATTGGAGCACCTGAATGAAAACTCACACAGGAATTATAAGATGTAAACTCCATACAGACAGCATCCAGGTGTAGGAATCAAACCAAAAACTCTGCATCACCATAGACTTACCGGCTAAGCGACACAAAATGTAATAGGACAAAATCACTGGGTTCCAAAAGTCTACTCTTCAAGAGTCGTCTCCCAGATCACATTCTGTGGTTCAGAATTCACTTTTGTAAAAAATGTATACCAGTGGATTTTTATCCTCGCAAAACACCTTTCACTATGGTTAGAACTGCACCGTGAAAAGCGTAAATGAAAGAAAAAAAATGACAATTAACAGCAGCATGAATTTCGGAAAAAATGATACATTTGTTGTGAAGAAATAAAAGCAGCAGTGCAACTGATAGCTTAATTTCTTAACAAAGCCCAGTCTTAATTTGAAATAGTTGATAATGCAATCTGGAAGGACAAATGTTTTAAAAAAAAAAACATAATGTATGGGAAATGTGAACTTCTCAGTTGGACAATTTAGTACCTTTGTTACTCACCTTCACAGGTTTGTGATGTAATGATGACCTTTTACCTCAGTTTGATACATAAAGTAATGACAAGAGGAATATGCTTAGTAAGCAGTTTTTGGAATGATATAATACATGCTTAATTAATTTCCTGTGCTTTCTTTTAAAAATTAAGATAATTGTTGCAAGAACCACAATAAGGAATAGAAAGTGCAGCTATATAACTCCTGTTCTTCACTAGACCCCAGTTGCTTATCTGAAGGTATCCATTCATTCACACTCGAACATACATTATGATGTCAAGATGCTATATTGATAAAACCACTTTTAGCTGCAGAGTTCAAAAACTGAGGAGTAAACTGCGGCCTTGTATAAGAGACGCCCCATCCATTGAATTACTTCAGTCAGGTGTACAACGATCAGCTGCACTTATTGCAACTTTCCTTGTTAGTCATTTGCACAAAAATAATAGCATGACAATTATGAAATGTTACTGACTCTTCTATTCTCGTTGTCTTCTTGCTATTCTGTTTGGGATTGCCTAGCTGCCACTCTTGTCCAGTGGTAGTCGAGTCTTTGGAAACCAAGGGTGAAAGAAATAAATGTTGTTAGACTTAATACAATGCCAAGCAGTGGGTCAGCGGCCAGAGGCTTTTGGCCTCAAGAACTGTGAAAGTTAAAAAATAACTGTGGCTTCCTTGTAGGTTAATATTAGAACGTAAGAAAAATATTGACAAGAACATGCCATTTAGTCCAACAAAGCTCACCAATCCTGTCCACTTAATTTTTTCAAAATAACATCAAGTCAAATTATTTTCAAAAGTACTGTCATCTGGAGTTTTGTTTTCATCTTCTGCTTTAACTGGACAAATCTCTATTATAATGTGATTAGATTTATACTTTAATGATTGGTTTATGTTAATCAAATTGAAATTGCTTAGTTTTACTGTGTATGCAACCTAATTGTTGCATTCATGTATGTAAACGGTCTAATTCCGCCTGTCGGGTCTCAAAACCTTTGCAAGATGCACCAAGCCTGTATACTCGGCGTTATACAAAACTAATGTAATTAGCAACCTTGCATTGCTTCCAAAATGTCTACCGGTATAAATGGTAACTCTGTAAATTCCCTTTGCACTAAATCTTAGTCATTTTAATCACATTTAATATTTTTTTAGTTTACTTTATTTCTAATTAGCACTCTTCAACAAGTACAGGCTCAGAACACTTACCAATATTTACAACAGTAAAGCAAAAGTTCATCTGAAAGTAAACGTAAATGGAATCATTCCAATACTGTATATAAAGTCCTGTTAACTTAAAAGCTGAGATAGTCAGTTAAGAGCAGAGAAAAGGAAAACCAAAACTGCAGATGTGCAGAGAAAGCAAAATGTGCTACGTTTAAGTGAGTTATCTGAACACCAAGGTTTTCTAAAAGACACATCTTTCCCCTTGTTGGTGGATGAATGTCATTTAACACAGCCATAGCACTTCAGAAAAGTTCTGGCTGCACATGTTGTGCTGTAGAAGGCTAATGAGAATATAAATTGTTATTATTGTGTCTTTTCTGCTATTGACATATTATAAATCAGTTAACGTGTTATTTTTCTCAGCGTACATGATTGTGGTCAAAGTGGTTTACAACCATTTAGCTCAGAAAAGTTCTGGCTGCACATGTTGTGCTGTAGAAGGCTAACGAGAATGTAAATTGTTATTTTTGTGTCTTTTCTGCTGTTGACATATTATAAATCAGTTAATGTGTTATTTTTCTCAGCCTATATGACTGTGGTCAAAGTGGTTTACAACCATTTAGCTTGTTAACTATTTTGCCTGGTCAGTATGACATTTACTGGCCTTTTTCATTTTATATATAAATTAAAAGTAACCAGCATGTCCTTTGCAGGCTGATAAACTTGAAGCATGCTGGATTTTTACTGTTTTCGTTTCTTTCACTCTTTCCATGCAGAGGCACATCTTGTTGAAGCTGACACATGAACTAAACCCTCCTGTCAACTTATATTAATAAAACCAGGTTTTATTAAGCGCTGCTCACATGGGCAACAGGGAACAAGAAAAGGAGAATTATGTACTTTAAATATAAATCTGTCCACAACATCTAAACCAGGAGCTTTTAGTGTTTCACATCCTGTACAGGCTGATAATCAGAACAATTGGGGTCATGGACAATGCAGTGCCTAAAATGCTGAGTTACCGTACTTATTTTTAGGAACCTGTGTTTGTTAGCTTGTTTTTGGTGTTTATTTTTGTGTTTGTGATACCATTTAGGAATGGTTATGTAATACATAAAATAATGCCATCAAACCTGCTTAAACCAAATCAGGGTGTTTCGGGTCAGGCCTGCTCTATCTTGGCAGCCCTGAGCTCAAGGCAAGGCACCATCCCTGCAGGACTCACTCGTTCAAACTTCTGTAGTGATTCTTGTTTTTGAATTTCTTTTTCTCACATACAAGTTGCTGATTAAAAACACATCTGTTAACTTGCTACTTTCTTTCTAACTACATAAAATAAAACGTGTCTCTGCTACATTAGTTAACTGTAACAGTTCTACAGCGTGGCAGAAAGTAACATTGCAGAAAGGAGAATAAATGCCACCAGTATGTTTAACAAAGTTACTTCCAAGATAAGTTCCCAGGCACCTCCTAGCAGACAATCTTCTCTCTTGAGATCAGGTGAATAGGCCAGTGTTTATTGTCTATGGGTGAGGCTCATACACTCAAGCTAAGGAATGAGTAACACAGGCTGCGAGGGGCTGAGGCAGCCTTCTTCAAGCCCACAAAACATTTCACTCGCTCTTTCTCTGTCCAGGCTTTGTCATTCTTCCTGCGCCGCAGACCTACATGCTTCACAGTATTGGTCAGCCTGCAACTTACTTAGCCATCTTGCATACTAACTTTTCTCAGTTGCAACAGTCTTATCAGCTGGTTACAGCTTATTGGAAAAAATAAAAATCTCAAAGATATGTTAGTACATGTGACATGCACTATCAAAAAAATGAATAGGTGTGCCTAGATTATACCTTTTATTCATAAAAAAATAATTGTTAACTCTAAATCAAATATGGAATTGCCCATTCTACAAAACTTTCAGTTGACATTGGTAATTTGCATATATGCAATTCAACATAGAACTTGTGGTGTCATATACATTGGAGAAACGAAAAATTTGTTAAAAGCACAGTTTATTCAATACCTTAGAGTAATTAAAAACTAGAGTAGAGGAACAGCGTTGTATGAACATTTTTACTAATCAAACCATATTCCATAAATGTATGGTTTGGAACATGCTACTTTTTGGAATAAGACAATGAGACTAAGAAAAGAAAAAGATTGGATTGAGGCATTGAACACTCTTTATCCACATGGTCTAAACAAGAGATAGATAAAAAAAATGAGTTTCTAGTATTTGAAAATAATTGATTTACCAAAATAAAATTAGTTTCTAATGATTGGATCTGTGTGCCAGAGTAAGCCTAATTGCAGAGCTATCAGAGAGCATCAGAGTTGGATAGGCGACCCACCTTCTCCCACTGTGGCATGCATAAAGCTGAGGACCTTTACACATTTTTATGTATGTATATATATATGTATATATAATATAAAACTGCTAAAAAAAATTAAAGAAACACTTTTTAAAAAAAACATCAGATCTCAATGGGGAAAAAAAAATCCTGCTGGCTATCTCTACAGATATGGACTGGGTAATGTGTTAGGAATGAAAGGATGCCACATCGTTTGATGGAAATGAAAATTATCAACCTACAGAGGGCTGAATTTCAAAGACATCCTGAAAATCAAAGTGAAAAAATGATGCGGCTGGCTAGTCCATTTTGCCACAATTTCATTGCAGCAACTCAAAATCATACTCAGTAGTTTGTATGGCCCTCACATACTTGTATGAATTCCTGACAGCGTCGGGGCATGCTCCTGATGAGAAGACTGATGGTGTCCTAGGGGATCTCCTCCCAGATCTGGACCAGGGCATCACTGAGCTCCTTGACAGTCTGAGGGGCATCCTGGAAGCATCCAATGATCCAATACATAATGTCCCAGAGGTGTTCTATTGGATTTAGGTCAGGCGAGCGTGGGGGCCAGGCAATGGTATCAATTCCTTCATCCTCCAGGAACTGACTGCACACTCTCACCACATGAGGCCGGGCATTATTGTGCACCAGGAGGAACCCAGGACCCACTGCACCAGCATAGGGTCTGACAATGGGTCCAAGGATTTCATCCCGATAACTAACGGCAGTCAAGGTGCCGTTGTCTAGCCTGTAGAGGTCTGTGCGTCCCTCCATGGTTATGCCTCCCCAGACCATCACTGACCCACCACCAAACCGGTCAGGCTGCACAGGCAGCATAATGTCTTCCACTGATATATATAATATTAGCTGTGTAAACCTATGCTGTAAAAAACCCAAGGTCCTAGAAACTATTGAAATCGTCAGAAAAGAAATGTAGAGATATCAGGTAATTGAAAGGAACTACTCTGGGCATCTCCCTCCTAGGAGGATTCATTTTGCTGACGTGCTCACATCGCTTGTGCCTCAGTGGCAGGAGGAAAAGTAAGAGGGATATCGTTTTGCCGATATCTACGTTGTCTTTCTTCTGAGGTTTTATTTTGCTGACCTGCTGGCCCTGCTAGTGTTATTAGCAGCTAAGCGAGTTTTCTGTTTCCTCAGAGGTGGAGCCCTTACCCCAACTCCACCTCTCACTTCCTGGCCGGACAGACACACTTCCATGCGTAAATGTTTATATATAAGATATATATAATCTTTCTATACATTTTAAACTTGATTTTAATGTTAAGCACATCATTAATCTCTCATTCTGTTACTATCTTAGAGGTAAGGTAGTTATTTCAGATAAGGACGACAGAAGCTTCAAGGTAAGGTAGCTCTACAAACTCTGTACATGCAATAATAATAATACATTTTATTTATTAAGCCCCTTTCCCATGTTGAATTTGACAGTAAAAACCCTTTGAAAGTATTATAACTTGCTTATTGCCAGCTTTCAGGTAACAGAATATGCAGAAATAAAAGGAAATGTCTAATCACTGAGTAGCCAAAAAAATGAGACCTACCTGTATGTACGTACACGAATCACTGAAGAAAAAAAAACGAATGTGTTGCTAGCAAGACTGTGACATGTCAGGGTTTGAATGTCCTGATTATCCAGTAAAAGTGGACTATCAAAGGATGTCATAGGAAGAAAGGCATGGCTAGGAAAGTTTCATTCAGAAGTTATTTTCACTATTTCATGACATTTGACATGCATTTATAAGCATGTGTACACATATGTGTGGCTGTCCAGAAGTGTGGTGTATGTGTTTATTTTTAAAGCTTTGCCTGGGCTTCTGGGGCTTATTTGCTTGTGAAAGCACTATACTGTATAATATTAGAATAAATGCAAATAAGCAATAGTACAACAAAAAGTAACAAGAATGTTTTAAACAATAAGTAGCCAAACTCAAAAGAATAGTTTTGGCAAATTCTATAGAAGCTTAGAAGAATTTATCACACATTTACTTGAAAAGATTGCACTGTAGTTTCCCAACATGCACTTAAGGGAGGCCACACAACATATTGGCATGTTTTACAAACATGTGACACTCGTGTTGCTTTTTATTGTATTGGTGTTTTTTTTATATTTATTCTAATGTTATCTACTGTTTTCACATGCAAATAAGCCCTTGGGGCCTAGAAAACTATTTTTAAAAATATTTTTGAGTAGCTTAAGATGTTTTCACAGAACTATACATACATTTACATACTGGAAATTTATACAAACACATGCATATGTATATTTTTAAAATGCATTTGTACTGCACTGAAAAACCAGTTCTGTTTAGCTTCATTTCATGGTGCTTTTGATCACTGAGAACTCTACCCAGTGTGACCACTACTAGTAATAAAACTTGAAGAGGGAGGGTTTATCAAGGAGCTGTGTGCACCATAGGAAGGTCAGACTATTTGAATGTGTGGCGTACCTTCATGTTCATCACTGTTTTAACAGCGGTTTTGCAGTTCTGCTTCAAATAAAGTCCAGTAGTTTTATGTTGCATCTAATGGCAGTTAAATGTATAATTCATACAGATAAAGTGGATTTTAGTTTGTTTATTTATTTTTACAAAAATCCGTCAATAGTTAGCGTAGCTTTAAGTTTGTAACTTTTGACACCACTCTATTTAAAAAAAAAAAAACAAAACAGCAGCAGTTGCTAATCCAACAAAAAGCAAATGGAGGCTAAAGTGACTGAGACGCTAAACAACGAATATCTGGGATTCCCTTACAGACCATTACCTTCCCTTCCTACAACAGGCTCCTTTCTTCTAGTCAGTGGCAGAGACCATGGCTTTCTGACCCTCTTCAGAGACTATAAAAGTGAGCAAAGACATCAAAAGCTGTGTTTTGGATTTAACTGTGAAATATTCAAGTGAATAAATGAAAAATCAAATCTCCTTTGATTGTATTTCAGCAGATCAGAGAAGCATTGAGACACCGGCTTTCCTTTTCTATATTTAAATATTGTAATGTGTCCTTTTTTAACAGGTGGGAAGAAGGTTGGCATTAATCCTAAAATTAATAACCTGATGCCAGGATATGAAGTAGCCAAGTATGACCTTGTCTGGATATGTGACAGTGGAATCAGAGGTAAAATGTCTTCTATACAAGATGCTTATTTTTATTCTTTTAATAAAAATAAGCAGTTTACTGTGTCATATTCTCTTTAAACTCTGTATGGGGCACCAGTCTGTCATTGGGCACACACACACAGAAGCAAATTTCAGTTATCTTAAACTGCGCGATTTTAAGATATGTGAGAAAGCTATATAGTCAAGAAACCCCACACAGACTCGGTAAGAGCAACTTCACATAGGTAGTGTCTATGCCAGGACTGTGGATCCATGTGGCATCCCCACTAGACATGTGCCACAATGCCATTATCCTCTGTTTCATGTACAGCCTATTCTTAATATGTGCCTTGCTTCAAGCTAAGGAATTTGAACCTCGTGACCTATGGGTGTCACAGTGCCCAATGCTTCATCTCTAGGCTGTAATACTGAATGCAGCTGATCCTCACAATTCTTCCAGCTGCTCAAAATCCCCTGTGCTCTTTTCTCTAGGTAGTGTCCTAATCATTTTTAAATGTTCCAGTATTATTTGTTCTGTTTCATGATTCTCAGGATTATGCAGTGCACCTTAATTGCATTTGACTTTCTTGAACCTTGTCAAGTTTTGTTGGTGACTCATGTTGTACGTTCTTGCAGATAAGCACATTGCTGTGTTCACACTGCTAGTGTGGCTGAGGCCTGAAGCAGTGCCTCAACAGTAAAGTAAAGCAGCTCCTTATGCACTGGCATCTTTACATACAAGTGTGTTTGCATTTACATTTTACAGTGAAACCTGACACGTTGACGGACATGGCCAATCAGATGACTGAGAAAGTAGGACTGGTTCATGGTCTGCCGTATGTTGCTGACAGGCAAGGCTTTGCTGCTACGCTGGAACAGGTAAAGGTGTTTATATGTTACAGCACCATATTAAGTTTGCTGCACTGCATGTTTCTTAATTGAATTCAAGAGTAACATTTATTCCTATAGCAGGTTTTCATAAAAGATATGTAACTCAGATTGCTTTAGAAGAAATTAAGAAGCATTACACTTACAGTGGATGCTTAATTTAAATGAAGTGAATCACAAAAAAATAATGTAGGCAAACTTCCATAATATATATAAACACGTGGATAATCGAAATAGCAGGAGTCATTAATTATGGAATACATTGCTAACTCATTTGTTTAAATCTCTAATGATTCAATGCTATGGCCAGGGAGGAAAGGAAAATAAAACTACAATCAGCAAAATGGTGGAGAAAATACTGGGCATTCTACAAAACATAAAAGAAATAAAAAAATACGACAAGAAACGTAATGCCTCATGACATTATTAGCAATTTTTATAGAGAGAATTTGAAGTTATTTTACATGCAGTTTGCACTTAAAGGCACATTTGTGTTTACTTTTTGTTTTTTCACACACACACCTTTCTCACTAAAGTCTCATACATTTGCTTCAGCAGTAATTTATTAGAAGTGACTTTTATTCTAATGTCAAACACTCTTATCATAAAGATCTGTTCACTTCTAATCCCACTACCATGTTACATTATACAATTTTTCCAGGGATTTTTGATTGCAGACTTCATTTATTGCCCCTGTTACCACCAGTCTTGTAGACTGGTATGCCCAATGACTCAGTCCAACCTGATCCAAACAGGTTTTGATTTTATCTTAAGCCGTAGGAACAGGCGTGTGTGTGTGTGTGTGGGGAAGCTGACAGCCAATGAGTGTCTACCCAGAAGTATAATAAATATATAATGCAGCTATGAGGAATAAGGAACATGAGTGTTTTGGACCTGACAAACAGTAGAGAGACTCGTCCATCTGATGTTGCATATTTTAAATATCACGACAGAACTTGGAAATAAAGAAAAGGCCGAGATTGTGGCTGAGCTTGCCGTACCTGTAAAGCCTTCATATGGGCATCAACTCCGTCAGGCAAAACCTTATTGGCTGTCAGAAGCTAAGGAGTGAGCAGCTTCGTAAATGAGAAATTGTGCTGGATAGTTGTTATACAGTCTTCTAGTTTGGCATACCCTGCGGCCCTGGACCCTGTTGTGTAATCTGACATACTGGGGCATCGAGTTCAATAATTGGAGCTGTTTGGTGTCCCCTCTGACTAGAAGTCTTACAATGTGAAATCAGCTTAAGCTCCTGTAGGTTATAATTAAGGGTTTTAAGAAAAACTGACCTTTCAAACAGGTGTTGTGTGAACCTAAGGAATTTTTTTTTTTAGAAAATATAAAGACATATTTACAAAAAATAGCTTATTTTTCAGTTGAATTCTTAGTTTTAAAGTATTATTCTTTGCTTAGTAGCTGTCTTTACCCAAGGCTATTTGTCCAAATTATTACATATATCCAGAAGCCCTGAGATGTATTTTCATCCAGTCTGGGGTTGATTCCCTGCAGCACTGATCTGGAATAAGCAGGTTCATTGATGGAATGAATATACATGTGAGTGCTTTTCAAAGCCAATGTCACATTATGCAGCTTCTTGCCAGAGGGTATGTTAGACTTACCGACTACGTCAATTTAAAATCCATGGACATGTCAAATTATGTGAATGTGTGACAATTTTGCAACATAGTTGTGCTCTCCCTTTTTTATGACCACCAGTAGTGTGCTGCCTGACAGAGCCAATGCTGTACAAAGGGTTAACAGGTACTGCAAGTTCACCCACAATCTCATCCCCTTTTTCTTTATTCCATTCTGTCGGGGTATGTAAACATTAGACATCAGATGGACAAGCTTCTCCTCTATCTGTGAGGTCCAAAACTCCCATGTTTCTTATTCCTTATCACTGCATTATATTCATTGTACTCATTGGCTGATGGCTGTCATGCACACAGAGCCCAACTACCACTAAAGGCAAAATCAAACCTGAGTTGTGGAATACTTGGAGTGAATCATTGGGGGTGTCAGATTACATGACCGGCCTAATGAGAGCACGCTGCCTAGTGCCACCAACTGCCTCTGTGACTCTCTTAAGACAGGGGGTGCCCAACCAGTAGATCGCAAAGGTAGTGCAGGTAGATCGCGTTGCATTCAAAAAAAAATTTTTAAACGTCAGTCTATCATATATCCTCCCTATGGCATTTGCCACTTGATTGACATACAGGGCGGCCAGTCTGAGATCTCTTTTCTTCTAACACACTGGTCATCCTGCACGCACGATCAAACGTGTGAGCTACTGCAAAACTCAGGCTATCTAAGTGGTCTAGTTAGACTTCCAATTTATATTTACTAAAGAAGGGATTTAAAAAAAAATTGTTTGGGGGGGGTATGGGCTGGATGTGGAATTGGAAGAGGATTTTTTTTTCTCACAATGTCACAATCGGCGCTTTGTCTGATCTGTCAATCTATCATTGCTATTCCAAAGAAGGAAAATGTGCAAAGGCACTTTCGAACTGTTCATAAAAACTACAAAACTGACTTCCTTCTGAAAAGCGATCTGAGAAAGAGAAAGGAGAGGGAACTAAAATCGCAGTTAATCAGACAGCCGTCATATTTCACTCGGCTGAATTCAAAAGCAAAGGCAGACACACCGAAGCATCGTTCCGGGTAAGTCACTCGATCATTAAGCATAAGAAGTCCTTCCAAGAGCTACCTTCTTGACTGCATTATTTGGCTCTACTTATTTATGCAAGTCAGCCTTTTCCCACGTGAAGATTATTAAATCCAAATACTGTAGTGACCATAAATGTATTGAATTGTTATTGTGCCATAAAGGTTATTTTGTTATGCAAGGTATGACTACATATATTTCATGTGTAAAGTATATTATATATATATATATATATATATATATATATATATATATTAGTGATGAGCGAGCATGCTCGGCCGAACATGTCGAACGAGCACATGTAGTGTGCCATGCTCGAGTCTCCGCCCCGCACGTTTCGCGGGTTGTAGACAGCCAATCAAGGGGCAGGTAAGTACTTCCCTCACTGTAATGTCAGTAGCCATGTCAGGTGCTGGCATTACAGTGATTGGCTGCCCAGAACACGTCATCGAGTGCTAAACAGCATGCACTCGCATATAATGTTTTAGAGCGTCAGCTCACCTGCAGGCACTCCCATATCATGTTTTAGAGTAGTGAAGGGCAACCTTTTTCGAGTTGCCACGCACTAAGCCCAAAAAGTTTCTTTCGCGGCGCACGTGAGGGACTGCCCATAAATAAAGGCGTGACGACACAATGTATGGACAATCGCCAATAAAAAGTTAATTTGAAAGTTTGAAAGACATTTTATTAATAAAGGAATCAAATCTTAAATTTAATTAATGTGAATGTTGAGATTGTTTTTCAGCACATATAAGATTGATGTTGAGATTGTTTTTCAGCATATATGAGATTGATGCGAGGATCAGTTTTCGAAAGACACATGCGCATTTCCTTGTCGATCATTTGAAATCTCTCGCGTTTTTTGGACTTCATTTCCACAAGTGTTCTGTTATCTGTTTTCCCAACATAAAATTTTTTTGATAAACATTATCTTTTTAATCAACCAAAAGTTCAAAAGCACTAGCAATTTTAAATTAAAATTCCATGGCGCACCGGTTGCCCGACAGTGTTTTAGACTACGTCAGCTCACCTGCAGGCACTGGCATATAATGTTTTAGAGCGTAATTTTTCCTGTAAAATTGATTTTTTGGGGGGTTTTGGGCTTGTTTTTGTCAGTCTGTAAAAGTGGCATACAACTCGGACAATGGTTCCCAGCAGCGACTTGGGAGTCCAAGATGCATCCAGACATTGTCCCTATGCTGTTCCCGGTCCATTTGGGTGGTGTTTCTGTCACTTTCAGACCCTTTTCCAATGGACCAGGCACCCTCCCCTCTTCAGAGCACGGAATGGGTTGGCTCCCATTGACTTACATTATACTACACGAACATCGTGATGTGTTCGGACCGAACACCCGAACACTTTGGTGCTCGCTCATCACTAATCTATACTAATAAAAGGCAAAGCCCTCACTCACTCACTCACTCACTCACTCACTCACTCACTCACTCACTCACTGACTCATCACTAATTCTCCAACTTCCTGTGTAGGTAGAAGGCTGAAATTTGGCAGGCTTATTCCTTACAGCCTACTTACAAAAGTTAAACAGGTTTCATTTCGAAATTCTACACGTAACGGTCATAACGGTCGACAACGTCCACCATGTTGAACTTTCTTATTTATGGCCCTATCTTCACGAAATTTGGTAGGCGGCTTCCCTGCACTAACCGAAACCAATGTACGTACTTATTTCGGTGGTATGATGCCACTGTCGGCCGCCATATTGAAGTTTTCAACGGTCTTTGTTACTTAAGGGCCCATCTTCAAGAAATTTGGTACGCGGGTTCCCAACGCTAACTGAATCCTACTTACGTACATATATACATCCATAGCCTGCAGCTCAGTCACTCCGGTCTCTACATTCCCTTCCTTGCTTCGCCACGGGATTGACGTCTCCCTGCTGATAACTATAGCCTTTTTATTTAATTCACGGCTTCTCCGCTGTTTTATTGTTCGTGTATTGCGATTATAGTTATTGTGTAGGTATTTTAGACTTACTTTACATTGTTCAGGTACCCATTTCCTTTATCATTCCAACCGTACCCCCATTAACATGTCTATCGAGGTGATCACCATCGATCAAAGAACTGTCACTTACCGAGTGGTTTCCATGCCCGGAGATGGCACCTACCTTTTCCATTCTCTTCGTTACATATTGCACGGCCATATCAGGCTCACTCTTGATATCTGGAGAAACATTGTGTCTTATGTATTGAATGACTGGGACAGGTTCAAGGTGTGGACTGATGACGGTACAGGAGATAATTATACTACACCGGAGCACTATAAGAGTGAAATGCTTAAGCCCTTCTGCATGTGAGTTGATGGCTGCCTCTGAATTGTTCGGTTGTCGCTTTCAAGTGTACCGAAATGGCCAAATATTTTACACCTTTCGACAACCGCCAATGCCACTTAAACATCTTAGATTGACAGGTGACGATTTCAGTAGTGGACACTTTGATGTTTATGAATGTTTAATCTCTCAAAAGCTGGATATGAAGTTATTGATGAAACCGGTTGTATGCTTACAACGCTTGACAGATGTCGAATGTCACTTCAACACAAGTCCTGCAAATACTGTCGTAATTGAAACAAACCATGAAACTCAAACCGATTATGACAGCAGCAATCCAAGCTGTGAGATTTGAGACAAGATTATTTTTCACATGGCCAACTGTACATTTCATGCTCAAGAATAAGCTCAGTGCACAGCTTGGTCATGTTACAACCAGAGGGCCGAACAGACAACATGGTATACAAAGAGATCCTTAACAAATAATTATTGGTATATTTTCCCTCAGTTTAAAAAGGTTTAATTTTCTTCTTAATAAAAATTTTAAGGTAGTACTTGCACTAAGCGCTGGTATTTTGCTAGTATATATATATATATATATATATATATATATATATATATATATATGTATATATATATGTATATATAGATATAATTTTTAATGTAGGTAGACCATTTCCACCTGGTAATTTTAAAAGTAACTCGCAAGCCTGAAAAAGTGTGGGCACCCCTGCTCTAAGATTAAGTAAATAAAGACTTCAGCTGAAAATTCCTGGAAAGGTCATTAAGTGTGACATGGCCTTAAGAGGCACTAGAGATCTAATTTAAGGTTAAGCAAAAAAAGTTTAGTCCTTCATTGATTTGGAGAGCAAGGTGATAAACAGAAAAGCACAGTTAGTTGATGGTCAGTAAGAATGAAACTTTAAGGTAGATATTGAGTAGATCCAGGCAGGAAGTTTAATCAATTCCAAGTTGTGCTGTGAAGAGAGTGATCTTTTGGTGGTGTCTTAACAAAATGAGAGAGCAATCCAAACAGGCAGAAGCTTGTTCAACATCCTGAAAGGAAGCTCAGCTCAGAAACTGAAAAATAGTTTCTGCAGTGTACACTTCAGCTTCCGTGAGAGTGAAAAGGCAGTTAATAGGCAGGTCAAAGCAGAACCCACTTAATAGACCACATAGCTCAGTATGACACTCTTGTTTGCTCTGAGCGTACCTGAATGTTTTAAAAAGGAGATTTACAAGCTCTGGTCTGACAATTCTGGTGGTAGGTTTATACATTTCCTTCTTCTGATCTGACCACAAAGTACAGATACCAATAATGAGGGCAAACTCAACAATGGGCATACACCAGAATTACTGAGTGAATTTAATTAAGCTTTTTAATTTTTTTCATGTGTGGTTCCTTTAATATGTAGCATTTTAATGTACTAACTTAATTAAAAATACATAGTAAATAAACACAATTGAATTATTTTATTATCAAATGTCAGTTACAAAAAGTGCTTTATAACAGCAGAACTCTATCCAGGTACTGTGTTGTGGTAATGCCATATTTAACATTTAGCTTGGACTTTGCTCTCCATTCCAGGTCTATTTTGGAACATCTCACCCACGTTCTTACATCTCAGCCAACGTCACTGGCTTTAAATGTGTGACAGGAATGTCCTGTTTGATGAGGAAGGATGTACTGGATCAAGCAGGAGGCCTCATTGCATTTGCGCAATATATTGCAGAAGATTACTTCATGGCCAAAGCCATTGCAGACAGGTAATGCGCGTGTTCTCATTTTATACCAGCTCACGGTTTGCCTATTTGCTGCTCACTGCACATCAAAAAAAAGAAAACAGAGCTTACTGTGTTCATGCCTCATAAAAGCTTCCTTCCCTGCCTGCCATATCAAGTTCCTCCTGGGCAACATTACAGAGGCATTTAGTTAGAGTCAGTTAAGAGTTATGGACGAAGTTGCAATTAAGCTAAAAGCACACTTAGAAATTCACTAGCTGCTAGTGGCGGAAATATTCAATGCACTTTTAAATGTGGAACAATGAATGGCACCTAATAACTGTTAATTCAGTGAGTTCACTAATGTAAGACGTTACTGGTTTACTCATCACAGTGTTTTAGAATTTTTCTGTAGTATTGAGCAAGCCAGCATGTTATCTCCTTAAAAACTCAAAGACTTTGCATGTAGGACCTAATTGTATGTAGTTGTTGGCATAAAAATATGTGGTCAGCTATAAGGGTTATGTGGAATAATATGTGTAAAAAAAAATAAATAAACCATACAATGTCCAAAGGTCTAAGGCGTGTCTAATAATTTCTTGTGACACTTAATATCCAGTTTAGTGACATAAGAATGAGAGTTTACAGAAAGATTTTTTGTAATGTAATACAGAGTTTATTATTGAGAAAAACAAATAATCTTCTAGATAGTCAGAAGTGTTTTTTTTGGTACTTCACAGAAAAACCTAAAACAATTGGAAGCCTCTTTTCACCCTGTATTTATGAACTGCTCCTCATGCTCATTCTGGTTATTCTAGCCTTGATCCCGGGGTCTGTTTCACCATGATGTGTCATTTTGAGCAGTGGGGATTATTGTTCAAATACAAATTAGTAATTTTCTTTTATTGAGGCACAGCTGCTCACACACTGCTTCCCAGTTTACAGTGGAAGTGATACCATAACAGAACAGTTCAAGACAAGGCAATTTTATGTGTCACCCCAACCATACATGGAGTACACATCGAGAGACATTATGACGTGTCTGTAGGACCACCGTGCAACATGATAACCACAAAATTAACAGAAAGCTCAAAAGTCAAACAATCAGGCAGGCGTACAGCAGTTTAAAGAGCTGGCTGCAGAAGAGTTGTTGCAGAAGTAGATGCAGTTCCCATATCCTCAGGCTAAACCTATTGGTGATGTTTGTCAGATCGCTGTGGGACGTACCCCAGAGAAGAAGAGCGAACAGAAGACGCTGATAGGAAATTACGCAGGAAGAGATGATCAGCAGTGATAGACTGGCTGTTCAGAGTGTCGCTGAATTCTCCAGTAATATTACTGCATAAATAATGCAGTATTGTAATCCTTATGACTCAGCAGTGAATGTTTGTCATAAAAGTACCCCAACGGAACCTCTAAATCAAAAAATTCAGTTTCCATCAGGCTTGTTCTTGAACACGTTTGCTGGTCTGGATTGTAATATTTATGTTAAAGAGGGACATTTGAGGGTTTGGATATAAACCTTAGCAGACCTAAACAGGAGTTGCAATATAGCGCTTGTGTAGCAGTTTGGGGATCGAAAGGAAAATTAAAAACAGTAATATTTTGCCATTGTGGTTTATGCATTTTGAAAGTGATTGTTACCTCAGAACTAATCGGAGTGCACTGTTTGTGATCCTACAGTGTAACCGAATTACGTTGGATTCTCGATGTACATCGGAGACGGGCTCATGCCACCTAGCTGCGTGCTTTCTAGACTTTCAAAGCAACAAATTATTGCTAATGACTGCAGGAATCAGAACACCTTTGTATGCAGGTATTCATTAATGTATTTTTAACTTTAGGGGTTGGAAGTTTTCCATGGCGACTCAAGTTGCAATGCAGAACTCAGGCTCCTACTCCATTTCTCAGTTTCAGTCACGGATGATCAGGTATTTGGTTTTTTTTATTCTTGCTGTTTTTGCTTTCCTTATTTTTAAACTTTGAATGCTTGAAATAATTTAAAAAAATATGAAATGCCTAGTGAATATGAAATGTTGTAACAACAACCAGGGCTGATTTTATAAGGTGCTAACTGTATTCATTTAGAATGTGCACGGAGGAGTCCCAGCTCTGCTAGTGTCCTCACTGCCTTCAGACTAACGCTGGACACTCCATGGCATTTGTGCCAGCCAACTGTCAGAATTAATGTTTTTATTTTTAATAGGATATTCTTAGTTAAGCGGCATATTCCAAGACACAAATATTTTCTCCTTTTGCAATGCATGCATTTGGTTCCTTATGTATTTAAATGGGATCTAATACAGATTTGACAAACTGCTCTATCTCACAAATTTTAAAACAGTAGAACTGCAAAGATTATAAAAAAAAAAAAGAGCAAGAATTTCAGACGGTGCTGAAACCCCGCAGCTCAGCTACTGGCGACACCTTTCATTCTGATCTCTCATGTCAGCAGACACGTCTGAACTTCTCAGGTCACCAGCTCCATTTACTCATCAGATAACTTCAGTAACCCTTAGGTGTGGCTGAAAGGAAGTAACCCGTATCTGCTACTGCACCCTTTGACTTCTGCAGGTATGCCTGAACTTGCCACATCACCGACCTTCCATGACCGCTACTTATTTTTACATTTTTTTTTTTGGTGCTGAATTTTGACTCTGGTTATTGTTTAAATTTAGTGGTTCCTTAGATTTTTGACATTTGCATCAGAGGTGATTTTGTTTAAAAAGTGAGCAGCTTTAAATTTCTTGAAGTGACCATCACTGACGGACTGCAACGGGCACAGCTAATTTCAGCTCTTGTCAACGTCTTAACTTCGTCAGACAGCAGCAGATGTTTCTCCATCTGTTCTTGTAAACTTCTACAGGGGCACAGTGGAGTCCTTCCTCACAAGCTTACATTACATCCTGTGACGGCACCTGCTTAGCTCAAGACCATAATTCACTGCAGAGAGTGGTGATGGCATTACATAATGTTACAGACCTGCTGCCTTCTATTCAACACACACCACAAACACACACTGACCAAATAATCAATATCTCTGCCATCCTGCACAACCACTTTTCTCTCTTCAAAGCCATTGGCACTTGCACCAGTAGATTCAGCACCATTTCTGTAAGGCTGCTGAACAGTCCATCCATCTATCCATCCATCCATTATCCAACCCTCTGTATCCTAACTACAGGGTCATGGGGTTCTGCTGGAGCCAATCCCAGCCAACACAGAGCGCATGGCAGGAAACAAACCCCGGGCAGGGCGCACACACACACACACCAAGCACACACTAGGGACAATTTAGAATCGCCAGTGCACCTAACCTGCATGTCTTTGGACTGTGGCAGGAAACCGGAGCACATGGAGGAAAACCTGCTGAACAGTCAATCATAAGAATTAAAGTATTTCATACAGACATGTGCCACTTTACAGCTCCATGTGGGAACGGCTATTGGCCATATATCAGTTACAAAGTGTACGGGTCATTGCATTGAGGCTCTGTGGGTCGGGTATGGGTCACTGGTTGGTGTACTTTAACTGCCATTATGGAGCTGCACAAAGCGATCTTCAGGTCTCGGCCTTTCGCACACCGGGTTCATGTAAGGCTGAGTTTCTCAACAAGTGGGTCACGGTTTGCCGTCCTTGGTTTGCGAGTGGGTCGGCTAAGCTAGTGTTTTTGAACCATTGGGTTGAGAATCGGGTTGCTGCTGGAGTGTCGCCAGTTGCTGGCATTTGTTAGCAGGTGGGTCACCTAAATGATCAGCAGCACTGCATGATATGTTTTTCTGTTTCTGAGTGAGCTCATTTTACCAAGGGGTTGCTTTGCAGTAGCTGCTTGTGGGTCAACAATGAATTTAAAAAGGCCAAATACATAAGAATTAGCCACATGGAGCAGCACTGATGAAAAACTTAAAGGGCCCTCCAAGAGTCAGAAAACAGATAAAAACCTGTGAAAAAACAATAATGACAATAATGAAAGGTTTTATTACTGCGCCTGGTTTTGGCAATTTCTAAAACATCTTTACCCGATTGCTTTCCTGTTGCCCTTGGCTGTAAGTACAAAGCACCTCAGCTCGGTCATCCATAAATCACAGCATGACTGTATTTAATATTTATATCTGTATTATTAGCCCAGTCTCCTGTTTGGGAGACAGCAGTGCTACCAGTGTATCATTGTGTTTCCCACAGGTAATATATAATGAAGTATATTTATTACATTTGTGTTTTAACAAGGTCATTTGTGCATTCATAATGGTAATGTTATACAAAAATAAAATTTAAATTGTTACCTAATAACATTTTAATTCATTTTTCACATTTTCTTGTATTGTGTTTTTGCTCTAAAATTATAGAAAATGCCCTATATAAACAATTTCTCCGTGTGTGTGTGTGTAAAATGGTGTGAGTGTTGCGAAGGGGTGGTCTACTAACAACTTTGTCAGGACCAGAAGGACCTTACTCAGGTGTCAGTAGACAGGGATAAGTCCTCCTTGACCAACTCGGCAGGCCAGTGTGGGAAGGCAGGGGTGGCTAAGTGGCAGTAGACCTGGCATGTGTTGGGTTCTTGAAGTAACACCATCTGAGCCATAGGGCGACAGATAGGGCCGAGAGAGCGCAAGAGAGAGGCGGGGTGTACAGGAATACCAGGGAGACGGAAAAATGGATAACACAGACCTTTTTATGATGGTCCAGAATCAGCAAGGCTCTTGTGCTCCTTTTATTATCTACACCTTTTTTTACTTGGTGTTCTTTTTTTATATATGTACAAATAACCAAATAACTCTTTGATCCCTTTATATCCCTTGACAACATTCCAGGTATAAGTTGACAACATGATGGCAGCCTCCCTCACTCTATACAAAAAGTAATGGGTGCAAGGCAGGAAGCTGCGACCAGTGAACTGTTATCTAAATGTCTGTTTAAGCTCCGAGAGCGCTGGACTTTAAATTACTTAAGTAAACTGTTCCAGGTCATAAAGCTTAGAAGAGTGCAGTAAATAAAAGTGAAAGGCCTCATTAGCAGCTTCTATGTGTTTGTAATTCTTTCAGCACTTTATACTAAATTGTGTTTCTAAATTTATTGTTCCAGCTTAGGCCGTACTTCAGTTTTTAAGTCGTTATTAAAATGCGGCTACTGGTCAGTATACAGAGTCTGGAAAACCTTAATGAATACTATTTATTATTTCATGTTTTTTGTTCATAACACAAAAGGAGAGAGGTCTTGTAAATTTTGTCTTTTAACGTTCATTTTTTGCTATCTTGAAATATGTACAATAGTAGAAATTGATGGTTTAAGATATCATTATACTAAAGCAGCTACATCAGGATGTCTATCAAAAGTAAGCAGTTAGAAAACAAACGTAAGATACACTCAAGGCCCCAATCTGATTGCACAACTTTAGATGTGTGACTAAAGACCAGTGACTTTCTGCTGTAGCCTGCATGTATGTAATCTTAGCGAGTCGGAGGCAGTCGCCTAATGTGACATACCCAGTGACTCACCCCAGCTAAAAATAAAATCAAGCAGGTTTGATTTTGTCTTTAGCTGTAGGGGGGACTGACAAACCGTGAACGCTCAACTGGAAGTGCAATGCACAGAATGTAACAATGTGGAATAGAAATGGGGGCTTTGAATTGTTACAAAACAACAGCGAAGCTTCTCTTTCTGATGTGACATGTTTTACATACCACTATAGAATGGAAAAAAGAAACATGATGGTTAAGACTGCGGTTGAACTCGCCATACCTGGTAATCCTTCATATCTGTCCACAGCAGCATGTCGTTGACTGTCTAAAAACGGGCAAGAATGACTTTGCTGGAAAGTCAGCACCCAGTTGGTAAATGTGACATGGGCAGCGATTTCCATTTGTAGAAACTGACATGGTGGAGCAACAAGATCAGTAACTACTACTTTTGAGAAACCTGCCATAGCCCATGGCCAGAGGTTGTGTAATGTGGCAATCACTGCGAAGTGTGTGGAAGTGGTCTTTGACTTTATAAAAACCAGGATGAAATGTGTCATCCGTCTGGAATTCATTTCTGGGTCATGGAGGCCAAAGCCAATCCCAGCAGCGAATTCTGAGCAGACTTAAGTAAACTTGGCTACTCCGATTCCCATTTATGAGAGACTTACTGCTAAACTCATCGATTTTTTTCATTTTCAGGTGGGCCAAACTTCGAATCAACATGCTTCCAGCTACAATCATCTGCGAGCCAATCTCCGAGTGTTTTGTAGCCAGCCTCATCATTGGGTGGGCAGCACACTATGTCTTCAAGTGGGACGTCATGGTCTTCTTCATGTGTCACTGTCTAGCTTGGTTCATTTCAGATTACATCCAACTGCGTGGAGTTCAGGTAAAGTGGCTTTGGCTTCTCATGGCTTGGTGTCCAGTTTGAGAAAGCTGGAGAGTCTTGTACTGTGATGAGTACCACAATATGGGCAATATGCTCCAAATAGTGAATTTGCTTAATGTTGTATGTTTGGGTTTGTTTGCCTAAATCTGTTTGACGCCAGTTAATAATTTGATCCCTTGTCTATGCAGTGGTTAATGATCAACAGCATCAACAACATTTATCTATATAGCACATTTTCATACAAAAAGTAGCTCAAAGTGTTTTACATAATGAAGAAAAGAAAAATAAAAGACAAAGTAAGAAAATAAAATAAGACAACATTAATTAACATAGAAAAGGAGTAAGGTCCAATGGCCAGGGTGGACAGGAAAAAAAACTCCGGACGGCTGGAGAAAAAAATAAAATCTGTAAGGATTCCAGACCATGAGACCACCCAGTCCCCTCTGGGCATTCTACCTAACATAAATGAAACGGTCCTCTTTGGATTTAGGGTTCTCACGGAAGGGCTTGATGATGTTGGTCACGTAGACTTCTGGCTTTTAGTCCATCAATGTTGGAACATCACGGTGCTTTGAATAGATGCGCCACCACCAAAAGGACACCGGAAAAGGAAACAGAAGAGAGAGTAGGGGTCAGTACGGATTTTAGAGCCACCATGAATAGTTATTAGGATGAACTGAACATACAGAGTATCAGGATTAAGTTAAAATGAAGTTATAGAAAGGCCATGTTAAAGTAATGTGTTTTCAGCAGTGTTTTAAACTGCTCTACTGTATCAGCCTGGCGAATTCCTATTGGCAGGCTATTCCAGATTTTAGGTGCATAACAGCAGAAGGCCGCCTCACCACTTCTTTTAGGTTTTGTTCTTGGAATTCTAAGGAGACACTCATTTGAGGATCTGAGGTTACGATTTGGAATATAAGGTGTCAGACATTCCGATATATAAGAGGGAGTGAGATTATTTAAGGCTTTATAAACCATAAGCAGAATTTTAAAGTCAATCCTGAATGACACAGGTAACCAGTGCAGTGACTTTTAGTTTTAAGAAGTGTCAACTCACTCTAAATAATGTGATTTAACAAGTAAATATGCACATTTCCTTGGATTGGATTAAGAGGATTAGGATTATTATTATTGTATTTTTTTTTTTCATTCTTCTGTTCATGTCTATATGTAGATTAGCAAGTTCTCAAAGGCAGTGTCAGGCTATAATATGATGAAAATGTTAATTATTTCTTGTTTTTGCATCCTGCTTTAGTGGACATTTTAAAAGTGTTAATGTGCTTCACTAGTAAATGCTGCATTTCTTTGTCACCCCAAAACATGATGCGGTAGAGACCCCGACACTGACACATTTACGCAGCCATCCACATTAGCACAAGAGAAACAAGTAGAAAAAAAAGTCTGATGTGTGGTTTATGAAAAGAACGTAAGTAAAGACAAAACTTCTAAATAAAGTCATTCAGAAAATCTGAGAGCCGGGACCACCAGGCACATTGAGTGGGCGTTAGTGGACCGTTTGGCTGGATGACCAAGTCTCAGAAAGAGGAGGGTGGCAGCTGCCCTGCTGTGGTCCAGTGGTCATTTGTAAAGAGCTGGCCCACTGGTCACATGAAGCTGGCGAGGGTCTGAAAGGTGGACCTCCAGAGTAGAAACTGGCCAGCTGCCAAACATTCAGACCCTGCACCACTGGGGGGTTCAAGGAGGCCAAACTGTCATGAAAAGAGGCAGCAGTGGCGCTAGAAGAGCCATTTAGAAATGCCGTGTTTGGGGAAGTCCCGCTGTTAGATAAAAAGCCATTTTGAAATAAAGCCTGCAATAATTATATTAAGTTCAGCGGAATGAAGCCAACTGACCATTTTGCATTTCATAATAAACAGATGACTTTTGTTCACTTACGTATTTTGTCACAATGTAATGACTCATTTGTAAATATTGCTGCACATTTTCATGTCAGGGCAGCCCGGTGGCGCAGTGCTAGCGCTGCTGCCTCGCAGTTAGGAGACCTGGGTTCGCTTCCCGGGTCCTCCCTGCATGGAGTTTGCATGTTCTCCCCGTGTCTGCGTGGGTTTCCTCCCACAATCCAAAGACATGCAGGTTAGGTGGATTGGCGATTCTAAATTGGCCCTAGTGTGTGCTTGGTGTGTGGGTGTGTTTGTGTGTGTCCTGTGGTGGGTTGGCACCCTGCCCAGGATTGGTTCCTGCCTTGTGCCCTGTGTTGGCTGGGATTGGCTCCGGCAGACCCCCGTGACCCTGTATTTAGGATTCAGCAGGTTGGAAAATGGATGGATGGATGGATTTTCATGTCACTATTTAATGTTTTTTTTTTTATCACAATTTAATGACTCACTTATATGTATTGCTGCATTTTTTCATGTCACTCTATTTTATTTTTGCACAATGATGATTTATTTCATGGTTGTCTTTTTACTTATTTAATTTGGCCCATTTTAACAAAATAAAGCCACGCAGACTATTAAAGGCACAGTAACTGCCTGCCAGGCCGGCGGGGCTCCACTCATAACTCACCAACGCTGCCGCACGCGTCACTTTAAACTTTAAAGCGGCTCGAGCCCAAGGCCTCACTCGGGGTGCCATGTCGAGGCACAGAAGACCCTTTAGTTCAGCGTGCAGACCAAATCAGCGGTGCAGCCGTCGTCTCTCTTTACATGTCAGACGCACGCCCTGATAACCTCATTTCTTACAGTGGACCTTGTTAAAGAAATAAGAGAAAGTTAAACATTCTGTCGTCCAGGTTTGTGAAGAAATTTGCCAAATTGTTTTTCAAACTCTAAGCAATACATCAGATTTTTTTTTCTTTAAGGTTTATATTTTTAAAATGTTTTACTATCAGTTATTGTAGCCAATTGATTTATTTATAGATACATACACAGTGGATTCATAAAGTGTACAGACCCCTACACTTTATTGTGTTGTAGATTTAATTTTAAATGGATACATTTGCCATTTTTCCCATCAGTCCACACTCTTAACTGTTTATAGAAAGGTCTGCCAGTTTATTTATTACTTGTAATCTCTCAATCATGCAATTATTTGAACCCTTGTGGAGGACCAGGCAGGACAGTTCAGGGGTGGCACAGAGTGGAGGGACGTGTGGCAGCAGTGTGCATGCCAGGGCCAGCCGCAAGTAGTAGGTAGTGGCGAGGGGCTTCGACCAGCTAAAGCGCCGCGGTGCTGTCCTATGGCTGTGTACAGTGCGCACGTATGGCGCTTTGGGATCATCTACAGTATAATAAGACTGCAGCGTTCACTTCCTAAGTCAGGTCAGTGGTAGCACTGCTGTCTCACAGTAAGGAGATCGGGGCGTTTGTGTGTTCCTCCCACAGTCCACAGGCATGCAGAATGGGAGAACTGGTGGCACTGAATTGGCCCCGGATGTGTGTTTGGTGGGTGTGTGTGTGTGTGTTCACTCTGCGGTGGACTGGCGCCCACCCAGCCCAGGGTTTCTTCCTGCCTTGCGCTCTATTCTGGCTGGGATAGGCTCCATCACCCCTCACAATCCTGCTCAGGATTAAGCAGGTTAGAAAATGACATGACGTGACATTAGATGCTGGCCACCCCATAGGGCAACACTGGGGACTTGAGTGACTAGTGAGCCATCGCTTGCACTTCATTTTTAGGTTTCCACCAAGCCCAGAAGTGCTGTGCTTTATTTGTTGGGTGTTTTCTTACAACAGTAGCAGAAGGGCAAATGATCAACAGAACAAAAATGTCATAAATATTAAACATTAAACCCCATAATACATGGCTGACTCGGTCATTTCATATATAGCCTCAATATAAATATTACCTATACATCTACTGTATCTACTGGTCAGCGTGATTTTCTACACCAGTGGTGTGTGCTGGGCTGGCGAGATCACTTCAAGGGAGGCCCACCAAATGAACAGGCTGATTACAAGGACAGGCGTAGTTCTGGGACGCACTCTGGACCCCTAGAGGGAGTTAAAGTAAAACTGCGTACCATTATGAACAGTGCTGCACATCCTCTCCGTGACACACCAACACTGTGTCAAGAAACACGACGAGGGCTCCTTTATACCAACAGCAATACCCCTTTATAGAGCCTCACTGGGACTGACTGCCAAGTCAGAAGTTTTCTTATTTTTGTAATTCTTTGTGTATTTGAGGGGAAAGTTGTTGTTCATTACATTTTGTGAGCGTTTGCAAAAAGCCAAATTTCATCCTTAGGACAAATACAGTTCCATCTAAACAGTTGTTCATGGGTATAAAAGTAAAACGCCATAATATGCCGACAAAGAAGGTGACGTTATTGTGAAGGTGACGTTATTGTGAAAATTAGAAGGGCAAGTCGTCACCAAGGCAGACACAGCTGTGACCTCAATGAAGCGGCTGCTGTTTTTAATAGCCTTACCCGTTAAACTTGTCAGCAACATCCGTCACTGAAAAGTTGGCATCACCTCTGTGCCATGTTTGCTGTTTTGGCTCGCTTTCTTCCCCCACTCCACCATGCTTCTCCTCACATCATTGTTAACTGGTGCTTGACCAGTGCTGTTCAGCAGTTTCTGACCTGCTCTGCTCAAGCCTGTTGCAGACAAATGAAATTTTATTTGTCCTCTGTGGGAAATTTGGCTTTTTACAGAAGCTCATTAAATAAATTAATAGATACGTAAATTCTGTATACTGTGTGTGTGTGTGTGTGGACTGTAATGGTGCTGAGGCGCTCCCTTGTCACGTGTGGAGTGGCAGACCAACGACTCCATCCTCCAGGCCTGCCCAGTAAGACAGCATTGTGTTCTTTATTAGTCCCTAGCGCTGATGTTTTCAAAATGAAGCTTTTATTAACACAGCTGTTCATATTCCGCAAGTCTACTCGATGTGAATGTTTCACCCAAACGTCTTTGTCTTCTGCTTGCTTTCCAGGGTGGCGCCCTCTGCTTCTCCAAACTGGACTATGCCGTAGCTTGGTTTATTCGAGAGTCCATGACGATATACATCTTTCTGTCAGCGCTGTGGGATCCGACAATCAGCTGGAGGACAGGACGGTACCGATTGCGCTGTGGAGGCACCGCAGAAGAAATACTTGATGTGTAACGACTGACAGTATTGGGACTCAATGTGAATATGAGGATGAAAATGGATGCAAATGAGGCTTCTAGCCGTACATCATGTTAAGATTACAAGCCAAGTTGTTTGGGAAATTCAGACTTTGACAGTTTTTACCTGTACCTTTAAAAGTATTGATTATTTATGTATATGTGGCACTTGCAGTTTATCTTCAGCAGCTTGCATACGCCAGTTAGAAAACAAGTTTTGTCACTGGGGAGGAAGAGATGGACGTACACAGCAGTCATGCAATTATGAACCCCGGGAAGGTAAATTAGGATAAAACTTCTTCTGTTCCATGATGCTTTGTGGCTGAGGCCCGTCATGCCATGTGCTTTGTGCTGATGCTGAGAGGTTTCCTTTCCATTCATTACAACGTCTTATGTAATTATGAGCAGTCGATGGGTGCTACAGACAAGAGCGGCCTCCGCACCGCCAGACATCGGCCCCTATGCTCCCAAGGACAACGCCGTGCGCGTGTTTTAAAATCCTTCAGATGTGTAAGGGAACCTTTGAAAATCCCACTTTGCTGTCTTCAACTCTAATGGTCTTTCCCTGGAAGTTCATCCCCCTTTTTTTTTTTTTGTTTTCTCTTTCTCAGAAAAGTTTGCAGAACATACGTGTTTGGGGAGCTGGGATGAAAAGCAGCCCACCCTTCAGGGAATGAAAAGCATTTCTGTGTTTGGCTGACTGTGTCGTCTTTTTTATATATATATATATATATATGTGTATATATCTATATATATATATATATATATATATATATATATATATGTGTATATATCTATATAAAAAGGACTGTATATTTTGGTGTCATAAACTTTTGTAGATAGTAGAAAGGAAACAGCAATAAATATGAATCAAATCAACACAATATGAATATTGGAACAAAATACTAGACTGAAAAGAAAGCTATGGAATTTGTATCGACGGGACGTCTGCCAGTTTTCAGACCAAACGTGTCGTATGTAGATGCCTCCGTTATGAATGTAAGCCTGCATGTGAAAGGGCAAATATTGATGATAAAATGTTACTTTACATTGAACAATGGCTAAAAGAGAAATTGTAGCACAAAGTGTGTTTGGGACAGGGTGGGATTTTGGCTGGGTGGGTGAGGATTATTTCCTAATATTTCAACTGTGAGTTCAGGAGGAGTTCCTGTGTGCTGCTTGTGACTTGTCAGAGCACTGAGCTAAATGTCCCATTTGTCCCGTTTGTTTCTTCCTTCTGAGTGGAGTGCGTGTGCATTTAGACACAGAGAGTGTTGAACTGGTGCACACCGAGTTGTAGTCGTGACATTTTCTACTGCCGAGACTGAAAATATTTGGTGTTATGCTGTGGGGAACCGGATTTCAATTTTTTTATTTATTTATTTTTTTTGTAACACACATTTATCGGTGAACTTGGTCAACAAAACCTGAACATGATCTGGAGCTTTTTTTGCAGCACGTGGAGGTGTTTTGGTCCTGTGAACAACTTACGCTTCTCCTGAGTTGCTGGTGATTTAAGAGGAGGGTCCGCGTGACCGTATCAGGGCAGTGAAAGCAATAAAAGCCCACAGACACTGAAGTGAGGCGTGCGTGTGTGTTGTGGAGGGCAGCAGAGCCCGCGCGGCCGTGCGCAGAGTAGCCAAATCAAGCTGTTTGAACGCCATAGGATACAGGCCACTGATGATATTCAATCTGAGCTTTAATTAGCCTTGTTCATCCATTCCCAGTTGTACATATGATCTGTAATAGAATATTTATTTAAAATGCTATTTGTTCCTCCATGTGCCAGTGTGTTTATACACATTTTCTTGTCATTTTGCTATGTGCTCTCGGGTATTTGAAGGCACTCGTATCACGTCTGCAGTGTTGCCGATTTCTAAGGACCATCCATTGTGACACTCGCCTTATGACATACTCGAGAAAGATCTGAAGGGCAGCTGACCGTGGGAGTAAAAGCTTCAGATTTGCTTCTAGTTTGTGCCATTTGTCAATAAAAGAATTAAAGGAAGAAAAAAATGGTCTGGTTGTGATCCACCACGTACACACTTGTACTGTTCTTTTTTATTAAAGTTGTCGGTTTCTTGTATATCCTGTTCAGGTCATTGTTCTCGTTTGCCTAAAAGCAGAGGTGCACTGTTTGTCGTGTGGGAAGTAGTGTGAAAGCAAGTGGGCTCAGAGCATCAATGTCTCTTTTTTGTGTTTTCTTTTGTTTTGAGTTTTTTTTTTGTTTCTTTTTTTTGTGTTTTTCATTTGTTTTGTAAAATGTCCAGTGTATTCTGAATGCTGAAACCACAGCTGGAAACTGTGATGTAAGAGAATAATAAAACCTTTATAAAAAAAAAAAAAGTTTTTTATTTTATTTTTTTTTAATATATAAAGAGTAATCGCAAAAAGAGACAGAGACAAGACAAAGGACAGAAAGCGGTTTATTTCTCCTCTCCAAAAAAGCAAACCCTTAAGAAAACAAATATAAACTTAGCATCCAGAGGCAGTGCCTGAATTCAGAGTCAAGACCAGAGGGTCCAAGAACACCAAACCCCCTCAGTTATTACTGGGGCCTGCCTCCTTCGGCTCCACATTAAGGAGACAAGGCAGATGACTAAATGAATTGCATATTGTATGTTATTAATATGATATATCGGTAACAACACACACTACAGACTGAGCACAGCTTCCACACATCCTCCTCGTATCCTGGTGCTTCTCTCTGGTTCACCATAAACGTGCCAATTCAGCTGATTGGTAACTTTAAGTCGCTGTCTGCCTGATGATTGCTGTATAAAATTGCATGAAGGTGCCACCTGGACCAACCCTGAACCTGCTTTGCTGGTGCTGCACGGCAACATCAAACCATGAAATCTCCAAATGGCCGCTGAGTGGATAATTACGTCATAACAATTACGTCATAACAATTAGACCTGACCAAGAGAGCAGCGGCGTGATGTTGGCCGCCTTCGCACTCTGCTCACCTGGTGGGAGAAATGAGGGTCAGCAACAAAAAGAAGCCGACTGGCGGCTCATTTAGCATGCGGTGTGGGAATACCTAGGCATCTGAAGGTTTGTGATTTCTACACGAGTGCCGTGTGATCAACTTTAGTTGTGTTACACCATTAGGAACATTTTAATGATAGCAGGCCAACAGGCAGGCTGATCTGTTTTAGTCACCTCATTTCTCAAAAATGAATTTTTAATGTCACTTGCTTATTATCAGGTTGCTGACACTTTTACCCAGGGTGACTTGCGATATTTGAGAGCTAGTTGGAGCACAGACAGGTGAAGCGAGTTGCTTGTGGTCACAGTGTCAGTAGCAGGATATGAACTCACAACCTCGGGGTCTGAAGTCCAAGTGAAAAGGCTCAGCTCTTTTAGTCTTCATTCATAACTCATCCCCTGTAGCCCTGGACTCAGCCTAGTTGCTCTTCCCTAGATGTTTCTAGGGCTGCTATGTCCTTTTTGTAGCTTGGAGTCCAAAACTGCACACAGCACTGCAGATGAGGCGACACCGGTGTGTGATAAAGCTTGAGCAGGACCTCCTGTGACTCGTACTCCACACATCAGGGCGCTATACAGTATAACCTGACGTTCTGTTAGCCTTCTTAATGGTGTCTGAACACCGTCGGGATGTACAGTAGATAGTGACGAGTCCACTGCGACCCCCAGGTCCTTCACATAAGGGGTACCTTCGAGTTTTACACAAACCTAACGTTTCATTTGTCATTTTTACTTTACCCCACCGGACCCTGCTCAGGGTTGAGGAGTGCCATAGTGTGGTATGGTGAGGTATTTTTACGTTTACAGTATTTACATGAAATTGAATCTGCCCCAGTCGCCTTTTATGCTGTCTTGGCCTCTTTCAGCTGATTCTGTTATCCGTCCATCATCCGAGTTTGGCCATATTGTTGTTTTATTTTCTCACCGGCTCATCTTCAGTGTGCATTAAGAAGAGCGATGGCCCCCGGCACACACTGACCCACTCAGTGGCACATCACCACGTATCTCCTGGACGTCTTCATGCTCGTGTTGTTTGCAGTTGATTGGCCTAGCGCTCTTCTTCCCAAACTCGATCCTGGGGGACCCCCCTGTCGCTGCAGGTTTTTGTTTCAGCCAGCCTTTTGTTTTTCATTGGACTCTTAGCTTAATTAGGCGAGTCGTTATTTCTCAGTTTCTGTGTTTTGGAGTCAATGTGGAACTAAGTTTGGTACATTTTTATTAACATGTAATAAACAGTTATATGCGGAATATGTCATTTTTTTCAAGTCATTATTAACAGTATTTTCAACCTAATTTTTCCAGGTTTTCTGGTTATTTAATTGATGATTCACTAATTAGCGGGTCTGACACTGAAGTCGTTGCTGCTTTCATCACCCCGGGGGTCTGCTATGCTGGTTGTTAATTGTCACTATTAGGGTTAAATGAAGAGAGCAAACTACACAGGAAAAGGAAAATAATAGGAAAACAACAAGAGAGTTAAGCATTTATAGCGTTAGAAACAAATAGAGATATTTCTAAATGTCTTATAAATGTAAAAATCATGCAGTTGTGTTTTTCTGAATGCACAATAAGAGATGAGAGAAACAGACCAGCTAATTAAATGAGATCAGTTGTTGTCGATTATCATCAATGATTGTGACTCTGGTTGGAGTTTGGGATCCACTGGCCTAGCGTGATGTTTTCTTGCTGGTTTTCCAAAAGCGCTTCACTTGATGTTTTTCCGTCTGTTTCCGTGCACTGCTCTGGTCTCCTGTCCGTGACGCCTGATGCTGTGCTTTGCATTTCCACTTCCGCTCTTGGACAGAGCAGGTCCGGTACGGCACCCACCCAACAGCTGCTGCCCCTCCAATCTGCTTGTCGATCTTCTGTTGCCTTAATCCATCACTCGTGAACAAGGGTCCGAGATACTTGAACTCCTCCACTGAGGGCAGCTAAAGGACAGAGTAATCCAACTCCAGGCAAACTGTCAAATCCTACATGCTTGACGATACTCCATGATTAGTAGAAATACTTCAAACTAGCTGTGTCCTCGTCTGAGACGGCTAGAAATCTAAAAACTCAACGTAGGCCTCAGCGTTAACGTTTGGAGTGCACCACCTATTGGAAGACACTTTATAATGAATGTCGTAATAAAATGCATTGCTGCAAATGTTCATGATGCACCATCTGTTGGAATGACGGGGACATGGCAACTGGACGGATACACAGACAGACATATTAAAGTGATTATGCGGTTTATAATAAGGTTTATATGAGAAGCTGCATGGATGTTAATTGAGATTTTGATTCCAGCCCAGCCACACAATGAGTTCTCGTCAGCCCCTTACTGTCAGGGATTTCCGGTCTTAGAGGGTGCAGTGGTGGCTCTGAGGCTCAGGATCTGCGCTGGTATTCCAGAAGGTTGCCGGTTCGAATCCCCATTACTGCCAAAAGAGATCCTACTCTGGTGGGCCCTTACCCTGCACTTGCTGCAGCTGCTCTGTACAGTCTCTGACCCCAAGGGGTATCTGAAAACGAACAAACCCCTAATAAGGCGAAATAAAACATCCAAATGTATCGGTAGACAGAAGGAGGACTGGGGTGCCAGTCCATTTAATGCCATTGTCCAAACAACTCGTTGGTTGGTGCCTTCTTACCAGCTAGTGGGTCATCTCAGGGAGTTCTGACAAGCGGAAGTGAGACGCCCGCCCTCCTCTGGGAACGTCTCGGCTTTATAGCGTCCCAGTCCACAGGGGCGGGGCTTCTGGGATCCTGTGGGTGGAGTTCTGTTGCCTGCATGGGGCGTTTTCTCAGTGCTGTAGGGAAAAAAGAGGCAAGACAGTTAGAAACTGCGCCCCCTCTCGTCCCGCGGTGGTACAGCACACCTTGGCCGACTTCAGCAGGTGATTCTCAGGTCTCATGTTCTTTATATGCTGTCCCTGAAAGAGCGTTCATTTTTCCACTGTTTTATATCTTTGTAGTCACCGTCTCGGGCTCTGTTGTCTAAACGCAGTCCTGGCGGTCCCAATCGAGTGATGACATCTGAGTGACGATTTACAAGCTGGCTGCACGTACTCAATGCGTCTCAAGATGTTTGTTGATTTCTTATAAGATTGGGGTTTAAACGTTTTTCTTGACTTTGACTTTTGCCTCACGTTTTGGTTTGGAAGATCGTTTTTCTGATTTACCCGCTTTTGATTCTTTCACTGCTGTTTTCTCTCAGGCCATGCATGTAACCGTCATGGTGGGCCGCCTTTCTCCCCTCTTGGCAGTTCACTTACAATTCCACTTACTGGAGCTCTAAGAGGTTTGTTATCGGAGATTTAATAATTGATAACAAAAGTGCGTGAAGAGCAAATAAGCACTGGAAAAATAGAAATGGCGGCAGTTTAATTGTTGTTATTGCTCATAATGGGAGTCGCTTAATGGACAATTAGGAATTTAACCAGTGAAGCTTAGTTCAGAAAGCCATTTCTAGGAAAATCGGTGGCTTTGTGACTTTGATTTTCAAAACATTTAATGACACTCGGTGAGATGTGCAGCCCTTCAACACACAGACACACACACAGACTGTCTAGAAATGTGGACTTGAGGAGGAGATGTTGAGAATCAAAGCCGAGTACCCAGCGTCTTGAAGCGTCAGCAGCGTAAACCACCGGCCGCCATACTGCCTACTTCTTTAGTCCAGTAACCAAATCTTCATACAACCCCAAGTGAGAAGAAGTTGTGACAGTATGGGAAATGCAAATAAAAATATGCCTAGGACTCCCTGCGTGGCGTTTACATGTCCTCCCCGTGTCGGTGTGGGTTTCCTCCCACAGTCCAAAGACATGCAGGTGAGGTGCATTGGCGGTTCTAAATTGGCCCTAGCGTGTGCTGGGTGTGTGTGTGTGTGTGTTGTGTGTTTGGTGTGTGTGTGTGTGTGTGTGTGTGTGTGTGTGTGTGTGTGTGTGTGTGTTTGGTGTGTGTGTGTGTGTGTGTGTGTGTGTGTGTGTGTGTGTGTGTGGTGTGTGTGTGTGTGTGTGTGTGTGTGTGTGTGTGTGTGTGTGTGTGTGTTTGGTGTGTGTGTGTGTGTGTGCGCGTGTGTGTGTGTGTGTGTGTGTGTGTGTGTGTGTGTGTGTGTGCGTGCGTGCGTGTGTGTGTGTGTGTGTGTGTGTGTGTGTGTGTGTGTGTGTGTGTGTGTGCGTGTGCGTGTGTGTGTGTGTGTGTGTGTGTGTGCACCCTGCCCAGGATTTGTTTCCTGCCTTGCACCCTGTGTTGGCTGAGATTGGCTCCAGCAGACCCCCGTGACCCTGTGGTTAGGATATAGCGGGTTGGATAATGGATAATGGATGGATTCTTAAAAGTACTTTGACTTTTATTTCATTGCAGACATTATTTTATTTGGTAATATAAACTGCTCAATAAAACTAAAGGAACACTTTTTATTCAGAGTACAGTATCAAGACAATGAAGCTTCTGGGATATTGATCTTGTTAGTTAAGTAGCAGAGGGGGTTGTTAATCAGTTTCAGCTGCTGTGGTGTTAATGAAATTAACAACAGGTGCACTAGAGGGGCAACAATGAGAAGACCCCCAAAATAGGAATGGCCTACCAAGTGGAGGCCACTGAAATTTTTCCCTCCTCATCTTTTCTGACTGTTTTCACTAGTTTTGCATTTGGCTACGGTCAGTGTCACTACTGGTAGCATGAGGCAATACCTGGAGCCTACAGAGGTGGCACAGATAGTTCAACTTCTCCAGGATGGCACATCAATACATGCCATTGCCAAACACATTGCTGTGTCTCCCAGCACAGTCTCAAGGGCATGGAGGAGATTCCAGGAGACAAGCAGTTACTCTAAGAGAGCTGGACAGGGCAGAGAAGGTCCTTAACCCATCAGCAGGACAGACCGGTATCTGCTCCTTTGGGCAAAGAGGAACAGGGTGAGCACTGCCAGAGCCCTAAAAAATAACCTCCAGCAGGCCACTGGTGTGAATGTCTCTGACCAATCAATCAGAAACAGGCTTCGTGAGGGTGGCCTGAGGGTCCGACGTCCTCTAGAGGGCCCTATGCTCATGACCCGGCACCCTGATTGGCATTTGCCATAGAATACCAGAACTGGCAGGTTCACGATTGGCGCCCTCTGCTTTTCACAGATGAGAGCAGGTTCACCCTAAGCATATGTGACAGACGTGAAAGGGACTGAAGAAGCCGTGGAGAATGTTATGCTGCCTGTAACATCGTTCATTATGACCACCAGTTTGGTGGTGGGTCAGTGATGGTCTGGGGAGGAATATCCATGGAGGGACGCACAGACCTCTACAGGCTAGACAACAACACCTTGACTGCCATTAGGTATCGGGATGTAATCCTTGGACCCATTGTCAGACCCTATGGTGGTGCAGTGGGTCCTGTGTTCTTCCTGGTGCACGACAATCCCCAGCCTCATGTGGCGAGAGTATGCAGGCAGTTCCTGGAGGATGAAGGAATCGATACCACTGACTGGCCCCCTTGCTCTAATAACCTAAATCCAATAGAACACCTCTGGGACGTTATGTTTTGGTCCATGCGACACCACCAGGTTGCACCTCAGACTGTCCAGGAGTTCAGTGATGCCCTGGTCCAGATCTGGGAGGAGACCATCCTTTGTCTCATTAGGACGCCCTCCTGGCGTTATCAGGCATGTGTGGGCCATACAAACTACTGGGTACGATTCTGAGTTGCTGCAATGAAACTTCGCCACAATGGACTAACCTGCCGCATCCTCTTTACGCTTTGATTTCCGGGTGCCTTTGAATTCAGCCCTCTGTAGGTTGATCATGTTCATTTCCATCAAACGATGTGCCATCCTTTCGTTCCTCACACATTACCATATCAGTCGATATCAGTAGAGATATCCAGCAGGATTTTTTCCCTTTGAGATGTGATGTCTTTTCAAAGTGTTCCTTTAATTTTTTTTATATATTTCTCCCTCTGCAGTGCATAATATCATTAAATGACTCAAGGAATCGGGAGGAATTTCAGTGTATTAAGGGCAAAGGCACAAGCCTAAGCTCAACATTCGTGATCTCCGATCCCTCAGACGTCATTGTGTCAAGAACCTTCACTCATTGATGGCTGATATCACCACATGGGCCAGGCCTGATTACTTTAGCAATTCTTTTTTCAAGCGCTACAGTATGGAATTATATTCACAAATGCCACTTTAAACTTTACTGTGCAATAAAAGAAGCCTTATGTTAACCATGTCCAGAAGCACCGTCAACTTCTCTGAGCTCAGAGGCATCTGTGATGGACCACCACACAGTAGAAATGTGTACTGTGATCAGATGAATCAGTATTCCAGATCTCAAAACCACATTGTCTACACATGACGCAGGCAAAGCTGCGGAAGAGCAGGGTCCGGGTACTGGACTGGCCTGCCTGCAGTCCTCACCTGTTCCCAGTAGAGAACAACAATGACCCCATACCGTTGCACACGTGTTTGCAGGAAGAATGGAACAACAGAACACCTGAAACGCTTCATCACTTGGTATTCTCAGCGCCAAAACGTCTTTTAAGTGTTGTGGGAAGGAAGGGTGACATTACAAAGCTGAACGCTTTACTGTGTGCTGCAGGCCTGAAATGTAGGAATGGAGGAAATGGAGTTGAGCTGACAAAACATGAAATGTCTTGGGTTCATACCGTCTGCAATGAAATAAAAGTCAAAGTACGTAGCAGCAGTACTCACACTGGCACCGCGTTTGTCCACATGTGACCCCCCGTGTCAAGTTCGTTTGACTAGTGGGGTCGCTCCGTGCCCTGGCCCTGCTGCGCTGCACACTCAATATATCTGGAAGAGAGGAGAGAGTGTTATCCTGCACTACACGACCCCAAAACAGCGGCAGAATAAGTCAAATCGCATCATTTCGACATGCATGCTGGCCCCCCGAGCTCAGATCTTGTCGCATGGTGATGATGAAGGTGTGCCCGGGTCGAGAACGTCAAGCGCAGTGTGAGTGCAGGCCAGCTTAGGTCACCAAAAAAAAAATGAAAATAAGAATTAAGAAAGCAAAAAACAAAGCTGCTGGAACTTTCAGATGTGTTACTGACGGGGGTCCGGCTGAACGGCACGAGGTCTCCCAAAGCTCCTTCATCCTCTCGATTGTTTCTAGCAGGAGATTCTGTGATTTTAAAAAAACTCTGAAGTGATTGGAGTCCACAGGCAGTGCTGGCTGGTGGAAAAAAAATTGGGTGGGGCGCAGCTGTTAGGGGGGGCAAACTGAAGCAGCACGTATCTATTATATAGTGCCTTTCTCTCTGGTCCTTCCACATGCTCTCGTGGTCCTCATCACAGCGTCAATGCACGTCTTGGCATGTCCTGTTCCAGACCCATAGGACAAATCCAGGCTCAAATGCATTATACCCATCCCACCATGCTGCCCAATCTGATGCCAGTTGTGCGTTTCTGCTGTGCTCCAAAACTTCAGTCCTTGACATCCACAATCCCCTTATTCTTACCCTAGAGATGGAGAAAGGAACAGGCGGACCTGACACCCAAATTTAGTACTACACCTCTCTCTAAGTTGCCCAGTCCTCTGCCAACTTGCCCAGTTCCCCATTCTGCCATGCCCCACCTCCACAATCGTCCAGTAACATGTCCCAGCACACCTCCATAGCATCAATAGTTCAATCCAAATCTTATTCTGCCTCTGAGTGCCCAGTCCTTGGTCGTTGCCACTCCACATCCACATCATACAATCACCGGTCCTCTGATGTTTCTCAAGTTTTGCATCCCAGTTTATCATTTCCCACCCTAATTTTATTCTACACTTGCTGCCAGTCTGCCCAGTCCTATGCAAGTTTGCCAGGCTTACCTCACCTGGGCACAAATTCATATTGTAAGATCCACAGACCCCCACATCTTAAAGTCCGGACCTGGAGGACCACCATGGCTGCAAGTTTTCATTCTAACTCTTTTTTTAATGAGTACCCTGTTTGTGCTGCTAATTAACTTCTTGTGAATTCATTTTAATTGAATTGCTTTTTTAAGATTTCCTCCTCTGAATTTCTTCATCATTCCTCTGAATTGCTTCACTTCTTTCCTTAAACGACATCCAAACAGAAATGAAATGTGAAGCGAGGGAGCCAACAGAAGACCAACTAAGTGAGGGCCTCAAACTCCAACCAATTTCACTCCAACCAGCTGCGTAATGAGGTGCCAGTTCTTGTCGTTAATTACGCCCGTTCTTTAATTTTGTGGCTTGTTGCTGCTCTCATGGTGTATTAGCACACATTTCTGAAATTGTTGATTTTCTCTTTCTAAGAGCACTGGTGAAATGTTTTGGGGACCTGAGCAGATCGACATTCCTGACACCTTCATCTTTCTTTATTTTCAGATATTGTATGATGGACACCAGTTGTTTCGGCTCATTTTGTATCTCATTGTTGTTTGGTTGCTAATTAAGGAAATAGAAACAATTTAAGGGTCTGAGCCTTCAAGAACAAGTCAAATAAAATGAATTGAAAAGAAGTTAATTAGCAGCAAAAACAGGTCACTCATTAAGAAAAGGGTTAGAATGAAAACCTGCAGCCATGGTGGTCCTCCAGGACCGGAGTTGGTGACCCCTGAATTCAAGCATAACTGGCCCCCCTAAGCCGGTCTTGTTCTCCACCCACAGGACAAGTCCAACCTGAGTCTTATTCTGCCTTTACGATCAGGAGGCCCATATTTCCTTGAACATAAATGTTGCCTCTCCTGTCCTTCAGTTACTTTCTGATCAAACGGAGTCATTTCACCCACCTGCCAAAATAAATCAGCCTCATAGCCTCAAGGTTTCCCAACCTTTTTTTTCGTAGTAACCAAAATCATCCCAAGGCACACCACCATCTTACTAACCACCCACACAGTACATCTCATCTATTGTTCTGGATATTGGTGTCCATTTTGTCACCTCTTCGTTGTGCAGGTGGAGTGGTGGCCAGAAGTGACTCAAGAAGGCCCTCCAACCTGCAGGGAAAAACGTGGTGGTTGGTGGCAGAACTGGCACTCCAGCCAACTTAAAAAACCTCCCACTCTTCAGTGAGGTGTCACCCGTGGTACGGCTGCCCTCAGATGCCACTTTAGGTGGTTTGTCATGTGGTGGGTGTGGCAGCCTCTTCATTGTGCCTTCTAATGCCCGTCCTGTAGCCTTCAATTAGCTGTTCAGCAATACTAAGCCTGACAATGCTATTGTCTAGATTACGGCGGCTGCTTTCATGCCACTTGCATTTTTCAGAAAGATGTTTTATGTCTCGCTCCTGTCGTTGTCTGCAACGCTTCACTACCAACACTCTGAAACAGCAAACAGGGAGCACAACAAAAGGCGATACTTACGCCACTGCCAGTTAGCCAGCTCCGTTTGTCATGGCAAGAGCTGCAAAAAGTCTGCGTGTAAACTCGTCCTTAATTACTCGCCCACTGGTGAACTCTTAAGTCAGGTGATTCCGGTCCAAGGTCCTTTGTCTTCGTTTTTCTTCAAGTGACTGATTCATGAAGGGCTGTTTCATTAAAGAAATAAACGGAGTTTCTTTGATTTCTGAAGTTCCGCTTTAAGTCGCGCTCACTCATCTGTAGTTACGTGACGTTAACGGCGGGTGGTGAACTGTGAACCACTGACATCAACATGGCATAGAGCATTGACGATTGTCCAATCACATTAATAAACCCCTAATACAGCACTAATTCACTACCGAGAAATGTGGGGGTGCCCAGGACACACAGAGTAGCGTTTATAGAAAAATCTGAAAGCAACCAATCAAAGGGCAGCCTCAGGTCACCTGCTTGGCAAACGCACAAGGACTTACTTAGACTCGGGATATATAAAGCGATTCACACAGAAATGAAACAAATTCAAATCAGAACCAACTCTGAATGACATGCGCTGACAGCGGCGGGCACATCGTGCAAATAAACAAATGGACGAGGGCGGGCCCAAAAATAACCGGAAATATTTTTAAAACGTGTTTAATTTTCTGTACAAACTACAATTAGTCTCCTTCAAAGTACTCTCCATTGGCGGAAATACACTTATCTAACCGTTTGTTCTACTGTTCGAAACATTTTTTAAATTTGTCTGAAGTAATGCACATTAATGCTCTCGTCATTTCTTGATTTACCTCTTCGACGTCAGCAAAACGCCTTCCTTTCAAGTCTTTTTTCGTCCGAGGGAACAAATAGAAATCACATGGAGCTAAATCCGGTGAGTAGGGTGGGTGGTTCAGGGTTGCCATACCGTTTTAATAACAATAGTTGCTGCGACACTTTTTTCAAGAAGAAAACAAAATTTCACTGCCGCGCGTTGCTCACGATAATCGGCCATCTTAAAAAAACGACGCTTGCACAAAACTACTTTTACAAAATTCACTGAACACGAGCACAACCTTCCAGACTGATGGCACTTGGCAGACTGACTTGTGAGGAGTGTAACTCGATCACCCTAGCGGCCCAACCACGTACTACAAGTACCAGCCTGACAACAACAAAATTCCGGTTATTTTTGGGTCCCCCCTTGTATTTCATGATTACTTAATTAATTCCCTAATTAACTTAAGCAGAGTTTTTAAAATGTTTGGAGGGGGGGGTGGTGTAGCGCCCCCAGTGCCCCGCATTGCAAACCACTGGTGCCCATAGGGCAGCGTAAACAGAGCTGGTGAGATGTCTGCTGCCAAGTGCCGTGCAGGCCACATGTGCTTTGATGCCACACGGACCCCTCTGCTCAAACCTCAGAGCCCCTCCATTCCTGAGCTGATGTGCTTTGTAGCATTCGCTGTTTAAATGTCACACACTACTGGTTTGTGGCTGGTTATTTGTGGTTTGGTGATGACTACTGCTGGGGCCTGACTGGAAGAGGAGAGGCTCATGATTGCCGAGCAGAGCCCCCCAGGGTGCGGTTTATTTCATTTGCACTAAGCAGAAGATGAGATATGCTGCCTGCTATTAGGTGGAACCCCAGCATGCCATGGAGCTATGGTAGGCAGCGGGTCACTCTTCATCTTTGATGCTGATGTGCTTTTAAGACGTTCAGCAGACGCTCACAAGGGCGGCAGAATGTAACACTGATGAAGTCACAGGCCTCTTCAGCAATCGAGGTAACTGGAGCAAAACATCAACCAGAAGCCATTTGGGTAAATCAAATTAGTGCCATGGCAGGTGAGGTGTGCGGTGGGAATGCCAGCCTGGTTGAGGTGAGAGTTGGATTACATCAATCATCATCTCTGACTAAGCCATTTCCTGTTTGCAATGGCGATAGACTGGCTGATGTATGAAGTCAGACAGGAGTCTCCGTGGATTATGATGTTCACGGGTGACATTGTGATCTGTAGTGAGAGTAGACAGCAGGTTGAGACCAACATCTCATTGAAGGGATGGGGAATGAGAGTCAGTAGGCGTAAGATGGCGTACGTGTGTGATTGAGAGGGAAGGGGGTGGAAGGTTGTGACTGCAAGAAGCAGATACTTGGGTTCAACAGTCAAAAGCAAAGGAGGTGAGGAGGACAGTGCAGACAGGGTGGAGAACAGTGGCAGGAATGATTTGTGATAGAAGAATATTTGCAAGAGTGAAAGGGAAAGTCCATAAAATGGTAGTAAGACCAGCTACTGTACTGTATGTTGTATGGTTTGGAGATGGTGGCACTGACAAAAGGACAGGAGGCAGAGCTGGAAGTGACAGAGTTGAAGATGTAACGATTTTCACTTGGAGTATTGAGGATAGGCAGCATTAGGGATGAGTATATTAGAGAGACAACACAGGTATGAAAATTTAGTGACCAAGTAAGAGAGGGTAGACTGAGATGAGGGGTACAACAGGAAAAAAATGTTGAGGATGGCACTGCCAGTCAAGAGGAAAAGAGGAGTTTTATGGATGCAGTGAGGGAGGACATGAAAGGCAGTCAGTGTGGCAGAAAGTGATGTAAACGACTGACAGACGGATGACCTGCTTTGGAGACCCCTAAATGGGAGCAGCCAGAAGTAGAAGAAGTAGAAGTAGGTGTTGAATGGGAAACATCTGAGAGCCAGGAGGAAGTGGAAAGTGCAGCAGCGGTTACACTTTGAACATACTCTTGAGCAAAGAATGTCAGTGCAGTGTGGATATTTTTAAAAACGTTCCACCAAATTCCTTTGTTCATTTTATTCTAAAATAGGCCATCCTGTGAAGAACGATACAATCGAGTGTTTTTTGTGAAGATTCACAACACTTGCACCGGCTTGAGGTTAACACAGAAAACAAATGTGGTCAGCATCAGATCTGACAGATCACAGCTTTGACCGCTGCTGCCTAACGTTAACCAGCTATGGGACAAAGTGTTGGTGATGCTGGGGGACTGAAGTGGAAGCCGAGGAGGCGCAGAACGGCTTTCTTGGAGAGACAGAAATCAATCAGCTCGGTCTTTGTAACTCACCGGCGAGGCCTCGTCTGGAGTTGTGGGTGCAGTTTTGGTCTCCAGGCTACTTAAAGGGCACAGCAGCGCTAGGAACGGTCCAGAGAAGAGCGACAGGGCTGAGCTAGAAGTGAAGAGTAATAGAGCTGAGGATTTCAGTTTAAGATGAAGAAGATTAAGAGGTGACCTGATTAAAGTGTTTAAAATTATAAAAGGAATTAGTCCAGTGGATCGAGACGGTGACTTTAAAATGAGTTCATCAAGAACACGGGGACAACAGCTGGGAACTTGTGAAGGGTAAATTTCACACAAATGTTTGGAAGTTTTTCTTTACACAAAGAACGATAGACACTTGGAATAAGCGACCAAGTAGTGTGGTAGACAGTAAGACGTTAGGGACTTTTAAGACTCGACTTGACGTTATTTAGAAGAATGCAGTGAACAGGACTGGTGAGCTTTGTTGGGCTGAATGGCCTGCTCTCGTCTGGAGTGTCCTAACGTTCTCACACCGTGAGTTATCAGCATGACATCACCTTATAAAGCCGGACTTGTGTGGCTCTCAGGGTCACATCAGCGGTGGGACTCAACAGATGGCTTTGTGATTTAGAGCTCACCATTTCAGCCACCCCAGCGTTCAAAGCGCCTTACGGTGGTTCATTTCTCCCAGCATTCCTACAACCGAGTCCAAGTATCAGGGCAAGACGTGACCGTCCCTACAGGGCCCACGACTCCGCAGTCTAAAGTGACTTGTCACTGTTTCAATGTTGGGGTCTCTATGAAGAGCCCCCCGATATATCATAACGACTGGCTGCTGAGTCCTCACGCCCACAAATGTGGCTGAAAGACGGAGATATGCAACTGAACTCACACTTTAGTGATCTAAAGATGGCTGACACTGAACTTTTGTTTGGCATCTTGGGCTTCATCAAGCTCAGCCGCTTCTGTAAGCTTTCGTATTTACTACAAACATTTATGATGAGGGCGCCGGGCAGGGCAATGCAGTCACGACAGGCCGACGTGAGATGGCTTCAGTCTTCGTTGTTTTCCCCAACACACCTTTATATTTACATGTCTCACTCTTTTGTTGTGTGTGACATATTACGCCCGTATGGCAGTCAGCTTTCTGTGCCTTTGCCCTCTTTACCCTTTCTGGTAAAGAACAGCAGACATGGGCAGCATTCCCTGCCAGTTCACCTGAAACACAAGCTTAGTGTGACCTTCAGTGATGACAATGAGGGAGGAATGACAGTCGCTCTCCTGTGTGTGTACGCTGTCAAGGAAACTCCAAATGGAATCCAATTTGCTGCCTGATGACAATGAGAGGTCAACAAAGCCAGGGGCCGCGGTGCTGCTTGGTGACGTCACCTGCCGTGAAATGCTGGAGCCGCGTGGCAGAGTCAATGTTGTCCACCTGAAGAACAAAATCAAACAGCAACCAGCACACGATGGCAACAAGGCCAGCGCCCTGTAAACATGCCGTGTGACCTTCTCTGATGAATCTGTTTGTATAGTGCCTTTCACACGCTACACATCCAGGAGGAGTGAGCAGAGAGTCAACTCCCCGCCGCCAGCAGAGAAGCAGCTCAGCCTGGAGCGACGATTCGTGTTTCTGTTGTTCATTTTCTACTTCCGTTCATCCATTCATCTCGTGTTGTCCACAGGGCAGGAATGCCAGTCCATTGTAGGGCACACTGGGTCAGTTTGAGTCACCAACTGCCCAACACACACATCCCTGAAATATGGGAGGAACACTCCCTCGTACCTGGAGGGACGTCCACGGAGATGGGTGGCACGGGTCTAACATTCAGTAAAACAAAGCAGCCATTAATAACAAAGACTCAGCAGGCAACTTTAGGGCCGAGTGCTGGCTCTGAGGCTAAGGATCTGCACTGGTTGCAGGTTCGAATCCCTGCTACTGCCAAAAGAGATCCTGCGCTGCTAGGGCCTGACTCCAGGGGTGCGGTACCCCAAGGGGGATGTGATAACGAACAAATTCCAAATACAAGAAATTATATAAAGTGAAATAAAGAACAAACTGCTCAGTTATTAGACAGACTGACTAGGTGGCCATTCTGTCCGCACTCTGAGGCCACGGCCATCTCAGCAGCAGCAGCAGTCGAGTCTCTCACAAGGCCGGTTTAGTGTCACCCCAAAAACGAGAAGAACGTGCAAAGGCAGCAGAGGAGACCCTCCGCCAGGTCTGACCGCCATGAGGTGTGTGGCAGGTGGCACTTCTCTAACACCATGGGAGGCCACTTACTTCCCCCAGAACACGTGGTGCCAGCCCCCCTGGGTCGCCTCGAGGCCACTACTATGGAATATCGCAGCTCAGCCCTGTTGGGCTCTGTGGCCTCCACCAGGGGGAGCCGAACGGCTTAACGAGCCCGTCTGGGCAGGGATGTAGCCACACCCGGAGGTAGGTCAACGAGCACCTGCAGCACTTCCGGGTGGGCTATAAGAGGAGCCGGAGTCGGGTGGAAGAGGACGGAGCTTACGAGAGAGGAGTGGAGGCGGCCTGAAGAAAGAGAAAGAGAAAGGAAGGAGTAGAGTGTGGCATCCTGTGCGCTGTGTTGGTGTTGTGTGTCTGCTCTGTAAATAAACGATGCGTGTTTTGTACATTTGGAGTCTGTGTCTGTCTGTGCCAAGGCTGATCTTTCACAGGTGGCAAGATGACCTGCTGTGCCAGCCATGCCAGCACTTGAAAAGTACACGGACCCCGGGGCGAGGACATGACTGCAGAATCGTATCTTTCAGGTAAAAATACGAGCTTCGCAGACTCTGCAGTTCTTTTATGAACGTTATTGTTGTTACTTACTGCAAAATAAATAAAGGGCGTTTTCTCGTTCTCGATTCTTGCATTTTTCTTTTCTGATGTGCGAAAGAACAAAAGGAAAAAAGTAATTGCTTTGCATTTTTCATTTTTCCCTTTTAAGGTGAAAATCAAATAAGTGTCTCTTTTTTATTTTTAAATGATATTTTCTGAAACCAAATTTCAAATACCAAAAATTACACGGACCCTTAACAAAAGAAAAACAAAATAAATATTACACATGAGATGAATTAGAATATTCAAATTTTTTCAGTAATTTAATTTAATAATAGACACAAAGTAATATCAATAATACTTTAGAAAAAAACTAAATTTAATATAATTACAAAGAATAAATAATTAAATTAATGCCCAATATAAAATCTTTTTTAAAGTTTTACTTTTCTTGCTTTTAGTGAAGCAAATTCATCAATTATTTTATAAAAATGTATTTGTTTTGTCAATTCCTCTTTGATTGATAATATTGCCATATTTGACCATTTTTCCTGAGCAAGTGACGATCTTAAATATGTTTAGCTTTGCAGCTTCTACATTAGGATAGGACTGAACTACCGGTAAATTCATGAATCGTTTTTAAAAGATCTAAACTTGTAGCTACTTTAAGGTCTGGAATTAACATCATTGCCTGATTTTTGAAACTATTACATTACAAATAAAAATGGAATATAATATTGCAATCATAATATAATGTAATATACAATGAAACATTTTTACAAATTTATATAATAGAGAACTTTCCTTAAGTTTAACGTATTGTGGAAGCCGACCCGGACACAGACAGGCGGACACCGCTGGTTCACCCACCAAGACGCGTTTATTGTACATATTTACAGTGCACAGCCCAGTACCCCGCACCAAACACCCTTCAGTCCAGGCCTCTTTCTCCTCTCCTCTCCTCTCCTCTCCTCTCCACTCCACTCCACTCCACTCCACTCCACTCCACTCCACTCCACTCCACTCCTCTCCTCTCTTCTCCTTCTGAGCGCCTCCACTCCTTTCCTCCAGGCTTTGTCCTCTTTCACTCGACTCCAGCCCCCAAATGGAGGGAGGCAGCCCTTTTTGTATCCACCCAGACGTGCTCCAGGTGCATCCCAATGAGCTCCTGCCGGCGCTCCCTGGTGTGGCGGAAGTGCTGGCTGTGCACCCGGAAACACTCCGGGTGTCTCTGGTCGTCTTCCTCCCAGCACTTCCAGATGTGGTGGAAGTGATGAGGGTCAGGGCTCCTCAGGCATCTGAGCACCTCCTGGCAGTGACCACGGACCCCTATAGGGTTGAGCTTCCATGCTCCTTTCTGTGGTCCCCAAAGCCACCAGGGCGGTCGCCCCCTCATGGTGTGCAGGAGGCGTAATCCCTCCTCCGGTCCTTCTGGGGGTCCTAGCTGGGTACCACCCCCAGCCGCTCGCCACAGTATTTAAATCAATACATTCTGCTCGCTGTCATACTGCCCATTAGTACCATACGGCTTACTCAGGCAAGGAAACAAGAGTGTCGAGTGAGAGCGTCTGATTGCAAATCGTCACTTTGCTTAAAGTACTTGTTGAACATTGCAACATACATTTGGCTTTTTTTTTATTTTGCAATTTATTCATTTTCATTTGGCACCCTTTCCCATTGTTCACCCAGGGCAAGTGCCTCGTCTGCCTCACCCTTGTCCCGGCCCTGCTCCTTGGTGTCAGGTGCTGTCATTACACCTTGTGATGTTACACCTCCTGGCCAATGGGTCATTTGGGCAGTCCCTGGTGGGCCGCGGACTCTGGTCTGGTGTTGGGCCGGCCGTTTCATGAAATAAATTTTATGTACTTGTTACTGTTTGACGTTAAAATTAATTTCTAAACTACTAAACATTATCTGTCTGGTACTGCTATACTATTTAATATACTGTAGGACACCATCAAGTTGTTTTAGTTGTCAATACACAGAGTTGCAGTGAAAGATTTGGTCAAAACTGCGTTTTGCCGATTTCAGTTTCAACAGCGCTACATTTCGGTTAGCATATACATTATCGCAATTTATTTTATCTCATATCTAGTATTTAACCCATTTATGCCTCGTGTTCCGTTATTGGAACGACAGTCACGTTGGAGTTATTTATATCCTACTGCTCAAGGCCATCGCTGGGCTCCGACTTTTCACGCACGTCTGCTTCCTGGGGGTACACCTTATCACGTCGCGCACAGAGTTAGTCGGTGTGCTACAGATATTGGTGTGCTGGGAGCTCCTCAAGAAGTGATGTGAATATTCTCACATTTTTGAAGAACCAACCTAAAGACAGGTAGATATAACTTTGGAATGGAATGAAATACATTTTTTTTTCTCTTCAAATTCTTGTTCCTTATATTTTTCGACGCAAACTAAGTGAATTTCATGCTCAGACTCAAAAATTTCAACCTTAGGCATAAATGGGTTAAATTATTTGATACTAATAATTAGTTTAGATTATTTATTATGCATTTTATTGTTCTCTGGTCATCAGCGTGAGTAATAATTAGTGGTTTTCAGCTGTGATTATTAGTATAATGAAATTATACTAATATAATATCTCTAATATAATGAAGTTATAAAGCACTGGATAGGAATTTTTCATATTAGGACGGGACATTTCTAGTTTATCGTTAAGTTAGTAGAACATTTCAGTCATGTCAGGTTATCATTTATTCTTTTGTAAATGAGCAGCTACTAGCCTACGAGGGTACTGGCACTTGGACATGACATTGACATTTGACGTGTACTCTAATAACGTGTAAGCCGTGTTACTACATTTTTATTTTTCATTAAATATTATTTCTAAGGATCTTGTCAAATTTGAAGTTGTGTCTAAACAACAGTGTACGGATTAACTTTGGCATCAGTTTAGATTGAGTTCATATCATAGGCTCATAGCAAGTAGCGATTTTAAGAAAATTCCAATGAATAACGGGCCGAGGGGCTCGACCTCGTCACCTCACTCGTTGAAGGACTCCCAGTCCGCTCCTGATGGGACGTCTCTTAGTGGTGTCCACTGACTTTACAAATTTGACATTTTCCTGATCTACGGAAGCCACTTACAGCGTTACTGCCTTGTGGTTTCATTTGTTAAGACGCCTTCTTCGCCTACAAACGCCACGTGAAGAGCTCCAAGGTGACGTCCATAGTCTTTGCCTGTCCCCGAGTGGCTTCACCAGTCTGTCCTCTTGTGACTTTCTTCCCACTGGAAGGCAGCAGATCACCCAGGCTCTCCAGAAGGAAGAGCAATTCTTAAAATGGACAGCAGATGTTTGATATTTGAGTCCGCTTTGCCGCATGTGCCGAGTACAAGGAGAGTTTTGTGAGTACAAGGAGAGTTTTGTTTGCATGTGCGACATGTTGGTGACATTTTGGCAGCCTAATTATTAACAAAACGCTGACCTTACCTTGAAACCTGATAGGTGTAAAGAATTCAACTTCACCTCAAGGACCAGGACTTTCTCATGGGCTGTGGCAACTCACTTGTCAGCTTCTCGTTTGTTCCTGATCCTTTAATCTTCAAAAAAAAAACATCAAATGTGCATTGTGTGAATTCCAAACAAGTTGTAATTTAAATGCATTTGTTTTTTTCTTTTTCTGTGAATCTGGCTTTGTCACCAAGTCATGGCATGCAGCTCTGAGACTTTGAGGCTGTGACATCTGGTAACGCTTGTCGAGCTTTTTACACAAACGGAATGGAAGACAGAGATTGAGAAAGATTGTGAGGGAGAGACGTCCAGTGCCACCTCTGAGCTGTCCAGTGCCACCATGACTCTGTCTGGACCTCTCAGCTGTCCGCCTGCAACCCAGCATGTCATCTTCTAAACTAAAAGGCTGACTCTGTTTCAGGTGATCTCAGACAAGTGATTAGAGGCCCCCTCTCTGTCATCCTTCTGACTGGTGTAGTCCAGGTGCTGACCTCCCTGCTAGTGCCTGTAGTCCATCTAGGACCCCTGGAGTCAGTGTGGTGACCCTCACATTCAGACTTAGTGTGATCATTTGCTCACCCACGCTTGTGGTTTCTGTTCCCTTCTCACTCAATACGGGTGAATTCACCAGAGGTCGGCTTTAGTAGAGCTCAGTCCACACGTTCTTATTCCAATTCCAGGTCACTGCGACCTGATCCTACCTTGGAGGTATCAGCCAAGAACCAACACTGGACAGAGCGTTAGTCCATCATGGGGTACACTCACTCACACAGGGCCCATTTAGAATCACGAAATGATCTCACGTTCACATCTTTGAGGCTTAGGAAGAGACTACGGTACCAGGAGAAAAGGTTGCATGGACAAGAGGAGTTCATAGAAAACTACACACTAACAGCACTGGGACTTGAACAGAATCCCCTGAAATGCTCAGTCTGGTCCATAAAGCTGGACAATGCTGGCAGCCCTGTGACGATTCTGTTTGTTGATTTATCCAGTGACTTCAGTACCATCCAGCCACCCTTGTTAAAGGAGAAGTTCAGGGATATGAAAGCAGAGGAGCCTAATGGTGTCCTAGATAACGGACTGTCTGTTGAGCTGACCACAGTTTGTCAGGTCCAAGGACTGTGTGAGCAAAACTGGATCACCATGAAGAAGTCCTGAGTAGACTCCCTTTGTTCTTAGGACAATGCATTCCTTCAAAGTGGGCAGTGACATCCGTAATAATCACCGGTCTGTAATGGCCATTGTTACTGTTACACTGTGTGCTGTTGGCTTGGCAACATCAGCATAAGAGGGCAACGTCAATTATGGGGCACACTCGAGCCACCAGAGGGGGTAGTGCAGGATCTATCTATCTATCTATCTATCTATCTATCTATCATATAGTGCCTTTCACATCCATCTATCTATCTATCTATTATATACTGCCATATCTATCTATCTATCTATCTATCATATAGTGCCTTTCACATCTATCTATCTATCTATCATTATATAGTGCCTTTCATATATCTATCCATCTATCTATCTATCATATAGTGCCTTTTACATCTATCTATCTATCTATCTATCTATCATATAGTGCCTTTCACATCCATCTATCTATCTATCTATCATTATATAGCGCCTTTCATATATCTATCTATCTATCTCATTATATAGTGCTATCTATCTATCTATCATTATATAGCGCCTTTCATATATCTATCTATCTATCATTATATAGTGCCTTTCATATATTTATCTATCTATCTATCTATCATTATATAGTGCCTTTCATCTATCTATCTATCTATCTATCATTATATAGCGCCTTTCATATATCTATCTATCTATCTATCTATCATTATATAGTGCCTTTCATATATCTATCTATCTATCTATCAGCTGGACACGCCATGCTGCAGATGCTAAAACCTTTCTTTGTTTTCTTTCAAACCTTTCTTTGCTGTTTTGATCAGAAGGCAAAAGCTAACCCTGGATGGGACGCCACTCCATTTAGGAAACATGCGCACTCACACACCAACTCCCCATTCATTATCAAATCCATTTAACTGATTTAACGTCAAGTGGACCAGAGTGTACTGCAGCAATTTTAGGATAAAGTAAATATCCAGTCCTGGATGGGAAGCCAGACAACTGAGTAAGCCTACATGCTCAAATAAACGTAATAAACTTCAGGCTCCAGACAGTCCATCACAAGGCCTCCTCACACTTACAGCAACTGTCACGTGGGTCCAGTTTGGCATCACAATTTAACTCAAGTCACACACATTTGGGATGTGGGAGGTAAAGCCCCTGGAGAGTAGGCACCCCAGTTCAGAGGCTTGTTCTATGGCCACCATGGCTAACGGATCGTTCGGCCTCCTTGATGCTACACATTAAGCAGGCCATTTATTCAGCCCATCTACTTTTTCCAAGCAGTGCCTTCAAGGTCAAGGCTAAAAATGGAATATTGGAATAATTGAACGCTGTTAGCATTGTCAAGAGGTCAGCTCCGGTAATGGACTAAAATACGAGCCCTCTAACATTTAATATGCAGCACAAGCCTGGCGTCTTTCTCCAGTCAGTCCTAGTCTGCGGCCCAGAGCTGCCAGTCTGACCTTAGAGAATGTGCCCCCTTCTGCTGTGCCCTGTTTGCTCTTCCCACACACTGAGTTGCATTTTTTTTGTGTTTAATGCTTAATTGGATCCTTTAAATAGCGGAGATTTTAATTAACAACCCTTTGGCAAAAAACATCCTGCAATCCACGAGACGTTGCGACATTCTGATGAGGGCTGTAAATTGTAACAGCAACTGTTGACGTTTCTCAAAGGCAGAACTTCACCCCGGAGGCTGCCCTTTATCTTTAATGCACTCGTTTATTTGAGGACCATCAATCATTTGTTTGAAACACATAACACGGCCTGGGCTCTGGAGCCATGAGGTGGCAACTAATCGATGAAGTCCATTTTCTCAAATATATCTGAATTAATATTATTATCCTTCTATTATAAAAAAACTCCTGTGGGAGGGAATGACTAGGAGACGATACGTGATCTTCACGTTAAGATCACAGAAGACAAATAAAAGACCCGCAAGAGGAACGAGAATGGCCACGGAGCGTCTCGCGGGGATATAGAACATGAGATTCTTGCAAGACACACCCTAGAGGCACTTGTGCTAATCTCTGGAGACTTTAACCATGTGACACTGGACAAAACATTACCTGCCTTCTCCCAGTATGTGGATTGTAACACCCGGGAAAATAGGACTATTGACCTACTGTATGAAAACGTTAAAGACGCATACAGTGCCACCCCACTGCCTGCTCTTGGGAAAGCAGATCATAACCTGGTTCTGCTTGAGCCTCAATACAAACCAAGAGTGAGGGAACTACCTACAACGACACGCTCATTCAGGAAGTGGTCCCCTGACGCAGAGCAGGCTCCGAGAGACTGCTTTGGAACTACAGACTGGGATATCCTGCTGGGGTCACATAGTGAGAACACTGAGGAGGTTGTTGACTGCGCTACTGACTACATCAACTTTTGTATGGACATTGTAGTTCCAGTAAGAACAGTATGCTGCTATGCTAACAACAAGCCATGGATTACAAGTGACATCAAGGGCCTTTTGAACCAGAAGAAAAGGGTTTTTAAATGCAGTGATCAGCATGAGCTCAAGAGCGTGCAGAAGGAACTCCGAGTCCAGCTCAGGGCGGTGAAGGAGCAGTACAGGAGAAAGCTGGAGCAGAAGTTGCAGAACAACAGCATGAAGGAAGTGTGGGATGGGATGAAGATCATCACTGGCTGCAGCTCGAAGCAGGGTGCCACCATCGAGAGAGACTTGGAGAGAGCAAACCTGATGAACAACTTCTTTAACAGGTTTGACCATCCTAACCCACTCTCACCTCAGAGTACTGCACCCTCCATCCATCCTTCTGCTGATACCAGCATAGGTGAGACATCCCCACCCACAATTACAGCAGCCCAGGTGAGCAGAGAGCTGAGGAGACTTCGTGCCAGCAAAGCAGCGGGTCCAGATGGAGTATCGCCATGACTGTTGAAGGCCTGTGTGATGGAGCTGGGGAGTCCTCTACAGCACATCTTCAACCTGAGCCTGGAACAGGGGAGGCTTTGGAAAACATCTTGTATCACCCCAGTCCCAAAGGTATCACATCCTAGTGAGCTAAATGACTTCCAGCCTGTCGCTCTGACATCACATGTGATGAAGACCATGGAGCGGCTGCTGCTTCACCACCTGAGGCCACAGGTCCTCCACACCCTCGACCCTCTGCAGTTCACATACCAGGAGAAGGTGGGAGTGGAGGATGCCATCATCTATATGCTACACCGATCCCTCTCACACTTGGACAGAGGCAGTGGTGCCATAAGAATTATGTCTCTGGACTACTGTAGCGCCTTTAACACCATTCAACCTCTGCTCCTTAGGGACAAGCTGACAGAGATGGGAGTAGACTCATACCTGGTGATATGGATCGTGGACTATCTTACAGGCAGACCTCAGTATGTGAGTCTCGGGAACTGCAGGTCTGACATTGTGGTCAGCAACACAGGAGCACCGCAGGGACTGTACTTTCTCCGGTCCTGTTCAGCCTATATACATTGGACTTCCAATACAACCCGGAGTCCTGCCATGTGGAAAAGTTCGCTGACGACACAGCTATCGTGGGCTGCATCAGGAGTAGACATGAGGACGAGTTTATCAAAGACTTTGTTAAATGGTGCGACTCAAACCACTTACACCTGAACACCAGAAAAACCAAGGAACTGGTGGTGGATTTTAGGAGAACCGAGCCCCTCATGGACACCATCAGAGTTGACTGTGTGCAGAGGGTGCAGACCTATAAATACCTGGGAGTGCAGCTGGATGATAAATTGGACTGGACTGCCAATACTGATGCTCTTTGTAAGAAAGGTCAGAGCCGACTATACTTCCTTAGAAGACTGGCGTCCTTCAACATCTGCAATAAGATACTGCAGATGTTCTACCAGACTGTTGTGGCGAGTGCCCTCTTCTACGTGGTGGTGTGCTAGGGAGACAGCATAAAGAAGATGGACACCTCACGCCTGGACAAACTGGTGAGGAAGGCAGGCTTTATTGTAGGCATGGGGCTGAACAGTTTGACATCTGTGGTAGAGCGACAGGCGCTCAGCAGGCTACTATCAGTTATGGAGAATCCACTGCATCCACTGACAGACTGAGGAGATCGTTCCTCCCCCACACTATGCGACTCTTCAATTCCACCCGGGGGAGTAAACATTAACATTATACAAAGTTATTGTCTGTTATACCTGCATTTTTATCACTCTTTAATTAATATTGTCTTTATTTGTCAGTATGCTGCTGGTGGAGTATGTGAAGTTCCCCTTGGGATGAATAAAGTATCTATCTATCTATCTATCTATCTATCTATCTATCTATCTATCTATCTATCTATCTATCTATCAACAATATCAGAACACAGCCAGCAAAAAAAATCAAATAAAGGCATGCAGCACACACAGATACAGTGGTCTCAGTGCATATAAAGCGCATAAAAGACAATACGTTATAAATGAAACATCAACGACTAAAAGATCGCATTGGTGCAAACAAAAGGAAATTAATCATCAGGACCAGGTGTAATTGGAAAAAAAGCAGGACAAAGCGAGGTCAGAAATAAAAGGCAAAGAGTAGAAAACAAAGTATTTATCTATTTATTTTCGCATTCGCATCATTCAATGCACAAAACATAGATTTACACAATAATGGACCATACACGATGAGAATCTGTGGTCCTGCAACAGTTAAAGTAATGACAAGTTTAATTTCAAAGAAAACACAATTCTGTCAGTTGTATATTTATGATCACGGAGAAGCGATCACAACGCAAGCAGCAAAGACACAAAGTGGCAAAAAGGACAGCGGCTGTACAGACTTTAAAATGATCGATGGGCAGCACGACAGCAGCCCCACCCCACAATGCGAGCAGCGTTATATGTCCTGCAAGAAAGAGATTTAACCACGCCTGGGGCCGGAAATAAAGGAACATTATTGTTTTTACAACGTCTCGCGAGACAAGGCAGTGAGCCACCATTTAAAACAAGTCCACCTAACAGTTACTGGATTGCTTTTGGCAGACATGCATCATGTGCTCCCAGCTCTTAAACAACAACATGCGACAGGCAGAACAGGCAGCGTGCCAGCAGCAGAAAGACAGCAGATGATCCAACGGCATCTCCTTAGCGTGTATTCAGCCTCCCCCTCCCCCCCTTCACAACGCAAGCAGCATTATACGTCCTGCGAGAAAGAGATGTAACCACTCCCGGGGGACAGAAATAAAGAACAAGTATTGTTTCTACACAAGTTTTTAAAGTAAAAGTGAAAATACTGCATATGTAACAATTCCCATGAAAATAACAATCTCTTTAAATTGTTTATCCGGTACACCAAACACGGGGGTGGGTGCGCGAAGTCAGCAGGGGGCGAAGCCCCCTAGTTATTATATACATAAATTGTCTTAGAGACTGGAAATTTCTTTCATCTCATCTGCAAAGAAGTTGCTACAGCAATCCTGCATATTGAACCCTTGCCTCAATCAAGTTTGGCAGAAACCAAAAATCCACTCCTGAAGAAGCCACCCTTGATTTTCACACAGCTGGAGATCTTCAGCATGCCTTTTCTGCATGAATTAAATGAATGGCTCAGGTGAACACTTGAAGACCTTGTCACCAGCAGAATGATGGTAGGAATTGACCTTTATACCACTAAGATAAATGCTATATTTTAATATATAATTTGATACTATCCGTATGTATGGTGTTCGCAGCAATACCTCGAGCAGCCACAAGAGCAGCGGCCACGGGAAGGATGCGTAGGAAACAAAGTCACATGACTGACGCGGAACGTAGACTTGCTAATGCAACCACACGTACACAACGAGCACAACAAACGGATGAGCAGCGTACGGCTACAAATGCTACTAATGCTGAAAGAAATCGTGCAAATCGGACAACAAAGGACAGATGAAGAGCATGCACTACAGAATGTTTACTAATGCTGACAAAAATCGTGCCGGCCGTGCACAAGCGACTGAAGAAGCTCGAGCAGCTGCGAATGCAGCACGGGTTAAAAGAAATCGAGCAGCCCATGCCTTGCGGGGGCCGAAAAGGTCTATTTTAACCACAGATCAGTGCCATGATAACAAAATCATTTCAAGAACTTAAAAAAACAAATAATTCTTTGCAGAGAAAGTATGGATTTCACAAACGTTGAATTTGTAGCCCGATTTCATCAGGCTCCCAGTCGCTAGTATTTTAATAAGGACAGTAGGAGGACCAAAACTAAAACACTTTGTAGATAGTCAGTTGCACAGAGACCACTTCTGAACATGTCCTGGTGACGTCAGCTGACCTCTCCTTCTCTCAGCTCCCTCATTTTTCTGTACAATATCACCACTGCACTTCATCCACCCACAGTACAATCCCATCCTCGTCGCCAAGTGAATCTCTGTGGACTCACACCCTGAAGGATCTCGGTTCAAAGATTTGCACTATGGTGACCAGCCAGTGGTCAGCCATGAACCCACAATTGCCGACTCCAAAGAGCTTCCTTACAGCATGAGCTAACGGGAGAACTCTTTTAGTCAACCACCCCTGAACACAGTGAGCGGAGGGCTTCCTGGTGACATCAGCTTCTATCTTTTCTGTACAGCACTGGTACTGTAGACCCCAACTTCTAACTTTCTCCATTTGTCTTTATTACAAAATAGTCCTAGGAGGATTCGATTTGCCGAAGTGCTCACAACACTTGTGTATTAACGGTGGGAGGAAAAGTAAAAGGGATATCGTTTTGCCGATGTTAGCAGCTAAGCGACGTTGTCTTTCTTCAGAGGTTTCGTTTGGCTGACCTGCTGGCCCTGCTAGTGCTATTAGCGGCTAAGCGAGTTTTCTGTTTCCTCAGAGGCGGCACCGTTACCCCAACTCCACCTCTCACTTCCGGGCCGGACAGACACACACACACTCCCTCACATAGACGTTTATATATAAGATAAAACAAGCCTTTGTGACGCACACGGGGGCCATGGGGTAGATCAACAGTGGGGAAACAAATCTATTTAGTAAAAAAATGTACTGCATGCAAGTTAATTCATTTAAAAAAATGGAAAAAAATCAAATTGTGAGGCCAGAGCAGCAAAAGTGAAATCCATTTGTATTACATCAGTCTGGTAATTTAATTCTATTTGATTCACTTTCATGTATTGCCCAGTGCACCGCACATCTTTAAAAATACAATGGAGTTAAGATACAACAATGCAACACAATCCACACACAGGGGGCAGTGGTTGGGGCTTTTACTTCAGAGCTCCAGTGTCTTGGGTACAAATCCTGGCTTAGTCAATGTAAAGTCTGCATGTTTATTCGCGATGATCTGTGACTATTCTGGTTGCTTCTCAAACAAAAGTATGGGCCATAAACTGGTGAGTATGGGCCCAGTGGGAGTCAGCCCTGAGATGAGTTGCTTTGCACCAGTTGTTAGCTCCTTGTATCAGAAGAAGAGCTTTGATGAAAACAGGAACATTCAGCCCAGCATCCTGTTGATTCCTATTTACCTCATCTACCATTCGGCTAAGAAGGTTTCTGGGGACACAATCCTGACCCTTATCTCAAGCCGTCAGCACAAGTTCAGGTTCAAGGTCACTCGATGTCCAACCACAAGGGCAGTAACAGGGGTGCTGACCTCGAGCAGAAGCCCAGCCTCTGTAGTCCATGGCGTGTGCTCTGAAGCCCCAGTTTCAGATCAGTTCTCCTCGTGTAAATATTATCGTTATTGAGCAGGTCGGTAGACTTCTTTTAAAGCAGCACATCATTGTGGATGGACAGCCTCCCTTGATAAGCTCAGTACCGATACAATGACAGTGAGGCGTATTTTATACTTTAAGAGCTTAGGCTGCACCTTAACACACTTGTGAGTTTCACTTCTGTCTAATCACATTGATAAATAAATAAAGTCTAATCGCAAAACAAATGAACAAGAGCCAATATCATTTACTTACAGTGTCATGTGTTTTAGAAGTGACTCATTGCTTTGTTCTGCTCTTCTATACCCCTAATTACAGCTTTTAAATTATGGCTGATTCACAAATGGTCAGACTGTGTGAAAACTAATCATTAGAGGTCAATTTTGTAGATTTACAGAATACAAATGTCTCCTTACATTTTGTTCTTTGCCAGCATACTACAGGGTCACAGGGGTCTGCTGGAGCCAATCCCAGCCAACACAGGGCACAAGGCAGGAAACAAACCCCGGGCAGGGCACCAGCCCAATGTAGGGCGTGCACACACACACACCGAACACACACATTAGGGACAATTTAGAATCGCCGATGCACCTAACCTGCATGTCTTTGGACTGTGGGAGGAAACCCACGCAGACACGGGGAGAACATAAAAACTCCACACAGGGAGGATCCGGGAAGCGAACCTGGGTCTCCTAACTGCGAGGCAGCAGCGCTACCCACTGCGCCACTGTGCTGCCCATTAAAACTTCATAAACCTGTAAATTTCTAAACCACGAAGCAGGTTCCTGTTCCAGAAAAAGGACAATGGAACAGTCAAAGTCCCAGGGCCAACGGAAGAACCTGGTTATTCCATACATGGCTGGTGTGTCCGAAAAGCTAAAAAGGATTTTTGAAAAATACCACATACCTGTTCACTTCAAACCCACTAACACACTGAGACACAGACTCGTCCACCCGAAACAGAAGAACAATGTAATATATGCCATCCAGTGCAGCAACGAGTGTCCTGAACTGTACATTTGAGAGACCAAACAGCCGCTACACAGGAGGATGGCCCAGCACAGAAGGAGCAACACCTCAGTGCACCTCCATTAGAAGGACAAAGGACACTCATTTGAGGACATTAACGTCCAGATATTGGATAGAGAAGACAAGTGGTTTGAGAGAGGGGTGAGGGAAGCTTTAATTGTGCAAATCAACAAGCCCTCACTCAACAGCGGTGGAGGCCTTAGGCATAGCCTGTCTTTAGTTTATCATGCTGCCCTTTCATCCATGCCCAGGAAAGTCACCTCCACCAGGTGGACCACTCTTAACGACCCACTCTATGGGGTAGGAGGGGCTGTTAAAAGTGTGAAGGTTACATCTACCCACACCTCCCCCTTCCTTTGTTGTACTCAACGAGCCTAATAAGGGCACGTGTGAAGTGAAACTAACCTGGGGGATACATTTGTGGTCTCTAACAACATTCCTCAGACTGAAGACGCTGCTTGGATGAGCCATGAAACGTATCTACCTGACAAGAAGGAAGTCCAGTTGCCATAACTCAGCTTCCAGATAATTTCACCTGCATGACTGAGAATCTTCACAGACATTCAGAAGGAAGTATCTTTAGTGTAAAATAAAAGGAATAAAGTTCATTTCAAGATTAACTTGCAAACTGTTCTAGTATTGAAAAACCTTTATATGTGGGATTTTGTCTAATTTGAGGTTTATACACATTATACATATATTTCATATTTAAAGTAAAGTTGTAAAGTACAGTAATGAAAATATAAACACAACCACCAGAACTATAACATATGCTCATTTAGACACTCGCTGCTGTGCATAAGTAGCCATGTGCTGCAGTTAAGAGCCAAAAGGAGCCCTCCTCTGGTCAGAAAACACGAGACCCTGTGAAATAATAATAACAAAAGATATATTACTGTTTACAAGGAATTCTATCTTCTTGAAGGAAGAAAAAAGTGAAAAGTACATAAAAGGAAAACGTGTATATATTGTCACAAGAATAAATAAAAGATAAAGATTTGGGGCAGCCACCCGTATAATCTGGTATCCTGGCTGCAAAGTCGTTCTTTTATAGAAATACACAGCACTGAAGTGCATACAAATGAGTCCAAAACAAGACTGAGGGAAAAGGGGCAGGCTTTTAAAGGGGAAGACAGGAAGGGAGGTCATAAGGATCGGGCACGTGCTCTTCGATCATTGGATCACACCCAGACATGATATCAGAGGGGCCGGAGCTGGTAAGGTCTTCTTCCATTGGCTCGGTCCCGGAAGTGACATCAAGAGAGCCAGGTGGGATCTCCCGTGAATGGTCTACAGGAAAGGGAGAAAAAGAGTCAGTGCACTCTGCCACATCCCGGCATGCCTCAGCACTGCCTTCACTCAAGCCCTTTAGCTGCCTCCCATGCGCACTTGTGTGACAATATATATATATACTAGACATTAAGCCTGTTACAATAACGGGTGCTAGAACAGTAGTGCATAGACATTAGTAGGAACAGTCTATATTAAATGGCAAGGGACCTTGTATGTGGCTGTAATATGTGTCACTGTATTGTGTGCCTTTAATTTTCTCTCTCAGTAATACTGGTTTGTATTTCCATAAAATGCCTGTAATTTTGTATGACAGTAATACAGTGGAACCTCGGCTCACGACCATAATTCGTTCCAAAACTAAAGCGATTTGGTCGTGAACCGAAGTAATTTCCCCCATAGGATTGTATGTAAATACAATTAATCCATTCCAGACCGTATGAACTGTATGTAAATATATATTTTTTTACGTTTTTAAGCACAAATATACCTGTAGTTAAACTCCACATTAATGAGTACTACAGAAGCATTACCGCCAGTGTTATCGATTAACGTGTGCTTACACGTTTTATTGTTCTTTTTGAAATTATATTTTTAATTTTTTTTTTTGTGTATTTTCAAAGATGTCTGTAACAATGTATTGATTCTTTAAAGGTCCTGATTGTCTTGCTGGTTTGTGGGCGGTGTACCAGGAGGCGGGGTCACCGTGACATCACCACTCCTGAGCCCTTCCTTTGCCTATTTAATCAGAGCACAACATTCAGCTTGAGTCTGGTGAGTACTGCCATCTTCTTTGGATTTTCTAGCTGCTCAATAATTGTTCTGCTCTCTTTTGAGGATTCTGTTGGTGGATTACATACTGGGTCTTATTTGCTAAAGGACTTGCTTTTGGTAACCCTTTTTTATTTTTGTTGTGTTGATGTTTTCTTTATACTTTGCATTTTTCTGTTAATATATCCCTTACTTTTAAAAGATTCTTTGTTTGCCTTTTTGTATGCAAGCCGAGGGTGTACAGTCTCCCCTCTTTTTCTGGGGATTTGCTTTATTTTGGGGCTTTTCATGTTATTTTTCCAGCTCATCTTGTTTGGGATCTGCAGTGTTGAGGCCAGATAGATTTGGGGAGAGTCTCCTTGGACAGACTGGCCCTGTCTTTATGCTCCTTTTAAGAGGCCTCACACTCTTTTTTCTATGAGACTCCTAATCACAACATATCAGTGTAGCCATTTATTTCTGAAGAGGGCCTTTTAAATGCATTTGATTGAAGGATAAGTCAAAAATATAAAATCTGTTTTGGCTATTCAAAGGAGGCTCTGTGTGTATAACAGGCTGAAACTTTTTCACGTGTCTGCAGGGGCAGCACTGAGTAAAGGACTTGAACAAGTACTGTAGAAACGATGTACGATGTTGTCTTTAATTAGTTGTGCTAGTGAATTAAAGGAGTGGATGGATGAGAACTACTGGTCTTTAAACACCGATAAACCAGAGATTTTAATTGTTGGAGGGAATGTTGCAACAATATTTTATCATCATTTAACTAAGTTGGAATCATCATTAGTTTTACTGAATCAGCCCACAATCTAGGAGTTATCTTTGACTCTAGGATGTCATTTAAAGAGCATATTACGAAGATGTTCAAATCATGTTTCGTCTGTTTTACAAATGTTCGGAAATTAAGGTGCTTTCTAAATAAAAAGGATTCTGAGAAATTAATTCTGGCACTTGTTTCTAGTAGGATTGATTACTGCAATGCGGTGTTGACTGGCTGTTCAAACTGTTCTTTATACAGCCTCCAGTTATCCAAAATGCGGCTGCAAGAATCGTTACAAGAATAAGAAAATATGAAAACATAACTCCAGTTCTTAAATCCTTACACTGGCTCCTTGTTTAAGTTTAGGACAGATTCCAAAATTCTCCTTTTAAGATTTAAAGCCTTAAATGGCCGAGGTCTGGTTTACTTATCTGAACTTATCATGACTTACAAATCTGAGCGCACATTAAGATCTCAAGATGCAGGCCTGCTTAGGATTCCAAGGATTAATAAAATAACAGTGGGAGGTCGAGCTTTTAGTTACAGGGCCCCTAAACTGTGGAATGGTCTGCCAGCTACAATAAGAGATGCCCCTTCGGTCTCAGCTTTTAAATCCCGGCTGAAGACTCTCTTTATCAGTTTAGCACACCCTGACTAGAGCTGCTGATTAACTGTACAGACTGCATCTCTGTTGTTAGTCATTAACACTAAAACATAAGTAACATGACAGTTATAATTTGATACTAACCCTCACCTATTCTGTTTCTGTTCTTGGTACTCAAATGTGACACTTAGTGCCACGGCCCACCTGCCAAGTTGTTTTGCCTGCCTAAGGTAAAGTCATCCCTATTAGAGGATTGCAGGAATCATGGGGTAGAGGGGTCCTATCATCGGATTGGCTGGCCCAGCACTGACTCAGCTGTGGAATGGCCAAATGGGGGAGGCAGCTTGATGGCCGAGGTCTCCAGGACTATAAACAACTCCAAATCCTCTTATGTGATATCATCTACTGTTAAATTCTGTAATATTTTTATTTTACTATTATATTGTACTAGCTGAAGCCCGCCGTAGTATACGGCGGTGTAAAAATAGGAACGGAAAACGGTGAGAAAGGAATTCAGTATAACAAAGGCTTAGGAAACCACCGTGGCAGTATAACGAAAATAGCAAGGAGCGAAACCAATGCCAATGGTCGAGAGAGTACCATCCTGTAACAGGCTATGGAAAAGACAGACATATATAGATAGACGACGCATTCACTGTGTTGCCCAGTCGACACGATAAGTCAGTGTGTCCGCACTATTGCGAGTGGTAAAAGTGCCATTTAAACTAATACAGGTAGACGTGGAACCCGGGTTTTCTGATGAAAAAACAATAACGTTTTAAACAGTGTCGTTTACATACAGCAGATTTTAGTGAATTGTTTACATGCAATTATTTATATCCATTTATACACTAAATACGTGCGTATCCCATGGTCTTAGAGTTGGCGGGCGGGACTCTGTCTTGCATGCGGTGTAAAGTCAACGTGGCTCAGATGTGTATGTGGACTTTTGCACAGACGAAAGCGACTGAGGCTGTGTTTGGTGAGTTGTTGTGTGCCTTGAGAGCGACGCTGGACTCGGGAGGACAGTTACAGTTGGCATGCGTGGCTCTGTCGTGCGTATCCCATGACGTGGTAGGAGAGTTAGAGTTGGCGGGCGAGGCCCTGTCTTGCTTGCGCTCACTGTCTTGCATGCCCTTAGTGAATTATATATATAGACTGAGGATTACTTGTGTTTTGTTCTGTTCTGAGTATTGTATTGTATTGACCCCTTCTCTTTGACACCCACTGCACACCTGACCTACCTGGAAAGGGGTCTTTCTTTTTGAACTGCCTTTCCCAAGGTTTCATCCATTTTTTTTCCTACATTTTATTGTGATATATTTCTGTGGACTGCCATGCTACTCAAAGCTAGTTGGGCCCAGTGTTGCTGGGACAGGCTGTGTCTCCCGAAACAAACAGAAGATGATTTAGACAGCACTCTGGTCACATTCTAAGTCTTGAAATTCAGCTTTGATTATTATTATTATTAAGCTTCGTTAAATGCCTCAGTCAAATCTAATAAAATATCGTATAGTACGACTTTCATAACAGCAGACACCCACACATTTTGAATTTCTGCCACAACATGACATGAACTGCTAGGAACCTGACAATAAGATGTGCCCCTTCGCTATTTATGCTTGACACTTTGTACAGATGGATGGGGATTTTTTTATTTTTACATTTTCTCATTTCATTCACAACTGAAATGTTTGTTGGCTTCAGTCATTCATGGAATGTGACAAAGTAGGACCTTTTTCTTTATTCATGTGGGAAGAAGTAAAGCATAAAAGGGTCAAATTTCTTGAGAGTCTAAATCCTAATTACAAGGACTTTATACTTCCTTTGATCTCATTTTAATTCCCATGAAAAAGACGAAAGGGAGAATAAGTTCCAGCTGAGTAGGCGAAAGCCTGAAACTTCAAAGAAAAGTCATTTTGAATCCGCATAACGTCAGGTTTATTCAGTGACATTATTAAGCACATTTTCGGAGATTTTATGATTGCTGCTGTGATTACAACAGGCACTATAAAATCAATATGAGCTGATAGCTACACTACCAGAATTATGTCACATTGGTATGGCCTACCAGATCAGGTTTTGGAATGTAAAAGAAATAAAAAATAAAAGTTTTCAGGTAATTAAAGACAATGTGACTCTTTGTGGTCCCACACTGGTCAATGATGGTGTTAATGATTTTTCAAATATCCTAGAAACTGAAATCAGCCTTACCCCAAACTGAAAAAGCAGGCTTACATCTGTGTCAGACGGCCGGGACATCTCAACAGTGGAAGGACTGAGGGAGAGAACTTCATTTGGACGCTAGATGGCAGCCTCCCTTGGACTCCCACAGGGCTCCTTGACAATTGGAGTTTGGAATAGCCCTGTGGGAAAGAAGGACATCAAGCACCTGGAGCACTTAGGGGTGCCATATAAAAGGAGCCACTACTCCGGGAGCCAGAGTTGGGTGGGAGAAGACAAAGCTTGCTAGGAGGAGTGGAAGTGAAGAGAGAGAAGAAAAAGAGAGAAGGAAGAGAGTTTAGTGCTGGACTGTGCTTGTGCCTGTGACTGTGCAGGCGGGAAATGGGTGAAAGAAAAAAATAAAAGCGAGTGTGTTGTACTTGTGTCCTGCATCGGTCTGTGTCAGGTTTGGGCAGCGGGAGCACCCTCTGTAGGCTAAAAGAAAAAAAATCACAAAACTTCAACGGGAGAGGGGAGCCAAAAAAGCTTCTAGCCCAGAAGATGAAAAATAGTCATACTTTACAGTAAAAAAAAAAAATAATTTTACAAAAAAAATCAAGAAAAATAAAATCAAAACCTAAAGGGAAAAGGGAACAAAGAGGTATCGCTCAAAATGCAAATCAACTGCAGTCCATTATCCAAAAACCTCAACTCTTAAACAAAGCCAAAGTTCAGTGTGCCAAAAATTATCCGCAAAAAGTTCCCACAAAATGAAATCCATGAGTCCAAGCTGGCGAGGCAGAGAGTGCTGAAGGACATGAATCTCTTATATATATTTCTCTTCTGGTTCATTCTGCTTCCTCTTCAAACCCGGTCCCCCCACACGCAGCCCACACGGCATTTCTTGATTCCTATTCCTCCTCTTCAAAACCCTTTCCCCACGCTGCCTCCGGCCTCCCCTACACAACCACGCCGCTTTTCTCGATTCCTATTCCTCCTTCGGACTACCGCGTTCCCCGCTTCTCTCTCATGACCCCATTGGTGTCACATCACCGCCCTATATCTAGCCTGACCGCATGACCTTTCACTTCAGCTATGTGTGCGCCTGGGAGTCTTTTCTGTAGTCTGCTACAGGAAGGTACTCTCTCAACCATTGGCATTGGTTTCGCTCCTTGCTATTTTTGTTATGCTGCGACAGTTGTTCCCTAAGCCTTTGTTATAAAATGAACAACAGTATTGTCTCTGTCGACGGGTTTTTGTACAACGTCATCTTTATTCCCGGATCTGGCAACTGCCTGTTCCTATCAGTGGGTTATTTCTTGACACAAACAGTTGACGAAGGTAATGCACTCTCACTACAACATAGGGCAGTAATTTTGTTGCATCACATTGGGACAGATTTGGAGACGTTCTTCCTGTTGTTCTTTCCAACGCAAGTCGAGTTATCCCAACAAGTCAGGAGTACTATCAATACATGGCAACTCTGGAGTTTATGGTGGTGAAGCTCAAATTCAAGCTCTTTCCAATATTAGATCTTTCGACTCATTACATGTCATTTACAGCAAAACACCTATTCACAACTGCGTCTTTCAAGAACTATTTCTTTCTTCTTGATTTCTGAATTCCTTTCTCACTGTTTTCCATTCCTATTCTTACACCGCCATATGCTACGGTGGGCATCGGCTAGTATTCAGTAAAGTTGCCATGCGCGGGACTACACTGTTATGCTTCGGTCGAGGTTTGTTCCCTTGTTTATGATTATTCTTCCTTTTCTTTTGTTTTCTGTTATTTTTGAATAATTGTTTTTTATGTGTTTTTGCTTTAATGTAGTGTTTGCATACATTAAGTTTGTATTATTTAATTATAATGCATTGCTGCATGTAAGCTACAGTCCTTGTGCTACTACTGAAGGTCTGCCCTCTGCTCTTATATTCAGGTAGCAGTGATGACTCCAGCAGAGCACCTCTGAGAGTTGGTGGAGTATCAGTCTACTGGGTTTCTGGATTTTGTTTTTGGGTTTAGGCAAATCATTTTGCCTTTTCCTCCATTTTTTGTTCTCTCTTTGTTTATTTAAACAAATTACTTGAATTTAATAGCATTGTTTTATACTGCACTTCTCCTTTAAGCCAGAATGTTTATGTCCATACTTTTATTTGAAGTTAATGTTTGTGTGGTTGGAATATTTTAAAGTATATTTGTTCCATTTTTGTCCTGTGCAGACCTGAAAGCCTGCCTCTTAAGGTTCGAGCCTGGCTGCCTGTGGTGAGGCCTATTTTCGAGTAGACAAGTGAGGTTTGTTTCATGCTATTTTTGTGTATTTTATGGTCTGCACCCACTTACACCATCTTGTGTGCTGCTAATCACAACATACTACACAACTGCAACATCAGAGGCTGGGGGTAAACAAAGCATATAACCTATAGACTCACATACAAATATATAAAATAATTAAAACAAAACCATATTTAATATTTAGCTTAAAAATACATGAAAAGAAACTTTTGCCAAGGATTAATCCTTGGCTATAGCATAACATATGGATGCTCTTGCACTTAATAACTGTGATCTGTGAGCTGGGTAAGAGGAACTGCAGAGTAAATACATGTCAATGTTTGATTATGCCCAGTCTAACTTGAGTTAATGGCAAGACAGCAAAAGTCACATACGAATTTAACCTAGATTGGCAACAGCAAGCTGCCCTTCTAAGAACAATGTGCTACCTAAAAGAGCAGCGTTAAACAGCAAAGAATCCACTAGGTCGGTGTTGGCGCAGTGTTACATTGGTTTCAGAAGTGGGATGAGGAGAAGTCCTCTGATCCAACAAAACAAAGTGTTGAGTGCCACAGAGACTCAAAAATGGCTTTACTGGACTCTTCTGAGGAGAAGCTGGAGATTTTCATGGCTGAGATCCAGGTCTGGAATGGCACTGGCAGAATAGGTAAAGATAGGAAGGCATTTGGGAGATGGTTACATTGCTAGCAGTTGCTTCTCCATCTGCCTAGATCCACTGGCCTGGGTGTATGTCCTGCGGGTAGTGCTCCGGGCCCAAAAAAAGTGTGGGAGATCGAGTTACCACTGACCCCAGGTCAGCGCTATGAGGCAGGGTTGACAGCCAGGATGAACAGGGAAAAGGCATGGGAGATCACAGAGGCATTACAGAGCAGCTGAGGGAGGAAAGTCTCAAAGCTGAAATCCAGACCTGGAACACCGGTTGCAGCATCACTTCAGGGAAGGATGACAGCCAAGGAACAGGGGTTCAAAAAGAACTTGAATAAAGGAAGAAAAGACTTGGAGATCGAAGGCATAAAACGGGATTAACAGGAGTATACTCTAAGCACAAGTCAGTAATGAGAAATCTTTCTGAACCAAAATGGCAAAACTAAATCACAAAATCAAAATCAAAAACAAAATAAATCAAAATGTCCTTATACTGGCTTGTTTTATTTGACGCTAACTGTAGTAATTTTTATTATTTTTGAGAAAAAGTGTCCACTGCTTTGATTCTGAATGCTATATGCTTTTTTTAAATAAAGTCCATGTCATGACAAAAAGCATCAATAAGGCACCTGAGAAGTGACTGATGATGCTTCAGTTGCCACTGTCAGAAAAATTGTAAATAATGATGAGCATAACAAATGTAAACATTTTAAGAATGGGGAAAACCACTATGGATGATGTCACAACACATATGCACTACAATTGTACATGGATTAATACAGTATATCTGAACTAGAGGTTAATGGGATAGGAGAATAAACTCAGTGTTGAGACTTGAAGTGTCAACCTTGAAGACTTCTGTAGTCACTACAATGTAACGATCCTGTAGCCCAAAATGGCAAAAAGGGTGAACAGGCCTTAAAATAACACAGTGACCACACCAGGATATCACTAGTCTAAGCCTCAGAAACAAATCTCACCCCAGACAGCCTGGCCCCAAACTCAATAGGTAGGCTTCAAGTGTACTTGGGTCCAAAACTGGGCTTTTAAAGTTGAAAGAATTTCAGAATGTTCGCAGATATCAAAGGTGGGGACTATAAAACCCTCTGGTTAAGCAAAAATGAACAAAGCTCTTTGAACAGAATAGAAAAATGATATTAAAATAACATTTAAATAACCAGGGTAACAACCTTGGCTATGCCATAACAAAAAGAACCTGGCTGCCATAATAAAAAAGAAAAGAACAGAAATAATAAGTAAGAAAGTAGAAAGTATGTTAAAATAATACAGAATAATGTAATGTGTGTCAAGATCAGCTCCCTACATTCCAAAGCAGCAAAACACATCTCAGAAAAGAATGAAATGTACAGTTAGATGTTTGCTTGTGTATGGATCACTTTGCCATAGGGGTCACATTCTGTGTGGAGTGGAGTGGAGTGGAGTGGACACACCTTCCCTACTTCATGTAGAATCTTCAGCTCCACTCAAGGAATCTCAGGTGATCCAATGCCAGCCAAGCCTAGTAGTCCTTCCAGAATTCTCTGGATTGTGAGTGGTTGTGTTAATTTCCCCAAATCTCCTTCAAGTGGCCCTCATCCAGCACAAACTAAATGAAAGCTAATGAGGGAAGTCCCTCACTAGATTTCTAAACTTATCTCTGCTACTTCTTTCTGACCTGGAGCAGAAGTAACTCTACTTTGAGATTCTTCTGGATTGTTGTGCACCTCCCTTTACTGTAAATTCCAGACAAAACTCACTTAATATGAATGTATCTATAATTTCATTTTTTAACTCTTCAAAATTCATGGCTATTCTGTACGTGGGAAGTTGTTATTACCTTCAACTTTACCACCACTGTCTGCTACAAATTCACAGTCCTGCCACTACTGCACCAGTCCAATGCTGAAATTGTGCGATGCAGATAATGTTGTAACATTATGCACTAGTAACTGGGTTAATGGTATGTCTGAGCTCTCAAACACAAATTAAAATATTGATGCTGAGAACATTTGGAGGAAATAACACCCTCAATCTCTCATTTTTGAAGTGCTATCTCGGTGATAATCAAGTTAGCTCAACATTATTGGAGATTTCTGCAAGAAATTATTGCAGATTTCATGTGTTTTGTTCGGAAAGATATAACTGGTACAACTCAGATATGCCTCTGTTTAGGTACTCCACTGTGTCATAATCTGGGCTTTGGTTCTGTACTTTAATTTTTGAATGTTATTAAGTTTGTTTTTTTGTTTACTTTTTAGGTATTTCAATGATGTCATTGATGTGATGTCTGGGTCTGTCACAGCATGACAACAAAGTCAAAAAGTGGCAGCAACCATTTGAAAACAACATGGCATCACAGAATTGTTAAGACATAGTTATAAAAAAAAATTATAATAAACATGACTTGACACAATGTAAGTTGTGAAGGTGAATTCACTGTGTTCAAAAACCAAAATAAAAAATAGCAAAAGCATTTATTAAGCCAAGGAAAAAACAATGAAAAACAGGCTACCATAACAGTGCCAGGCCCCAATGTTGGTGTTCACTTGAATAAGTCTTCCTTTGCTGTGTACGGGATAAACAAAATGAGCATTGTTGTTAGCTTTAGTTATGGTTTTGTGAACACCTTACAAAGTGAACATGGAATAAGAAAGGACTTGCTGTGGGTAACAGCCTCTCATACTTGTGGTTTTTCAAATTCTTCTTTTCTTCACAGGCGTGTCTGCAGGTGGTACAGCGATGCCACACTTCCTATCTGGGCTCTTTTCTAGTAAGTCATACTCTGTTACCTGTTACTGCTGGCACTGCAGTAAGTAATAAGCAATTACTAAAGGTTTCTAATGACTCATTTATTGACTTCTTTTTTATCCACTATTTTATCCCAGTGTTTTCTAACCTCGTCATTGTTATGGGTTGAGATGTTTCCAGGCCCTTTGTATTTGATTTTGTCACGCACTGATTACCCACTCCTGTTCCCACAATGCTGTCTTATTTTTTTGACAGCAGCTTACTACCTGACTTTAGATTTGGTGAAAAAATAATTGAGCAAGCAGCATGAGAGATTGTTGGTGATGATCTCCATCAGCCACAAAGATACTTCTTGCCACAATGCCTGCAATCAGAGTAAAACAATTCATTATCACCTAATGGTAGTGGAAATTTGTCATGGGGACCGACCCTAAGGGATGAACTTATTGGGCTTTTTAAGACCCAATTATCAAAGTCAGACTTCAGCATTGTTGCTAGATAGAAAGGCCTTACAGCTTTCATACCCATTGCACTCCTCTTGGTTCCTCAAGATCCACAGGATTGACTATACACGGTAATATTATCTGTAAAATTTATTAATATGTAAGATACCAAGAACCAATGTTAAATATACAAGTTACAGTGCAAGATAATGAATTCAGTTTAAAAGATATAGTAAATGATACCTTACAAAAATGTAGCATAAAGAGGCTATGATAACCCACTGACACTACGCTCCCAGACAGTAATTGTGATTTCTGTGCAGATTTTAACATATAATTTTGCAGAAGTAATAATAAAAGGAAATGAATAAATTATATTTAATAATAATAATTACAGTGGCAATGGAACCCATTGTTCCTTACTAATACTAATTTAGCACTAATCATCAGGCCTCTCATAAGGTGATCAGGTGGTTTCACACAACGTGGGGGTAATCACACAGACTTGTGCTATACCTGAGTGTTATCTGCATGTCTGATTTTGTGCACATTGAGGGGAGCCACAGTGAGTCAAATTAAAGCTGTGATGGGACACACAAGATGAGAGTGGGTGATCATCTTACTGTACATGTCCATTAATACCACCCATGGTAGCAGACCTGCAGCTGGAATTAGTGGAAAACATGAAGATTACTGGTGGCTGTCAATCATTTGTCACACTTCTCTGAGGAATGTTAGTCATAGGGTGAAAAATGAAAGCACATTTTGTGCATAGATCTGATTCCACTTCAAGTCACACTGTAACCCCAAGGCAGCAGCATGAGAGACTGTCACTGATGATTTCCGTCAGCCGCAAGGATACTTCTTACCACAATACCTGTAATCAAGAGTCAAAAATTCATTATCACCTTCTGGCTCACTTACCCATTTGTACCACTAGACCTCCTGAACAGGACAGCACTATAAATGAGAGACTTTAATTGATGTATGCCTCCGTGCATTTTTGAAGTCACAGAGTCATGACATAGCTGAAGCCTATCTCTACAAGAATGAGGGACAAGAATGAACCCTGGACAAGCAGTCAGCAAATTTCAAAGGCACACACCCACTACAGGCAAATGTAGTGTCACAAGTCAGCCTGACCTGCATGCATTTACGATGTGGAAGGAAACAAGAGGTATTCAAGTTAAATTCACAGAAAGAAATGTCCAAACTACAGGTAACAAGTGATGGGTTCTGGGCTAAAATCAGGTTTGTGGAAGAGTGGTCCTCCATGCTGCTCTGTGTAGCTAATTAGAGCCACTGAGTGGGTCTCAGGCCCATCACCCCTCAGCCATTTACATCTATACTTCTACACCAGATTCTTGGACTGCAAGGACTGAGAAACATCCTTGGCATTCAGTAAGCTACTATACGAGTGTCAGAGGTCAGAAAAGATATGTGCTGCACTTTAAAAGCCCCCTCTACCAATAAAACAGGTGAATATTAATATGAGGAACAGATACAGTAAATACCTAAAGCTAACCCCGAATGAACTGAACATTGAGTCTCTTCATATCTGAATGCACTCTCTGTGCAATCCATGCATTTGATCTATCACTTTTAATTGTATCTCACAAACCAATCTCTAGTCCTTAATACTGTACTCCATATATACTTCATTAAAATCATTAAGAAAATTGCTTGTTTTTTGTGTGACTCACTTTGCAAGGAACTAGTTTCCATATTCTGAACATAAATGGTTAAAGTTATATGCTGGGATTAAAATAAAAAACAGACAATACATACCACACAAAGGAATATCCAAGGAACACAAAGAATGCAACAAGCGCCCCAGAACCGACAGCCAAGATGGTGATGTGCTGTGTGGTGTGTGACGGACCTGAGAGGGAGAGAAGGAAAATGGAATAGTGAAGATGATTACTGGCGGCACAGAAAATCATTACATGGCATAGGCTAAGACCTAGGGGCATGCAGAAATGAGACTGGAAAAGGTTGCAGATTAAAAATAAACTCTTGGTAATTGCTGGAAGCCACACAGGAGCTCTTTTTTCCTGCCAGTAAATGAGTTGTACACAATGAAATTGTATGTGAGTTTCTGTTTAGTAGTTTTTATTGTTTCCACTAAGGGAAGAAACTAGACATGAATATGTGTGCCTGTGCTGGGCAATAATCTCCTGACAAATTGATCTGAGAGTGGACTAACAGCAAAGCCCCAAACATCGTTAAGGTATTGGGCAATCTGATGACCTTTAATTTTTTTGAAGAAGTTCTCAATCAAAGAGGAATAAACCTACTCACTCACAGTGTTTACCTGTCCAGAAAGCTAAAGCTAAAGATAAAATGCATATCTCTCCAACACATGCTCAGTGCATATTACTAAACCATTTCAATCCAGTTTAACATAAAGCAAGCCCAAGCATAAACCAGCAGCACCAACCATACAGTAGGAATCAACCCTGAACACCAGGCCTCCAGTAAACCTTGTGTGAGAGAGCATGGGGAGAGAAACAGCATTCACAATACAGTATATTAGGCAATCAGCACTAATGATGATTAAATGTCAAATAAATAATACCATGAGAAATCACACAAGATGAATGTCTTTCCACAGAGTGTCATTTAGTACCGCCATCAAAAGCAATCACAAACATCAATACCCAACGCTTAACACCAAAGCAGAAATGCAAATGAATATTCATTAATTTTGAATTTTATCCATCCATTATCCAACCTGCTATATCCTAACTACAGGGTCACAGGGGTCTGCTGGTGCCAGCCCACCACAGGGCACACACACACACAGGACAATTTTAGGATCGCCAATGCACCTAACCTGCATGTGTTTGGACTGTGGGAAGAAACCAGAGCACCCGGAGGAAACCCATACAGACACGGGGAGAACATGCAAACTCCACGCAGGGAGGACCCAGGAAGCGAAATCAGGTCTTCTAACTGCAAGGCAGAAGCGCTACCACTGTGCCACCATGCTGCCCTTTTGAATTTTATGAAATGGGAAACTTCCTAAATCAAATTGTGGGTAATTAATCGATGTGATTCGTTATAATGAGGAAGATTTATCCAAAATATTAAGATGGGCAAGTGCACACACTCTGTAAAGTGCATTGCATAAAATTAACCAATTTGTCACTTAAAAGGGCTCAACCAGTTTGTTACTTGTGATGCCACTGTGGTGGAGTTATTTAAAATGGAATTACAAGATGTGTGGTGTCTTAGTTTTGGGATTACTTCTTTAAAGATACACACCACTTCATAGTGAGTTAGTTTTCTCTCTGTATATCTTGGAACTTACATTTTTGTTTTTGACCACAATTATTTGACTAGTAATTTTTCACATTAACTATAAATAGTGCCTTTACTCTCCTGGGGCCTCATGTATGAATGGTGTGTATGCACAGAAATGTTGCGTAAGAACTTTTCCACGTTCAAATCGCGATGTATAAAACCTACACTTGGTGTAAAGCTACGCACTTTTCCACGGTACCTCATACCTTGTCGTACGCAACTTCTCAGCTCGGTTTTGCAGATTGGTGGCACCCAGTGTCAAAGCAGTGCTACTGTTCCTGTGTGGTTACTCTTTATTTTCCTTTATAAATACGCTGAAACTAACAGCGTATTGTTTATTAGTGTAATGCATCTGATTGTAATTAACTTGTAACAATATAATGGTCCAGGGAATAGCCATAGTATTCCAAATACTATAACTGCTTTAGCGTTGTTACTCTCACTGCACCTTCTTCTTCTTCTTTTTCTTCGTTCAGCTGCTCCCTTTAAGGGTTGCCACAGCAGATCATCTTTTTCCATATTACTCTCACTGCACCACTCAGAGTACTGTATTTATATCACTGTATCTGAGTGGGGAATCACAGCAACAGCTGATCGAAAAGAGAATTATCGGTATACAGCATCAAGCCCAAGCTGCCTCAGCCACAGCAAAACGTTTCAAAGCCTTTCCTGTAAGGACAGCATGGTTCAGAGTTTCATCCCAAGAACTATAAACGCACTCAATCAATTGCTCCTTGTAGAACTATTTGTACTTATATGTACAATTACCCCACTGTAAACTTGCACTACAGTTATAATATTGCACAACCTGAGCCACTTTATAAAGCGTGTATTTACATATGATGACGATATCATTTGTAAGTTGAAATGCAGCAAAATATGTTGATTATATTATACAGATAAAACTTTAACTTCATTTAAATAATCTGTATTGTTAATAATTAAACATGTGAGGACACGGTGCTGCAGCGCTTGCATGTTCAAGTATTGTTCCTGCCTCGCGCTGTATATTTGCTGAGGCTGGCGCGACACTGGAAGGACAGATGGATAGAATAATTAAACATGCACTATGAAGATATTTCAATGTTCCTTAAAAGTTTTGAAGAATCGTTGTTGTAAGCTTACAGATGGATTAACGTCTACTACAGAGCTGATTGTGTGGCGATTGAAGAATTGAAGGTTAGTAAATTTGAAAGAGACAGTACTGCTACAATAAATTATTTAATCGAAGGTCGCGCATGGCACAGCAGCATCTTGTATGAGACATGAACAATCACTGTGCCATCGTGTTCTTAATAACATGCTTTCATTCCAATCATCATGAAAATGATATCACATATACATCTCAGTATTTTAATTATTCAGAGAGCTGTAATATCACGAATGTAATGGATTCTGTGTCCTGTCAGAGAAAGAGAAAGAACGGAAGCACCTAGTGATTCACACACATACAGCACATTGAAGATCAAATACAAAACAAAGCATTTAACGTGCTACTTTAGTTACGATGGGATTTGAGAAACTAGTAAATTAAATGATTTTAGGATGAAGTTTAGGTTATACTTTAATGACAAAATAAACTATGTGATTAAAGTGGATATTTCGAGATTGACGTTAACATTTTGTGCTTTTTTCCTACTCTGTGCCTTTTTTTTTCTGTACCCTAATAAGCTTCCATATGACACTCAGACGGTGGGCTACGCCTCGCCTTTTCACAGTAAGTTTGATATGTGACAACTTCTTTTTTATGTCGGGCACTGTGCGACTTTGTGAACTTGAGCTTGTTTCTCCAACACGCTATGTCACTCGATCAACTTCCTTTTGTTGATTATACAACTGTATAAACCAACAAATAGTACGTTTTTCTTTCCCTCCATTTGGTATTCACTGAAATTCTTATATTTTCCCTCTTGCTTTTGCCATTGCCATTTCACAGAACGCTGAGCTTAAGGTCTATTTATATTGATTTGCATATTCAAACAGGCATAATTCTAGGAGGAGACGGGGCGGGACAGAAGGCGCATGCACGTGCGTTAGTTTTCACGCTGATCAGGATTTATGGAGCGGAAGAACGCAGAAGTTGGAGTATGCACAGATTCCTGCATCTGGAATTTTCTGTGCATAAGCACATTTCGGCTTTTGTGCTTATGTCATGTTATAGTGCGAATTCTACGCACGGCATTATACATGAGGCCCCTGGTATTCAGATGTTTATGCCTGACCTTGACTTTGATTTTTGTCTCTCCCTAACATATTCAATTAGTGGAAGTAGTCTGGGATTCCAATAAGTTACTTACAAGAAGTTAAGGCTTTTTCAACCTCATCTGTTTTGTCTTCCATCTCCTGGTGAGAAAAATTTGCAGAAGCTTTGAAGTTTCAGAGTGTGTATGTGTTTGTATATGAGCCTAACATATTCCTAACCCAATGACTCAGACACTCTGTTCAAGATCTAAATGGCTCTCTTGCTAGGTGTGATGAGGACGCTGGATGTTCTGCTGAGTCTGTTTTCTTAGTGTTTATTTTGCTAAACAATCCAGAGGCTGACGTACCCACAGATACAGTACTGGGAAAACAAAAAGACTGACCAGGTTTTGTCTGTTTACTTTAAGATAATTTTGTTAAACTCTTTGAAGGTTCATGGGTGCTGACCAGTAAGAGGTCTGTGTCATTTACTATACTATCTGCTTTCATTAAAAAAGAAAGATACACAAGATCCCCTTTGTGTTACTTGCTTGTTATTGCACAGACTGCTGTGTTTCAACAGGCCTTACCTTTAGTCCGCACCCAAAAGACACAGGACTGTTTTTGCACCTACAAATAAATAAGAACTGTTAATATACTGGCCCTTCTTATTTTGAATGATTTACATTTAATGTTTGATATTTCATTTCTGACCAAACAGATGAAGTCTTTTATCATCCCTTTATTTTTAAATGCTCAAAGTAAAAAAAAATACATTATTTTATTTTAATCATTTTATTCATTTTCTGAACTGGCACAACAGACAGAAGGCAGAAACTATCACAGGGCACACTTACTCACATCTATCCAGTTTAACAATGCCAACCACTGTGGTCACTAGGGGGTGCCACTGAGCCCCAAACACAAGTACCACAGAAATATTTCTGTGAACTTTAAGCCAGTCCAGCACACAATAATAGAACCTGTTCTATGTTTTTAGCCATCTTCTTTCACTCCGCCTTGTTGAGCATTGTTCCCTTACTCCTGACACTGACTCCTAGAGATAGGTGAGGCATCTCCTTTTATGTTGATCCCAGGAGTAATTCATGTACCACAGAACTGGCTGATGGAAGTATTTTCAGGTCAGAATAAACCCCTTGAAGTAGGGGCAGCCTTCCCCTGTAGTTCTCCCTGTTCCCGACAGGGCTGTCCCATGGGACTTCAATGCCATGTCTGCCCTGTGGGTATTCATGTGGGTATTGTAGCCCAGGGAGGCTGCCATCTATTATGTCAGGGGAGAAAATAGCTCATGGAGGTTGCTTCTCTTTGTCCCTCAATTATAATGGCCTCCTGACCTGGTAAGGAACCTTGAACCATCCCGGCCAAGACACCCACCCATGCTTGGTGTCCATGACATCACGTTTTCCAACACTTTTAAAACACTTATTCCAGTTAAGAGGCAGGGTAGGGTGAAAGTTCGGTAGCAACCTTGCATGTTACATGTAAACTCACTCATATGGTACAAATTTAGAATAAACAATCAACCTAAGACACACACCTTTGTTAGGAAATCAGAAATACTTTCAGATTATAAGGTTATATACATATGCTAAAAGATAGCATCTCCTAAATTAACTGAATAGTGTCCATGACTATTGAAGGCGTTTAACATACAAGGAGTTGTAACTTTAATGAATGCCTATATCTTTGTGGATTACGAATTAATAACACATTAATAAAGTGGTTGATTGGTTTCACTGTTAAATCCTTTACTCTAAAACTCATTCAGGTTTGTTGTCACCTTAAACGAAATGAAGAATGATTTGCTGCCTACCTGCTTCCATTTGCTAACGACCCGCAGGATAATGACATACGCTCTGCTCTTATCTAAAGGAGCATTGTAGTATTCCCCATAGAAGCGTCTATCGCCAATCAGAAATACCACTTCTTCAGATAAATCCTCAGCATGGAATTCTGCTGCCAAATAGATCTGTTCATTCTCATTTTGGCTGTAGAAATTTGGTATATTATGGGAGCCACAGTCAAAGTCCAAAGATCTGTCCTGAGATGTAACAATTACCTGGTATAGACTGAAACAAAAACATTATGTTTGCAAGGGAAACGCAACTAACTCCTCACAGAAAAACACTCTTAAATATTTATCCTATAATTTTAATAGACCATCAGCCAGCAAAAACACAGTTTAAACAACAGAGTTCTAAAAGTGCACATTTTATTACTAATGCTTTTGTCTAATGTCATTCAACACATGAAGACTCAGTCAGGTAACTATTACAAATGGATTGTTCTCTAGGTTATCACAACTCTCCAATAGATAAGTGGGAAATGGCAATTGAAGGACAATATTAAATGAACATATATACATATGAATCTATATAAAACACATTGTCTGCTTGCAATACAAATCATTGTTAAAAAATGAAGATTTATTAAGGAACACATGCAGCAATACCTTGAGTGACCAACACGGGAACCTGTTGAATTTTAATTGGAGAATTTAGGATCTCAGTTCAAGTATGGGATCTCCTTTTTAGTTTGTGTGGAGTTGCCCAAGTATGCTACAGATTAGTATGTAGCCTTGACTTATTACACCATTGTTTGTCAGGTGAACTGAGGAAGACGGCTCATGTGGCTCCCATCCTTACAACTTTATTGTACTGGATGACTGCATGAATACCCGGGGCCATCAGAGGGAGCTCGCCTCATACAACTCCAAGCAGTTGCAGAGGTGTCTATAGAAGAGGTGAAAGGCCATGGCTTAAAAACCTCTTCTGGCCATATGGACAATGAACTTGTAGAGTTGGGAGGTAGAGCTGGACTAGGACTATACTGGCACGAGGAAGTAAAAGCTAAAGGTGGAGACAGAGTGGAGATTTTATAGGAGGGTTGGAAGGTAATAGCACCAGGTACTGCAGGTAGCATGCCACTCTGTAGGCTCTTTTTGACATGTTACTGTAACTGTTAAGTGTACATATTCTAATAAGATTAAAAGAACACCTTATAGGTCCATTTACATCAGCCATTTTTCGGAAAGAGAAGCTAGGCAATGGATCTTCTGCTACTGGGAAAACAATTTCTGGGACTCCAGGATCTGGAAGTGAAAGAGAGAAATTATAAAATGGTGGCAAAAGACCATATGATAAGGAGTAAGGCAGTTTCTGGGCCAACTAATAAGGAAGTAGCCACAATTGTTTAAAGGAGAACAGACAATGTGCAACAAGAGGGCAGTGGCCTTGTTGAAATCTACATGGATGACTGGCAGAGGAATAGCAATAGTCCTTCCTTTGAGGTACATCAGGGATATACAGTAGTGACATTCTCCTGCCTACGGCCTTCCGACAAATAGTAACATAAAAAAAGGGATCAGCATACTGACGGAGCAAAAGCCAGAGGCAGATCCATGAGAAAAGAACAAAACATATGAGTGTGTTTACTGATTTTTTTAAATTGCCTTTATGACTAATTAAGCATTTCATTATGCCAATTAACATTAGCGTTTGCACAAAAAATCACTGGCAGAGAGGTTTTACATAAAATATTCAGTATATACAGTAAATACACACACACACACAAACTCTACTATATATACACACAGACACTATACTTAGGAACACAGAGATAGACTAACTGGGGAATGTACACTATGCAAGCAGAAGGCCCAACTCATACAAGACTTGCTATCACATCCAGTTCACTTCATGGAAACCCCCAAAATCACCTTTGGGATGACAACACTAATGATACTGAAAAATAAAGGACACACTCCAGTATGTGTAATCATTTGTTTCTTGGATGATTCTGGGATAAATGCTGCACCAGTTCTGCAAATGCATTAATTTCAAGTTATGCAGTAGGACCACAGGGCTATGCAGAGAGTGGTGCAGTCAGCTATACATATCACTGGTTGCGAATTCACTAACGTCCAGGACAACTACACTAACTGATGTCAGATCAGGGCAAAAAAAGTGTCAGTAATACTGGCCATCCAAACAATGGCCTCTTCTCAGTGCTGTGGCCAGGAAAATGGAGGCTGAGGAGGAACGATTTCTCTCAGTCGGTCTGCATGTTAATATTATCTTGAATGTGGAAAGTATCTACAACTACATGATAGCCTATGGTTAACTCTGTTAAATTATTTATTTGTTATTTATCACATATTTTATAATTCTATGATAATGCATGCTATTCCACATGTTTGTATTCATATTTATAACATCATGTATTAGTGTTATTGTCTTTTATATTCCACTTGCAAGAAACAGTCATGTAGTTGTATAATTTGTATGTAACAAATAAAAATTTTACTTGATCTGAAAACCTTTTGTATCTGTGGCGTTGCGAAAGGTGTTCCATTACAAAATAATGAGGTCCATTCTTAATATATTATTATTTTTGTTTTTGGGAAGCAGAGTGTGGAGCATTTGTATGATAGTCCAAAGGCCACCTTCAATTCCATGACTTCTAACAGCATGTCTAACTTGATGACTGCAGTAGCTTAAGGATGCCAGAATACATGATTATGAATCACAGAGAATGAGTTCTTAGGAAAGTTTAAAAATTCATGTTCTTCCATGATAGTATCAACACATTTTGCACATAATGAACATGGAGCATCTTTTTCTTTCTCCACATTGGTACAACAAAGAGAAGATGTCAGACAAACATTTGTTGTGGCCCCTACATTCTATGAGCTTCATCTGTTTCTGCAGTCCACAACACCAATTTGCCTTCACTGGTTGAGTCTGTCATTGTTCTTCGGTGTTCCTCTTCTTCTTGTAGATTTGATTGGGCTTCTCTCTGTCTGTAGACACTGTATGCATTGTACTTTCAGCTGAGACCTCATTGGTTGTCAGCTTTCATACATAGAGCTCATCCCTATGACTTATGATATTGTCGTGGTTAGTCATAGAATGCTATAGCTGAGTTAATGTGGATGTTGCTATACACGACTGCAATCACAGGTGCATATTGCTACTGGCCACAACCTTCTAAGATTATGTAATTGATGGTTATGGCTAAATTTTGCTGGAAAAGTCACAAAGCGTGCTGGGTGCTTAAGATAGTCACAGTTTAAAACAAAAACCAAGAGGTGACACAAAAGAAAAAAAAATTCATAACCAGAAACACTACATGATTTTTGAAACTTTCATTTGCATTTTTTCAGTAAAAAGATCATTTTATATCTAAGATTCCAGTGATAGCCACCAGCAATAATTGGTGACATCATATTTACACATTGTGCATGCTTGCCTTCATGTTGTTGCCACAGAGAGTCCACAAATGTTTTCTTTTCTTATTCCTAGTACCATGAGGTGCAAGGCATGAACCCGCCCTGGATGTGGCACCAGTTTATCATAGGGCACATTCATACACATCTAAATCTATCTATCTATCTATCTATCTATCTATCTATCTATCTATCTATCTATCTATCTATCTATCTATCTATCTATCTAATTCAACCATAATATGCTCTCCTTCTTAGTCTGAATTTTCATTGTGATGTACATCTACAGCACTAGTAAGTTTAACAAAGCACTACTACTCCCATGATATGAAATATCTCTTTTGACATATTTTCCTGGTCAAATCTTCCAAAACATTCCTAATGTCTATATCAAGTTTGATTTTTGCACATGGGTGTGAGCACCATGTAAGCTCACTCATTACAAACTAATTTTCGGATCTCCACAATGTTGCACAACTCTGTAAATATCTAACAATCATACTTGCTGCAATTCTGGTCCTCTGTTTCATAACCTGCTTCAACTACTGTAACCAACTTTTCATAACTTTTATATCCCTGCCAAAATGTTAAGCAAATTTTTAAAATTCAACTAACCAAGGTTTGACTTACACAAAATTACACTATCACTCTTATTCTCTGTCAGTTAAAATGGTTGCTGATTCTATCATGCATTATCTTCAAACATTACATAGTTCTTCCTGCAAGCATTTGCAGATGCACTGGCACTTGATTGTCAACTGTCCCTCAGATGATTGTCTCCTTAACTGCTGGTTTCATGGATTTTAACCTCAGACTCTAAACAACAAGTTTGTAACTACAAAAAAAAGTAATCACCCAAAGCTCTACAAAAACCGCTCTCAACAGCCATCAGCAATTAATTCTATACAGTATATTATTTCTTCATCATGATTTTTACCTTTCCCTAACCCAGTCTTAATACTCTTTGGCTACTTGTTATTTTATAACACTTTCCCACTAATTGGTGTTTTTTAATAAACTTACCTACTGGATCCATTTACTATGTAGACTGTCAAGCTTGTATATTCTCCCCTTGTCCGCCTGGACGTGTGCCCTACAATGGACCGGTGCTACATCCAGGGTTGGTTTCTGCCATACACCCAAATGTGTAATACAAGAGTCAGGTTTAAAAAAGACATGAACGGGTAGCAAACAGATAGATCTTTATACAATCAGTTATGTTTAGTGTTTTGACTTGTAATTAATTTATAAGAGCTGGTAAAATGTGTTTTTATTTTTGTATTAAGTTTTTTCAGGTGAATCAATGGAAAAATCCAAATTAAATGCATTGACATCCTGCCATTGTGACATCAGTTCTGTCTCATATTGGTCCCTAGGTATGTACTAAAATTTAGGGCAGCAGTTTCTGTTATATTTCTTTGGAATTTTAAAGCCAATTGTACAGTAAACAAGGCTGTTTCTTCACAGAACTTGAAAGACTGACCAGAAAATCTATTCAATCTTTTCTGAACCTTAGATCCAATAGCAGTATTGCCACAAGCTGGGGCCCATTCTAACAGCACTGCGCAAAGTGCAGGAAAAACCTAGAACAAGATGCCGTTCTACTGCTTGGCAATTTCATATATACAAAACTATAATCACTCACACCACATCAGCTTGGAGGTAGCATTTAATGTAATTTAAACACAGGGCCCTGAAGCAGTGAAACAGCAGTGCTACCCACTGGACCACTATATCTTTATCATTTCCTAACTGTATGACAAAGAATTTAATATGTAGTCTGGACCTCAATAAAATGAATAAATAATAGAAAGCACCAGTGGCCCTGGAAACTGATCTCTTTTGAAACATTAAATTCCAGCTCACTGAAATTGCCCCACCGTGACAATACAATGAGCACAAGAGATGCTGGCTTGCAAAATAGGAAAAAAACAACATGTTTGTGGATATGTGGCAATTGAAATCTGGCAGGCTGGCTCATGCAAGGCTTTTAAACAAAACGTGTTATTACAAACCTGGGATTATCGGAAAATTACTGTGCTGAGCACAACTCTTGGATAGGGCAGGCAATTATGCCAATGAGGGGTCCCTAAGCAGCCATTTCAAGGCAGAAATGGCAACCAAGTACTTTCAGTAAGATGATGAAGCTATAAACAGGCCTACTAGATTAAATTAGAAGGGCTCATTACAATGTTTCATCCACAGAAGTTTGACTCTTCCAAAAAGAAAAAGTGAATCTTATTAACATATTAAACTGCCAGAGTAACTAACGCTTTATGTCATCTCCACAATTTTATTGTATGTGCAGGAAATTAGAAATTCAGTAAAATATTCCATACTCTGTCAGTACTTACAGCCTAAAGATCATAAAAATAACCCATGTGCTGTGTAGATAACAAGGATTATTAATATATAAAAAAGTGTCATGAATTAAGCTACAGTGGGATGCAAAAGTTTGGGCAACCTTGTTAATAGTCATTATTTTCCTGTATAAATCGTTGGTTGTTACGATAAAAAATGTCAGTTAAATATATCATATAGGAGACACACACAGTGGTATTTGAGAAGTGAAATGAAGTTTATTGGATTTACAGAAAGTGTGCAATAATTGTTCAAACAAAATCAGGCAGGTGCATAAATTTGGGCACCGTTGTCATTTTATTAATTCTAAAACTTTTAGAACTAATTATTGGAACTCAAATTGGCTTGGTAAGCTCAGTGACCCCTGACCTACATACACAGGTGAATCCTATAATAAGAAAGATTATTTAAGGGGGTCAATTGTAAGTTTCCCTCCTCCTTTAATTTTCTCTGAAGAGTAGCAACATGGGGATCACAAAACAACTCTCAAATGACCTGAAGACAAAGATTGTTCACCATCATGGTTTGGTGGAAGGATACAGAAAGCTGTCCCAGAGATTTAAGCTGTCTGTTTCCACAGTTAGGAACATATTGAGGAAATGGAAGACCACAGGCTCAGTTCAAGTTAAGGCTCGAAGTGGCAGACCAAGAAAGATTTCGGATAGACAGAAGCGACGAATGGTGAGAACGGTCAGAGTCAACCCACAGACCAGCACCAAAGACCTACAACATCATCTTGCAGCAGATGGAGTCACTGTGCATCGTTCAACCATTCGGCGCACTTTACACAAGGAGATGCTGTATACGAGAGTGATGCAGAGGAAGCCTTTTCTCCACCCACAGCACAAACAGAGCCGCTTGAGGTATGCTCAAGCACATTTGGACAAGCCAGCTTCATTTTGGAATAAGGTGCTGTGGACTGATGAAACTAAAATTGAGTTATTTGGACATAACAAGGGGCGTTATGCATGGAGGAAAAGAACACAGCATTCCAAGAAAAACACCTGCTACCTACAGTAAAATATGGTGGTGGTTCCATCATGCTGTGGGGCTGTGTGGCCAGTGCAGGGACTGGGAATCTTGTCAAAGTTGAGGGACGCATGGATTCCACTCATTATCAGTAGATTCTGGAGAATAATGTCCAGGAATCAGTGACAAAGCTGAAGCTGCGCCGGGGCTAGATCTGTCAACAAGACAACAACCCGAAACACTGCTCAAAATCCACTAAGGCATTCATGCAGAGGAACAAGTACAACGTTCTGGAATGGCCATCTCAGTCCCCAGACCTGAATATAATTGAAAATCTGTGGTGTGAGTTAAAGAGAGCTGTCCATACTCAGAAGCCATCAAACCTGAATGAACTAGAGATGTTTTGTAAAGAGGAATGGTCCAAAATACCTTCAACCACAATCCAGAATCTCATTGGAACCTACAGGAAGCGTTTAGAGGCTGTAATTTTCTGTAATTTCTTTTTTGTGGTGCCTAAATGTATGCACCTGCCTGATTTTGTTTGAACAATTATTGCACACTTTCTGTAAATCCAATAAACTTCATTTCACTTCTCAAATACCACTGTGTGTGTCTCCTATATGTTAACTGACATTTTTTATCGTAACAACCAACGATTTATACAGGAAAATAATGACTATTAACAAGGTTGCCCAAACTTTTGCATCCCACTGTACATGAAAACAATACTTATAAAAAAATATTAGTGTTGTGATACTCTCGGCCATCTTTATTATTTTGAGATATTATATGTTATTTATCACAATGTTATTTTAATTTTAATGGGTCCGGCCATATTGTTTACAGTTGTCTGATTTAAAATGGCTGCACCCCAGTGACAGTGTCCAAGTTTTTAATTTTATTTCAAAAGGACTTCTTATTAGTTGGCCCTTTATTCCATGTCACTTTTATTGGTTTTCAGACTCAGAAGTTTGTTTTGCATTTCAGTTTTGGTACTACTGTTACAATCTTCTGCCTGCCATTTCAGTATCCTTTTTACTTGTCCCTTTTATTTCCTGGTGCTAATTTCAATTTTGTTTTTCAGACCAGTGGCCATTCTTCAACATCCAGGGACAGCTATAATTCTTTCTCATGGATCTAGAATTTTTACATGTTGTTTTACAACAACCTATTACAAGTATTCAACAGATCTACCAACATCATACTGGTGTGACACTGAAATTCAGGCCAACTGCTTGTACAGCAAATGTAGTAAAAAACCTCTAAGGGCTACAGGAAGCAAATGGGAGACTGGAGATTTTGCTACTTTTTTTTAGCTAGCCACTGATTCAAATTAATTGTAGAGTTAGCAGACAATGACTCAAACTGTCTTGATGGAATTCATTTTTCTGTGGGCATTGTCATAGGTCTCTTCAATGATCAATTACCTCAAAGAACTGCAATAACAACAAGTAAAGAACAGTTATTACAAATAAATAAAATCTAATTGTCAGTTTTTCAAGCTAAGCTGGCAAACTTCTACATTGTTCATGTGATAAAACCTCATTATAACACCTCAGAAGAGTACATCTCATTGTTAAGATTCTTGACCTTTTTTAATATTTTTATTTCTGACAATGACGTCACCTCAAAGCCATTTTGTTTTCCATGACGCCATCATTTTGTGGAGTATTTGATAACTGCAGCTATCTTGTTTATAGTTGCTATGCCTGCCAGTTAACATGCCACAGAAGCCAAATGACACACCTTGTTGCAACACTGCCTATATAAGATGGAGGCACAGAGAAACTTGTTATCCTAGTGTCAGATCAAATTCTGAAAAAGAAAAAAGAAACTCATTGAAGAAGTAGACTAATTTGGGACAAAGAAAACCAGCTAGTGTTAGCACTTTTATGATAGGTTATTTTTTTTACTTTGATTTTTGTTTAAAGTGTTGCTTTTGACAATCAGTTTGGTTAGCCTTTTTGGCTCTTGGGCCTATATTTGACTATGAGTTTGCCAGTCCTTTTTGTGTCTTCCATTTAGCAGGCCTGCTCGCACTCTTAAAAATTCACCTAAGACAATATTTATTTTCTGGGTCCTCAAAACAACTCCAAGTATCTAAGAGCTGGACAACAGCTAAGTAAAAGAGGGGCATCCTAACAATAAGCAACAAAGTACCTCCTATCTCTGTACTTAGGAATGCCTGTGTGGAAAACCCTGTGGACAAGGCGGTGACATGAAGGGAATAGTTGGTTCCTGGATGAAGGTTCAAGCAGAGCTCTGGTGAGTCTTCAGATGAAGTGAAATTAGTCACTATTTCTTCCAAGAATCCCTCTTGGTAAACACGGTGTCCTTTCAAATGGAGCTGAAACGAAACACATGAATTAGAATTTCAAGTGGAATTTAAGATTTTCAGTTTGTATAATAGCTTTAGAGAAAACACCAGTCCCATGGGCTACAGGGTGAGTGAGAATAATGTTACTCTACTTTTCTTACAGTATTGTGATTGTGAAAACATTTATTTCAGTATAACAACTTCACACCTAGCAAAACACATTTAAACTAAGACAACAGAAAATAATTTTTTACTCTAAACGTTTCTTCTAAGAAATATTATATGAATGAAAAGTGGGTGACATGGTGGCAGAGCAATTTGCACGTTCCTTCTTTGTCCCCATGGGCTTTCTCCCACATCCTGTGTCCCCACGAGCACACAATATTAGATTGACTAGTAACTCCAAATGAGTTCTGTGTAAGCAGAGGTAGGTATATTGGAGTCTACTGCAACAAACAAATGACCAGTCTGATGCTCCCAGACAATAAGTTTAGAAAATAAATGAATTAATGAATACATTTTCAGAATGAACTGTCATTGAGTTGTTATGCTCTCCAAATTTACTTTCTAGTTTAGAACTAGAATTTACCCCAACACACAAGCAACATTTATATCCATATTTTTTTGCACTGAATCTAGCCAGATTAGATGTTCACCATTGCATCCAGCATGACCTCTAAATTCATTAAATAAGAAGACCATACAACCCCTAATGCTTAAAGGACAAAATTACAAATTAAAGAGTTTTTCTGTTTGGACAACATGGTGGTACACTGGGTAGTGCTTCCACTTCACCAATCCAGTGCCCTCGGTTTGAACCTTGTGCCTAGACATTTTCTATTTGGAGTCTGCATGCTTTTCTCATGTCTGTGTTCCCCCAGGTAGTTTGGTTTTCTTTTCACATCCCTATATACGTACAGATTAGGGTTATGTGTGGTAGTGGGCCCTGTAATAAACTGTCACCCTACCCAGGGCTGTTTGCAACTTTGCACCGAGTGTTCTTGGTATAGGTTCCAGTACTCTAAACAAGATTAAGCAAATTTGAGAATTAGATTAAACTTTCCTGTACAGTCAAATACTGACAAGATGACCCATAGCAAATAAATTTAAGTTCTTCAAATGTGTGAATAAAGTGCTCCAAATGTGCAAGTGTGTAAATAATAATTTAAGGCAATGGCAAAATAAATGTGCACATATTTTTGATCTGCCATGAGAAGGCCATTCTGTGACAACTTACATAGAAGCAGCCCTTGGAAAAAAATCCTTTAAGAGACGAACTTTGATGTCAATCACTCCAACCTAGCATTCATGAACCCAGTTCCTTATTATTAATCTGCAACATGGTTTCTGCTTGTAACTACAACTTCTTTTAGGTAATTTAGCAACCTCTGCCTTGTTTTAATCTGATTGGGGGTCATTTATTTTACTGTATTGCTTTATCCCTTTGTTACACAGTGATGCATGTGATTGCTTTGGATGAGGGTCACTATATAAAAAGCACCCAACTATTTCATATACTAGCTAGGTGTAACATATTTACTAAACTGGAAAACTATTAATTTTCTACTCTTTTCTGACATTTTTGCCTTGGACCTTATATTTAGTTAAGATAGGCTAAAACCACAAAGCAGAAAGTGCTATGTAAGCCATGTTTGCATTTTATGACTTTCATGATTGTTTTTATTAATAATATAATCAAGCAACTAACAAATTTTCTTATTCATTTAATTAACCAACTGTTTAATTAATTACACAGCACTTTTTACATCAAGCACTGTCACAAAGCACACAAAAAGAAACACAGAGAAACATGGAAAAAATTCAAACAAAATATGTCATGAAAAGCCATGGGCAACCTCCTTTTCTACCTTTTTTATGTAAAAATTATATTTGGTTTGTCAGTATTTTTAAGTACTCTAATTACACTGTATACCATCATTTACAAATTGTATTCAAGGAAATTAAAGAAATCTCTTTATTTTTATTTTATATAGTGCCTTTCTCCATAATCAGTATGCAAAAAAGCACAATATATTGCATTTGGAAAATGGATGTCAAAATGGAAGTCAAATCAACTCATGACCAAGCCCACACTACTGAGCTACACAATCATACGTACTAAAATATTTTTTTGTTGCCACTGCCTTTAATGATCCCTGAATATTTTTTCAATGCTGGGACAAGGGATTTGTGGAGTCCTAAGATGCATCTTACTTGCTTCCCTCCTTCTTTCTCATTACTTTATATCAGTTCTACAATATTATATTTTGTACTTATGGTGGCACAGTAGTTAGAGAGGAGGGCTGCTGGTTGGAGTACTCCTGCCTATTTTTAAGCAAACATTTACTGATATTCAGTATCCTTCCCCAAACTTTTCAGAATCTCCAGAGTCACGGAAAGTTACATGAAAGTTTTATTAAGCCTGAGGTATTCATGTGTTTTTTTATTTTATTAAACAGTTGATAATAAAAAAATAATTTAAAGAAAATGATACTTTATGTATTAAAAGTTCAGTTTCAACTCACTCATACATTCCAGCCTTTCCTGATTTCCTGAATATGACCACAGTGTCTCTTCTCTGAATTACACAATAACTGGCAGTGACACATCATTTAACTGTTCCTTTTTCTGGGAAGCCTTAATCTAGTGCAATTTTTATTACCTAAATATAATTATAGAGTCACATATTACAAAAGAAAAGCTTTCCTGTTTCTTTATTTTCTATTGCAACAGATGCCAACCAGGACTGATTGTATCTGACTCTTAGCTAGAAGCATCTGTGGTATCAGAACATATCAAAAGGAAAGCAAAAACCACCTGCAGACAGCCTTTTCTGCTTACAGCTCAGTACAGTATAAAAAGAGCAAAAAGGTGGCCAGGCAATGAACTTAAAACGTTACCCTCCTTGTCCCTAAACTAAAAGGTAAAACACCCTGCAGATGCTCATAGTCTAATGTATTAAATGTATGCCAAGATGTGGATAGCAAGATTTGGCAGCCTGGTAGCATAGGGTGCATCCCATCAGGTCACCCAACCTCCTACAAATGAGTGTTATACTCAAGCAACTTTTGATCTGGGTCAGAGGTTATGTGGCTATTCCAATTATTTCAATACAGAGTCACAGAGGCTGAAGTCTTTCCTAGCAAACAGTGGATGCCAAGTCAGGAAATAGCTCTGTATAGCATACCAGCCCACACTCACATACACGTGCACCCAAACCAGAGCAAGTGCAGTTTGTCATACAAAATAAACACATAGCTTTAAAGAGTGGGATTAAACCTAAGCAGGTAAAGAAAATGGGGAGAATGTACACAATTCAAAGAGCGACTAAGCTGGAATTCACAGGGTTTCGGAGAAGCAATATGAGGCAAGAGTTCTAACCACTGCAACATCTTGATATAACAAATTTAATTCCTATATAACAAATTGAAAGGGACATTCAAGCTGGGAAGAAAGAAGATAAGCAAAGATAAAAAAGTGTATTTAAACCAAGGCAGTCATTTGGGCAGGACACCAGATAAGCAAATGGTTGGGTTGTGGGCAGGAAGAGAGACTGGCTTGACAGTAACCAGCATAGGCCCCTTTCTTTGTTTGTGGGCAGAAGGTAAAAGGCAGACTTCTCATACTTTGTATGTCTCATTTGCTCTTCTCTCTCGCCGTGCATTCCATTTTACGCATTTTTCATCAAAAATAACAAGGTCACTGATGACAGGGGAAGCGTCTTTGATTCCTGACAATGAAAAAACAAAAAAGGCAGTCTCAAATTCAAGTAATAAGGCAGTCAGATTTTACAGCATGAACAAAAGAAAAACTTAATGATGCTTTGTTCTGATCCTTGCTTATTTTTTCCATTTGTTAGTGCATCTATTTGGTGTATTGATATTTTATTTTTCTACTGTTTATTTTATTTAATATCCCTGGTCTGGTGACACGATTTTTATGTTTTATTCATCGCTGCCATTTTGTGTTATTTTTGCACAGTAACAACCATATCGTTTACAGTTGTTATGCTTGTTGCATGTGGCAATTATATTACTGTTGCCTGCCTATAAAAGCTGGTGGTCCACTATGCTTTGTATCAAAGTCTTTAGATATTCTAAGAAAACAGAAGACGTTGAGGTCAAGGATTTTGTTTTGTTAGTTTTGGTTTTGGCTTCTGCTTCTGCTTTTCGATTTTTGTCAATTGTTTTGGGTTAGATGTTAGTAGTTAGTTTGATTTCCCCAATTACAAATTATGCCTGTTGTTGCTTATGACTTACCCTGCTCCTTTGCTAAATTCCTGACCTGCTCTTTGTTCCCTTCCATAGAGACAATGTCCTATTTCCTATCTTGAACTAATTTAGTCAAGTGATTTCTCTCCAGCAGACCCCATGATCCTGTGTTAGGATATAGCAAGCTGCAAAATGACTGACTGACTGATTTCTCCAAAACATTGCTGGATAAAAGTTGACTGCACATTTACCTGTTTCTGAATGTTTGCTTAGCTAATCTGGAGCTGCTCAATCTGATGAAAGTCTTCTGTAATTCACATCCTGGATATATTTAAAGCATGTATACATTTTATTAACAGAGAAAAAAAAAGACTGCAGAAGATGAAATTGTGGTCTACAACAGGCAAGGTTATTAATGGGGAAATCAAACTAACTTTTAGAATCAAAACCAAAACAAATGACAAAAATCTTAAGTCAAACTGTTGGAGCAAAATTCAAAAAGCCATAACTAACAAAGGAAAATCCCTAACCCAGACACTTTCTGAAGATTTTAGAATATTCAAAGATTTGGATACAGAGCTCAGTACACTGCCATATTATATAGGCAAGGAGTGATGATACATTTCGTCACATGATCTCTATGTCATGAGACCAGCACTGCAAATATAAATGATACGTCTGCAGCCATGCAAAAACATCACAATATGCCATTGTCAAAATAACAATAAAACAGAAACAAATACAAATATAAAACATTAATGTACAAAATTGATTAAAAAAGTATTAACAAGTGAAAAAAATAACAAGCATCACAGTGGGCTGCCGGCAACCTCATGAATTTTTTCAGCAGTTATGAAAACATCAGAAGTAAACCATAACTCTGTCATATATGCAACTATTTGAGATACCTTGGCATTTATGTAAAAAAAAGCACAATTAGCAGACAGCATTAGGTGGCGAGCAGTAGGGAGTCATTTGGACCTTTTAAGACAAGAGTAGTGCTCTGTGTCAGCCAGTCATCTGATTTACAGTGCTTAAGGGTAAGTAAGGGGTATAAGGACGGATCAATAAACATGTTTTTTTAATAAATCCTTCAAGTAAACTTTTAGTGATCTAGTCACTAAAGAAGCTTGCCTGAAAACTAGATTAATGGAAAATTACATCTAAGGAAATACAAACTGAAGGTGGTGCCAACATCTCCAGCAGACGATCAAAATTGCTAAACTTCAAGGAATTTGCTTGATTTAAATTTACTAAAAGTACTGTGTCCTAAGAGTAAAACAACAGAAGTCTCTAGCCCAGACAGAAATGGACAACTGAGTAAATACTGAGCAATAAAAAGGCAAAAGGTGAACAAATCCATAGACGGGGGGCCAAACCACTGAAAGCTATTTGTGTAGCAGGGTGGTAACAAGGATAACTACCATAAAGTAAAAAAGTCAGCAAGGACCTTGTATGATTTCTCTGTACTCATTCCTAAAAAGAGACAAATCGTTCTCATGGGAGATTCACTTTTTAAGGCAAAAATTTTCTCACTAGCAACAGCGAGTCTTGCACATTATGCTGCCTGCCTAAAGAATATGGAGGAGATCCATGGGGATAAATTGTAGCTCCAGTGTTAATCATAAAAATGTTAGTTAATGAACGCTGGCTGTGAAGATTGCAGGATCATTTTAAAGTGGCAACCACAGAGGAGATTAGACTCTGTAGTGACAATGTGGAAATAATGCTAGTGTCAAATAAGATGAGGGTACAGCAGAGCTAAATAAGAGACGTGTAACAAAAATAATTCAGATTTTAGTTTATTTATGAGGTACATTAATCTATTTTAGGTAGAAAAGGGTTGTGAGGTGGACAGGCAGTCAGATGAGTGGATCAGGTCCATGGACTCGAGCTGTAGCACTGTAAACTAGTGTCAGAATGGATACCCAGAAAAGATAATTCCAGGTATTGATGTACGAGAAGTGCAAAGAAATATCTCAACTTTGTTTTGTGATACATTTTTTATTAAAATCAATCACTAAGAATAAATAGAAATAAACATAAACAACTGTATAACAAAATAATAAGAAAAACAACAAAACACCATTGCCATGCCTGACCCATTCTGCCAAAACCAAACCCAGTCCTGTAAAAGCTGACAGTGTGAGTATGCTGTTAAAAATTCCCACAGGGACACATGCAGACACACGGCAGGCCTTGTTAGAGAAGAATTAGAAATCAGTGGGGTAAGCAAAAGAAAAGAATGGACCTTAAGAATTAAAATGATGGCTCCAGACCATCTGTACCATGAGGTACCATTTCTCCGTGTTAGCACCCAATGATTCATTGATCCTCAACTCTGAACATTCAAGTAAAGAAAATTTGCCAGAAAGTAAAAGAGAAATCAGATATTCGAGTGATGACAATATGACTTATATGGCTATTGTGCACAAATAAAACAATCTCTATGAGATGGTGAGGGAAAGAGTAGAGAGATCCCAAAGAAGATACACTGGTAAACCTTTGGATTATCAAGGTTGCTTCACTGAAATGTGGGACTGGCTACAGATCCAGAAGCATCTGAAAAGACAGAAGTACAACTCACCTTCACAAATTAATGTCGCCAATAGCCATTTTCCTTGGCCTGTGCAAATGGAAACATTGGTTCCTCCCATATTTATAAAGCCTTCATTGCATTGGTAGTGGGCCACACTTCCCAACACTGTGCCATTGGATGCTGTCATAGCTGCATTAGCCAGGGAGGGTGCAATTCCACAGTCCATTTCTGGAGGAATTAATATTATGTATTAATACTGGCAATTAAAAACACTAAATTATATATATCTATATCTATCTTCTACCTGTCACATAAGCAACCAGGTAAAGTGGTGCAATGTCAGAAGCTTCGCTTCAAGTGCTGACGTCCGAGGTTCAAACCCCGTAAGGCAGGGGTGTCCAACTCCAGTCCTGGAGGGCCACAGTGGCTGCAGGTTTTCATTCTAACCCTTTTCTTAATTAGTGACCTGTTTTTGCTGCTAATTAACTTTTTTAAATTCATTTTATTTGACTTGCTCTTGAAGACTCAGCCCTCTCAATTGTTTCTATTTCCTTAATTAGTAGCCAAACGATAATGAGATATAAAATGAGCCAAAACAGGACCAGGAAACTGTGTCTATCATACAATATCTGAAAATAAAGAAAGGTGAAGGTCTCAGGAATGCTGATCTGCTCTTAGAAAAGAGAAAATCCACAATTTCGAAAATGTCTGCTATTGCACAATCAGGGCAGCAACAAGCCATGGAATTAAAGAATGGGTTTAATTAACAACAAGACTTGGTGCCTAATTAAACAATTGGTTGGAGTGAAATTGATTGGAGTTTGAGGCCCGGACTTATTTGGTCTTCTGTTGGCTCACTCACTTCACATTTCACTTCTGTTTGAGTGCCATTTAAGGAAAGAAATGAAGCAATTCAGAGGAATAACGAAGAAATTCAGGGAAACATTTCTTAAAAACCAAGTCAATTAAAATTTATTTAAAAGAAGTTAACTAGCAGAAGAAGTTAATATTGTGAATAAATATATACAATGTATCAACTCTTTTTCCTTCCCTAATTTTGATCCCAGTCATGCGACAGGCCATTAGTTTGTCCATTCATCCATCCATTATCAGAACCTACTGATTTCAATTTAGGATTATGGAGGACAGCACCAATCCTGTCACAACAGGGTGGAGGTCTATTGTAGGGCACCATGAAGATGCACTAATGAAGAGTCAACACTTTTGATATATAGGAAAAAAACTAGACTGCCCAAAACAAAAATAATGTACTGTAGACACTGAGATTATACTATATATAAACAATACCAACTTTCAACTTAGTCCAAGTGATAATTTACTGTATTTCACCATCTCCCACACCCTCCACTGGGTGATTACAATACCATGCCATCCATTATTAAGTAGTAATAACAGCAAAAAATAAAAGGTTTCTTAATACAATTCTAAGGTAAACATAAACAGCATGTTAGACATGAATGAATTTGCTAAAATAAGAAAATAAATTTCATTGAGAACTTGTACCCACTATGACCCTTCAAAATTGTGTATGGATAACAGTGAAATTAGAAAAAATAAAGAAAATACGCAAGTTTTTTAGAAACTTTACAATTAACTGAAAAAAATATTTTTATGTGTTTCATAATAAATCCAAATTCAAATATTCATGTTATGTACAAGTACCTGACACAATCAGATTATGGATGCAATATTTTTGCCAGTAGCTTGGATACCCACACATTTCCAGTAAAGCTCTTGTAACATCAATGGACTTGTTTAGTTCTTGTTGAATTTCACAATCTCAGGTTATGCACCACTTATCCCATTCATTACAGCTCATGTTCATTGGAATCAAGACATGGCAAGGCATGTCTGAGAGATAAACATGGTGTGTGGGCCTCTAAAAGCCTCTAAAAAGTTCAGGATTTTCTTAGTGTACAAATACACCAAATAGAGCTCACATATTTTGTCACCCATCCCATCATCAAACTGACTTAATCCAAATGAAGAAAAAGCAGAGCACTGGAAGAATATTCCAAACTGACTTGGAGAGAAGTCCCAAAACCCACAAAGGCACTCTTATTTCTAGTAGCAGAAATCTCTTCCTTGTACAGTGTTCTCAGATAAACAAGTGAATCTACAACAATGACATCCCTAATGTTTATAATGTGGAATATTTATGGTGCTGCCTCAAAGATACTGTTAATTAAAAATCCTAAGTCATTATACTAAACCAAAGGCAAATATATATTTACTTCAAGAATCAAATTTAGCACAATTTGAAGATTAGAAATTAAAAATATCACAATTTCATCAAATATTTCGGTCATACTATAATTCTAAACAATGAGGTATTTTAATTATGATAATAATTAAAGCAATACCATTGTAAACAACCCAACCAACCAACAATTATCCAATCCACTATATTCTAACTACAGGGTCACAGGGGTCTGCTGGAGCCATTCCCAGCCAACACAGGGCGCAAGGCAGGAAACAAACCCCGGGCAAGACGCCAGCCCACCGCAGCCATTGTAAACATTTATTAGTTAAATAATGACTTTCTTTTTTCGTTCTGTACTTTTTTCTTGAACAATAGCTATTGCAAATTTAACATTTATAATGTAGTACGACTTTAACATTGGCATCAACAAAACCTGAATGAATCAGAGCCTCTGATAATATAAACAGCTGTCACGCTATGGAGTTATTAAAACCAGAGTGACCAAAAAACAAGCAGCTGCTTTAGACTCAGGGGGCATACATTCCAACTAAATAGCTAAAAGCTAAAATTTGCCTATATTTATATACTAATTTATTTTTACGGTTTGTTAGTGTTTTCATTCTACCATATTATCCAAAAAGATTTGTGGCTTGAAGCACATTAGTGACTGTCCATCATTCACCATTTTCTCTTCTATTTCTTTATTAAAACAGATACTTCATGATCAATACTGGTGTAAATTAGGCCAGGTTAGATGACAAGCTGCTGATTTATCTGTCATTTAAGTCTCATTCTTGAATGAAAATTATTTAAGAAAACAAGAAGCAAATAACAGTTGGGAATCTTAACACGTAAATTAACTAAAATGAAATACAAAAAAGCTACTGAGGCCCTCCAGAGACAAACATGAGAACCTCTCTTTAGAAATAACCTTCATATCTGGCAAATATCATAACCTATGAAGCACTCACTCTTTTGTCAAATAGTAACACTCTTGGACCCAATGGCCTCAAACATTTCAAACATATATTGCCACCATTGATACAGTATATGAGACAAACAATAATTTAGAAATATTAACATGAACACAACCACAATCTTCGTACTGCTGAAGCCTAGCAAAGACAAGGATGACAAAATTATTAGTAAATCATTAGCCATCAGAAAGAAAATATTAATTCATAAATAATTCCTCCTTAACAGACATAATTAATCAAAGGTAGATATGCCATATGCCACAAATAATACAAACAGGCTGTTTAATTATCTTCAAAATCAAACAATATACAGTACTATTATTTTCTCAATAGAAGCAGAAAAGGTTTTTATAAAGAACTGAAAATTCTTATTCACAGCTTTTGGGAAATTTGATTTTGGTGAAAAATTGTTCTACAACTCACCCAAAGGAATTACATGACAAGTTTCTACAATTGATCGCCTACTAAACCAGGTAACTCAAAGGAATGCCTCCAAAGTTCTTCCAGTAAAACCTGTGAGGCTATCGCTGTATTTTTCAATCAAAAAATTAATGATATTAGAAATAACATAGTATATCCCTCCAACACTAAGGATCCTCCTAAACCCCAGCATCCTGTTATAAACAAATTAAACTCTTTCACTAGGATAGATTTACCTGATTTACAAAAAATAATATCTCAATTAAAATCCTCCACCTGCGTCCTTGACCCAATACCAACAAGGTTTTTCAAAGAAGTATCAGGCGTGCTAATTGATAATGTTCTGGACATAGTAAATTCGTCATTAGATACGGGGGTCTTCCCAGACTGTCTTAAGACTGCTGTAGTTAAACCCCTTCTTAAGAAACATAATCTTGACCCTCGGCTCTTGAAAATTTTAGACCCATCTCTAACCTGCCTTTCTTAAGTAAAGTTCTGGAGAAGGCAGTCATTATGCAGTTAAATGACCACCTAAATAAACATGCTATTCTTGATAAATTTCAGTCAGGTTTTAGAACAAATCACAGCACAGAAACTGCACTCGTTAAAGTAGTAAATGATTTGCGGGTGAATGCAGACAGAGGCCATTTATCTGTTCTCATCCTCTTAGATCTGAGTGCTGCATTTGACACCATTGATCATAATATTCTTAGAAATCGCCTTAGTCAATGGGTGGGCCTCTCTGGCAGGTCTTAAATTGGTTTGAATCCTACCTGACAGGGAGAAAAATTTTTGTTAGTTGTGGGAATTACAACTCGAAGACACATGATATCCTATATGGTGTTCCACAAGGCTCTATCCTGGGTCCGCTGTTATTCTCAATCTACATGCTTCCGTTAGGTCAGATTATCTCAGGGCACAACGTGAGCTACCACAGCTATGCTGATGACACACAGCTGTACTTATCAATAGCACCTGATGACCCCGATTCTCTTGATTCACTAACACAATGTCTGACTTGTATCTCAGAATGGATGAATAGTAACTTTCTCAAGTTAAATAAAGAGAAAACTGAAATCTTAGTGATTAGCAATAATGGATACAATGAGGCTATTAGAAATAAACTGGATACATTAGGATTAAAAGTCAAGACGGAGGTAAAAAGCTTAGGGGTAATTGTTGACTGTAATCTGAATTTTAAATCGCATATTAATCAGATCATTAGGACAGCATTTTTTCACTTAAGAAACATAAGTAAAGTTAGACCTCTTATATCACTGAAAGATGCTGAGAAATTAGTTCACGCGTTTGTTTTCAGTTAACTAGATTACTGTAACGCACTCCTCTCAGGACTACCCAAAAAAGACATAAATCGTTTGCAACGAGTGCAGAATGCAGCTGCTAGAATCCTAACTAGGAAAAGAAAATCCGAACACATTTCTCCAGTTTTAATGTCACTACACTGGTTACCTGTGTCATTCAGGATTGACTTTAAAATTCTGCTTATGGTTTATAAAGCCTTAAATAATCTTGCCCCATCTTATATATCGGAATGTCTGACACCTTATATTCCAAATCGTAACCTCAGATCCTCAAATGAGTGTCTCCTTAGAATTCCAAGAACAAAACTTAAAAGAAGTGGTGAGGCGGCCTTCTGCTGCTATGCACCTAAAATCTGGAATAGCCTGCCAATAGGAATTTGCCAGGCTGATACAGTAGAGCACTTTAAAACACTGCTGAAAACATATTACTTTAACATGGCCTTTCTATAACTTCAATTTAACTTAATTTAACTTAATCCTGATACTCTATATGTTCAATTTCCTCATAATAACTATTCATGGTGGCTCTAAAATCCGTACTGACCCCTACTCTTTTTCTGTTTCTTTTCCGGTTTCTTTGTGGTGGTGGCCTGCCACCTCCACCTACTCAAAGCTTCATGATGCTCCAACAATGATGGATGGATTAAAAGGCAGAAGTCTACATGACCATCATCATCAAGCTCTTCCGTGAGAACCCTAAATCCAAAGAGGACTGTTTCATTTATGTTAGGTAGAATGCCCAGAGGGGACTGGGCGGTCTCATGGTCTGGAATCCCTACAGATTTTATTTTTCTCCAGCCGTCTGGAGTTTTTTTTTTTCTGTCCCCTGGCCATTGAACCTTACTCTTATTCGATGTTAATTAATGTTGATTTATTTTGTTTTATAATTGTGTCTTTCATTTTTCTATTCTTTAATATGTAAAGCACTTTGAGCTACTGTTTGTATGAAAATGTGCTATATAAATAAATGTTGTTGTTGTTGTTGTTGAAGTTTCATACTACACAAAAGGAGCAGCCAAGAATGCTCATTATCATTTTCTGTTAAGAACTTTACATTAAGCCTCCTGATTTAGCTCTAAAAGACATTATATATATATATATACTAGCAGAATACCCACGCTTCGCAGCGGAGAAGTAAAAAGAAAAGCAAACATTTTAAAAATAACGTAAGATGATTGTTAATGTAATTGTTTTGTTATTGATATGAGTGTTGTTGTCATATATATATATATATATATATATATATATATATATATATATAGCAAAATACCTGCGATTGGCAGAGAAGTAAAAAGAAAAGGAAACATTTTAATAATAACGTAACATGATTGACAATGTAATTGTTTTGTCATTGTCATGAGTGTTGCTGGCATATATATATATATATACATATATATATATATATATATGTATATATATATACACACACAGACACATCTATACACATATATATATACAGTTATATATATATATATACATATACACACATACATATATACATATATACACATACTGTATACACACACACATATATATATACATACTGTATATACACATATACATATCTACATATATACTGTATATACACATATATATATATATATATACAAATCTACATATATATCTCACATATATATATATATTAGGGGTGGGACTCGATTAAAAAAATTAATCCAATTAATTAGAGGCTGTGTAAGAATTAATCTTGATTAATCGTATGTAATCGCACGTAAATTTGCCCCAAATCGCAAATGTTTTTTTTTAATTTAAAAGGGTTTTAGTGGGTGACAGAATCAAATAATAGACATGGACATGAATATTGTAAACTGAAGCTGTTTTAATTTCTGAAAAAAAGCCTTTAAACTGCATTTGAATTCAAAACAGAAACAAAAATATCATCCCTGGTTAAAATTGGGCAGACTTAAAAATAAAGTGGTAGTTTAAGTACTTTAAGTACATTTTCAGAATAGTATTGTCTTTAAATAATAATAACCAAAATTTCAACATAAAGTGCAGTTTTTCTTCTTAAAAAAATAAGTCAGAAACATAAAAGGTAATTTGACCAACTTAATCTTTAAACTCTGAGTAACATTAGCCAAAATTATTTTGTACATTAGGCTAAAACAGTGTGATCATTGAACATTTTGTAATTAGATGTAATTAGAATTACTAACGGTCACGGAAGTCCAATGATCCCCAGTAAGAGCCACAAAGTCCGCTTTCTGTAATGCATCTAATTTTGCTTGCTTTTCAGTGTGCACAAAACCATGCTTTTATCAAGGCTTCGGGAAGTCGAAATGATCAGTCGTAGAACGCGCTTTATTCCGACTCTAACATTTTTGTAGCTGTGATGTGTGCATCAGTGTAATGGATGTACCAGGAAATCATGCATTGACAAAAGTTCCCGTTTGCTTGGAATTGAAAGTGTGATTAAATGCGTTATTTTTAACGCGTTATGGAGTACATGCATCGAAGCTTCTCAGCTGTGCTTGTGCTAATAAAGGGAAACATTTTAAAAATAGCGTAACATGATTCTCGTTAACCTAATATTTTTCATACGTCCCAAACCAAGGAGATGCGAAGGTAAAATGAATCGGTAGCGCGTACATACTCAATGCATCCCTCTCGAATCGAACCTCGAATGTCGGCGTTAGAGGCGAAGACTATCTATGCTAAAGTATGTATTGTAGATCGGGGTATATATATACATTTATATATATATACCCGTATCGCAGTGGAGAAGTAGAAGTTATGAAAAGAAAAGGGAACATTTTAAAAATAACGTAACATGATTGTCAATATACAGTAATTGTTTTGTGAGTGTTATTGAATGTTGCTGTCATCAAGGATTTGATTATCATTATTTGTTTCAATCAGGTTCGTATTTGTAGGATGTGTTGTGTTCAAGTTACATTCCGTGTTTGTCAATCGTTGTAAAGATAAGAGGTTTCATTCATCGATTAGTTTCTTACTGCATCAATAAACAGCTCGTCTTCCTCTTTATCTGAGATGTGACAAACTGCATGCACGGGTTTTTTTACACTGTCTTCCTTTAGCGGGACATTCACTTTTTCCACCGTGTGCTTTGTTTCGCAGTAGCTGCACTTATGAATATGATTCTATGTATCAGGCGCTTCATATTTTTTGCTGCCTTCTCAATTGTGTAATTCGGTTTTTGTTCAGCACTCTTTGGAACTGTTGCTTTTTGTCTGTGCACTGCGTCAGTTCACGTGAGCCGCTTGGTGTTCTTGCATCGAAGGTGCATGTGCTGGTGCCATCTCGTGTAATGTCAGCTAAGACCCGGCACTTAAAAGTTTCTCTCGCAGTTTCAATGAGTTTGTGCCAAACACCACCCTGACCATCTCATCTTCCTCTGCATAAGCACAGTCCTTCACACGTGAATATTTACCGGCAGTGTTTGTATTGGATTGCCGCTGATGGGCGGCCTTATATGGGCAGGCACTAAATTACAAACGCTAGTGGCAGCCTGTCTATGAACTTAATTTAATATAAACTTACGGTTCACGCCGTGCTTTGTTTCCGCAGTAGCTGTACTTATGAATATGCTTGTATGCATCATTTGCTTCATAATGTTTTTCTGCCTTCTCAATTGTGAAATGGCGTTTTGTGCTCATCGCTGTTTGGAGTTCTTCCTTGTTCTCTACGTACTTACGTAGGAGGCGTGATGATGTCATACGAAACTCCGCCCCCCCACGGCCATCTCCAACTCAACTCCATTACATTATATGTAGAAAAATAGGTTCCAGTTATGACCCTTACGCGTAGAATTTCGAAATGAAACCTGCCCAACTTTTGTAAGTAAGCTGTAAGGAATAAGCCTGCCAAATTTCAGCCTTCTACCTACACGGGAAGTTGGAGAATTAGTGATGAGTCAGTGAGTGAGTGAGTCAGTGAGTGAGTGAGTGAGTGAGTGAGTGAGTGAGGGCTTTGCCTTTTATTAGTATAGATACTGAATATATATATGTATATATGTATATATATATAAACTGCTCAAAAAAATTAAAGGAACACTTTGAAAACACATCAGATCTCAATGGGAAAAAGAAATCCTCCTGGATATCTATACTGATATAGACTGGGTAATGTGTTAGGAACGAAAGGATGCCACATTGCTTGATGGAAATGAAAATGATCAGCCTACAGAGCCCTGAATTCAAAGACGCCCCAAAAATCAGAGTGAAAAAATTATGTGGCAGGCTAGTCCATTTTGCCAAAATTTTATTGCAGCAACTCAAAATTGTACGCAGCACTTTGTATGGCCCCTGTGTTCTTGTATACATGCCTGACAACATCGGTGCATGCTTCTAATAAGATGACATATGCTGTTGTGGGGGATCTCCTCCCAGATCTGGACCAGGGCATCACTGAGCTCCTGGACAGTATGAGGTGCAACCTGGTAGCGTTGGATGGACCAAAACATAATGTCCCAGAGGTGTTCTATTGGATTTAGTTCAGGAAAGTGTGGTGGCCGGTCAATGGTATCAATTCCTTCATCCTCCAGGAACTGCCTGCATACTCTCATCACATGAGGCCAGGAATTGTCGTGCACCAGGAGCCACTGTACCAGCATAGGGTGTGACAATGGGTCCAAGGATTTCATCCTGATACCTAATGGCAGCCAAGGTGCCTTTGTCAAACCTGTAGCGGTCTGTGTGACCCTCCATGGATATGCCTCCCCAGACAATCATTAACCCACCACCAAACTGCTCATGCTGAATGATGTTACAGGCAGCATAATGTTCTCCATGGCTTCTCCAGACCCTTTCACTTCTGTCACGTGCTCAGGGTGAACCTGCTCTCATCTGTAAAAAGCACAGGGCACCAGTGGTGCATCTGCCAATTCTGGTATTCTATGGCGAATGCCAATCGACCTGCATGCTGCTGGGCAGTGAGCTCAGGGCCCATTAGAGGACATGGGGCCCTTGGGTCACCCTCATGAAGTCTTTCTGGTTGTTTGGTCAGAGACATTCACACCAGTGGCCTGCTGGAGGTCATTTTGTAGGGCTCTGGCAGTGCTCATCCTGTTCCTCCTTGCCCAAAGGAGCAGATACTGGTCCTGCTGATGGGTTATGGACCTTCTATGGCCCTCTCCAGCTCTCCTAGAGTAACTGCTTGTCTCCTAAAATCTCCTCCATGCCCTTGAGACTGTGCAGGGAGACACAGCAAACCTTCTGGCAATGACACGTATTGATGTGCCATCCTGGAGAAGTTGGACTACCTGTGCAAACTCTGTAGGGTCCAGGTATCGCCTCATGCTACCAGTAGTGACACTGACTGTAGCCAAATGCAAAACTAGTGAAGAAACAGTCAGAAAAGATGAGGAGGGAAAAATGTCAGTGGCCTCCACCTGTTAAACCATTCCTGTTTTGGGGGTCATCTCATTGTTGCCCTCTAGTGCATCTGTTGTTAATTTCATTAACACCACAGCAGCTGAAACTGATTAACAACCCCCTCTGCTACTTAACTGACCAGATTAATATCCCATAAGTTTCATTGACTTTATGCTATACTCTGAATAAAAAGTGTTCCTTTAATTCTTTTGAGCAGTATATATATATATATATATATATATATATATATATATATATATACTGTATATATATTATAAAGGGAATCCAGAGTGCCAATCCAAAGCACAAAATCAGCATGTGTGAAGATGATAACTCTGTAGCCGCAAAGTTTTGTTCTTTATGCACTGCTTTGTTTTTCAAGCAATAGACTTGAAATTTGTCTATTGAAATTAAGATTTAGCGTTCTGCCTTGCTCTCTGGGGGTAGATTGGGGTCATAAGAAGGGCAATGTATGTTGTTATGGTGGTGTGATGGTTCAATTTAACTTCTGCTATTTAATCAAGCATTTACCACACTTTTTATCATGGCCCCAAGCTGCCAATTTTCTCTCCATATTGTCATGTGAGCTATTTATTGTAATGTGTGATTTTTTTCCACTAGGGGGAACAAGCAAATATATTATAAAGTTATAAGTTATATACTAAATACATCAACTTTAAGGATAAAAATATACAATTTGTTTTACTTTTTGTCTTTCCACCATTGTACTTTCTCACCCAGGGAATGCAGGGTAACTTAGCTAATAATGTTATAATTACAAAACCCATCTAAATCCCTGCAGAAAGTCCTCAAGCTTATGAGTTCCTATCATCTGCAATAATTAATCCAAATCCACAATATAATCATTAAGTGGTGATAACTGAAATGCCATTTCCCACAACTCACTTCATGAACTGTCAATACTAAATATCTAGGTATTAATATTTCTTCCAAGCAGTCTGACTTTCTATCAGTTAAATTTTTATCTATTGCTCCAAACAATAAAAGTTGTTTCATACTGTTGTATTAACCTTCACCTTTCCCTGTTTCGTAGATTAGTGAGTGTTACAATGATCATTCTACCTCAAATTTACATGCTTTTCAGGATGACTTCTACACATACTTTTACTAGCAGGTATAATTTAATTCAACAATAAATAGTTTTTACATGAAAAAAATCAAGTTAACCATGTTATAGTAATAAAGGAAGGATTGGGGGCACCTAATGTTTGCAATTATCACCTGGGAAATCAACTATTAGATGTGACTCAACGGCTAAACCAGAAAATAACAATGGGTGGAAACAGAACAATGAAATAACGCTTTTGGACCTGCCTTTCCTTATTACTATTATTAAACAACATAGTTGCTTTAAGAATACTGTTACTATTGCAGAAACATTGAGAGGTTGGAGGAAAAATTGCAAAATCACTGACACACCTCAATTTGAAATAATTCGTTCCCAGGTTAACAAAAAAGTAATTATTGTTAGAACTTGAAAACAAAAAGGAGTTATATATCTTGATCAAATCGTTCAAAACAACAGGGTGATAATTCTTGAAAATCTGGCCCAGAAGTACACTACTTAGAATATCTTCAATTAAAATTAGTAATCAAACAAAATAATCAGAAAACTCTCTTATTAAATGATCAAGTAAATAAAGTATTAAAAACAGAGAAAACTCTCTGAAAATTGTGTATACTATAATGCATTCCACTATGGATTCAGTGAGAAAGTGGGAAAAGGATTTATCAATTAGCCGTAGCCTTGAATTCTGGAAATAAAAAAAAATTCTCAATAACTCAACATGTAAGCATCCAGATCATTCAGTATAAATTAGCGGAACAACCTCATATATCTGTCCATATGCATGGTAAATACAGCTGCATAGTAACAGTATAGTCTGGCAGACAGTCATTCACAAATTGTCTCTCCTTATTAATCATAGCATTCTTTTATCTTGTGTTTGTTTACTAGGGAATATTTCAGAATTTAATCCACCAATTCAAACTACTCAAACAATTATCATCACCTGAACTGTCACCAAGTAGGTTATATTTTTAAACTGAAAATCCAAAAATAGCATTAGTATCAGACAATTGATAAATCTTGTTCTAATTTATACTGAACCAAAACTACACAATTCAAAAAAATTGGAATCCACTTATTATTATATTTTTTGTAGCTATCAATGAAAGAGATTGTAAACACTCATCAGTTGTCACCATATCCCTTCTCTAAATATTATGTGCTGTACAATCTTTTCCTTTATATTTATTTTTGACTATTTTAATTTTTATTCTACTCTATCTTATGTACTGTTTCAGTGTATGCTCCCAACCTTCTCTCACTCACTCTCTGTTCTCTAAATTCTGAATATTATCCCTACTTCCTTGAAGTCATTTCTTATGTACATATATGCTGTTGTTGTTGTTCTATTATGTTTATGTTATGTGCAATTATGTATATAGTAGCTACATTACCTGTTGAAGGTAAGTAACAGAATAATACATGTACCATCAGCTTTCGTCCTATGCCATTCCTCGGTATCTTTGTGCATCTCAATCTGTTTTAACCGGCGCTTCCTCTCTTGATCCCATTACTGTAAAATGTGAATCTCAGACTGTCATTTCAAGGCACCTTGCTTAGCTCCTGTCCACTTTTTGATTATCCATTAATGGTAGATGGGGTCCTACTGTGAAAACATCATGCATATTCTTGCAAATACTTCCCATCTTGAAAGTTACTTGGGTTGTGCTTCCTTAGTATTTAGTGACCTAACGTTGCTCTGTATGTTATTCACTTTGCTATCATTGAACTGCTCTATTTTAACTTATTTTTTGTAAAAATAAAAAAAAAATCACAATCAGGAAATAAAATTCACCCTAGCGTATTGGATCAGCATCCCTACCACTAAGCCACCAAAGCAAAACTGACCAATCGGTCCAAAGCCAAACTCAGATTGCTCAGAGGGATCAGATACACATACACACACATGCATACACAGACAATAGTGTTTTATTATACAGTATAGTATATATATTTTCCTTCTGTGTACCTTTTTCAGATTTCTTATTCTTTTTTTTAATTACTATACTCTGTTGGTTTGTCTTAGCTTGTCTTTTGGTTTGCTTGTTTGTTAGCTCAATCAATCGCGCACACATTTGTATCTGGAGGATATTGGCTAACAGGGATCTGTTTTTCTTAAAATGAACTAACAATAAAAAAAGAAAATTTTCAAAGCATTTTTAAAATCAACAAATGCTCACAATTTATCATGCACCTACAATTACAATGCAAACAGGTGGAAAATGTACAAGTCTGCGTGCATGCTGAGAAATGCATTTGTTTGTTTGTTAGACTTTGCTCCTTAGGACTACGCACTTCCTATAAGGCAAAATGAATAAGCAAATACACTGGCCAATGTTACCTTACAGTTCGACATCTATAGATAGAAAATATTCACTTGAGTAAGACTGCCATCTGCTGTTGGCCTTTTAATGTATGTACCTTTATCATGGGAAATTCTTGTTCTAATACAATGAAAGAGTCAAAAACAAAATAAATTAAGGTTTAAAATTAAAAACAAAACTGAGGTGACCAATATGTATAATATGCAGTACCTTTTGTGGTGGAAAATTATTTCCAAGTACTTATCACAAATCCTAAAATATGATAAATGCACTCCAAAACCCAACAATCATTACAAAAATGAGAACTATTTTGTCTAACATAAAAAAAAGAGGTGAGACAGCAGGAGTAACACAGCTTATCCAATAAAATACTGGTCAGTGCTTACAAGGCTGACAGGAATACATGCAGGATTACCCAGCTATCATAAGGACAGCTTTTTCTCACTTCAAATATTTCAGCTACCTCTCTTTCTTTCTCTTGTCTACAACCTCCTTCTTTCATTGACATTGTTATTTGCATCATAAACCTGTTGTCCGCTGCCCCTGGAAGGAGGCAGCCATTTATACTTCATCCTTCCGGTCACTGTGCCTGGGTCAGAATTGACTCCAGACATCCACAGACCAACCCAACAGTGTTAACTCCTTCTGGCTATTGCTTAAAAACACTTCTGATACCAGTTTACTTCATTATAAAAGATTTAAAAGTCTGACACAATCCTTGCATTGCAAAGTGTCTTGTGATGATGTGCTCAGTGAAGGTCACTGCATAAATTAAACATCGATCGACCTTCTCACACCAAAAGGCTTCTACTTCTTTGCCCTGTGTTTATTGCCAGTTCAATGTACCACCCAAATGTGACTATTCTTATGAGCTGAGCTGAGTTCTGGCTGAAATTATTTACTTGTCAAATAGTAAGAAAATGGTGGATTCTGCCCCTGCAGATAGCAGCAGTTTTATGTTCAACTCTTTGGTGAGCTGAATAGTGCTGGAGAGTTTCTGCAGTTTTTGTCCTGAAAGTAAACTAACTTCCCAAGAGGAAATGTCACATGAACATTCTTCCAAATGATGATTATCAATAGAAGATTTGGAGTTCTCACCTCATTACATCATACAAAGTAAAAAAAAAAATTGTCATTTTTGGGCACATTATATTTTTAGCAGTGAAATACTTCCTTAATGTAAAGTCCTTTACCATTGATATTTACATTACAATTTTGAGCAAATCTTTAAATTTCTTATGAATGAAGTAGCAAATCAAGAGTGACCATACATATTGGGTATTCTCCCAATACTCCAACCAAAAGTACACCTGATGAGAATAAGATTAAAACTTGTGACATCATAAAATTGTAATAAGGCTGAATTCCTTTTTTAGTAATGAGATTTGATGTTAATGTCAATTGATGTCCAGAGCCTATACTGGTAGCACTAGGTGCAAGACATGGAAGAGTCAACCTTGGAAATAGCACCATTTCATCACAGGACACACAGAGACAATTAAGACTCACCAATAAACCGTACCTGCACAAATTAACTGCAAACTCTGGAAATCTGTAGAGTATTTAGAGGAAAATCCACACAGACACAAAGATAGTGTGCCATCTACACCCACTCACCAGGCATGGGATTTGAACCCATTAAGTAACACAGCAAACATGACTTGAAAAACATTGCATGTGTTAAACAAACTAAATCCAAAAAGTCCTAAAACACTTACATATAGTAATTTGAATTTGACCTACAAAAATAGCATTAGCTTTAAAGATTGAACATCCTTAAGCTGAAATGCCTGGGACCAGAAGAATTTCAGATTTCAAATATTTTCGGATTTTGGAGTATTTGCATATGTACATGTTCCTAAAACACCCACCACCATTTCTTCAGTCCTTGCACATTAAACCAGCAAGGTTTCAGGGAGAGAAGAAAAGAAACTGAGCAAAAGACTTGATCCTGTGAGAAAATAAAAAGTTTAAATAGCTTGTATCCTTTGAGAATCTTAGGAGCACAAGATAACTGACGCTTAATGATCAGTCTGTACATTGTAATGAGGTCGGCAGCAAAAGAGACAGACACAAATGCGTTTGAGAAGTGCTTATGTCTGCTACGATATCTTTCTGTCATATTGTGTATTGCATCACTACATGACACAACAGCAAACAGAGTTTAGATAAGCATTGTGGTCTTTGTATATACTGTGTGTTAAAGATGTAGCTACCGTATATTAGAAAATTAGAACAATCACTTTGATTTTCGGGGTGTTTTTGAATTCAGCCCTCTGTAGTTTGATAATTTTCATTTCCATCAAACGATGTGGCATCCTAACACATTACCAAGTCCATGTCAGTATAGATATCCAGTGGGATTTTTTTCCCTTTGAGATCTGATGTGTTTTCAAAGTGTTCCTTTAATTTTTTTGAACAGTTTATATATAAATATTAACTTCATTTTGTTGGTTTAGATGTGAAGTCAGAAGGTGGATTGTGTGTAGTCTCATGCATTGACTGGTGTCATTAATCACATTTACTAACTCAAATGTTTTGATTATTGAAATCTGCATCTCCTGTTGCTGTTAATTATCAAATCTCTTAATGTCAGTCCTTTAAAGGGGTTGTGTCACATAATTTACTTTGAATGCATATTTTGCAATTAATGTTTTCACAAACATATCTACCAGTTCTTTCAATTGTATGTTGACTTCCACAGTATTGTCATAACTGAACATGAGCATTTCCAGATTCAGATTTTGGAAATTCAGATTAGGGGAGATCTACCTGCAAAGCATTCATAATGCCATTCACCACAAAATGCACTGAAAGTATATTAAATAATGGTTTGCCAAGCAGTCCACCAATTTGTTTACTACTGGAGTCTTTTTCAGTGTCAGTTGCCAGGAGCATGTTGATAGCCTTCAAGGATCAATTTTGCAGGAATATCAGGAAAAGACAAAAGGGGAACACCAGTTACTAGCTGTCTCTCTTTACCCTCCTCCAATCTGTGATGACCCAGAAGAATTACCTTGAACCCTCCTCATGTACCCATTAACTTTGCCTCTCCAAGTCAACTCTTCCAACATTGAATTCTTCAGTGTTACAAGAACTGCCAACATAACATCACTACTGACCAGTGAGTGACTGAGCTGAAGTTTAGCTAAAGAATGGCCTCATTAATTTTACTTATACTTTTATAATTATTAACATTGTCTAAATTGCATCAATGGGGCATGTCAGTCTTGAACTTCAAACTGTACTCACAACTTTTTGTGCTTTGCTTACACCAGATATGGTCACAAAGCACTCTGTTCTTCTACTATGACACTGTTCTGCCTAGCTGGAAATTTGGCAGGAAGAATAGTAAACTCGATCAGGAGATGGATGAGACAAAAATCAGAGTTGTGAGTTCTACCAAAGTTTTTAACCAAAGTCAAAATATTTCAACTACTAAGTGGAATATGCAAACCTAAAAGCAAAACCGAGGACAACTGTAAGAATTTGCGATTTTACAAGTCAACATCAAATTTAAATTAAATGTTTAAATGACTACCCTTATGACAATAATATCCTGCAGTGTCTTAACCTGTGCTTACAACTTAAAACATATACAAACATTATACTACATATGTAAAAATCTTAGGGATGACACTTAAGAGTATTTTGAAACAATGTACTATAAAAACAGACTAACTGAAAATTTAGTATGCTTTGGGATGGCTTTCTTCATGTACAGAACTATAATGTAATGTCTTCTGAGATGGAAATGTCTCATCCTAAAATTGACATTTTGGTCAAGCAGCTGAATAACCTGGTATAAAAATGCACAATTCAATGAGATGCTACACCAGATTTGGGATATTTGTATCACTGTGCTTGCTGCTCTTTATTTTTATTATTATAATTTTTATTATGACAATTTCAAAGCTAGAATGTTAGCGTATTTAATGAGAGGCGACGAAGATGTGAATATGAATTTGGAAAGACGACAGGATTCATAAAACTTTATTTATAAAAATATTTGAACTCTTGAAAAGAGATACAAGAGAAAGACTGATATTATTCAAAATGAGAGCTTTGAATAATCAAGAAAAAATCCTTATTTTTTCTGAGCTCATCTCTGACAGATTAAGAGCAGCACCCATAATGACTATTAATATTTATCCTGTATCCCCTGGAAAACCTCATACATGTATTTTACTAGCCATAGATCAATTTATAGGGAAATAGACAATCAGAAGCAATCATGAAAGCAAAGGGCTTGTTTCCATTTCAAAGTGAAGCACCTTATTTAGTTTACAAAGGCACAACCAAATCTCAATTGATGACTGAATTAGAGACCAAAACCAGACATATAAACATGAATTATTTACTCTTTTTATCTTCTACCAGTGCAACATATGTAGCTGTTAAAGATGAGCACATTAATCTAGGTTTGACAGCCAAGTCTGGCTTTATGACACATAGTGTACTAATGGGAAAAAAACACAACACCCATTGTTAAGAGTGAAATTTCAACCTTCATTGCAAACTTTAAAAATAAATAAATGAGAACAATAGGAGAACAAAACATTACAACAAACCAAAAAAAAAAAAATAACTGGAAAAAAATAACTACAAACATTAACAATAGTCACCTTGCAGGCCTTCAGTATCTTCAGTGACTACCTGATGCTTGAAACGCATCAATAATGTGAACTTGTGTGATGTCATTCACTGTTCACTGGCAGACAGAGGGTCCTTTCTCTAAGTTTAAAATCAGGAGAGAAGGCAGACCAAAGTAGCATCTGCATACTAGCATCCCTTAAGACATCTGTGGACTATATTAGTGTGTGTGGCCTGGCATTGCTTTCCTGTAGGGTCAGATGTCAAGAAGGCCTGAGCAGAAGGCCTGTGACCAGCTGCCTAGATCTAGAGCCAGCAGCATGGATCCTGTCCCTGACTTTCCTGTCACTCATATAACCATAGGGTCTGTTGGCAGCTTCAGTAGAATGACAGTTGGTACATAAGAAGCAATTTTTTAGATAGACCTGTCTGATGTGTCAGTCCTATAGTAACTCAAGCTGCAAATGCACCTAATATTAGAAAATCAACATATCTGTACAAATTGCTTATTAAGTAGCAATGCTCTTGCACAGCAAGATGATTTTTGTTGCAATGTCAGCAGAGCAGCTAATGTCACCTCATGGTCTATGGGCCTCTGTGAGATTTCAGCCAAGGCGATCTTTTTGTTTAGACTGCCTCTTTTCTTCTTGTCTATGTGGCTTTCCACTGTGGACTCTGGTTTCATCACATCAACCAAATACATTGCTCTCCGTTAGTTTGCTGATCACATTTGGGTATCCAAAATGATGTGATCTGTATCCTGAATCCTTTGGTAATTAATTTTGGGTCAACTTTTGTCTAATACTCACTGCTGCTAGAATATGCTCCAGTTTCTGATTATCTATCACTGGAGTAAATGTGTTCTGGAAAGGGACAAAGAAAAGGTTGATTGGGACTTCAACAGCCAGAGGATTTTTACTTGTATTTCTCTCCTAAAACAATCTTTGATTGCATGAAATTTTGTTGACATCACAAGTATAAATAACAACAGCCCAAGCTATATCATTCACAAAAAATTTGAAAAATTAGAAAGACCTTTTCACCCACCATTTTTTGGAATGGGTGATATGCTGAATGATCACATTCTTTCCAAGAAAGCTTAAACATTGTTAGGAAAAGCATTAAAGGTTTACATAAGCTGTGTCTGTGGTAATTTGTGTTATATGTTTAATAAACATAGAGAATTCTTTTAAAATATATACTCACCTATGCATGTAAAGTTTAATTTTCCCCACTTTCCATCAGCTGCACACATTGAGTAATTATTTTTGTTATGTGTAAAGAATCCATCTTGGCATTTGTAATAAACCTTGCTGCCCAGTTGAGATGCTTGATTCCACAACACAGTGGCATGAGGAATGGAGGCAGGCTTTCCACAGTTGATTTCTGTTCATATGAAAGAACAAGAAGTAATGAATGCAATGAAAGATTAATGGTAGTTGAAACTGAGGTGTATCAGTCAAGCAGGTGTCAAGAGTCTGGCCTAATATAAATGTAGTCATACAGAAATGCACCAAACTCCTCACTCCAGACTGGCCTGCTGCCTACCCATGCTAGTCTATCACTTAACTTATTAAGAGTGTATTGTCAGTGCTGCAATGCCTCCAGTGTCAACAATATATAGGAGGCGCAGAAAGAAAACAAACTTTACTCTATATAGTGCCTTTCCAAAATAATTTAGAAATACCGTGAAATTAATTACACATTCATGGTTAAAGTGACTTACTGAGGGAATCACACATACGATGCATTCACATGTTGTGGAAAATATGAGTTCCCCTGTGGGAAATTTTATGTGGAAGCCTTTTAACATAGTAGAAACCCATAAGGCAATTCAGAGATAACTTTATTACCCAAATTTGGTGCGATATAAGGCAACACTGATCCCTCGACTCATATCAACATTACAAAGTAATAATAATAACAATAATAATTAATAATCAATAATAATCAGCACAAGCAGCCAAAAGAAATGTAATTTGACAGTTCCATCATATTTGCAGTAATGTGGTATCAGCTTAATGCATTTTTGTTGCTTTTTATTTCTAGTTGCAAAAAATACTGAATAAATTTTAAAATACCTTTTGTGCAAATTGAGCAGCAAATTAATAGCAACTTTAAGTGTCTTTCAAAACCTCTAACCAGTCAGTGTGTTATCTCTCCTGGAGAAAAGAAAATGACTCTGATATGAGACCTGGATCCCTAATCTCCTCCATTGCTCCACTTACATGTCTGCCCGCCAGACATTATTCAACACTAGTCTGACAACAAGGATCTCAGCCTGGCAATATGCACACTTGGTTTATGTGCATGATAAAGAAAATAAACAAAGACTTGGCTGGTCTTCTTTATCTTTGTTCCAGATGTGTTGACACTAGAAAAACAAGTTCTAGCATATCCTGATAAAGCAGACTGCTCATTGTTTTTGGCAATAGAAGAAATACCCATGAACACAGATACCAGCAAAAAAACGCTAATTTCTTCTTCATTTCCATTGTAATGTAAGGATTAAAAAATGTGTGCTTTTCATAGGGAGGCACATCACAATGAGCTTTACAGAGAACTTCAAAAAAAACTGCAACATAACATTAATACAATTTTGCCACCTTTAAGCATTTGCTCTAAAGATAGCTGAAAACAAAGCAGCTATGGTTTTGTCACTGGTCATATTAATGATAAATTAATAATTAAAATAATAAAACTAAGAACTAAACTGGTGTCACACTTACACTTAAAGGGATTACACTGATCCTTTTCTTTGTGCATCCATCTAGATATCAATAAGTGTATAATTATTAGAGGAAGTTCAATCTGAATATATAAGAAGTATGAGCTTTGATATGAGCAATTCATAAGTTTTTCCCAAATGACAGAAGTGTTACTAGGGGTGGGCATTTGGATAAGTTGGGAAGGCAAATGATTACAAAAAGAAGTTAAAACTTTATTTTTATAGATTTTTCATTGACTGGGCAGAACAGATTTTTGAGTGGGCATTATGCTCACTTTTAGACATTACCACTTCCAAATTTATAATTGTTTCTTTCCTCTTCCTTATCCTCCATCATCTACAATCTTTTCCTACTTTCTGGTCCTAATCTCTGCATCCACGCTCATGAAATAAAGACCACATGAATTTTGGATGTCAAAACCAAACTAATAAAATAAATTCCCCTAGTTATGTTGATAAAATGGGCATTACAGAAGTGTTGTGGTTAACCCTGATACCTCACGGATCCATAATGTTGGGTTCAAATTTGGTGCCTCATCATTGTACATGTGGGGTTTGCATGTTCTCAGAGTGTCAATGTTGGTTTTCCTCTGGGTACTCTAATTTTCCACTTAGGTCAATTGGTTATTCTAAATTGGCCATGAGTGGGTGTGTGTAAGAGTGGGCCTTGCAATGAACTGGCACCATATTCGAGGACTGTTTCCAGATTAAAGACAGACTTCAGCCCCAACAAGCCTTAACTGGATTAGGTGGTTAAAACAATGCTAAGAAATTGCGCTCACAAGTGTCTCCTTTCATTTTCTGCTGTACCGGGGGTAGTGGTGTGTAGCACAAAGCCTTACCTTTGCAGAGCAAGGAAGTCATCTGCCATAAGCCATTTCCTGCACACATAGAGAAATTGTCCCCACCTGCACGGTAGAAGCCCTCTGTGCAGCGATAATAAACCACAGCCCCATATCTCGAATTCAAGGTGTTATTCCACAGTGGAGTTATGTTTGGCAGGGATGGAGGAGGACCACAATCAATCTCTGCAAAAACAATTGGGATTGTCAGGTGGATTATGTGAAAATAAGTTTTATGAACATAATGGCACAAAACAAATTACAGTCTGGCTGTTAAATCTGCTAGAGTTTCAAATCCTGAAGTTGTAGTATGCAAGCTAAAGCCAGTGCAGACTACAGATTTGAGAGTACGCTGTATCTTTTCTGAGGATCTCAGATAGAAGAAGATATTTACAGGAAGTAGGAGCATCTCAACAATAATGAACATTGTGTATAAGATGAATAATAACTCAAAGACTCTTTATGTTGTATGGGTGCTTTGCTCTGAACCGGACTGACTGACATGGGATGGCTTAAAAAGCACCAGGGAAATGGTTTAGACTACTTACTGTCACCTGACAACAACTGACAATGCAGACAGTGTTGTCATATTTTTTCCAGACACAACAACTAAATCCACCAGCCGCATGAAAAATACCAAGCGAGACGCTTGAAAATCAACCCCCTACTTTACAGCAATCAGTATCTGATCCAGGATTTGAACTTAAGAGAAGACAGGGTTTATCCTCTTCCCTACTGGTCCTATTTAAGACTTTCAGATGGCAGAGGAGGTTGACATAATTCTATGGTTTTGGTGTCAATTGTCTCTACAAGACCTAAAGTAACATTCACACGTGGCAGAGCAAAAAAGACCTACCAGTGGCTCTTCAAAATATATTGTTTATTTTCTTAAATCAACAGAAGGACACAGAACTCAGAAAAAATGTTCTATGACCAGTATGGGTTCTCCTAAGGCATGATCTTTGTGGCCTCAATTCTCACAGTTAATAAACTAGTGCCTAGTTATGTATAAAATGTTAACCTAAGATGCTAAAGTGTCCCAGCACATGTATGTACATGGAATCCTGTAGACATTGAGATCCTCTTAGGCACGATTGCTCAATGTGGATGAAAAAAAGATGCTTGTGAGACATCTCCTCAAACCAAATGAACAGCAAAGAGAATCTAAAATGAGAATATGTAACAACACAATAATACAGATTTACTACCCCTCGTAGTATTTCCAACACCTCCACTGCCCTCTGATTCCTGAAAGTCATTCGTTTTTACCTGTTTGCCCTTTATACCTTGCTTAGTAATAAATTCCCACCCCACATGACCTCCAATAATATATAGCTAGCTTTAGAATAGGGAGATTGTGTTAAGGTTAGGGATCTATATAAAAACTATTTAAATGTTTACACAATTTGAAATTAAAAAAAATTAGGAAATAACTAAAACTGTGAGACAGAGATACTGGAGTGTGTAATATTTGCTATCATATGTAATAGCTGTTGATATCAGTTAGCTCTTGTTGATTTAACTATTGTAAATATTGATGGTGTTGCTTTTTCAGCTTACTGGTGTGTTTGTAGGCTGGTGGTATGCAGAGTGTTATGTCGTTTCTGACACTAAGTATGCAAGAGCACATGAATGCTTGTCGTGTTCTTTTTGTACTTTAGCTTTTTTAATAAAGTAATTTGAATCTGCCTTTTCCTATGTTAGGCACATAATGTACATTCTTTTCCAGCTCACTGTCATATTATATACGTGACATGCTGAAGTGTCCATTTCAGAGTATTTAGAATATGGTTTACTTTTATGTGTAACTTAACGCTTGTGTATTTACTTTTTATGAGACTGGATGTTTTCATTCTCATCATAAATAAACAATCCTCACATTTTCGGACAGTGACTTTTTTCTCCTTGTGGATTAGCACTGAAATTATACATATTTGTAATTGTAGCCACTCTTAGTATGGATTGCATCCTTCTGGGTGTTTGCTGTAATAGGAGGTTAGTGCCCATACACCTAAACTAAAAACTGTCTGACCTTAACTAATAGGTTGAATAAAGTTCTCCTCTCCACCATTCAAATTCCTTTTTAATATATTTCTTTTTACACATGTTGAAATGAGATTGAAGGCATAAAAAAAGACAGAAGCAGGCATATGACAAACTGCTTTATAACTCACTTTGTTTTTTTCAGTATGGAACAAGTAGACTAGGGAGAAAGACACAAAGATGAGAGAGACAGAGACAGTGAGAGAGAGAGAGAGAGAGGTAGACCACAGAAAGGTGGCAAAAATGGGAAAAACAAAAATGCAACAAAGTACAGTAAAAGAGGGAAATCGTACTGTTCATCTCCTAACATTTTGGTATCAAGTAACTTCATAAAAATAAAACATGGAATAACTAGCAAAGCGTTTTTGTCATGTTAGCAGGTTTCTAGAGGCACAGTGTGACCCATATCAATTTCCAGTCCTCAGCCAAATACCCTAAAATAAGACAATAATCAAATCTGTCAATTTAGGCCCACTGTAATTGTACATTGACTTCATATTTTCATTTACATGTTTACACATTCCCAATTCTTTCTACAAAACATTTACCAAATTTCTTTGATCTTAATGTTTTATTTTTTGGGTGTCATACCTTGGGAGGCAAGTTAAATAAAGTGTACGGGAGAATGTGTGTATAGAATTTACTGTCACTTGTAGAATTTTCTCACCTCTGTATGTTTATGTGTGTGTCATTCTTACTGTGCTCCCTTTTCATTCAGAATGCTAGCTTCTCCATCTCATAGTCATGCATTCCTGATACAAATCTATTAGCCCTAGGGTCCCAGGCAGTGCTTAAAAAATTAAAAAACACAAATAATTAAACTAAAAAATACAAATATAACAACTGTATCTGTCATGGGACAAGGACAACATAATTAAAGAAAGACTGAAAATGAGTTATACTTAAATCAGGTGCGGAACAGGCAGCCTCCAAAGTACTCTGACTAGGGGAAAAGTAGAGGTCATCCATTGATTTAAAGGTTAGCTCAACTTTTCTACACCCTGGCCACACAGTGGTAGCAATGGTGCCCAGGAAAAGAGTCTCTGAGCAGGTCTAAATGGCTAATCCTTGGGTATCATGGCTGGAAAGTCTTGCAAACACAACATTACATTTATGTCCAAAGACCACAATATGTTCTGTTTGACTTCTAATCCAAACAGTGCTCCTCACACTAGGTTTTTAAGCACCCACTCTCAACCTCTAATTAGGGATGAACTTTGGAAATCAGTAAAAAATGGTAATGGGGCCATTTTAGAAACATGAGAGAGAAGGCAGGATGTTTGGTGGGAGAACAGAGAGTTCGGAACACCTGCTACCCTTTCTAATAGTGTAGTCAATGCTAGGGAGAAACTATTATTCTAAGATTTACTATTGACAGACATAAAAAGGCAAAAGTTAGAAGGCATTGTAAAGAACAAGGAAAAAATCCATAAGGTATATAAGCCAGCAGTTAAAAAAACAAACAAAACAATTAATATCAAATAAGCCAGAATGAAAGACAAACAAGAAAGAATATTCATGCTTGAAGTCCTTACTCTGTTTTCCTTCCCCTAAATATCACTACCATAAAGTTTGTTTTAAGAAAGTAGAAAATACTCAAATACAAGCTCATGTAAGCTGCCATCTTAAATAGGAGGTATCCATTGATATAATATGTCACATGGGGTTTGTTTCCACCCTTGTGCCCTGTTTTGGCTGGGTTTGGCTCCAGCAGACCCCCGTGACCCTGTGGTTAGTATATAGCGGGTTGGATAATGGATGGATGGATAAATCTCTTTCTTTGTCCATGTCACAGTTGGGAGGGTGACAGGGTCCTGCAGCATTATACTACTACCAAAGTATATCAGTCTTAATCTTAAAGAATGCAGCAGAGGTTCCTGAAATATGCAGTTTAATGTCTAACTTTTTTTTTACTTTTCCACTTGACTCCTATACTCTGTCTGCAAGTGACATGACCTAGTGTTATATTTGTACCTAGCAAAATACCCACGCTTTGCAGCGGAGAAGTAGTGTGTTAAAGAAGTTATGAAAAAGAAAAGGAAACATTTTAAAAATAACGTAACATGATTGTCAATGTAATTGTTTTGTGTTATGAGTGTTGCTGTCATCAAGGATTTGATTATCATTATTTCTTTCAATCAGGTTCGTATTTGGAGGATGTGTTGTGTTCAAGTTACATTCCGTGTTTGTCTAGTCTATCCCTGACCATCTCATCTTCGTTGTCAACCGTTGTAAAGATAACAGGTATCATTCATCGAAGTGATCACTACCCAAATCGGTACTCATGAATCTAAGATGTTTAACAGGCATTCCCGGTATTAAGTTGTAGATCTGCCTGCGAATATTTACTGGCAGCGTGTCTATGAACGTAAAAAAGTTTCTCTCGCACTTTTGCTGAGTTTGTGCCAAACACTATTCTATCCCTGACCATCTCATCTTCGTTTGCATAAGCACAGTCCTTCACCAGAAATTTTAACTCCGTTACAAAGTGATCAATGGTCTCATTTATACCCTGCGTCCTCTCATTAAACTTGTATCTTGCGAATATCGTATTCGTCTTAGGGATGACAAATGCCAGCAGCAGCGTGTCTATGAACTTAAATTAAAGTTAAGCTTTTCACCTTGCTTTTCTATTCGTTTGCGTAAGCACAGTCTTTCACCAGCAATTATTTAATGATAGCTCAGACCCGGCACTTAAAAGTTTCTCTCGCACTTTTGCTGAGTTTGTGCCAAACACTATTCTATCCCTGACCATCTTATCTTCGTTTGCATAAGCACAGTCCTTCACCAGCAATTTTAACTCCGTTACAAAGTGATCAAAAGTCTCGTTTATATCCTGCGTCCTCTCATTAAACTTGTATCTCACGAATATCGTATTCGTCGTAGGCATGACAAACGCCAGTGGCAGCCTGTCTATGAACTTATTTTAAACTTAAGGTTTACACCGTGCTTTGTTTCCGCAGTAGCTGCACTTATGAATATGCTTGTATATGTGTCACTTGCTTCATATTCGTTTGCTGCCTTCTCAATTGTGTAATGCGTTTTTTGTTCAGCGCTCTTTGGAGTTCTTGCTTGTTCTCTGCGTACTGCGTTCACAGTCAGTTCACGTGAGCCACTCAGAGTACGTACATCGAAGGTTCTCAGCTGTGCTTGTGCTATCTCGTACGATCTTGCCATGTCCATGGCTTTATTTAATGTTAGCTAAGACCCGACACTTAAAAGTTTCTCTTGCACTTTCGCTGAGTTTGTGCCAAACACTAATCTATCCCTGACCATCTCATCTTCGTTTGCATAAGCACAGTCCTTCACCCGCAAATATTTAGCGGCAGCGTGTCTATTGGATTGCTGCTAACAGACGGCCTTACATGGGCAGGCACTCAATTACGTGGGAGGCGTGACGATGAGGGACGCAACTCCGCCTCACACGGTGACCGAGCTGCAGGCTATGGTTGTATATATGTACATAAGTATGTTCCAGTTATGACCGTTATGCGTAGAATTTCGAAATGAAACCTGCCTCTTTTGTAAGTAAGCTGTAAGGAATAAGCCTGCCAAATTTCAGCCTTCTACCTTCATGGGAAGTTGGAGAATTAGTGATGAGTCAGTGAGTCAGTCAGTGAGTCAGTCAGTCAGTGAGGGCTTTGCCTTTTATTAGTATAGATTGGAGGTTAGTGACAAATTAGATGACAGCTTCACAAACTCTTCGCCTCATACAGTTTAAGGAGCCATCTGTTCTGCCAAATTCAAACTATAATTTACATTCATAAAAAAACAAAAACATAAAAAGATGCACTATACCTTTACATTCCCCAGAAATGCTATCCCAGATTCCTCTTAGACTGCAGATTGAGGAATTTTTGCTGCCTTTGAAATAGAAGCCTTCTTTGCACTGGTATGTGGCCAGACTTCCAGGATGTCTGCTGCCATCCCACAACAGATTAGCATTCTGGATGAGTTGTGGCACTTTGCAATAAATTTCTAAGAATCAAAGATGAAAAAGTAAAACAAAAATAAATAAATAAATGAATAAATAACAAGAAACAAATTCGGTCCTGTAGCTTAAATCCCAGAGTGAGGTCTTTCTGGGTCACTTCAAATTTCTTGCACACTTTGCAAGCTTGGATTTAGAAAGCAGATTTGTATTAAGAGGCAAAATTGCTTGTGCCAGACTTTCACTGTGTATTAATCAACCATTCATTGTTTGTATAGTGCCGTCATTGTGAGCCCAATACGATTAGCATCCTCACACAAACCACCGTGTCATTTCCTTGATTTTTGTCAATTTGCTAATTTTCCTGTACTAAATCAGTCTTCACATATCGCTAATGGTCAGATAGTCTTTCCTAGAAGAGATACTCAAAACATCGATTGGCTGTCTGCATTACTGTCTATCTAATTCCCTACAGTAGCTGACTTGATAGAAGGACCACTCTTATATAAAAAAGAGATATGCGCTTTATGCCGGGATGCTCTGAAGCTGTCATAAATGTGCCTTCTCGCTACTTGAGCACTGGCTCTAGATGGGTACAGTGAGTATGCATTATTGTCACTGTTCTAAAGACACATGCAAGTAAGAAATTCACTATGTACACCTAAAACATAACTTGAGTGAAATACCTTAACTTTGGTAACTCCAGCCAAGTAGCCTTACAAAGCCAGGACAAAAAACACATGGAGGACTGATACACTCTAATTATGATAACTCGATTGAAAAAAACAAAAAAGACTTGCTTCTGACATTAATTAAAAGAACTGCCCACACTGCAGAAATAAAATGGCAGATTACCTTCACATACTAAGGAGATATTTTCCCAGTCACCATCCATAGTGCACACAGTGAAATTGTGCTCTCCCACATGACGAAATCCTTCTTTGCACTCATAAAGAACCACACTGCCAAGCCTTGTACTGCCATCCCAAATGGCGGAGGCATGTGACACGACTGGAGGAGGACCGCAGTCCATTTCTAAAACAAAAAAAAAAAAAATGAGTTTTTTAATTTAAAGAAGAAGATAACAGCTCTGTCCATATGGCGCACTTGTGTTGACAGACAACTCACTAAGGATGAAAGAGGCTATGAAATTTATTGTGATCTACTGTATTCACGTTGGTATATGGTCAGGCAGATTCCTATCATTTAAATGCACAAGTTCAAATAAATTTAATAAATAGTGTTTGGTGGACAAAAGCTAAAGTGATCACTTATCAAGAACAAATGACAACTCACCACATGGGTGTAAAACCAGCTGAGTCAAAAAAAAAAAAATCAGAGTTTAAAAGTTATAAACCTGAAGTTCAAAAACAAGGATTTAAACCACACACTGTCAAAATTTTTTGAGAATATTCACAAACTTGGAATGAGTAACATGTGGTACTTGGCTTCAAAATCATCACTATGATGACACATGATGCAACCGCTGGGTCCATTTCCCCTTAGCAATGGGTCACTGCATTACAGCAATAGCGCCTCAAAATGGTAGTGCCAGCTAAAAATAAGCTGGGTTTGAGACAGAACTGAAAACATAATGATATATAAAATTAACAAGGCTTAAACAAAAACATAATTAGAAAAAACTAAAAACTTTGCACTTAAAAATCTGAGTAAAAAATTATGAGATGTTACAGAAAACAAATTGCAAAGCCCAGGAAACTTTAATAAAATATCAGCTATCACAATAATTTCTGTAATGGTGACACTTTATGTGTATTTTATTTTAATGCACAATATCTTCTACAGTGATACCAATTGTTTTTACCAGGTACTTGCTGTGTAACAAATGTGACTAGAGAGGTGAGTACACATTGTACTCACTGTATTTCATACCTGATTGTGTGTTCTACACTTGACTTACACTGGAAGTGAATGGTGAAATACCTAATTTACACAAAAGTCAGTAAGATAATGACAGAGTGAGTGGTGTGTACCAACATTGTAATATGAAAAACCTTACGTAACGTCATCCTATAATGTACAATTTTGTTCTTTTTTAACATAAAACCTTGCTCAATAATAAATTGTGTCACTACCTTTTGAATTCTAATGTCTTTTCTACTAATTCCTTCAAATTAATACCACATCAAAAAGACTATTTTTTAAATACAAAGTACATGCTTGTTCTTATGACTTATTTCATTATTTTATCTTAGGGTTACTTATTGTATTTAATTACATTAGTAGCCTGTTAATAGACTTTTGGTTAAGCTGGTTTGGATTTTCCATTAAGTTTAAATTAACAACGTCATTATAAAGAAAAGAGCATGGGATAAGGAGACTATAACCAGTCTCTGTGTACTAAGCGGTAACTGCCCCTGTACTGGACAAGAGCAAATGTGGTGCTGTGCCCTAGCTCATTGTCTGGGATGTGGAGGGAGATGCCATTTTGCATCTTTAGAAAATGACTCACTCACTATCCCCTCTCCTCCTTAAGTCACTATTCAGTTGACAGCTGCCATTAGCACTGTCCATGTATATACCTTACCTAATTTGTCTATCGGCTGTATCTTTCTTTCTTTCTTTCTTTCTTTCTTTCTTTCTTTTTGTGGTTTGGGTTAATATAAGATGACAACAGTGAACACGCTCCCAGAGAGCTTTTCAAAGAAAAAGATTTCAAAACCTTCCATGAATGTTGGAGTCAGTAATAACCAACTGTGAAGAACCAAATGTGGTATTTTTATTGATATTCAGCTCCTTCATGGCCAGATAATTGACTGTACTCATGAGGAAGAGGCAGACTGTCAGTATGTGTTATCTCCAATCAAAGAAATGGTTTTAATGGCACAACGTGCACTGAGCCAAGGCAGCAGTCCGGCTTTAAATTCAAGGCTCCTACATGGCTATGTACTAACCTCCTCAGTTAAATTAGTGATCTCTAATAGGATGGCAATTCTTTGCTATCTAGACTATTCATCCCCAAATAGCTGCAAAATAATCTCTCTTTTAGTTCCTTTCCATCTGTTGTCAAACAATATGCCTCCAGTTGTTGCGTGCCTCACATTTAGACCAATGCTACACATCAACACCTAACCATCACTGTCATTTGACGTCAGTCAGACCTGCTGAGCTACCTTTATATACTAATTTTGGGGCCCATCATAACGCAAGGAGAGCAGACCACTGATTATTAATTTATCTCAGGAGTCAAACTTCAATGTGCTTTACCCAGCAGCTCATTCAGTCAATGTCTCTGTCTACAAAGACATAATGTTCAGACTGCATGCCATTTCCTTTCTGTTTTGTTACACTAAGATTATCGAACACAAATGAAATCTTTGCACAGTAAACACACACTGTCCCAGGAACAACTTGTTAACTACTGAAATGGTTTAACGTTAATTAAAAACGTGTTTACCTTTACACAGTAAAGATGCATTGTCCCAGGAACCATTTGTCAAGCATGTAGAAAAATTCTTTCCTCCCACTACAGAATGGCCTTTGATGCATTGATAGATTGCCACGCTGCCAGGCCTTGTATTGTTCCACCAAGTGGTGGCTCCTGGATGCACAGCTGGGGGACCGCAATTAGTTTCTACAAAGCAAGTTGAAGTCTGGGTGAAAACAGGGACTTTAACAGACGTGATCTCTGGTTCGTATTTGGGTGGTCTTCTGAGGTTCAGACAGGTAAGGTCAGAAACCACACAGGAAGGGAACTCATATTGATATTTCCATTCAGTTAAAGAAATGTTACTCTCACCATTACAAGATAAAGAAACCTCATCCCAGATGCCGCGCATCCCACACTTGGAGTAGGTCCTTCCTCCAATGTTGTGATATCCAAAGCTGCACTGGTAATGTGCCACACTGTCCAGCCTACTCCCATTGGTCCACACTACTGAAGCATGCAGCACTGATGGGGGAGGACCGCAGTCTATTTCTATAAAAGCAAAAGAAAAAACTGGGAGTCTTGTTTCTAAACATCAACAGACAGTCATGTCGTCTCCATAGAATGCACTCTTTCACTAACAAAAGGAACATGCACCGCAAAAAAGGAACCTTGACCACACACTGCTGCCACCCATGGTGAAATACTACACATTATGTACGCCTCACCCGCCCTGCATATTACATCCTAATATGTACTCTGTTAGCAGGGTGGCTTTATAGTGAACTCATGACACACTGGACTAGCAGAGTTAACAAAATGCACAACAAGATCTCACTGGTAAAGAAGAACAAGCCTTTGTCACTCAGTAAAACACAGCTGACCACTAACACCATAATAATATAGCCCAGGGAGAGCCAAAAAAAAGCACACATATTGGGAAAAATATCAAAGTTTCCCTAAAAAAGTCACCAATCCCAGAGGAACAATTCAAGAAACTGACAGGTAGTCAAAACACAGAAAAACAAACAAGAAGGAGGAAACAAAAAACAGTGGTCAAAAACAGGCAGGAGGTTCTAACAAGAAATAAAGAAGGTCCAAAACACTAGATAAAAATCAAAATACAACAGTGCAGCAGGAGGTCAAACAACAAACAACAGACTAAAAGAAGAAACTACAGACCAAAAAGTCTCAATAAGGGCTTTCATAAACATGTGACACACACACTGCTTCACAAAAACACCATTTGAACTCCCCAATTTATGTCCCCTGTGCCTTCATCAAGTGACTGCCAAACAATAAGTATTATATGGCAATAGGAGGGCCAGGAGAAGATGATATACAGAAAGAATTACTAAGGGAGGAACCCCAACACATTCCTGAAGCAGGTGAAAAGTATATTTAAATGGTCACTTCTGTCAGCTAGGCCCCTAAACTACTTCTAAAGTCAAGGGCAACCCTACATATTGTATAGGGACATCAGTTCCAGCTGTTCCTGGTGTCTCTGCAATCTTGTGCCTTCAGAGGTCCTGAATTCACGATCTCCAAGATGCCCTTTGCATCCTGTGACCTGGCAGATATATTTTATCATTAGTATAAGGAATTGCCTTAAACTGTAATGTGAGGAAACAACAATCATTAAAAAATAAAGCTTAAAGAAAAAAATCCATGGACACCCTTGTTGGACTGACATTAGAAAGGAGCTCTACTGACTCTGGAAGCACATGGAAGTTTAGCTTTTGACCAAGTCAGTAGCAAAGGAAAACCCCCGGAAGAGCAGAAGGAATGGACGTGCACACATTGAAAGAGACAGAAACACTTTCAAAAATTCAATAAACATAAAAAGCATCCAGCATGGACAATGGAAATAGCAGCCCCATATTTTGCAAGCCAATCAAAATCTGAAAAACTGTGAATTGTGAAACAGAACATTAACGAGAAGAATAAAAAATATGAATAAGAACTACAGCTGTATATGCATGTCATCCCTATGCGAACTTTATATTCAGATTATTAATCCACAGGACACTGCCAAAAAGCTAGTAGCACCCTACGAAAATGAAACATATACTTCCTGTGCTAATAAAGCAAATTCTATCCTAAAATGCTATAGGTTATGTATAAAAATGCTGGGATGGCGTTGTCATTTACAGCTATGACCGAAATTCTCAGAAGATGAGACATATATGACTTTGTAAAAGGAGGGATGTTACAATAAATAATAAAGATTACAGGTGATGAAGATGCAAAATTAAGTAATAAGCACATTTTCAAGCGGAGATGCTGCTATGGAAATCAGTAGTGCAATGTCTGAGCAACCCTGAATGAACACCTCAGAGAGTAATTTACAAAGTAAAAGAATTGAGAGTCCTTACTCAGATCATGGCAAAGCCTTCAATGAACACTGGAATCAGCAATAGTCGACTTAAACAGCTGGAATCCACTTTATATGTTTGATGTTTACATTGACATTCAAGTGCAACTCATCCAAATAATTAACTGCAGACTGTTAGCATGAACTGAAGTGTACCACTTTCAGACTTGATTAACTTTAAGTACTACTTCAAGTAGTGCTTTTACCAGCACAAATCAATGTGGTGCAATGAACTGACGAGACAGCCCAGCCTTAAATTCAGGTCTTCTATATATCTTCATAATAACAGCCCCTGTGGGTGGCAATCCTTTGCTCACTAGACTGCTCAGCCTCCAACAATGGCTGATAAGTAATCTTCCTCTGTCACATGCCACCAGTCATTGCATGACTCCTTCTCTGCTAGTCACAATGTTCAGAATGCTCCCATTGAATTTCCGTTTTGTTGTACTCAAATGGCTGAATACCATTACAAAGTAAAATGTTTTTACCTTTACACAGTAAAGATGCATTGTCCCAGGAACCGTTTGTCAAGCATGTAGAGAAATTCTTTCCTCCAGCTTCATAATGGCCTCTCATGCATTGATAGATGGCCAAGCTGCCAGGCCTTGTGCTGTTCCACCAAGCAGTGACTCCTGGATGTACAGCTGGAGGCCCGCAGTCCATTTCTACAAAGCAAGTTGCAGTCTGGGTAAAAAGAGAGGCTTTAACACAGGTGATTTCTGGTTCCTGTTTGGGTGGTCTTCTGGGGTTCAGACAGGTTAAGGCCAGAGACCAAACTGGGAGGTACCCATACTGATATTGCCACTTGGTTAAAGAAATGTTACTCTCACCATTACAAGATAAAGAAGCCTCATCCCATAAGCCGTGTAACCCACACATGGAATAGTTCCTTCCTCCAACGCTGTGATATCCAGAGTTGCACTGGTAATGCGCCACACTGCCCAGCCTACTCCCATTGGTCCAAGCTATTGTGGCATGTGCCACTGCTGGAGGACGACCACAGTCTATTTCTATAAAAGCAACAGAACACACCAGAATTGGTAAAGTCTTGTTTATATTCACTGACAGAGAGTCTTGTCCTCTGCACAGGAGGCACACTTTCATCCACAAAAACAACCTGCCACTTGACCACACTGGCACTACCCATGGTATAATATTACACATTACTGTATGTGCTCTCTTCCTGCTCTGCACTGTACAACTTAAAATGCACTGTAAAAAAAAGTGACCCTCCTGTCAAAGCTCTGCATGTTAAATGATGTCAAATAGGGCAAAAGAATACAAGAACATTACATTAATTGAAGTAAACACACAAGGGAGCAATGAACAAATAATGAACGCAGAAGTATAAAGTAAACAATACAGAAAGAGAACCTATAGTCTTTCTGGGTCTGCCTAATCAGGTGCCCGGTAGGAGGTTCACTCACTTGTCCACCTATAAAGTACAACCAAGCACTAGTTTTCTTTCTTCTCCTCTTTTTCTCTCAGCCCTGTAGAGTCTTTACGCCAAACTCTGCTCCCAACTTCTCCAGCCTTCATGACTGAAGGGCCTCTCAACTGTTAAGTGGTTTTAAACACCTGCTGAAGCTCCTACCTCCAGTCAAACCCCAAAATTACTTCTGGGGCCAAGGATTGTCCCACATTGGCTTCAGAGGAACAAGGCTACATTATTATACTTGTCTCTGATGTCCTTGTAATACTGTGCTTACAGTTGTCCAAGCTTTCAAGGCAGTCTATAATCTGTTTGTTCTCTAAAAAGGAAACCATATACTGCCAGTGGCAGATGTGTGGGCGAACCACTCCTATATTTGGAAACCTGTCCACAGGTCCCTATACCAGTGGCCATGTGCTGTCACCTGTCAATCAGGGAGCTCTGGTCTTTGATCTGCTATCCCTGGAGTCACTCTCTGAGCATGTGGTCAAGCATCCTCAGTATCCATTCCAGTGTCATGGAGAACACTGCTCTAGTCTGCTGGCCCTCGGGCTACCCAGCACACCAGGTGCTTAACACATTTTACTGGCCCCTGCTTTCCTACACAGTCATGTACAAGACATCATCTACTGTTGGTGACGTTTTCTCTCTTTCTTCTGGATGTTTCCTACAGTACTTCAGCTATTCTGAAGCATTCTGGCATTTATGCTCTTGGATATTTCTTGAAATACTTGTATCCTTTCATACAATTTACAGTAACCTGGTCATCGCTATTATCCTTACCTTCTATCAAAATCAGCTTTCAGTGAGAATATAAACACTTTGCACGTTGTGTTAGACGACCATTGAGTCACAAGAGTTTCACTGGGCATCACAAGTGTATGGCTTCTAATTAAGTCTGGTTCTTAAGCAGGTGGTGACCTCTGACCTCTCAAGCACAGAATTACTGGCCTCTGAAACTACAGTGATACCTTGGTATAACTTTGGAATAAGTCCAACTTGGTATACATCCTGTTTGGACAGAATTTTGCTTAGTATACGACCTTTGTTTGGAATACGACTCATGTGCTACCCTTGTTCACCTCTCTCTCTCTCGAGACAAAGCCACAACTGCCCACAAGCGTCAGTACGGCAGTTGCTAGCATTCACTGAACAACCCGCGTGTTACCTGTTATATATGATTGTTCAATGATGCTTTTGTCCATTGCTTTATGTTCGGGTGTTGATTGCTATGGTCTGTGTCTTTTGAGATGTATGACTGCCGGAGGGAGGGGTGTGGTTTAGAAGGCAGGTATGAAGAGTTGGTTAAACATGGTTCAAAATAAACAGCATTCGAAACGTTATTCTGAGTGTGCCGCTACTTCAATCTAGAGAACACTACACTACCCTTGTTTACCTCACTCGAGACAAAGCCACGACTGCCCACAAGCATCAGTACAGCAGTTGCTAGCATTCAGTGAACAACCCGCACGCTACCCTTGTTTACCTCTCTTGAGACAAAGCCACGACTGCCTGCGAGCGTCAGTACGTCAGTTGCTAGCATTCAGTGAACAACCAGCGCTATAACTCTCTGTGAATTTTCACGTGATTTTGTGTTTTTTCTCGTAAATTTGAATTGAATGTTGAAAAGTATGAAGGTGGCATGCGTATACAGGACATGGCTGCTGCATACTGTATGCCGAGAACGACGTCTCTATGATTGTGAAACACAAAGATGTTATTAAAAAGTAAAGTGAGGTTAAATTTTCGTTTATTTCATCTAATTGCTTTTGTATTCAGTTATTTTAGTATTAAGCAGTGTTTAAATTATTTTATACAACCCCATCAATGTATAATATGCCAATAACAATAGGATTTTTTTCATGTGAACAGATTAATCATTTTCCCTTTATTTCTTATGGAAAAAAATCGTTTGGTATATGTCCTTTTTGGTATAAGTCAAAGGATCTGGAATTAATTAAGGATGTATACCAGGGTACCACTGTATTTTATACAAAAAATGGACTCACAATCTCCCAGAGGCTCTTTGCATCATGAGAACTGATGGATACATTTTATCATCTATTTAAAGAATGGGCTGAACACTGTCATGTGAAGAAACAACAGATATTAAATGAATAAACTTCAAGAAAGAAATCAGTGGACTTTTTTTTGTACTGTCAGAAGAAAGCAACACTACTGACTCTGGAAGCACAAGGAAGCTGACCAACTCAGTAGCAAAGGAAAAGCAATCTGAAATGCAGCTGGAACAGATGTGTTCTCAATTAAAATTAGAATTAATAATAATAATGAAAATTAATAATAATATAATTAATAATAATAATTAGCATTTCTATTTCTAAGGAAATTGAGGGCCTTTTGATGTGTGCAGCAGCTACTGGAAATGTTCTATCAGTCCATAGTTGCCAGTGTGGTGTTCTACACTGTGGGAAGCAACTTGAGCTCAAAAGAAGCACAATGCCTGAACAAACTTATCAGGAAAGCCTGTGCCATCACAGGGTGAATCCTGGACACACCAGAAGCTGTTGTAGAAAAGAGGATAGTGGCATAATGGGATGCTATCATGAAAAATCCCCTCCATCCCCTTCAGGAGGTCCTCGCTAGGAACAAATTTTAGCCACAGGTTTAACCACGGTGTGCTAAGAAGCACCTCTTGGGGTCTTTTCTGCCCACTGTTGTCAGGCATTTCAATGCTTCCTCCCGGGACACTTGTTAAGTATATTTTGAAATACCATTTTGAAACATCTGAACACTGTACATTTATTTATTTATATTTTATTCATTTATTTATTTTATTTACATATCCATTGATTGATTGGCTGTATTATTTGTCCTGTGAGTCCATATCCTTGTTTTTAGGTTTATGCGTGCAAATTTCCTCTTGGGATTAATAAAGTTTATCTAATCTAATCTAAAGAAACAGGAGTACTTCTTATAACTTTGAAACAGAAGAATAATAAAATGAATAAGAACCCTGTTAACAGCTGTGTGTGTACACATAAACCCTATGTACACTTTTTATGTAAATTATTAATCTGAAGGGGACATCAAAAATGCCGTCAGCACCCTGATGAAAAAGGAACATAAAATGAACAGGTGTGGTTCCTGAGCTAATGAATTATCCTAAAATGCTGCAGCTTTTTAATGAAAATGGTCTTGTCATTTATAGTTAAGGCTTCAGTTGTGTGGATGTGTGATATCTATGACACTGTAAAAGGGGTGGGTTGTGTGGTGTTCTTGCCTGGAGCTTCATGGAATTGAGAGCAGTTCAACTTGCTGGTACAGTATTTCATATGTTTAGGACCTTAAACAAACAGCCAAGCTCCTTTCTTAGTGCAAATTTGCATTTAATATCTGTCAGTGTGATCAATGAATTTTGGTGCCCTTAGTAGCATTTAATTTAAATTCTGAACTATTGCATATTTTTTCAGTTTGCAAAATTTTTCTATTATTTTAGGGAATTTTTGCAATTAATATTAATTTTGTATTAAAGTGTTTTCTCATTAAGTTTTGCAGGCCTTTTTGCATTTCTTTTGGTTCCTAGAGGACACCATATCATTTAAGCATTCAAGTTCCATTGTGACATCATTGGGTTTTACTTTAAAATAGTGGCACCTGGGTTCTTCAGTATCACTCAGTGGATTGACAAAATGCCAGAACACCACCTTAGTACTTTGGAGTAAAATCCTAAGTTAGTAATAGTTCCTTTTGGCATTTGACTTTATTTTTTTGCCTTTTGTCATTGATGTTTGCTTTGCTTTTTGGCAATCAATTTTCACTTTTGATTTTTCCTGTTTTAACTTGTGCCTGCCATTAGAACAGACCTTTTCTGGCCATTTAACCATTCCTTTTTCACTTTCTGGTTTCCTCACAATAATTCAGGACTTTTCCAATGTGACTGTTATTTGTTATATTAATTAATATTTTCTTAGTATGGTGACACTATTTTATGTTTTTATTGCGGCCATCTTATACCTTCCTTTGCATGGCTGCAGTCACATTGTTTATGGTCATCTCTCTGTTGCTGGTCATGCCTTAATTATCCAAATGTGGAGCAGCAGTTAGCACTCAGTGCATTAAAAAGTGATTCTCCTGTGACAAACTGTTTGCATTTGTTGAAAAAAAAAATTACCTTTACACACCAAAGTAGGGCCATCCCACATCCCTGTGGCCATGCATATGGCAGTGTCGTTTCCACTTTTCCACACAGTTCCCTTCTGGCAAGTGTACCGCACAGCACTTTTGTAGGTTGTGGTGGAGGCAACTGGAGCAACAGCATCCTTAACAATAGGCAGCATCCCACAGTCAACAGCTATAAAACAATAAATATGCTTTGCCATTTAAAATTCATCATTTAGGTTTTCACTCTGACACTGACCTCTGACAAGTTAATTTTCAAGATCTTGACAACATCTTCTAAGTATTGATTGTTTCTGTCTACTCTTGATTGCACTTCTATGCTGGTCTGCTGTATTATTTAAAATTCTTGTTAATCAGCGATCAGCATTTAGTAACACTGTCAACTGTGACCTTAGTATGCAGGGCCTCTTCAGTTTCTGTATTTCCATTTTATCTTTGGTATGTTGCTTAAATACTTTTTTACCCAAGTTATGAATGATGCATTTAACTAACTCAAATACTTGTACTTTTGATTATATCCTAATCCTAACCAGCCTCATGTATAATGCCGTGGGTACAATTCACACTAAAACATGGTGTATGGACAAAACTGGAAATGTTAGCACAGATGCATAAAACTGTGTAAACAAAGTTCCACGCACTTCCCCTTTATGTTTTCCAATCAATATGAATTTTAATGCACATGCAGCGCCTACAGCCCCACTACAACTCCTTCCCAAATTTCACATATTTGAATAAGCAAATTAATATAAATAGCCCCTTCTGTTCAGCATTTTGTTAAAAGACAATGGAAAAAGCTCATGGAAAAGAGAAGAATTTCACCAAATGCGAAGTGGAAGCAAGGAAACTGAGCTTTTTGTTGGCTTAAGCAGTGGCATCAGCAACAAAAGGAAATTGATGGAGTAATACAGTGTGGCTGAGACAATCAAAAGTTCAAGTTCAGAAAGTTGCACCGTGACCAAAATAAAACAGAAAGTGGTCAGATATCAAAGTCGAAATGAAAAGCGAGTCACAGCCTGCCATCTGTTTATTCTGTTTCAGGTGATATTACAAAAGCTAACCCCTATGCCAAGGACGCAACTACAGGTAGTGATTGTGCTGCTATGCCAAGCCCATCTTCAGATGCTGGCTGTGCACACACCTCTGCCTTGGAAATTGCTGGGCGACCATTTGGCTATGTGCTGATGGCCGTTGTTCTAGTGTGACAAAATGCAATAGTGGATGCTGTAAGAGATGTGGCCAATGAACTAAGGAATGCTGGGGCTGTGCTTTATGATATTGACCACAAATTAAATGATTTGGTTAAGAAATAAATGCTGCATCTGATTACCTGTTATTACATTCTGCTAATTAAGTTGTAATGCGGCCCAGTTTGGTTGATCATTTGGTGGGTCAGGGTTAGGTTCATCATACCGCACCTCTTCAGGTATGGGCAAGCCACGATAGTGTGCAACATTATGCACCACGCTACATGCTTGCACAATTGCTTGATTGTGATATACCTGATCAGTCAGAAAGTTCACATTGAAAAGCACCTTTGGCTAAAAACCCAAAGGTGGACAGAACCTGCAAAGGAGCAGGTAGAGCACAATTCCTCAAAATTTTCATTTGTAAAACTGATGCTGGATTAGCACATACTCCAAGAGGATACCTCTTGGAAATTGAAATCGACTTAGAAGCCAATCATCAGCATCAATAAATGCATGCTCTCTTCTAATTCTTCTATTTGTAATGTCTTCTAACAACGCTAAAGCAGCTATGGTAGGTGGAACAATTTTGGCCATTCTGTGCACCAATATATTGTTACAGAATTATTACAATCAAGTGAATTAAATTTGTAAATGATATGCAATTGATTTTAGTGCATTTGATAAAGCCTGTGTCATGGATATTAGTATAAAAAAGAAAGGGAGACCACACAGAAACAGCAGCACTGCTTTGACACTGGGTGCTGCCCGTTTGCAAAACTGAGGAGAAACTTGCATACGCATGGTGTGAGGTTGCTGTGAAAATGTGCATAGCTTTACACCAAGTTTAGTTTTTATACAACTTAAAGTATACGTGGAAACGGGCATATGCAACATTTGTGTGTACACGCACTGTTCATACATGAAGACCCTGGCCTTCAATATATTAATATTTACTGAATATTTATTGATCGTTGTCAAATTAGACTATATCTGCTTCTGTAGACTCATGATACTGACTCCAGTCTTTGGTCATTTCATCAGACAGTTTAGGATTTTGATACTGAGCCAGTCTCCAAACTTACAAATTTTTCTCAAATTTCCTATCTGTTTGCTGTTTATTATTATAAATATCTATACAAATTAGAATCATCTATCTGTAATTATAGCCATAGTTTACTTGAAAATTTGTGAAAGTATTCAGTTAAAATATCACTTCTGGTTGCTGGAAGCAGCCCAACAATTGATAGGATTTCTTATTTTTGGTATAAAGCAGGAGTGCAAAATCTCATTGACCTAGGTTAAAGCGATTTCTTTGAGTTATCATGTTTACACACAGACAGACATAATTACAAAAATGGTATTTTCGGACTGAGGAAGGTCTAAAATGTCAAGATTCAACAAAATCTTGAGGTTAAATTTTTTCACGATTCCTATACTTTCTCTACACTTATTATATGAGAAAGTAAAAAAATCCAGTCGGGTTACTTGTGTATTTGCTTTATCTTTGGATCTCCATTTGTCTTCACAAGTATACTGACTACACAACCCTCCCACTTACATCCTCACACTAAAATTGCAGGGCCAGTGCAGATGAGGTGGCCTAATATTCCATCTGTCAGCCATTTTTGCAACAGTGCCTATGCCACTCTCCACGGTCCTCCCAGATTATTTTTATAATGGTGAGATCCTTGCCTTGGTGCTACAAATAATGCCTGACTTCTAAAACCTGCAGCTATCCAACATTTTGGGGGACTCTCCTGGTGTCCTGCCAGTCCCATAAATGCACCTTGATATATCACTAGACCTGGAATATGAATAACTGATGAGGCTCAACTGTCTCTAATTACTCTCTCAGGAGAAGAACAGAATTTTAGTAGCCATTGACCTGTTTTACCAAATCTGTGGGTCCATCTGGTAAACACCGTACCATTAACCTAGTAGTTGCTTATCTGCAACATCTATAATACAGAAACCTTTGCTTTCTTAAATATGCATGGTGTTGGATCTGTCTTCTGCTGTTTTACTGTATCCAGTTCCTTTTAAGGCTGGCACCACCTTGCCTGTGACACTGGAAAAAACCCACATTAACATACAGACAACAAACAAGTAACACAGAAATATTTTCCAGTCCCAAATCTAAACCCAAATCTTTAGAGCTATGAAGCAACAAAGCTAACCATCACATCACTAGGTTACTCTGTCTTTTATATTTATTGATCATGTTAACTTCTACTTAGTTTTTCTGTATACATTATCAATCATTCATAGAGGTAGAGCAGTGTTATATATAAGTGTATTATTGTTGTTCCTGTATTTAATAATTACATATTTTTAAATTCTTATTGTTATTATTCTTATTATTACTAAAATGTAATATTCATCTAATACAGTGTGTAATGAGGCAAGTGATACAAATTGGCTAAAGAGTCTTACAGCAGTATCAGTTTAGAGTTTTACGATTGTAAACACAAAAACTTGTATAAATGCACTTCATTTTTTCTGCTGATGTTACTACATACATGCAATTAAATTCTAAAAAGGCTGGTGTAGGGCAAATGCTTCCAGCAACTCCTGATGAATTCTTACTGGCTGGAGATGCTTTAGTTACATGTGAAGAGAAAATGAAAACTCTTATCAATAGAGAACAATCCAGGTGTGGATCTTTACCTGACACTAGAAAAAGGTATTACTGTATATACTGTGTGTGTGTATATATATATATATATATAGGACACTACTAAAGGTATTATATTAACAGAGGAAATTGATAAAGAAAGTAAACACCTACAGATGGACTAAAAAATACATAAAGCCAAGGCATATTTTGTTGCTCCAAGGCAAATTTTCTTAATGGGCCTCCTTCAGTTGCACATATTGACAATCAACAATTAATACATATGTTTTTATTGTGTGTTTTACATTGATTTTTAAAAATGATTTTTAATTTATCATTATCTAAAAGGACTAAATTCACATGGTACTAGTGATGGCTGCTGGATATAAGAAAGACTCTTTTGTTTCAGCTTATTATTGATGGCATTTCTTTTAGTAAGTTTTCAGCAAATACATTTACTTTCACAAATAATGTTTCAGCACATAGGTGGCACTTAATACTGAGGAACGTCAGTAAATCAAAATCACCCTAAATAAGAGAGTGATCTGAACCTAATCATACTGTGTTTATTATTACACTGAACTTACCTCTACAATAAGGTCCACCAACATGCCGGATGAATGGCTCGCTTCCATTTTGTACACTGTACCCTTCTTGGCATGTGCAGTTATAGGATCCATTGAAATTGTGGCAAAATCCACCATCTCCGCAAATCTCTTGATTGTCACACTCATTGATGTCTTAAATGCAATTAAAAAAGTTTGTGAGCAGCATATCACATTCCATTAAAAATACCAATAGTATCTGGTATATCACATGTTCTCATTACATTTTTAGTATTCGGCTCTGCAAGATAACAAAGAGCACATGCTAGTCTTATTTAATAACAAACTGCAGGTGGTACAGTGGCACATTAGGTAAGTGGTTTGCTTTGTGTGTCCAAACTACTAGATTTTTCTTTTGTAATGAATTTATGTTGAACATTAACAGCCATCATCAAAACATTTTTTTCAGAGCAGCTAAATTCTAAACTAAAGTTGATATGGTTAAAGTGCAACATACTTGCTATTAGTGATAGCTGTAGTATTGCTACATGTACCTTGTACAGTTACATCCACGCTTGCATGTCCAACCAACATGCAACATGCTACCACTCTACGGTGTTACGAACAACAGGAATATATCAAAACATGAATGCACAAAAAGACTGACAAAGGTATAATTTTTGTGCTTGTAAAGATCACAGAGACAACCCATTTTTATATCTGAAGAAGCAAAAAAAAAAAGACAGTAGTTTTGGTGACTTATCTAAGGAATAGATATAAACTCTGAGAACTGAAAAGGGTCAGTTGATTTCTTACTAAGTTGTGTGAAATGTGAGACAGTGCAATATTTAATGAAATCAGCAAAGGATAAACATGCTTTGGAGAAGAGGCTATAGGACTGTGTATTACTATGCCAGACATTTCTCCATAGTCGTTGCCAATTGTGAGATTTTGAACCAAGAAAATTAACTGAGGTCACATGGAATTATCACTGTTTTATTTATCATGTTAGAACTCCTTGAACATTCAAAATTAATCTTTCTCATTTCCTCCATAAAATACATATAATCCACATGGACTAACTTTACAATAAATTGTAATCTGAGAAGGCCTGAAATATTGCCAAATGATTTATAGGGGAATACTAGGCATCTTTCTTGACCATTGGCACATTAAGCACAATTTTACACAAATTTAATTTCCACAATAAGCCACTACACAAGACTAATTTAGTGAATACTGATCACTGCTTCATGTTAAAGAAAGATGATAATAGCTCCTCATAACATGTCACTACTTGAACTTACAATTTAATGTAATTAAATTAAAGAAACAATAGGAATGTTCATGTTTGATATCTATAATTACTACTTCTGTTTGGCTATTATATCTAATTCCAACTAATTCATCTTTCTTTTTGGGCATTTACAGTAAGACCCACCTACTCGGATTTAAAGTTGGGATGTGGCCCTACTCATTGTAGTTTGAGAAAGATTGTCTTTCTGACGAAATTAAAGCTCAGACCTTTTAAGAGTGCTTAGGTCACCTTTCCTGGTTCCTTCTCAGCCGAGTTAAACAACAATTAATTTTATTTACTAAGGGAACTGTTCTCAAGCTTTTAGTCTTGTGACCCCATGTTTACATACAATATTGACATTTTCCTAGGGTTAGTGCTTTGGTAGTGGTGCTACGGCTTTAGCTTAGGATACAGTACATTGTTTTTTTTTGTACTGAGAGATTTAGTTTATAAGGATCTGCCAAGTATTGTTAAAATACCTCTCTGATCTAGTTAGTCTCAATTCCTGTATTTGTGTTTCTTCTTATTGTTGTTACTGATTTAATTCTGTTTCTAGCTTTGGTATTACTGTTATTATTTTGTTAATTATTGATTCAAGTATTCCTGGAATTGTATTTAGCTTGTAATTTTCTCATGGATAGAATTTGTTATTTTTTTTTTAATTATCTCTTATAATTGCTAATTTAAAGAGTTATAATTTTTAAAATAAGGTTAACTTTTTGATTTAATTAAGAAGCAGCTTAGATGTGTGTATGAGGGTTTGGATTTAATTTACCTAACCCTGTTAAGTTTCTCATTACCTTTCAGCTTGACTATCTTTTTGTCTATAATAGATTTCCACTATTCCTAAAGTATAAAATATTTAATATATGGAATATTCAGTTATGACATTTGCTGAACAGTATATGGACAAAAATACTGACATTTCTGAACAACTCTGCCTCAAATGTAATTTTTCACAACCCTAATGTTAAACCTTTCTTATATTACATGCAAATCATACTCATCATCAAAAGATGTTTGATTAGCCTTTCTAATTTTCCTTTACTATCTACTGTAGAAATTTTACTTACAACACAGATACAGTTAGACTTTCAAAGTTTTTTGTCTAATAAGGAATAGACAGAGAGAACGTACAGTAATCCCTCCTCGATTACAGGGGTTGCGTTCCAGAACCCCCCGCGATAGGTGAAAATCCGTGAAGTAGATTGGTTAGATTGGTAGTATGGTTATTTTTATATATTTTAAGCCCTTATAAACTCTCCCACACTGTTAACATTATTAGAGCCCTCTGGACATGAAATAACACCCTTTAGTCAAAAGTTTAAACTGTGCTCCATGACAAGACAGAGATGACAGTTCTTTCTCACAATTAAAAGAATGCAAACATATCTTCTCTTCAAAGGAGTGCCATCAGGAGCAGAGAATGTCAGAGAGAGAGAGAGTGACAGAAAAGCAAACAATCAAAAAATCAATACGTGCTGTTGAGCTTTTAAGTATGTGCACCGCGATAAAGCAGCTGCAAAGAAGGGAGCAATGTGAAGGTAGTCTTTCAGCATTTTTTAGAGTAGCGTCCGTATCCTAGGAAAACAGCCTCTGTGCAAACAGCCCCTTTGCTCACACCACCTCCGTCAGGCGCAGAGAAAGTCAGAGTGAGTGAGAGAGAACGAGAAAAGCAAACAATCAAGCACCGCTTGGTAAGCACATCGTATATCATTGAGGAGTTTTATTCAATATGTAATACATGCTCTGATTGGGTAGCTTCTAAACCATCCGCCAATAGCGTCCCTTGTATGAAATCAACTGGGCAAACAAACTGAGGAAGCATATACCATAAATTAAAAGACCCATTGTCTGCAGAAATCCGCGAACCAGCGAAAAATTCGAGATATATATTTAGATATGCTTACATTTAAAATCCGCGCTGGAGTGAAGCCGCGAAAGTCGAAGCGCGATATAGCGAGGGATCACTGTATCAAAAAGCTAGATTTTTTTGGACCACAAGCTGAAATTTTTGTCAAAAGACATACATGGAGCCCAAACTAAAATCAACTACAGTAATCCCTCCTCGATCGCGGGGGTTGCGTTCCAGAACCCCCGTGATAGATGAAAATCCGCAAAGTAGAAACCATATGTTTGTATGGTTATTTTTATATATTTTAAGCCCTTATAAACTCACTACACTGTTAACATTATTAGAGCCCTCTAGACATGAAATAACACCCTTCAATCAAAAGTTTAAACTGTGCTCCATGACAAGACAGAGATGACAGTTCTTTTTCACAATTAAAAGAATGCAAACATATATTCCTCTTCAAAGAATGTGTGTCAGGAGCAGAGAATGTCAGAGAGAGAGAGAGAGAGAGAGAGAAGCAAACAATCAAAAAATCAATAAGTGCTTTTAAGTATGCAGAAGCACCGCGATAAAGCGGCATTTTGTAGAGGAGCGTCCGTATCCCCTAAGCAAACAGCCTCTGTGCAAACAGTCCCTCTGCTCACACCTCCTCCGTCAGGCAGAGAGAGTGAGAGAGACAGAGAAAAGCAAACAATCAAGCACCGCGCGGGAAACACATCGTATATCATTGAGGAGTTTTATTCAATATGTAATACATGCTCTGATTGGGTAGCTTCTAAGCCATCCGCCAATAGCGTCCCTTGTATGAAATCAACTGGGCAAACAAACTGAGGAAGCATGTACCATAAATTAAAAGATCCATTGTCTGCAGAAATCCGCGAACCAGCGAAAAATTCGAGATATATATTTAGATATGCTTACATTTAAAATCCGCGATGGAGTGAAGCCGCGAAAGTCGAAGCGTGATATAGAGAGGGATCACTGTATTGATTATGCACCAAATTCCCAATCTTTGTACATTTATTTGTAGTCAAAGTTTGAAGCTAAATAAAAAGCCTTGAGATCAAATCTACAAAGTGCAGAAATCAAAATTGCTAAACCAAATCATTATCAAGAAAGAACATTGGAAAAATGCAGTGCTCTTATCTAGAAAACTATTGTAATATAAACAACATAATAGTGCTTTTTATTCACACTCCTGAAAAGACTGGATGTGCATGGCACTGATTTTTGTAATATGGTCACAATGGCATGAAATGTTTCAGACTTCTGGAAGTTCCATGATATCAATGGGTAGCAACCTTAAAGAAAACTCCATTTTTTTTGCGTTATCCACATCACCTATGTCTTTCTCTTAAGAACAACAGGTACCAAATAACCTTTTAGGTTCTTTTTTAAATGAGGGAGTAAAAGGAAATGTCATAATGAACTGCAGTGGATTCAGAAAATATTCAGAGTTTGTCACTTTTTTCACATTTTTCTATATTTCAGCCTCATGCAAAATCATTTAAATTCATTTTTGCCACATCAGGCAACACTTAATGCCTCAACATGACAATGTGAAAACAGTGTTTTACAAAGTTTTGGAGTATTAACAAAAATAAATTTTATTGGCCTCCGTCAACTCAAAATGTATTGTACACATTTCCTTCAAGTCATACTATTCAAGATAGATCTGGAACATCACATTTGTTTAATTTGAAGTAATAGTCAGTTGAAGTGTTACTGCTTAATTAATAACCTGTCATGCCATGATGGTTAAATGATATCTTATTTCATTTAAAATTAGGCAAAAATTAATTTTGTTTAATGAGGTAGTGTTCAAAAAAGCAGTATTTATTTAAAAATAACAGAACACTGAATTTCAAAATGACTGTGTGAAGACCATTTATGACAGATTTCTGGGTTAAAGCAACAGCAGTGGTTTGTGTCACAGAGAGCTTTCATCTGATAGTCTAGCTGTCAGGGATGTGTCATTAGCTTGTTTATTACTTTTTTTCCATACATTATTATTTTTTTATTTTGATATACTTTTATTGATTTTGATCTTTGAATTTTAGTTTACTTTTTACTAATGTTTTGGTGACTTCATCATGTTAACATTTTGTGTATTTTTTTATGGGCGCTACCATTATAAGTGTATGGTGGCAATGATACTGACCATTTGCCAGGCACATGATGCATGTGCCATGAAATATAACTTATTATGCAAGCATCCCAATTTTAAATACTGTAATCCTTATTGAGAAGACCTGTTAAACAAAAGTGCCCAAGCAAACTAATGCACTAATAAAAATGCATTGGTTTGTATTTCTCTTTTGTTTTAACTCACAGCTGTTGACCTATTTCTCATTGAACAGAAAAAAATATGTGGAAAAGTGACTTCAGTTTCACATAAAAAGCAGTTTCTTAGTCAGTGCCAGCTTGTTTTGTTTTTGGACTCTTCTTTTGCCTTCTAGCCACATATGTTGTTTTGCCCATTTGATATTTTTGATGAATACTTTTCTCCTTGGATTTTTCTCATTTTAAACTATATGTGATATTGAAACTTTTTCTAGGCCCTTTAACATGAATTTCATCTTCTAGTCAATATCTCAAGGCTCTTCCCACTTGTTACTTGCCTGTAACAATGACTTTGATTTGTGATGTGGTTTTTGTGGGACAGATGTTAATTCTGACAATTCCTTTGATAAATCATGAAAAGGTAATGTTTTCTTATCTCTCACTTTCTAAAAACATCTGACTACAATTGACTGGGTCCAATTTGAACATAACACTAGAAGGCTGATCATAAACTGAAGCTTACAACATCTAAAATTAATAAGATGATAATGGCGCTTACCTTTCCTGTTTGTAATCCTTCAGTTTCTGAGGGTTGCTTCTTTAACGCCTTTGACTTATGTCATTAGCAATCTGCATGTGCATAACTCACTAAAAATATGGGACCAATGTAACAAAAACTGAATGCAGAAATTCTGTTGTCTGCAGTTTAATTACATGATAATCATATATCTATGCCCTCCTTAACTTATAGAGTATTTAATTCATGGATGTCATTAGATAGATAGATAGATAGATAGATAGATAGATAGATAGATAGATAGATAGATAGATAGATAGATAGATAGATAGATAGATAGATAGATAGATAATTTATTAATCCAAAGGGGAAATTCACATACTCCAGCAGCAGCAAACTGATAAAAAATACAATATTAAATTAAAGAGTGATAGTAAAAAGTGTCTAGGGAACGAGCCCACATGAAAGAAAGTCGTAGGAGTGATCAGTGAAATAGAGAAATAAATGAGCCTTCCGAGATCTTTGTCTCTTGCCTCTATTGACATGATATTTACACAGTCTGCATAGCTCTTTAATAGGGAATTCCTCCAACACATTACTTGTTTCAATTAACAAGTCTTAAATTTTGTTAAAAGAAACCCACAGTGGAGAAGGACAAACAAATTGTGATTGCATTCACTACACTCTTGGCACGTAGACTCATTCTGATAAACTGGAAGAACCCAAACTCTCCTCTTTTAAGTCAGTGGGAAACCGATGTGTTATATTATTTGAAATTGGAAAAAATCAAATACTCAGTTAGAGGATCCATACAGACTTTTTTCAAAACATGGCAGGATCTAATCAGTAATATTTTAAAATAAGTTCATAAAGCACAGAGAATTTATTAATTTAGGTATGTTTACAAGCCTTAAATTTAACGCCGTTTGGCTTGCTCTCTCTCAGGGGTGGGGATCGATCTGTTCTTAACATAATTCTTTTTTTTGTAAAAACTTGATTACTATGTATGGATTGTAATAAAATTAAAAAAAAAAAAAAAAGAAACCCACCAAACTTACTAAATCTTTCATCACTACCCATACATGGATATATATTTAGCTAATAATGGAAAGAATAGCATTTCTTGATTTAATGTCATGGTGTGCCACTAGGTGATCCTACACAACACTGGGAAAGTGACCTCTCTATTAATATTTCAGGGAGGGAATATAACTCAGTTATTCATGATATATAATCTATCCTTAATCAATCTGTGCATAACACGCTGTACTTTATTATAGAATTATGATTTCTATGCATTATTACACAAAATATATCTGGCACCGGACCATCTGGCACGAGCCTCACCAGGTCATATGTTTTAGGCCTTTACTAAATTAATACTATATTAAAGGGAGATATGTGTTTATCTATCAGCTATCAGATGGTGTCAGATTTTGAATATTCCTAATCCTCTAACAGAATTGTTTAGAGTAACATTGGATGGAAAAAAGCTCAATAGGAAAACAGCATTTTACAGCATATAACCTATATTTAAAAAAAAAATCACATTTTCTTTGCTTAAATGAGTCTAAAGTATTTTTTAGAATTTATCAAGAATTTGTTAATGTTACTCTAAAAAAAGTCTGACAGGTTCCTGAATCTGCGGTGGGTTGTGTTCAGATTCAGCGGGTTGGATAATGGATGGATGGGTTCCTGAATTGTTTATGTTTAACTTCTGGTGTCTCAATTTAAATGAGGAACTATTTAATAATGGGTCTTTTTACGATAGCTCTTGGAAACTGAGTAAGAGGTTGTTTTAAACATTGATCATGATCAAATGTACTGCAACACTGTCTTTGAAATATTGCGTTGATTGTATTTTTATATATTGTAATGTTATTCTTATAGCATTGTATGTCTGACTTAATGAATACTATTATTTTTTGTAATGTATATATTTTAAAACTAAATAAAAAAGACTTATGCTATGCTTTTGAAGAATAATTGATCCAGTTATCTCTAGATGTGTCTGATGGTAACAATAAATTGCACCTTTGATGAAGACTGCAGCACAGAGGTAAATTATTACAAGCTATTACACAGATATATTCAACAGTATTAAGGAATTTTAGGCAGAGCTTGCGACTACTTTGAGAAGAGAATATCAAGATTTAGTAAGGATTATATGAAAATCAAAGCATTAAAATGAAGCTAAGGCTAGAAAATTAACAAAAAGAGAATGGTTCAGTTTTGAACAAGAGATTCTCAGACACAAGCCTCTAAACCGCCAAATTATGAATTTAAACAACAATGACTGCAACATCCTTATTGAGAATTCCAAGTTTAAAAACCATTATTTTAATATGATACTCCTATAATACCACTTTTTTCATGAGTTAGGAATGAGTCAGTATTGGTGGATAGAAGAAGATAAAATAAATAGCAGTGTCATTTTTTTGGAGTGTCTCATCGTCCTTCACACTGAAATGTTTTAGTGGATGCTACCCTTGGGAGCATAACAACTGCATACCCTGTCTATATGCAGACTGCTGGTAACTAAACAAGGAAATCTATGACATAAACTGTTGCCAGCAGTCTTAATGACTCAATTATGATGTATGTGTCATATCCCATTTTTTTTGTTAATAATTCACTTTATTTGCCATATTCAATTTCTCACATTAGGAATATTTACTTTTTCATGTACACCAACTTACCTTCCAGAGAGGGAGAGAGAGACTTGGGGTCAGAGTGAAGAGTCCACTAATTGTACTGCACCTCTGGAGCAACTACAAGTTAAGGACCTTGCTCAAGGGCCCATTGCAGTAGCACTCCATTTGGCACTGCCAAGATTCGAATTGGCAACTATCCAGTTACCTACACAGGATCTTTAGCAAGAGAGCCAGCACTCCACCTACTGTTCAAGCTAATTTAGTACGTAATCCAAATCTGATATAAGTGTTTACTGATATCAATCCTGAATGTGCCTCATGTACACAAAATCAATAAAAACAAATTGGTCACACAGATGCAACCTAATAGACCACAATGAATGCCAACAGCCTGTTGGCTACTGCATTACTTCATGGTGTTTTTTAGTGTGGTCATCTGCAGATTTGTTGTACCATGGCAGCAAGAAAAAGAAATAGAAAAAGATTGTAGCTGTTGCTTTGGCGCAGGTATCACTGTTGTATCTGTATGCACAAATGTGTGAAAATGAGAAATGAGTCAGGAATTGTAGAAATGAGGGGGAATTTGATGAAGAATTGTTGTTTTACAATTTTTGGATGTTGAGGGGACATTCAATTATTTCTATAAATATTTGTCTGCAAGACTCTTCCTCAAAAATATGCATGAGGTGCAGCATTTCCAATCAGATGGCACATAGCATTTGGGCTTTTATCGATGGCAACTGTTGCTCTTAATGCTTATTAAGTCTGTCTGCTCACTTTCTGTCAATTGGCACACTGAGTCAGTACTGTAATTCATAAATATTGATGATAAATTAACAGTGAGTATAAATTTACTGACATTTTAGTGTTCAAACACAGTCCTCATTCAAGTCACATATGTCTGTGTCCGATTAGAGTAGTAATTCATATGAAAGTGCTTTAAATATGATTTTGAAAGTTCTGATTCTGCATGCTTTTTTCTGTTCACACTTTTCTAAAAAATCAGTTCTGTGTCATAAACAAGTTGAGTTTCAGTATAAATGTAGTCTCAAAGAATGATATGCTCTTTGAAAATGAATGAATGTCCAGTGCCTGAAGAGAAGCAGAGTGTTAAACTTAACAAATAAAATTAGATTAGTAGATGGCATACAACTTTTGGAAAAGAAGGTAATGTTTGTCTAATTGTCTGCAACTGCTTGCTTCCCCTGCCGCACTTCAGTAGTCCCAAACATAGAATGATGTGTCACTACAACTCATGCCAGAAGATCTGAAGGGGTTACTCACCCTCACAGTGTGTGCCGTCATTTGGTATAAATAGCTCTGTGTTGCTTGAGGGTCTGTATCCATCGAGACAGGTGCAGTAGAAGCTGCCATAGGTGTTATGGCAAACAGTGTGTTCACCACAGATTAGAGATGAAATCTTGCACTCGTCTTTGTCTAAAAAGGACAGAAAGGAACAAGAGGGCTACACCATGGAATCAGCAGTACACAGTAAAACATTTATAAGAGTCATGAGTATGGATAACATTTTTAGGAAGACACTGTGGCACATTGCCACAATGACACGTCTGCTGGGGTAACCAGTGTGTGGCAGGGTGCTTCTGACTCTTTGATTCAGTTTTGATTAACATAAAGAAAACAGCCCAGTTCTTGTGTAATAAGCAACCATCTAAAATAAACATGCTAGAAAATGTATGCAGGGCGCGACATAAAAGTTCAAGTGATATGAAAATTTAAAGCATTTCTCATATTTTATTTACTTCATCCAAGAGTCAGTTCTTAAATTTTTGTTTATTAAATAGTTTTGTAACAATGAGTCATATTCAAAAGTAATAGCAATAATAGAATGCAATTACATGCGTTAGTAGACTCCATTAAATACATCATACTTTCTAATAGCACTTTATATTGGAGTTAAAAATGGAGCACAAAGAGGCTTGTGGTTGCTCAATGACTTTCATAAACAGAAGACTGCAATTCAAGTGAAAATGGCATTGATTGATGTGTGTTAATGGTGGAGGGTCCGTGACAAATTTTCGATTTTCTTAAACAAAACATTTTTGAAAGTATATCCAATAGAGGAGTATACAATAATTAGCAATTGTAAAATATCTAACATTACAAAATGACGAATAAAATCAGTATCAATATTAACCCATAAAAGGAGAAAAATGTATTGAAATAACTTCCTTATCTAACTATTAATATTAGTTAATCTGTGAAAATGATATAAATAAGCATGAGCTTGTAAAGGAACCGATTTATTGTATAATGGGAATAAGTAAGTAAGTAAAAATGTATTTATAAAGCGCCTATCACAGACAAAAGTCAAAAAGCGCTGAACAATAATACATAGAAAAAAATGAAATAATTCAACAAAATACAGAACAATGGCAATATAAAAAAAAACACGCACAGATGACAGCACTACCTAAATGCCTGTCTGAACAGATGCATCTTAAGGTGACATTTGAACAGTTCAGGAGATTCTGCTGATCTCAATGTTGGCTGTAGTGTGGACAAAGACATGCATAACCAGCCACCTTCCTGTCTGTGATGGTTCGCCTTTAAGAAAGACACTGTATATTGTCACAGCTCACTTCACATTTTCCTGCCAGAACCTCTGAAAACACCAGGATTTAGAACTTCAGAAGCTTCTGAATGAATTAGTCTTTCTCCCCTCAGGGAGTTCATCTTAAGATGATCCGAAAGAAACTGGCTACACCGATGTGAACAGGGCTCTAAAAGGTCACAGTAAAAAAAAGCCAAAGGCGGCACAGTGGCGCAGTGCATAGCTCTGCTGCCTCGCAATTAGGCGACCTGGGTTTGCTCCCCGGGTCCTCCCTGCGTCAAGTTTGCATGTTCTCCCCGTGTCTGCATGGATTTCCTCCCACAGTCCAAAGACATGCAGGTTAGGTGCAATGGCAATCCTAAACTGTCCCGTGTTTGTGTGCCCTGTGGTGGGCTGGCGTCCTGCCTGGGGTTTGTTTCCTCCCTTGCACCCTGTGTTGGCTGGGATTGGCTCCAGCAGACCCCTGTGACCCTGTAGTTAGGATATAGCGGGTTGGATAATGGATGGATGGATAGTTAAAGCCCATGGTTTAATTACTAGCACTAAGTTAGGGAGTAAGCTTCTCTTGCTAGCTCGCACATTGTGTTAACACAGAAAAAAACATGCCATAGTTATTTATAATGTGCTTCAAACAAAATCATTAATATGCAACATCTGGCTGGATACTCCAGTGAGAATACTGGCCTAACTGTTCTATAAAATACCAGAATTCTGATATTTAGGAATGACAACCAAAACACAGTTACCTTGGCAATAAGTTCGGCCATTCCCTATCAGCCCATACATACAAATGCAGATCTTGCCGCTGCCATCTTCTTTCTCACTGCATGTGGCATTTTCATGGCAGGTGGCACAGATATCTGGTGGGGTGGTTATCATCACTGAAAAAGAAGACAATGACAGATATGGTCAAACCTACAAAGTAAAAACAGGAAATACAGTACCTCATTAGGTAGCAGTGCTTGTGAAGATGCTATTTGTGCTCTATGGTGTTCAGTGCAGACATACAGTACTTAAGTAGAGTTATCCAAGACAGGCACCATAAGAGGAGTCTTAGACATACTTAGACTAAATGTGGCAGCAGTTTATAAAAACAAAGACCAAAAATACACATAGAAGTGCAGATTACACCTCACAAGTGTGTTATCTATACTAATAAAAGGCAAAGCCCTCACTGACTCACTCATCACTAATTCTCCAACTTCCCGTGTAGGTAGAAGGCTGAAATTTGGCAGGCTCATTCCTTATAGCTTACTTACAAAAGTGAAGCAGGTTTCATTTCGAAATTCTATGCATAACGGTCATAACTGAATCCTACTTACGTACATATATACGTCCATAGCCTGCAGCTCGGTCGCTGTGTGAGGCGGCGTTGCGTCCCCCATCCCCAAACCTCCTAAAAATTGGCTGCCTGCCCATATAAGGCTGTCCGTTGCTCCGGTCTCTTCATTCCCTTCCTTGCTTCGCCACGGTATTCATGTCTCCCTGCTGATAACTGCAGCCTTTTTATTTAACCCACGGATTCTCCCCTGTTTTATTGTGCTGATAAATGCAGCCTTTTTTTTTAATCCACGGCTTCTCCGATGTTTTATTGTTCGTTTATTACGCTTATAGTTATTGTGTAGGTATTTTAGACTTACTTTACATTGTTCAGGTACCCATTTCCTTTATCGTTCCAACTGTACCCCCATTGACATGTCTATCGAGGTGATCACCATCGATCAAAGAACTGTCACTTACCAAGTGGTTACCATGCCCGGAGATGGTGCCTGCCTTTTTCATTCTCTGTGTTACATATTGCATGGCCATATCAGGTTCACTCTTGATATCCAGAGGAACATTGTGTCTTATGTATTGAATGACTGGGACAGGTTCAAGGTGTGGACTGATGACGGTGCAGGAGATAATTATACTACACAGGAGCACTATAAGAGTGAAATGCTTAAGCCCTTCACCTATGGTTCTGCATGTGAGTTGATGGCTGCCTCTGAATTGTTCGGTTGTTGCTTTCAAGTGTACCGAAATGGCCAAATATTTTACACCTTTGGACAACCGCCAATGCCTCTTAAACATCTTAGATTCACAGGTGACAATTTGAGTAGTGGACACTTTGATGTTTATGAATGTTTCAACTCTCAAAAGCTGGATGCCTAGTTAGCGATGAAGGCGGTTGTATGCTTACAACGCTTGACAGATGCCGAATGTCACTTCAACACAAGTCCTGAAAATACTAACGTAATTGAAACAAACCATGAAACTCAAACCGATTATGAGAGCAGCAATCCAAGTTGTGAAAAAAACAGTAAAAAGGAGGTGTGTCAGACGTCGTGGTACATTTTCTGATGCAGCTAGATGGAAACAACTTTGTGATGCTGCCGCTAAATACTCGCAGGCAAATCCACAAGTTCATACAGACGCTGTTGCTAAATACTCGCAGGCAAATCCACAAGTTCATAGTGACGCTTTCGCTAAATACTCGCAGAAAAATCCACAAGTTAATAGACACTCTGTCGCTAAATACTCGCAGGCAATTCCACAAGTTCATAGAGACGCCGCCGCTAAATATTCGCAGGCAAATCCACAAGTTAATACCGGGAATACCTGTTAAACATCTTAGATTCACGAGTAGCGATTTCGGTAGTGAACACTTCGATGAATGAAACTTGTTCTCTTTACAACGGTTTACAAACACGGAATGTAACTTGAACACAACACATCCCCCAAATATGAATCTGATTGAAAGAAAAAATGATAAATCAAATCCTTGATGACAGCAACACTCATAACAGTGACAAAACAATTACAATGACAATCATGTTACGTTATTTTTAAAATGTTTCCTTTTCTTCTTTAACACACTACTTCTCCACTGCGAAGCGTGGGTATTTTGCTAGTATAACATAAGCATAACCTCCCTTGACTTGTAATCCATACATGGGGTGCTATGTAACTTAACATCCTATTAGCCATCCTAATCACTTCTGTGCACTGTCTGGTTGAAAATGTTTGAGGAGTCTATGTGAAAGAATGGATAAGCTGGTTGGATTGAACAATTGTCAAAATTCTTCTAATGTTCTAAAGAGTCCACTTCAAGTCCCACGTCCTTCTCACATGGATTACTTTCATGATGACCGGCTGTAGACTTGTCGGAAATTTGTTTTGAAATGTAATGCTTCAAATTTATTTAAATATAAGTTTCATCTGCCACAGATCTACCTACGTCTGTATTCTATCCTGGTCCATCTGTATTTTCAGACACTTGATGTCTTCATCACTCTTGCACATCACGTTCCTTTGTATTATAAAGAGTGTCTCTCAATTCACTACCGCCCACCCTACATAGGATGCTTTGGCATGTTGACAGCAGTCTTAAAGGGTGTCTCGATCTTAAGGGTTCATCTAGTAAGCCCAGTCTATTGTTCCTGTTCTGAAGAGTCCAGACTGCAAAAAGATGCATAAACAGCACCAGACATGGCAAGCATCGGGCTACAGAGAACACAAAGGTAACTGAATTTCTAAGAGCAAAAAATAAATTCACAGACATGTTTGTATTTGTAAGTTATTTTAATTATTTTTCATGGCTATTTAACAAAATGCATATTTAACTAAAACATGTGGAAGCTGGCCGGACACAGACAGGCAGACACTGATGGTTCACCAACCAACACACATATATTCATAATTATATACACTATAGACAATGACAAACACAACCCAGTGCCCCAGCACCAATCACCCTCAAGTCTAGGCCTTCCTCAATGCCTTTCCTTCACCGCCTCCATTCCTCTCCTCCAGGCTTCGTCCTCTTACACTCGACTCCAGCGATCAAATGGAAGGAGGCGGCCCCTTTTATGTTCACCCGGATGTGCTCCAGGTGCCTCCTGATGAACTTCCACCGGCACTTCCTGGTGTGGCGGAACTGCCGGATGAGCACCCGGATGCACTCCGGGTGTCCCTGGTATTCCTTTCCCCAGCATCTCCGGGTGTGGCAGAAGTACTGATGTCTAGGGCTTCTCAGGCATCCGGGCACCCCCTGGTGGTGACTACAGGCCCCTATAGGGTTGAGCTTCCATGCTGTATTCCCATGGTCCCCATACCAACCAGGGTGGCTGCCCCCTCGTGGTCCGGAGGAGGTGTAATCCCTCTTCTGGTCCTTCCGGCTGGGTACCGCCCCCAGCCGCTCGCCACAAACATTATAGGTGGGCTTTAAGAGACAGTTTTAGGAACTATAATTGATTTATCTATGCAAAATAAAAGTCCACTGTCTAGTGGTGTGCCTGGAGGACACCCACCTCATCTGTCTCCCTTCTCCAGGAATAGGAGTGAGAGATTTGGAGAGAGTGACCTTGGGGCCTTTAAGATTCCCCTTTAGTTCCAGACCTCTAGTTCCAAATCTCCATCTGATGAAGGAGATTTAATAAGTTTAGTTACTGTACCTCTTGTAGGCCTGATGGCCATGTTGTCCTACCATTCACATCTTTAACCCTGCTAAATCCTTCACTGAAAACTGAACCTCCAGGAATAGAAAATGTTCAAATTATAGTGCAAATTAATATTTTATCTTATTTATTAAAGCACAAAGCAAAATAAAAAAAAATGAAAATGAAATAAAAGTAATATCAGATGTGGTATAGCGGGTCCGCAGCTTTAAAATTTTAAATCCATACAGCCGTGTTGCACTCCGTGGGCGCGATTGCACGACCACAGGAGTTAATAAGGTAGTTGGAGTGAGTCGCACCTGCGGGTGCAGTCATTCTGAATTGCTTCATTGGCTTCCTGCGGCATGTGATTAAGGCGCTGCGCCCATGGAGATGCAGGTGTATATAAATAAATATATATATATATATATATATATATATATATATATATGGGTAGGCACAAGTAAAGGGAGGACAATGAAAGATGGGGCAGAAAAATAAAAAAAAAAGAAGGAAATAGGTTAAAAGATGGAAAAGGGCAGTCTTAGCAGGAGGGTCTGGCCACCTGGAAGGAGGAGACAGCACAAGCTGGGGCCCCGTGAAGGAGCGTTAGCTGTGGCGCTCTAGTGGCTAGTTCGCCATACTGAACATCCAGGTGGAGTGTGGAGAGCAAGGCAGGAGCACTCCCTAGGCTTCCGAGGTGCGACTACGTGAACACGAAGGAAGAAGGGAGGAGAACAGAACTCGAGCTTGTGGCTGCCGAGTCTCCACCGGCTACTTGAGCAACAGGTGAGCCGGGGAGCATGAGAAGGAGGTGGACTGAGATCGGAACAAGTTAGACTGCATTTTAACCTTGGATATTAATGGATTTATTTATTGATTATTGATTGATTATTTTTTATTCTCACTTTTCAATGGATTTTATGGATTTATATATGTACTTTGTTTTTGAACACTGCACCATTGGCACTTTGTTGGTTTTACTTGTGTTTTGACTTTGCTTTTAATAAAGGCACTTGAACACTTTTTCCACCGTCCTCTGACATCATCAGTGAAGTACCCTCATGTCGGCTCATAACTATCGACAGTGTTGGTTCCACAGACTGCCATGTTGGAAGAGGAAGTCTGCAGGGGACCGGCATCGTTATATAAGACACAATCACTTAACTATTTAAAGGATGAGGTTTTAATTAAAGATACAACATAAATAATAAAGTCAAAGGTCTGACAATCCAGTAGCACTGATACAGAAATTCTGCACTTCTCTTGTGTCTTTAAGAATGGAATGTCTAAGTCAACCAACAAAAGAAAGATGAGCAACACAGGGAAACTGGCTGAACAACCAAATACCTGCTGTCTGTGAGGTAAGAGCTGTTGAGATTGGTGAATGTCATGTACAGAGTCTGTCTTTTGATATCAACAAGAATCACCATGCAAGCCAGTGTCTAAAAGTTTGATTCTAATATTGTGTTAGCTATGATAAAAGAAGCAATGTCAAAGAAAGCTATAAAGTGATACAGATCTGTTTAAATACTGAGACAAATTAAGCTGAAATGGGTCTCAGACAGTGGCTGAGTAACTGGAAACAGAGGGTGCAGAAATTGGTGGTGTAGCCACCAGATCCACCACTACACTAAAAATAAAATTATGCAGAGAGAGGGAAATTGATCCAATGCTTGGATACAGAATCCTGCGCATGTCCATCTTAAATAAGGTTCATGTGGTAACAATGAAACAGGCAAGTTTAATTCACCTATAGTTTTGTGAAACTAATCCTAAAATTCAGCTTGCAGGCAACTTCACAATTGCAAAACAAAAGTAGCTAACAATTGTTAAACGCAAGGAATATTGCTTCCAGTGTCTTAAATTGCTTTGAATCCTACCTGGCAGGTAGACAATTCTTTGTCAGTTGTGGTAATTATACCTCAAAGACACATAATATTCTATATGATGTTCCACATGGCTCTATCCTGGGTCCGCGGCTCTTCTCAATCTACATGCTTCCGTTAGGTCAGATTATCTTGGGGTACAATGTGATGACACACAGCTGTATTTATCAATAGCACCTGATGTCCCCGACTCTGTTGTTTCACTTACACAATGTCTTACTTGTGTTTCTAATTGGATGAATAGTAATTTCCTCAAGCTAAATAAAGAGAAAACAGAAATTTTAGTGATTGGCAATAATGGAGACAATGAGATTATTAGAAATAAACTTGATGCATTAGGATTAAAAGTCAAGATGGAGGTAAAGAACTTAGTGGTAACTGTTGACTGTAACCTGAATTTTAAATCGCATATTCATCAGACCACCAGGATAGCATTTTTTCACTAAAGAAACATAGCAAAAGTTAGACCTCTTATATCACTGAAAGATGCTGAGAAATTAGTTCACACTTTTGTTTTCAGTTGACTAGATTACTGTAACGCACTCCTCTCAGAACTACCCAAAAAAGACATAAATCATTTGCAACGGGTGCAGAATGCAGCTGCTAGAATCCTAACTAGGAGAAGAAAATCCGAACACATTTCTCCAGTTTTAATGTCACTACACTGGTTACCTGTGTCATTCAGAACTTACTTTAAAATTCTGCTTATGGTTTATAAAGCCTTAAATAATCTCGCCCCATCTTATATATCGGAATGTCTGACACCTTATATTCCAAATCGTAACCTCAGATCCTCAAATGAGTGTCTGCTTAGAATTCCAAGAACAAAACTTAAAAGAAGTGGTGAGACGGCCTTCTGCTGTTATGCACCTAAAATCTGGAATAGCTTACTGATAGAAATTCACCAAGCTAATACAGAGGAGCACTTTAAAAAACTGCTGAAAACACTTTACTTTAACGTGGCTTTCTTATAACTTTACCTTAATTTAATCCTGAAACTCTGTATATTTAATTCATTACAATAACTATTCATGGTGGCTCTAAAATCTGTACCAACCCCTACTCTCTCTTCTGTATTTTTTTCCCAGTTTTATGTGGTGGCGATCTGTACCACTACCACCTAATCAAACCACCGTGATGTTCCTTCATTGATGGATTAAAAGCCAGAAGTCTACATGACCATCAACATCCAGTCCTTCCCATGAGGACCATCCATCCATCCATTTTCTAACCCGCTGAATCCAAACACAGGGTCACGGGGGTCTGCTGGAGCCAATCCCAGCCAACACAGGGCACAAGGCAGGAACCAACCCTGGGCAGGGTGCCAACCCACCGCAGTCCCATGAGGACCCTAAACACAAAGAGGACTGTTTCATTTATGTTAGGTAGAATGCCCAGAGGGGGCTGGGTGGTCTCGTGGCCTGGAACCCCTGCAGATTTTATTTTTTCTCCCCAGCCAACTGGAGTTTTTTTTGTTTTTTCTGTCCTGCCAGGCCATCGGACCTTACTCTTATTCTTAACAAACAAATAGTGTTGTCTTATTCTAATTCTTACTTTGTCTTTTATTTCTCTTTTCTTCATTATGTAAAGCACTTTGAGCTTCATTATCTGTATGAAAATGTGCTATATAAATAAATAAATAAATAAATGTTGTTGTTCCTAAAGCCTCGTTCACTCTTTACCTGAATTCTTTTTGCCATGTATAATGGATGTAATCCATAGCAGACCAATAAATCCAATTGTATTTTTGCCTTACATTCACATCACTGTGGAGCTGTGTGCATATTATTGTATTTTCACACCACTGAAAGCCGCTCCCCAAACGCTGATATCTTCCAGCTGTATTGTCATGCGTTTTAATAACTGCACATGTCTCCCCAAGAGCTTAACTTGAAGATCCTGTTTCAAGTTTCATTTCTGTCTCCGGTGCACCCTTAGAATTGTAGTTGCCAAGATTGTCTTTATTTGACAAAGTGTGCATCATCCCACCAGAAGAACCACAACGTGTCTGATGGCTTGACAAAATGTCTGCTAGTGAGAGCACGGGGTATGCTGGTTTTCTTTTTCCACTGGAGACCTTGTCTTGAATGCTAAATAGCAGACAGATGCATGTGGAGATAATGAATGTAAAGGCTTCTGGACCGGAAACAAACTCCTTACTTCTAGTGTGAATGGAAAGAATTTCATTTTATGTGTTCAGTGCCTCCCCACTTTGATCTTTTCTCTCTATTATAAAACAAAACTTGGGAGGGAGACTAGGAAAATGATCCGTGATCTTCTCTGAAGACAATTTGATTTCCCGTGGGAGACACTTTAACGTCATGCAAGACAAGGCAGTGAGACAACATTTAAAACAAGTTCACGGACATCTAACCTAGCAGTTGTTGGAAATGCTTTTGGCAGACTCACTTCATGTGCTCCCAGCTCTTAAAACAACGACAAGCGACAAGCAGAAGACACAGATCGCCAGCAGCAGCAAGCTAGCAGATGATCCAACTGCTTCTCCTTAGTGTGTGTTAAGTCCCCCTCCTCCTTCACAACGCGAGAGGCAGAGACACGAAGTGGCAAAAGGACAGCTGCTGTACAGGCTTTTAAATGATCGACTTGCAGCGCAACAAGCAGAACAAGTATCTCGCCAGCACCAGCAGATGAGCCGCTTCTCCTTAGTGTGCGTTAAGCCCCCCTGCCCCACCCGCACAACGTGAACGGCGGAGACGCAAAGTGGCAAAAAGACAGCTGCTGTACAGGCTTTTAAATGATCGATGTGCTGTGCGACAAACAGAAGATGCAGCTCGCATGCAGCAGCAACAGAAAGATAGCAGATAATCTGACGGCATCTCCTTAGAGTGTGTTCAGCCGCCCCCCTTCACAACGTGAGCAGCGTTATGCATCCTGCGAGAAAGATTTAACCACACTCGGGGCCGAAAATAAAGGACAAGTATCGTTTTCATAAAAGTTTTAAAGTAAAATTGAAAATAATGCATATGTAACAATTCCCATGAAAATAACAATCTCTTTATATTGAATATCCAGTAAACCAAACCCGGGGTGGGCGAGCGAAGCGAGCAGGGGGCGGAGCCCCTTGTTTTATATTAATATCAGGAAACCCACCTCAGATTCCGCATATCAAAGTCAACAATAAGGAATAATGCAAATATGTTACGTTCGGAAACATCCTAAATAAACTCATAAATGTTCAGGTAGCTCTTAGATTAGATTAGAGATCTTAATTGTCACATACATAGTGCATGCATAGTGACATTCGTGTGCCATTGTTTATGTTGGGGCGGCAGGAATGTAAATACAAGCAATAAGACAATATATTGATGTATAAATGAGCACTTCCAATAAATGAGAGGAATGCCCAAATGTACATAGTCTAAAACCGAACTATATAGGCATATACACTGTATTATACAGGTGGGGGGAACCAGAAAAAATTCTTACATCCAAGTAAACGTTTCCACATTCCGTGAAAGCCACTTCATTTATGAAGTGATGCCACCACAAAAAGGTTGCAAAAAATCACAAAGCGCCCACAAATAAAGTGCCAGTTTACACTGTTGCCTCATTAACACCTTCGCCTCAAATCAGGCTCTCTTGAGTACACATGCAAAATTCACATCTACCCCTTCTTACAATACAGAGGACACACTGTGAGATGAAAGAACTCATTTTAGTTGTGTTTCATTGAGGTGAAAGGTGAGTAAGTGATTTAATGTCACATTCTCTTGCCTTTATACATTAAGGGAGGCATTTTCTGCAAAAAAAGGAAATGAAAATTTTAATTATAAAATGAAAATGCAATCTCTCTTTTGCCATTTATTTGTCAAATTCTACATGCAAGAAAGCTACAGTAATTATGATTAAAATGAAATAACACCATTCGCAAGTTTACTTTTAGCCTAAACAGCAATGAAGCTGCAAAAAAATGAAAAGTAAAATGCCACCTGCTACTCATTGAATTTTCATTTTCAAGTTCTTAACATGCAAATATATTTTAAAGAGCGCAGATCAATTTCCCACAATTCTTCAAGTCCTTCATAATAACTGTAGCCACTTTGATCGACAGAATACTTCTCACTTCGACTGTTTTTAAGTCTCTTTATTTCCAATCTTTTCACCTCCGTACTGCGAGCGTCACAGTGAAACTGATACACAAAATCCGAAGACCACTGATAACTATAGTTCTGAAGTAATTAATGTGCTACTTAATTACAATATTATTATGACAAAATTTGGGTTTGCCGAATTGCTCCTGCATATACTAGAATATAGTATATATTTTTACTTTATTATCAAGATGTACAGTTCCAGCTAAACACAAAAGAAAATCCAGGGCGGGTATTAGTTTGAAGAGTTCTGTGAAGTAGTCTACTCAACTTCAAAAAATCACAATTGAGTCCTTTGAGTACAGCATAGCAATCACCAACTGTAACATCAACTCCCAAAGCATCAAACCACAGACAGAAATTCAACAGTGAATGGAGTGCAGAAGCGAGGATTTAAAGGTAGTGTCATTATTATTTAAATAATTCATTTTGCTTTACTCATGTTTTGGCTCGTGATGAACCTGTGACTACATATTCATAGAAACATAAGAAATCTGACAAAACGAGAGGAGACCATGCAGTCCATCGAGCTGGGCTGTTCTACTCCATTCTGTTTTGACTTAAATAAAACTGTTCATATCTGAGCACAAGATGTTGCATCGACATGTTAACCAATTTGTTTCTTATGATGGATTTATATTTCTCTATTATAAAAGGAAATCCTGAGACAAGACTTTTTCAAAGAGGTCATTTCAAGTCCCGCGAGACGAGATTTTGGCCATGAGATTTTTCTGAAGTCACGCCCTCCTCTCAACCATATTCAAATTATTATGTTATACTTTTTTTTTTTAATATGATTAATTACTCGCTGTAATGTAACATAGTTAGTTCTGTTATGCATATGTAACAATTCCCATGAAAATAACAATTAGTTTAAATTGTACATCCCATATGCGAGTGGCAGAACCGCACAGAGGGTAGCAGGTAGTGGCGGCCTGGAGGTTGGAGAGTGTTCTTTAAATCAGTAAAGAAAACACTTACTTAATTCTTTAATTAGCATGATTTTCAAAAAAGTTAAATATCTTAACCTGTTTTGGACAACAAAAGGATTTTCATCAGAATAAGTTTAAATATTCCAGTATAGTGGGCTACATCATTTACTTGTATTTGTGACAAGACCTTTCTTTACATTGGATCAGTGTTCCATCCTTTTATTTAAAATAGAGTTTATTAAGCATATACATTAGCTTTCAGTAATTATTAGATTTAGTTTTTCAAAATTGGGGGTGTCTTTACAGATATTGGGATTTTGACCATATTACATAGGAACCCTGGCAGCCACAACAGCTGTGCAGGTAAAGGTGCATTGTGTACAACACACAAAACAAGCAATTGAACTAAACGTTAAAGAGAATATTCAAAACACCGGAGTAAAATGACACACGCCATTAATGTAGAGCCCACTCTAGACCCCGTCATCGTCACCGTCTAATCAACACAAAGGTTATTTGCGTGTAATACAAACAGAGCACTTTTAACTCTTAAAAATCAAATCAGGAAAACATGATTGCCTCCAAACATCTCTTATGGGCCAGACTTCCTACGACTCTTGGACCTGCGGAGTTTCCTAAATTAGTGGTCCGAGGGGCTTCCCTACAGGCGCGCGGCCGCATTGCTTTTAATTGGCGGGAACGCTGCTGGCGGCATCGCAATGGCCGGCTGACCCCGTGACCGCCATGAGTCGACTCCGCATTTCCATCTGTGACTTGTCCTGTCCATTTGTCCACAACCTGCTGTCTGTCTGCTCCTCGACTAGTGAATGACAAGACAAAGGCAAAGGCGTTTTATCACCCGGACAAAGAATTTCTACACATGACATCAAGTCTGTTCTTTACACTTGTAAGTAAAGTGAACTGAAATGCAGTCAATGCAAAATATATTTTCAGAGTCTACTGAGCAATAATAATAATAATAATAATAATTCGATTAATTCGTCACCCTGGCGACAGCTACTCACTTTGAACTTTCTGCACTTGCAGCGACGCCAGAAGCAGCAGTACGGCAGTCGCCGCTCCAGCACTCCGCGGCAGCTCCGGCACGCCGTTCATGTCAGCTTTCCGTGCGCATCTCCTTCCCGCTGTATCCTCACCCCACTGTCGGCTGCCAAGTGTCCTCGCTTCTTCATCAGCTTTGCTCAAGGTGCCAGTGGGTCAGAGGGGTCTGTGCGGACGATGCCAGCGGCTCACTTTTATGAACGGCCGTTAGCTCTGCGGTCAGATAAAAGTGCTGCGCGGCGCCTGCAGCTCGGAAAGTGCCGAGTCACGCGAGTCGACGCCAACTGCGCTATTTTTGGGTACGCGGGTGCCCACCCTGCGCTCTGTCCGGCGCGTCGTCCCAATAATAAAGCAGGCGGGTGTAGCGGAAACGACTTGGGTGGTTTTCTGTTTTGTTATATAGCGCCTTTGCAGTGCCCACTGTTACGAAGCGACCACAACTCCAGTACAAAAACAGTTTAGGTCAGAGGTGAAGCTAGGACTTGCAAAGTGGGCGCTGGCGCTGGAAATATCAGGGTGGGCAAGCCACAATTCTAGACTGAAGAGAAGTTAGAAGTAATATTACAAACACATACTAAATATGATGAATTGTTGCTCATTAGTTATAATGACAAAAACTTTTAAGACAGAATGATTTAGATTAGCTTTAAGAATTCTTCGATACCATTTTATAACTAGGCAAATTGAGAGCAGCAAGATTTTTATATTAAGTGTGGCTCCCAACTTACTCATGACAAAGTGGATTTAAAACAGATAGTAGGACGATATGCAGATATTAAAGAGAGGCGTAGCCACAACCATCCAGCTAAAGCAACTTGGATGAAGTAACTCAGCTATCATCAGGTAAAAGGTCAAAGGGTAAAAAGCGACAAGTTCAAATAGCCTTTCATTCCAACTGCTATTACCGTTCTATATACAGTAAGTTTAATTTGAATAAACATCTTCTTCTTCTCTCGGCTGCTCCCGTTAGGGGTCGCCACAGCAGATCATCTTCTTCCATATTTTTCTGTCCTCTGCACCTTGTTCTGTTACACCCATCACCTGCATAAACCTTCTAGGCTTAAATCATAGGATGAAAAGTTATCATTTGCATCAGTCATCATCAGTCAAGAGTATATGGTGGGTCAGTCAATCATTTTCCAACCGGCTATATCCTAACACAGGGTCGCGGGGGTCTGCTGGAGCCAATTTCAGCCAGCACAGGATGCAAGGCAGGAACAAATCCCGGGCTGGGTGCAGGGTGGGTTGTTATGTCTAATATGCTTGATCTAATTTTTCACCATACGTATTTTGCTCACTGCCTTATTATATTTATTTGTACTAAGTGTATATTTAATGGCTGTGTTCTTTGTGATATGTTTCTATTGTTATGTTGTGGTCTCTTCTGTAAAATTTAATGACAATTCAAATTTCTCCCTTGGGATAATAGAAATGGAATGGAATTGAATTGAAACAGCTTCTAAAAACTTGAGTGTGCATCATTCATTTTCAGAACAGAAGCAGACATGTGTTTTGTAGAACTGTGGCAATCACTGACTTGATGTCATCTTTAAAGCCAAGCTTCTTTCATCAAAACAGAGAACACATACACACAAACAACATTTGTAAAACTTATCAATAGTCCAAGATAAACCCAGAGCCAGGTCTACTGTATCAGAAAACTCAGAATTAGTCCTGTAATACACTGGCAGCAACAACAGCTGAAGATTAGAAAATGTCTAGCTTTACCATTGAATGGTGACCCACAGTTTAAATTGAGATGACATGGCTTGCCGTTGAATATTGAGATGATCTCATCATAAACAAGCAATTTACATAGTTCATGTTTAACACGCAGAAAGTGATAAATGCTTTAGGCAAACCGTAAGCACTGTAATCTTAAGACAGGTTGTAGTGGAGAGCGGCCTACCCACATTGCATATGGTCATTTTTGAGTTATCATATCCTCAATCACCTTCAGAACAGTTATCAAGTACCTCAATAAGGAATGAGATACTATACGCTTTCAGGCATCCAACTTCCATTCCACCTGCTGACAGAATACCCAGAATTCCCTAACAAGTATACCATAATAGCAGGGTTCACGTCCTGGGTGCTCCCTGCGTGACAGTTTACATGTTCCCGGTGTGTTCACATAGGTTTCCTCCCACAGTCCAAAGACATGCAGTTTAGGTGGATTTGTGATGCAAAATTAGCCCTTGAGTGTGTTTCACCCAGCAATGGACTGCTGGCCCACCCAGAGATTGTTCCTGCCTTGTGCCCAATGCTTGCTGGGATAGGTGAAAGGCTCCCCCCCACTCTAAAGAAGCAGGTGTCAAAGGTGGACGCATGGATGGATGTATAATGTTCACATGCAAGTTTCAATGAATTTCTGTTTTCAAAAGTGACTTAAGTAGGTGAGCAGGATTATACATGAATGTCCAGACAGGCCTGTCAGAGCCAGGGGCATGGGTCCAAAAGTCACTGTGTCCTATGAAACCTAAACCAACGGAGACTGAGAAAAAAGAATCCAGGTGCAGTGGTAAGGATTTTGTCCTCCTCCAAAGGCTAGTCTTTGTGTAGCATTTGGCATCCCAGGAGTCTCTTAGGATCCTTGTGCACCCTGGGCATCCTGTACCATATGGGGCTTTCCTCTGTACAGTAGGATATTTGACTGATTCATTATTATTCTACACATGTAGTCCTCCCTAGTCACGTTTACTGCTTTCTTTAAGGTATTGGCCTGTATTAGTTGGTTCAGTTAGGATCTGACCTCCTTGGCTGTAGCACTGCATAGTTATTGAAACACACTTCAGTGCCAGCACAGAGCTGGATATTTAGAGTTTGAACAAAGTCAGTGCTTAATCGTTCAAGTTTATCGTTTTGCATAATCAGTATAATGAAATTCTTACTTGCAAGTCTCATAAAAACAGCCGATGACAAAAAAACACACACACACACAAACATACAAAAAATACTGTATTTGCCAACTCAGAATTTGGTTGGAATGAGTGAATGTGCCCAGTATTAAACTGGTATTCTGTCCAGGGATGGTAAGTGCTTCTGGGCGAGACTCTGACACCATCTTGGAAAAACACAGTGGATTCAGAATAAGGTCCTGCAATTCTGCCAAATTAGCAAAATGGGGGCTTCTTATTTAAAAAAAAAAGCTCAAAAGACAATAGTGAGGGATAAAACACAAGAACTAAAACCAAAACCAGCACCCCGGCCTCCTTCTTTTCACCACACCTGTTCTCCTTGCCTTGGCTTCCTGCCGTCTGTTCTCAATTCTCAAAGCCCTCGCGTACACACACAGCAACAGAGTTCAGTCAGACCGTAGTGTTTTAGTAGGTTAACCAAAATCATTAAGGCGTTGCAATTAGTTTTTGCAGTGATGTTTATGAAAGAGCCAGTCATTCAAGAAATATTATAATGAAGAACCACAACAATGTCCCTCAAACATACAAAAGAATTACAAAAAAAAAGAAAAAACTTATGACTTAGCTAAAGATCAGAGAGCAGTCACAGTGAGGCACTGGAAAGGTGTAGTGCTGGTGGTGTGTGAAGGAGTCCCAGTAACAAAACAAAACAAAATGATTAGTTGACTGAAAGTTTTCAGTGCTAATGTGCCAGAGAGAGGATGTGCAGCATTGTTCTTAATGGCCATTAGTTTTCTTTTCATTCTCCTTCACTACCTCCAGGGGGACAGGAGTATATCCATAACTGAGCCTGCCTTCGTAATCAGCTTGTTGACTCAATGGGCCTCTCTTGAAGAGATGTTACCAATCTGAGCCCAAAACACTGGCCATCAAAGAGTTACAGAACACGTGAAGTATTTTACTTTTTGCATTAGATAGATAGATAGATAGATAGATACTTTATTAATCCCAAGGGGAAATTCACATTAAATGAGCACGGTCTATTCTGCCCTTACTTGCATACTGTAGCTCCTCAGTGTACTGTATACACGATAATACACTTCCCTTGGCTTGATGTGATTTTGGTTTGATTCTTGGTGATCTTAACTGATGCTAGCGGTTGTTTTGCTATTAATCTGCTCTTATTAGGAAATAGTACATTCAAACCATCATGATATGACCACTTATGACAATGTTAGATCCACTGAATTTGGATTCTTCCCTGTGCATAATGTTTACTTTTTTTGGAACTTCAGTAATGTCAGGTATTATTATTAGATGGAGTGGAGGCGATACTTTGTATGTATGTCTGTATGTATAAAGCAGTTCCCACTGCTTAAATTTGGTTCTGTTTCATGGCAATATTGTGTTTGTTTTATTTTGGTTTTTTTTCTGTTGTCCTTTTTTGTAGGTGTAACTTGTCGCATAATGTGATGAAAACAACAGAGAACTTTATTTATCAACCATGAAATAACCAATAAATCAGTATGTCTTATGTACACTCTTGCCTCAAACCGCTCGACAGGGTTTGCCAAGTCCTTTAAAAAATTTCCAGCCTGAAGACGTCCCAAAACTTGCCCAATGGGCTTTAAAACCAGTCCAATAAATGACGTATTTTCTCTTTTGACCACAATAGATGGAGCAAAAAGAAAACAAAAATGAACAACGAAAATGCCATATTCAGTAGGTGTATTGAAACATCCCTGGTCCAGATCTAAGGGTACATTTCTTAGGTGGCCAAGAACTGTCAGAAAAGGTGCCACAACCATTAGTAGACGTCCATAAAAGCACCTCCTGTGACAATATTAAGGGAGAATGATGGGCAGGTAGAATACTTATTTTAAGTTGCTAATGTCCATCACCTTGGTTGGGTGGCTGTTGCCAAACCACAGGTAGGACCCTGGCTTTGGATTGGCTCATGGAGCTGTGGAAAGTGTGGCAGATAGAGTTGCCACTGCTTCCAGGTGAGTGGCGTGGGTAGGGCCAGTGGTGTTATCTGTGCAAACTCGGAATAAGGCAGCCAGGAGCATACAGAGCCGCACCACATCAGAGTGGCATTGCAGACTGGCCGAAGAGGGAAACGGCACCTGTGACTACGAAAGCTCCAATGGCCTTTTTAAGGGATAGCTACCACCAAATATGCCAAGCGTGTGCTAAGTCGATTCCTCTCACAGCCCCAGGTCCCGAGTCCCACCAGTTTTAACACACACACACAGACAGACACATACTGTAGTTCAACTGTCAACTTTAATGTGCGGTAATTGTATGATTGATTGAATCACATGTTTTGGAGAACTCTTCTAGCTCAAAAAAAAGCCTTGTCGACTCCCAGCTCACTGTACAAAATATGAAACTAAAACAGTATGAAAGTTTGGGGTGCCTTGCAGTGAACCCCGTTAATAATTTGCTGGGTCAAAAGAAAAACAACAAGAGAGTAACATTTTAGACAGCCAAATTATGGAGCCGAACTGCCATTTTCATGGTGACACGGCACTATTAGCTGCTGCATCCTGCTCAGGGATGGATCCAAAGTTCATGTGCACCTGGACCTGACAAGACATCTATGTAGCTGGGCTCCCTCTCAACCCCTGTGTCTAGCTGGAACCAGCCAACAGACATGTTATTCAACCAAATGGCAATGTGTATTTGTATTTATAGGCCATCATCTGCAATCATAACTTCATGATACTAGCTGAGCAGACAGTACATACTGTACTACATCATTTATAAAACTCTACATGTTGTTTACATGAATAGCTGGCAATTGTGGTAAAACATAATAGCCTATACATTCTTTACAGTCAATAATAAAACACAAATACAGCAAAACTCTATGATAACAAAAACCGGGAAATAAGATCATTTGGCTCTTTCCTTCTCCACAAGCAATTAGAAAAATTACAGTGACAAGTTCACTTGAACTGAGAAGATCCTTGGGAAAGCCAAACTGTGTACAGGTACATTCTGTAGTCCATTTTGCATTTCTTTGACCGTAATGTTTTTTGCCCTACTTATCCGTTTTAAGATGGCAGGGATGTTTTTTGGACAGTGGGAAGAAACCCAAGTCTCCAGACAGGACATGGACATGTACGAATATGTTTCAAGACTGAAATGCTTTGGAGGGGAAGGGGGATACCTACTGTGCAACTAAGTAATGAGGGGAGGTAAGGGTACCTACTGTGCAACTAACACCTTCAAGGTGTTTCTGTTTAACTTGACATGCTTGCTTTTGTTTTTGATCATTGATCTAAAGTGGTGCGCACCTTTTGTTTAAAAAAAACTGACCCAAATGCACAAAGTAACAAATTAGTGGATGTGGTTCTTATTTTCTTTTCTAAAGGGGTGATTGGGTATATGAATAAAGGTCATCACAGCACAGTGACAGCTTGAAATTCATCACAGGAGCCTCTGCACTCTGGATTTTTTTAGTTCCATGTGTAAGGAAGAGATAGTTAACAGTGAGTGTTTATCTTAATGTCTGTATGCCTCTGGATGCCACACCCTTACACATCACATGATTTCAAAGATACAGGCTTTAATTTTAAATATAAAAGAGAGGGCTGCAAAAAAGAGATTAACAGACATGCTGTCAAAATGGGAAATTGCCGCTATAAATCCAGCAGATGTGATAGTGAAGCAGGCTTGTGCCAGGCCACAGCAATGGGCATCATTTGGCAGAGACAATGCTGGCTTTGTCCTAAAGCAAGAAACGTGCAGAGAGCAATGAATGAAAGTGACAGCAGTACAGATGAGGGACACTGATAGACTTGTCACAAGCAAGACGAGTTCCACTGCCACTGGCTCCTTGACAGAAGGGCAGCTGCTAGCACATGGTGGGGAGAATTTCAGTTGGCATGATGTACAGACTAAAGAGTACAGCGATGCTGCTGTTAAATTTAAGCAGAGATTTATGCTTTAATATATGAGCCACAGTTTTAAACATTTGTTCCTAAACTTGCATAACACATAACAAGAATTCATTAAACTAAACTGAGTAGCACCTTTGCTTTAAATCCTGTCAATCCATCCATTTCTATAACATGAACTAAAGATCCTTGACGGCCATGTTCATCTACTTTTTGGGCCGTAGGCCAATGACTACTGAGGCCAGGCAACCATCCTCTGAAAACATAAGATTCACAAGATTGTAGAACCACCCTGAAGTAACTGTTTACCACTCTCTAATATCACTGTGGGAGAATTAGTCATTTTCCTCCATTCCTCACCACTTGAGCTCATTGATGTTTGAGGCTATTTGGTTACACACAGCTCTTTAAATGTCCTTACATCAGCCTCTCAGTGGGACGTTAAGGCAGGGGCTTGGACTTGGCTGTTCTGAAATCTTGATTTTTTTTTTCTTCCGTTTTTGCCTTTATTTTGTAGCTTTGCTGTTTTTCTTATGATCATTATATGATATTCATTTTTTGACATTCTCTTCTCTATGACAAAATCACTTCCTCTGGCAAAACTCCATTTATCTTCCAACCTCTGGCAAAATGTCTCTCCTCCTTCAGACAGAAACATGAGGAAGGTCAAACTGAATGCTTTGGAAGAAGGTGTGGTAGCCATCAATCATTTTCACAATGATGCCAGTTAGCTTGCCTGACTTTTTAAATACTGGCCACTCATTAGAAAGGAGACGCACATCCAACAACTTTTATTTCAACCTACTTCTCTTTGCATTTACACGGGTGGAATACATTGTAGACTCCTCTTAAACTCCTACACACTTCAGCGTCATTATATTTATTGGCATTTTGCTAATATGTTATTAAAAAAATCTGCATTTTCATAATGTGCTTTTTGCAAATCATAAATGATTGAAATTACAGTAATGACTTACTTGATGTTCAAAGCATTGTTTTATCATTTAAAATCTGTGTAGTACGTTACACATTTCAGGATAACAGCACATAGTTCTATTTTAGTAATTTAGAAAACTCCGTCCATATTTCAAATACGAAAGTGCATTCTGTTCAAGTTTTCAAATAAATAAATAAATAAATAAATACTGTAAGAAGATCTGTTTTATGTAGCATGTGCAATAATTAAAAATTTGTACAAGAGAATGTCAAATGAGTAAAAGTCAAATAGATTCCTCCATTACTGCAGATAGATGTAGTTTTGGCAGATGTTAGGAGAAAGGATGCAGTTTTGCCAGAGGCAGGAATGCATTTTGCTAAAAGGAGGAGGAAGTCCTACAATGTAGGGATGTTGCAAGAACTGATACTTCGATATCACGTCAATACCAAAATGCTAAAAGCGTTCCAGCTTTTTTATAGTCTTATTAGTACCAAGTGAAGGTCTGTACTGCACTGCACTCATGTGTAATTGCAAGTAAACAGATTACTTTGGAATGCACGAGAATACATGATTAAAGTGTGAGTCAGTAAAAAAACGACATATAAAAATAGCTCACAGTGCTACAGCACCGCACCTCGCAAAGAAAAACAGCATAAGTCATGTTTGAAAACTTTTAGTGTGTGATTGCTGGAATCATTATCATTTTTTTTTAAAGCTATCTCAGACATAGATTAATGTGTGCTTTGAGAGCTCATGATGTCACCAGTTAGGTGTGAGTTGCAATTGTCTAACTAGCAGATGGCATGATTAATAGTAACCTTATAATACCACATCATAAACTGTTCTGATAAAGGAACAGAGGCTTGCATTTATTCTGAGCGTTTGTCTACAGATATCTCTCTGAATATCCATCCATTTTTTTTTTTAAGTTGGTGTCACGGTTGTGGAGGAAAATCTTGTGTGCATCCAGAATCACACATGTGGGAATGTGGGAAGAAGCTGCACAGTAGCAGTGCCAACAACAGTCGCAGTAAGTAAAAATTGAAGCACGTTTTAAATAAAGCAGCTATTTGGCTTTCCTGTGCCAGCAATGAAATGAGCTGTGCCAATTGTTAATACCAAAATGAAATTTATTTTGTGTTTCAAAGTCACAGAGCACACCTGTCTAGTAGTATGACATGTAGTGTATTAACAAAAACAATGCAGAGACATGCAGTTATAGCAAAACAGAAAACAAATCTATAAACACTAAATTTGTATCAAGTCGTTTGGTTTTTGAAGACAAAGTAATATTAGTTCATGAGATCAACTCCTAGCATGTGTCAAACACAGTGAAAGCTCATACAGTATACACTATCATACAGTGTATCTGGAAAGTATTCACAGCGCATCACTTTTTCCACATTTTGTTATGTTGCAGCCTTATTCCAAAATGGATTAATTTTTTCCTCAGAATTCTACACACAACACCCCATAATGACAACATGAAAAAAGTTTACTTGAGGTTTTTGCAAATTTATTAAAAATAAAAAAACTGAGAAACCACATGTACATAAGTATTCACAGCCTTTGCTCAATACTTTGTCGATGCACCTTTGGCAGCAGTTACAGCCTCAAGTCTTTTTGAATATGATGCCACAAGCTTGGCACACCTATCCTTGGCCAGTTTCGCCCATTCCTCTTTGCAGCACCTCTCAAGCTCCATCAGGTTGGATGGGAAGCGTCGGTGCACAGCCATTTTAAGATCTCTCCAGAGATGTTCAATCGGATTCAAGTCTGGGCTCTGGCTGGGCCACTCAAGGACATTCACAGAGTTGTCCTGAAGCCACTCCTTTGATATCTTGGCTGTGTGCTTAGGGTCGTTGTCCTGCTGAAAGATGAACCGTCGCCCCAGTCTGAGGTCAAGAGCGCTCTGGAGCAGGTTTTCATCCAGGATGTCTCTGTACATTGCTGCAGTCATCTTTCCCTTTATCCTGACTAGTCTCCCAGTTCCTTCCACTGAAAAACATCCCCACAGCATGATGCTGCCACCACCATGCTTCACTGTAGGGATGGTATTGGCCTGGTGATGAGCGGTGCCTGGTTTCCTCCAAACGTGACGCCTGGCATTCACACCAAAGAGTTCAATCTTTGTCTCATCAGACCAGAGAATTTTGTTTCTCATGGTCTGAGAGTCCTTCAGGTGCCTTTTGGCAAACTCCAGGCGGGCTGCCATGTGCCTTTTACTAAGGAGTGGCTTCCGTCTGGCCACTCTACCATACAGGCCTGATTGGTGGATTGCTGCAGAGATGGTTGTCCTTCTGGAAGGTTCTCCTCTCTCCACAGAGGACCTCTGAAGCTCTGACAGAGTGACCATCGGGTTCTTGGTCACCTCCCTGACTAAGGCCCTTCTCCCCGATCGCTCAGTTTAGATGGCGGCCAGCTCTAGGAAGAGTCCTGGTGGTTTGAACTTCTTCCACTTACGGATGATGGAGGCCACTGTGCTCATTGGGACCTTCAAAGCAGCAGAAATTTTTCTGTAACCTTCCCCAGATTTGTGCCTCGAGACAATCCTGTCTCGGAGGTCTACAGACAATTCCTTTGACGTCATGCTTGGTTTGTCCTCTGACATGAACTGTCAATTGTGGGACCTTAAATAGACAGGTGTGTGCCTTTCCAAATCATGTCCAATCAACTGAATTTACCACAGGTGGACTCCAATTAAACATCTCAAGGATGATCAGGGGAAACAGGATGCACCTGAGCTCAGTTTTGAGCTTCATGGCAAAGGCTGTGAATACTTCTGTACATGTGATTTCTCAGTTTTTTTATTTTTAATAAATTTGCAAAAACCTCAAGTAAACTTTTGTCACATCATTATGGGGTGTTCTGTGTAGAATTCTGAGGAAAAAAATTTATTTAAGCCATTTTGAAATAAGGCTGTAACATAACAAAATGTGGAAAAAGTGATGCGCTGTGAATACTTTCCGGATGCACTGTGTATGTGAATGGTAGATTGGTGAGTGTGGGTGGCACACAGTAAGAAGACTGGGGTTCATGTGCCAGTTCTTCCTGCGTGGAGTTTGCATGTTCTCTCTGTGTCTGCCTGGGTTTCCTCCCACAGTCCAAAGACATGCAGGTTAGGTGACTTGACAATCCTAAACTGGCCCTAGTGTCTTCACCCTTCAATGGACAGATGTCCCGGATTTGCTCCTGCCTTGCACCCTGTGCTGTGTGGGATGGGCTCCAACACCCCCCAACAACCCTGTTCAGGATTAAGCGAGTTAGAAAATGACTGAATAACATTGGTGAATGTGATTCAGTCTCTCAGTTACGGTTGACTACAAGTAATGCCAGTCAAATTAATTTTCTAATTCTGGATTTGTATACAGGCTAAGCAATACTAAAATCATTTGATTTTGATTAATGTAAAACAGGCAAGTCTAATTTTACAAAGGAAGCTAGGACAAATGTAAAAAAAGGAAGAGATTTGTCCATTAATGCAGCAGGAACTTGAGACATTTGCAATCTGAATCAATTTGACTCATAAATATAGTTCTTTAGTAAATTTTAAACCAGCTAATGATGCAAATAGAAATCTTATAGCAAATACTAGAAACCTAATAGAGGGATTTCCTAACAGACCAGATTTCAAAAGTATGTTGTTACAAAAATAACCTTAAAGAGTAGGTGTGAATAAAAATTGTATGTATATATTCTGCAAGTCACAAATTCAGTATTACAGACACAAAAATGTTTCATTTTGCATTTTCAGTATTGATTTTAGTATTTTTTTTCGGTTACAGGTTAGAAAATGCTGAGAATAAAATTAGAATGAGCATATGATAAGAAAAATCAGGTAGTCCATGATATCATTCTTTATAAGCCCTATACCCATGAGCATCTGCAGAATATTTTGCAGGGGCAATATTTTCTGTAAATCACAAAATTAAGTAATGCTCATAGGAACCAATCAAAATCTTAAGAAAAAGATCCTTTTCGAGGAAGAGATCTGTACAGAGAGTTCAGTGGGAAAAGGATCTGTTGCTCAACATTTCAGAAACGCAGTGGAAGGCAGCCACACACAGAATTCACTCGAGCTCCATATGTGCAAAACATTCAATTATTCAACTTAAAATCTTTTATCGAGCTCATTTATCTCATTTCAAACTGTCCAAGTTGTTTCCAGGGCAAGATCCAACCTGCGAACAATGCAATTGAGCCCCAGCTTCACTGGACTGCATGCTTTGGGCCTGCACCAAATTAACATCATTTTGGACGAAAATTTTTTTAAATGCCTATCAATACAATAAATTAATTACAATAAAAAAAAAAAAAAAAGAATAAGCATTTATAGGGGGTTGATACTCAACAATTTTGCTCTGGTTGTTGGCCTTCTCTTTCTCATTAGTGGGGGTTGATTTTATTTTATTTTTGTTAAGCTTGACTTGATTGTATGGCATGCTTTTAATAAAAAATCTTAATAGAGGGAAACTGTATATTTGGTTGATATTAAATATCAGTATTAGAAAATAATTTAACAATTCAGTTATTGTGCCAGCCTTACTACAATGGGCACCAAATCATTGTCATGTTGCTCAATCAAGTTTTGGCCAAGCTTTAATTGTCATGACTGTTGGCCTCACCTTTTCCTGCAGGATATAAAGAGATGTTCAACATGGATTCAAAGATCAGAGCCTGTCTAGGCCCTGTGACTGCAAACCAAACCCATATCATCATCATCTCTTCATTGTTGTCTGGGCAGTTGTTATTAGGGTCTTGTGGGTCTTGTGCTCATTATTATTATTATAATGATCACCAACTGTACTTGGCTTCTTCTATCCAGAAGGAATTGTGCTAGAAACCTCAGAGATGCAATTCCTGGCTACCTTTCTATGAAATCCACTCTCATTCAGTCTCTGGTGACATGTGATATTTACTATGATGACAGAGGTATGGACACCACCAACACTAGCTTTTTGGCACTTTGTAATTTCTCAGCACATTCTGCAGTCTGCTCTTTGAATGGATTTGTTGGGACACACACCAATGGAAAAACCAAGACCTGTCAAAAATGTTCCCCATTTCTAATAAATCTTAGCGACTCTAGAGTGATGTATTTGAAATTGTTAGGAAATGGCTTTAAAGCCTTACTTCCTTGCATAGCATTACCACAACATTTAGTGCTCAATACTAAACTTGTTCTACTTTTTTATCAAGGTAGTAGAGCTTCAGCTTGACTAACTGCACTTGCTCAAATTACCCACTTAATTTCTGTAGAACCAGAAAGGGTGTACTTACCGATTTCATACAGTCAGTTTCTCGTGATACTCACAATCGATGGCCCTTGTAGGTTCAACAGCTCCTACAGGGGAGCTTTACCTTCACCCTTGAAAAAAATCATTTGACATCATTTTTTTTTTTCTTCCGAGTGAATGAAAACAAGGCCACACCATCTCGTCTTCTGTATCATTAGAAGAATTGAAAAAAACGAAGTAATAACTGTTGCAGCTTTTAAGAAATCCATGTCAACTCAAACAAATTTGCTCATTTACAAAAAGTCAGCTGAGTGAGCTTCTGCACTGCCGATGCCACAAGCTGTTATACAGCGGATTAAAGCAGGGGACACATCACATGACTTCCAGCTGGATGTTAAACTTGACGATTGCAGTTGTTGATCTCATTGCCTGAAGATGTCAATTTACACAACTAGCGGTCGCAAGATACTTTAAATTAGACAACTATCCATCAGTTTCACATTTGTAAAATATCACAGGCTGCCTGATGGAGCCAGTGCCCATGCAAAGAGATCCTTCATGACTTCATACTTAAAAAAAATGAACAGAAGACGGACAAGCCACTCTTCTGTTTGCAAGGGCCAAAATACCCATGTCCCTTATTTTGCAGTCCATAGCTGCATTATATGCATTGTATATGTCAGCTCACATACACACACACAAGTCTACCCCTCCAACACTTAAAACAAAATCAGGGCTTGATATTGTGTGAGACTGAAAATAGCTGGAATAGTTGTGTGATGTGTCAAGGGCCTTAAAGGAGGGGAGCCAACTGCTAAAATAATTCAAAGTTGGTGTTCTGTTTAAGGAAATTATTACTTAATTGAAAAGCTTTACTTATGTGATTAATCCCTTAACTGGAATACAACAACATTTTATATTTCTTTATTGTGAATAGAAGCACTAAATACTTAGGAGAATCAGAACAGCTGCTGGAAAACGACACCTGCTCCTAAGAATGCAGACATACAAAAGAGTTGGAATTCAACAATCCCAGATGAACTTCATTAGAATTCAAGCAGCAGAAAAAGCAATTTGAGAAGGATAAGAATTTAAAATGAAGTACAGAAAAGAGCAACAGCTAAGAAACAGCAGCAGACAGAGGGCTCACAAATAAGAGACAGGAGACCCAAGGCAAAAGACGAAGACACAGGAAAACATAAGAGATTAAAGATGTTATGACATTTATTTAAAGCATGCTACAAGTAAAGTTGGTTAAGGAAATAAAAAGGAAAAAAGGAATAGAAGGTTTACTTATGAAGAAGCAACTGTAAGCAATACAAAAACTGAAAGAAATGGACCTTACAAAATACAGAAATGTCACGCAACCATGCACTGCGCAATTAAAAAATATGTTTCTTTAATATTTCTTCTATTTGCATTACTTAATAACATAACTCAACAGAAATGGAATCCATTCCCTCTGCATGTCACATAAAATACTTTACAAATGAAAGCTGGTACTCTTGCTTTATCAAAATATACAAGATAATTGATGTATTTTTCCTCATTTTTAAAGTATAAAAACCAGTTTACATAGTTAACATTTTTTTTTTTCTAATCTTGTTCCCAAAAAACCTTTAACGCCAGGTGGTAAAGAAAAAAGGTACAAATATTTACAACATTTTTTCTCTTATTAGCAGAGGATGCTTACAAACTGAATAGAAAAAAAAAAGGAATTCCGGGAATAAGACCAAGTAAGCAAACTTAACTTTACTTTGTCATGAATGCCTTTCTTACTCACCTTTTGCCTTTATCATAAAAATGAGAGTGCCTTAAATACTCGCTAAAGGAGTGGTCACCAGACTTTGAGACCCCACTTTTCTCCTCCAAATCCCCAACCTAAAAGGTGTTACAATGTAGATTACATATATAAAAAGACAGAGGCGACGATGAAGACGGGTGGGGTGATGTGCTCCACCAACAGACCAATCCACTGACACGCACGGTCCAACTCTAAAGACACGGTGACAGTGGTCTCTTCTTTACTGTCTCTCATGCTAGTCGACACACAGTCCTCCAAGCACAAGACCATCACCACCCATTCACGCCTGCTAGATCTTCTCTCAGATTAATGCCTGCTAGAATCAGATACTACACTTTAAAACATTCTTGGTTACGAGATAAAACTGAGATGCCACAGACCTCTTTCAACTATAAACTGAGAGTATGCCTTTGAATGCCTTAACATTTATGCTTTACCATAAAATGGAAATCTCACACATAATATTTAAAAACATAGAAAGCTGCTAAAATGTATATTATGAAAATTATGCAAAATTAAAATAACTTTAGAAAAATATACAAAGAACAACAAATATTTAATTGGCTGATCAAGGAGGTTTCTGCAGCTAAACCAACTAAAGGCTCATAATGCACCACACTTAAACAGTGTCTCTGACCGGGCCATCAGCGAAGACATCATTGTTGTGCACAACACAAAGTGCTTATATGGAAAGGATTTTACAAGGTTTTCATTACTTCAAAAAATAAACTAATAAAGTATTGTCAGAAATGGACATGTGATTGTTAATACATTATAGATTGATCAAATAAGCCCTGAACTGTCCTTACTTAAAGTGTCTCTAACATTTCCAAAAAGAGTAGCAAATGAAAAGAGATGTGACAAAAGAACAAACTGATTTTATTTAAAATACAAAATTAGGTTAGTCCTCTGCACCTGGCAGTGAAACAAAAGCCTGACTCAACAGGACTCTCTCTTGATCTCCAAGAAGATTCTTTTCCAAACTCAAGACACCACCCAGTGTAACTAATGCTGCCAAAGGAGGTAGTTTTGCTCTTATACTTAGTTTCAAAATTATAAAACACAACTGCAAAATTTTCACAAATGACCTCAATGAATCAAACAAAGGCACTTGTTGCACAGGTAACAAATCTGTTCTACGATATGTCAAAAGTCCTGCTAATATCTGTAGGTGTTACTGAGACATACATCCATTTAAGAAAGCGTCTTAATGCAAGTTTAAGATCATGAAGACGCTGTGGAGTCAATCGGGTGTATCGGGCACAGGGCAGGAAACAACCCTGAATTTGCCAATTTTTCACTTGCATCAGACAAATTCACTTAGCATGCTTCACTTTGGGATGTGGAAAGAAAACCCAAGTGTGTATATATGTGTGTGTATATAATTACACACACACACACACACACACAAATGGGGGTCGTAAACTTTTTTTTTTTTAAAAAAACCAAAGCAAAATGAGTAAATGCTACTTAAGAAACCATCACCATTATTTATGACAGAGGCAGAGGGTGTTTGAACCACTTAACCACAATGAAATAAAATTTACTTCAGAAAACAAAAATAGCATAAACTTTATATCTGTAAAAGGTTAAAACAGATTTTTTTTCCTTATAGTTGATCCAAAATAAAGTAAGATATAAGACACAAATAAGATAGCTGAAAGGCACATAGACTTTGGTCCCATTTAACAATTTAGTTTTCTTTATAAAACCCTGAAAAAAACATTCATTCTTATGACATCATTTGTTTACACTAAATAAATAAAAAAAAAAAAAAGTCAGCATTGACCAGGGCTTCGTTTAAAACATGTTGATGATTACATAGGGGATGGGGACAACTCAGTAAAAGACTGAACAGAATAACGTTGGTACAAATGATTTCTAAATTGAAAGACATTCAGTGTAATAAGACTGCAAAAACATACATGGCATTCTCTTGGTTTGATGTTAGTTAGCTCTCTTTTTGTTTGAAGTCTGGCAGTTTAAGTTGGTAAAAGTCAGAACAAGACAAAGGCAAACAGATTTCAATTATCTTAAAGTAAAATGTAGGAGATTAAGCCACAGTACCCTCAAGGTAAGAGATCATGTTTGTATGAATTGTAATGTTAAAGTAAAATTACAAACAGAACCTCAATAATTGATTTTATCAGGTTTACATATATTTATATATATATATATATATATATATATATATATATATATATATGTATATATATACAGACACACAAACATATACTCTGTGCGTGTGCACAAATGAACACACACAGGATTCCCATACAGTATAAGTAACAGCTGTGATAAAACTAAGGAATCTGATGTTAGATAACCTTGAAGGCAAATGTGTATTAAAAACCTGCACTTTAACAATTAAATCAGCAATGCTAAAACAAATAACACAACCCCTTCAAAATAATAACATAGGAAATTCTTCACACTACAAACAGGCAAAACCCTTAAGGAATTAACATACAAAATACAGTAAATGACATTACAAACTCAAAGCACACAGATGGGAAACTGCAGCCAACAAAAGTCAATCATAAGACCACGTGACATGGCTTCTGAAAAGTGTATACATCTTAAGCTTCTTCAAACAGTATAAAGCAGAACAGTGCTTGAAATTGTTAAAAAGAAAATTGCATCAGCTGTTTGACGAACAACAGTTTTAGAGCAAAAACTCCTCATTATAGGTTAGAAGTTACAAAGTCAGAAAGATTTGCAAAACTCTAAGACTACCTGTAAATGGAAGGGCACAATAAATAACAGCCAATAAGAAAACAAAGAGATTCACAGCACGGCTTCCCTGTATAAATTCCACAAGTACACACTCAAAAATGTGCTCGAAGTGTTCTGTGTCAGAGCATCGTAAAAGGCTTGACAAGTGAAATGCAGACTGTGTCATGTAGCAAATAGCATTGCCAGTCTCAATTCTACTCCAAGACATTTTTGTAGCTTTTCTTATGCAGTTCAACAAATCTTTGACAGGGAATGTAAAATTATGTTTCTGTTAATAAATAACAAAAAAGTCCAACCTTCACACTTTTATTTTATCAGAGTAATTTGACCTCAAAAGCACTACAGGTTCTTTCTACATATAAGACTGGTGTGACTTGTCAGTAGTTAAAATGATTATAATTTCTTTTGTTGGTCATACTTGCAATGGCAAGTGGGTATACACAGTATACATGTCAATGCGGCTGTAACGTAACTGCCGGTAGCCATGACTGTACTGAAAACAGGGCATCTCAGGTGAAGTCTATGAAGACACTTGATTAAGATGCTCCATCATAAATTAATGGGTGAGCTAAAGGCTGGATTTGGAAGGTAACAGAAACACAAACCAGACTTTTTCTATCTAAGCCCACAGCAAAGCGCCATGAGGTTTCTTACTTCTGAGAACACCACATGACCTGCTCAGCTTTTGACGATCTCAAATAGCGCATTTCAGGCTCGACTATCCTATGAAGTGCTCATAATTGATTTTATTCTCAGTCATTCAGTGATATTATTGATTGACACCTAAAATAAAATATTACAACTTCCAATGAGATCACTACTGATTAAGATCCATGTTATATTACAATAAGTATTACAGTAATACCTGAACATTTTAACAAAGAACACGTGTATTCAATGTTTTTATATTCACTTGCCCTTCTTTGCAAATCGATTGTATGCCACATAGGCTGTTCAATATAACTAATAACACAAATGAAGACTGTCAAGATGTGAAGACAAACAGTAGATTAAATGCTACATTTTGATTTTTCTTTGATTTGCAATTGTTTTATGACTTTAAAATAAAGAGAGCTGCATTTTGTTCTGCTTAAGAGTATTTTTAGATGAAGCTTGTAGCATACACGATACATTTTTACATCCGTAGCTTTCTTATCTGTGCACTTGAAGCACCAAAAATAATAAGAAATACATTTTTACTTAAGACAATTAATTTCAACTCCCCCCCTAGAAACACCTCTAAAAGAATCTAAAAGACAAACAGAGGTAAAGTATGACAAACCTCTCACCAAACCCACAATATAGTACTTAAAATATCTTAGGTAAAATTTCTAAACCTAACGTTTGATTATAAGCACATTATAAGGCACATAATAAGAAATAAGCTAAATACACAGTAAATGAAGTTTATGGTTTCTTAAGTGATTATAGTGGTAAAAAAAACCCTTCAGGTTTCAGGTTTGTTATTTTTTTACTTTTTTTTTTTAAAAATAAGAAACAAAATTACCAAAAATAAGTAACTTTTCTTAAAAATCTGATAATCTGTAAGATATATAGACCTGAATAGACTTTTTGACTTAAAACTGTAAACTTGGTTTATTTGCGCTTCTTTCATTTTAACTTTCTTTTAAATAAATGTTTTTCTGCTTGAGAAATATTTCATTTGTTACGAGACAGCGTCCATTGCCTGCTGGTCACTTTCATGGGTTTAAGCTTTGTTTATGAAACCAAATCAGCACAGCACTGCATAGAATGTGCTACAAAAATCAAACTATGAACAAAAGAGTAAAAGGGTGACAAACTTAAAACGTTAAGCCTCAAGCTGGGGTAACTGAAGGGGCCGACACATCTTTGGTAATTTTAATAATCAGAATAATTATGCGTCTTTATCTAGGACAAGTGATCACACAACAATCTTGTACTTACCAATTCCTTAACTAATTTATAATGGACATTTGTTTCAAAACTATAAGTGAATGACACAAACTGTAATGTTACGGCAACTCCAAAAATACCACAATACCACTTGTTTTTATCTTCCTAGTAAGATCTGTCATTTTAAAATATCACAGCAAATGATTATAAACTCCAAGCAATCTTTCTGCATATTCCAGTAAAAATAATGCCTACATTAAACAGACCAATTTTGTGTAGACTTCTTGTGGTGGTCACACTCAGATCACTAGTGTTTTATCTTCTAGTATTCAATATTAATAATAATAAAAGCTATGTCATTTCTAAATTCTTGCCATTAATGGGTAACTAAATATTAAAAAAGAATCATTAAATGTTGTAATGCATGCTGTGCAGATTTGATTCATTAAACTTGTATCTGCTAACTGCCATGTAGACCCAAATCATCCCCATTATTTAAGTAAAGTAACTGACAAGATTCAAGATTCAAAAAGGATGCTGTCTCTCTACACAGTACAAAGATGTATGGGCTATAAGGGCTGACCCATACCCTGAACAGTATCAAGGTGGTAGATGGTAAGGACAAACTGGGTTACAATTTCTTTGACTGCATACTGGCAAAAAAACATCCCAAGGGCCTGCACTCTGGCCACCTTGATAAAAATCACATGTCCAAATGTCACTGAAGAGGCAGAGCCGCTTAATCAATGCTTCAGGGGAGTTTGAAGGCCTGTAAAACTTTTTTACATTCTTATCAGAAAAGAGTCAAGTCTTGATGTGAAAGACACAAAAATGATCAGATGGTAGATTTTGAAAAAGAGACTCTTAGGTGATGGTTCTCTCCAAGGTCATGATTGTGAAGGTCAATTAAGGCCTGGATGGCTTCTTCAACTGAACCCAGCTGGATTAAAGCCATCTTCCGATCTTTCCTGAAAAAGTACGGACAATAAATATCAATCATTTTTGAGTGTGTTTCACCATTACCAGCATGCTTCTAGAGCTACTAAAAATATATTAACTAAAATAAACTCTAATGGACATGAAAAGCTTGCTTTGGATTTATGTACTGTGCTGTAATCTCATTTATAATTTAAGGAATGAAATAAGACTGAATTTAATTTAATTAAAGGAATACCCCACCCAAAAAATTTGATTTTTACATGTTATTTACCTTGTGGACTTCGTGGTGGTGGCCAAGAAATTTTTAAGCTCATGTGTTTATCCAAAATGGAGAGACAAAATGTATGATCTAACAGAAGCCAGTCGTGACTAGTGCTGCACAATAGCAAACAACATGTGAACAAAACACCCAAAGGAAAACAAACCAAACCTCATGTTACTTGTGTCACATTATCCACATCTCAGTCTCTCTTTTTTGCTGGATAACTGACTCATGGATTATGTGACTTGAGTAAAGTCCGATTTTGTTTTCCTTTTTCATGCTGTTTGCTGTTGTACAGTATTGGTCAGCATTGACTTGTCAAAATTTTCTCTTTCCATTTTGCATGAAAACATGAGATTCAAATTTTTTCTTGGTCACCACTACATTGTACATGGGGTAAGTAACATAAAAAAAATTGGGGTGTATCTCATTAGTTGTATTAATTGATGGAAAAACCGCATGACAAACAATTCAGGACATACTATACAAACGAACAATATGCATTTCTGATACAAGATACCTTATGTAGAAATATGAGAATGTAATCATTTAAGGATACTTACTGGAAAAATTTAAAGGCTTTCACTGTACATCCAGTCCTTGCAAAGAGGTTTTTGAGGTCATCATCGGTTATAGAGGGTCTGTTTACAATTGCAAAAGTAAACAAGCAATTTATAAACAATGAAAAAAAAATGACAAAAATAATACAAAACAGTTTGGCCATGAGTGGTGCCAAGTCACTGCCAGTGTAGCGTTTACAAGGTTTCACTCTGCCTGTGTGGCTTTTCCTGGAGCTCTTCAGTTTCCACCCACATTCCACAGACATATAGTGCCTTACAAAAGTATTCAGCCCTGCTGTAAATTATCACTATTATCTAGATTTGAAAAGATTCACAGATTTTCTTCCGACAAGTACTTTTATTAGTAGACTACGTGTTCTAATGATTTATTTTTACAGCCAAAGTAAAAAATTCTGTCTTGGATAAGCAGGTTAGCAAAGTGGATGGATATACTGTATGGATATCTCTGTTGGATGTTTATTGTTAAAGCAACCCATATTTGTTGTTATTTGTATTATTTTTACCTATTTAATTTAGTTAATAGAAATACAAGATGTATAAATGAATATAAATCTCGTAAGTAGAAAAGTTGACCTAGTGACAGGAATGGCTGTGTTAAAGTTCCATTTTCTTGAAAAGATTGTCATTTATGCTGAGCCAAATATTAAGCATTATTCTAAAGGGCAAAGAAAATGATTTCTTCACTGTTGCATTTTTATCACATTTCATATCACATTTCATATCACACCAGATCAGTCATGTGAAAAACAAAGTACACCCCATTAAATGTGTTTTTTCTTTTTTAATATGTGTGGAATTAACACATATCATATTTAGGCTTATTTCTAACCGCCTTTCTTAAATAAAATTCTAGAAAAAAAGCTGTTTTAATTGAACAAATATTCAAGCCTTGGGCTTCAGTCAGGTTTTACTTCAAATCACAATACAGAAACTGTAAAGTTTAAACCAGTAAATGACTTGAGGGTTAATGCAGACAGAGGCCACACATCTGTTCTTGTGTCTTACACTTAAGTGCTGCAATAGACACCATAGACCACAGCATTCTTATAAATCGCCTTAGATAATGGGTGGGCCTCTCCAGCAGTGTCTTTAACTGGTTTCAATCCTATTTAAAAGGTTGAAAAATTCTTTGTTAGTTGTGGTGTTTGTTATTTGGAGGTCCATGACATTATATACACTGTACCACAATGATCTTTTCTGGTTCTGCTGCTTTTTTTAAATCTACATGATTTCATTTGGTCAGATCATATCAAAACACAAGGAAGGAGGCCTTAGAATAATTAATTGTAACAAAACTCAAACTGCTTCTAAAAATTCAGTCGAGTTGACATCCTTTGAGGCACGCATTTTAAAAATTAAAACAGATTCCAGCACAACTGTAGTGCTAGTCTAGAGACCACTAGGTTCATATTCATTGTTCATGACTTAATTTGGCAACCTTTATCTGGTTTGGCTATAAATTATGATCATATAGTGTTGTTTGGGGATTTTAATGTACACAATGATGTGAAAAATGACACTTTCAGCAAATGTTTTACGTATTTGTTAAATTCAGTAGGATTTTATCAGATTGTCAAAGGTCCAACTCATAACCACACATTAGATTTAATCATAACTTACAGAGCTGAAATATAAAGTATAAAAATGAAGTTATTTCCAACAACTACTTAATTACATTTGATTTGGTTCTGCCCTTACCAAGACAGTACATCATCTAGATTGCAATTCTGCTTCAAAATTTATAGATACTTTGTAATTGTGGAAAACCTTTCAGATCAGTTAGTATGAAATGTAACCGTGGAAAACAGTATAGATCAGCTAGTATCAAATTATAATATGACCTTGAGAGATGCTCTGGACGCAGTGGCTCCCCTTAAATCAAAAGTGATCAAAGTACAATTCACTTCAGTCACACCTTACACATCACAATCTATTTGAGAAATTCCAACTTCGTTCCTGCACTGGTCATAGTACAGAAACGGCACTAACACGTTCTGATATCCTCCGATGAAGGAAACGCCACTGTATTTATACTGTTAGGCTTAAGTGCAGCGTTTGACACCACTGACCTTCTATTTTACTACACAGGATGGAAAATTAAATTGAGCTCAGAGGCAATGTCCTTGCCTGGTTTAGTTCTTATTCATCAAATTGATTCCAGTACGTACAGAAATGTGCCGATAGTGCTCCACCATTATACACAGAAGTGAGATTTGGTGTCCTGCAAGGCACAGTACTGGGACCTTTATTGTTTAAGCTTTACAAATTTCCACTGGGATCTATCATTAGAAAACAAAATGTTCATTTTCACTCGTACACAGAGGACACCCAGTTATACCTTTCTGTTAGACCAAATGAAGTTTCTCGGATGTTGTCTTTAATTAGGTGCATCCGGAAAGTATTCACAGCGAATCACTTTTTCCATATTTTGTTATGTTGCAGCCTTATTCCAGAATGGATTAAATTCATTTTTTTCCTCAGAATTCTACACACAACACCCCATAATGACAACGTGAAAAAAGTTTACTTGAGATTTTTGCAAATTTATTAAAAATAAAAAAACCTGAGTAGGTGCATTAGTGAATTAAAGGAGTGGATGGATGAGAACTACTTGTCTTTACACACAGATAAGACGGAGATGTTAATTATTGGAGGGAATGTTGCTGATCACAACAATATTTTGTCATCATTTAGCCATTAGTTTTACTGAATCAGCCAACAATCTAGGTGTTATCTTTGATACTAGCATGTCATTTAAAGCACATATGATAAAATTGTCTAAATCAGGTTTCTTCCATCTTAAAAATGTTGGGAAATTAAATTGTTTTATAAATATGCTGGATACTGTGAAATTAATGCATGCAATTATTTCTAGTAGGACCGACTACTGCATTGCGGTGTTCACGGGATGTTCAAATTGTACTTTATACAGTTTCCAGCTAATCCAACATGCTGCTGCAAGAATCGTTACAAGAACAAGAAAATACGAACACACAGCACCGGTTCCTAAATCCTTACACTGGCTCCTGGTAAAGTTTAGAGCAATTTTCAAAATCCTACTCTTAAAATATAAAGCTAATGTCCGGCTTACTTAACTGAACTAGTTATTACCTACAAAACAGAGCATACATTAAAATCTCAAGATGCCAGTCTGCGTATGATTCCAAGGATTAATAAAATTAACAATGGGAAGTAGAGCTTTTAGTTACAGGCCCCCAAAGCTGTGCAATGGTCTGCCTACTACTATAAGAGATGCCCTTTCAGTCTCAGCTTTCAAAGCCCAGCTGAAGACTCTCTAGTTCAGATTAGTATACCCTGACTAGAGCTGCTGATTAGCTGTGCATACTGCATCTCTGTTGTTAGTCATTAACACTAAAACACAAGTAATGCAATAGTTTTAAGGTGTTACTAACCCTCACCTTTTCTATTCACTTCTCGGTACACATGTGGCATTTGGTGCCACTGCCCTAATGCCAAGTTATTTGCCTCCCTATGGAAAAGTCATCTCTGAGAGAGATTCATTGGAATTAGTGGGTAGAAGGGTCCTGTCATCAGATTGGCCGGTCCAGCACTGACTCAGCTGTGGAATGGCCAGTAGGAGAGAGGCAGCTTGATGGCTGAGGTGTCCAGGACTCTGAACAAACCTGAATCCTATTATGTGCTATCATCTACTCTTGCATTTTGCTCTGTTCTTGTACTATTGCTATTGTGCTAATGCACTGTACTGGGGATTATTTGCATTCTGTTCTGTGTACTGTACTGTATTTACCCCATTTTTGGCACCCACAATATGCCCAACCTACCTGGAAAAGGGTCTCTCTCTGAATTGCATTTCCCGAGATTTCTTTCATTTTTTTACCTTACAACTTTTTTTTATGGGGGAGTCTCTTAGAGAGTCAAGGCTGAGTGGGCTGTCAAAAAACAGGTGTGATTTTGGGCTATACAAAAATAAATTGTATTGTACTGAACTACACAGTTATGTATATGATACACATCTTTATTTATCCATAGCGCCTGATGACCCTGACACTCTGATCCAATGTCTTAGTATTTCTGAATGGATGAGTAGTAACTTTCTCAACCTAAATAAGGAAAACTCAGAAATCTTAGTGGTGGGCAAACATGGAAATAGTGAGGGTAGTAGAAGTAAACTTGATCCCTTAACATTAAAAGTCAAGACCAAGTTAAAAAATTCAGGTGTATTCATGGACTCTGACCAAAACTTTAAAATCACACATTGACCAAATTGTTATGACTGTATTTTTTCACTTAAGGAACTTTGCAAAAGTCAGACCTTTTATAACATTATAAGACGCTGAAAAATTAATTCACACTTTTATTTTAGTCGACTAGATTACTGAAATACATTCTTAACTGGTCAAAAGCACATTAATATGCTGCAGTAAGTCCAGAATGCAGGAGCAACAGTCTTAATGAGAGAGAGAGAGCAAATCTGAGCACATCTCACCAGTTTTAGCTTCATGAAACTGCTTACCTGTGACCTTCAGAATAGACTTTAAAACTACCAATGGTGTATAAAACCTTTAATAATCTTGCACCTACCTAGATTTACAATACATGCCCCCCAACAATCCAAGTCATACCCTTAGATCTTCTAATGGTGGTCTGCTTATTATTCTATGACCTAAGCATAAAAGTGGCGAGGCTGCCTTCTGCAGTTATGTACTAAAACTTTACTAATAGAGATACACCTGGCTAACACTGTGGATCATATTAAAAAACTGCTAAAAAAACACTTTTTAATTTTGACTTTTTAGTAGCTACAAAAAACAAGACCATACATGAATAGTATTATTGTATTCCACTTTCTAAAACGCCAACACTACCTGATCAAGGCACTATGCAGCCATTGTGTCCATGAGACCCACTGTATCAAGTCCTCTGGGACAAAGCCTGCATACAATGAGACATAACTTAACCACATTTACGTTAGGTTAAATGCCCAGTTGGGGTTAGGTGGTCTTTTGGCCATGGAACCCTTGCAGATTGTGTGTTTTTTTTCCTTCCTGTAAATGAAGATCAAATCTTGATATGTCCACAAATATTAAAAAATATATTTAATGGGGTGTACTTACTTTTTCACAAGATTCTAAGTACTATATTTTCTTAAAAAAAACAACCTAAATTACTGTTTGCAACTCACGGAATGTTGGAGAGATGCAGAGTTGCCGAAGGAGGAAAAATGTTCTGGAAGTTCTTTGAGCCTGGCTTCTTGAAGCGATGCAGAGGGCTGTTGCTGAAATCCTTAGTTAGCCCTTGGTCCTCCTGTCCTTCACGTGGAAGCTGAACAGTCTGGTGTTTGGAAAGAGTCACACGAATTACTTTGCCATGTAGACGCTGCCCATTTAGATGGCTCATTGCTGCAAAGACAATAGACAATATTAATTTAAAGAACATCTGCATGTTTTAAAATGACTAATATAAAATATTTGAAATTTCACTTTTGAACTGTCCAGTTCTCTTAACATGGCATTTCAGCAAATAATTAACTGCTAATTAAAAGAAAAACATTTATTAAGGACACAATGGATTTGCTTACATACGTATTTACTTTAATCACTAGTCCCACAGTACATTAGCACGTTTTTGACTTCAGTCTCTCAATAAAATGGATGCTATGGGGTCATAAAATTTTAGGGTAATGGACACTACAGTTACAATTTCATTTTTTTGGCTAAAACCAAATGTTAATATTGTACTGAGCATGGGGAACAATGGCTGCATACCACTCATGCAACAATAAAAAACACATGCATGTTAGAGAGATAATATTTTTAATAGTTCAGTAATGTTATCATTGTTATACTCAAAAAAACAACCCACCCAGCTGAGCTTGAGTTGCATCGGCCATTTGTATTAAGGCATTTTCCTTTTTATTAAAAAGGATTTTCACTCTGTGCACATCGCCATAAACACCTGTAGGCAGAAAAATATGCAGATATGTGTTACAGCCAAAGCTGAATTAGAAGAAATAAGATTATTATTAATGTACTGTAAGTGAATTGTTATGCATGTTCATTCTGCAATAAACCATAGCACTTTCTTGTAAAACTCTACTGCCTTATTTATATACTTTTTCATGACATTCTAAAGGCCCTCTTTATCTTTGGTGCTGCTCAGTAATTAGACCCTCTGGTCCTTGCTGATTGCAAAGAACATTAGTGGTTTCCCTTCTTTTCATACACACTCCCAGTTTATTATTTTGTTATCAGCATGTATGCTGTACTGACTGAATGCTTCCTTTATTCCAGCATTTAAGCAGTTCACTCTAATGAAGGAGTCCATGAGTAACTGAACAGTCTGCATGCTGGCTGGGCCTACATGACAACACCACCAACAGGATACACCTGATTGAGAAGAACAAGCTGGTGAACACATTGAAACACTTTTGTAAAAGAAACAGGAAAGAAATTTCTAAATTGGGAAAAAAAAGTAAAAAATGTATAAAACTGCAATTACACACCCACACATATACAATGTTTATGTACCTACTGTACGTGCATACACATACTATGTACATCTATATATAGATAGGTCATACGATTTGTTTAAAATGATTCAACAAGCAAATATTTACAGCAAAAAAACAGTAAATAAAACGAATCGTACCAAATAAGATGAATAGTCCATGAGGTGATATACTCTGAAAAACAAAAAATAAATTAATAATAAAAAGCTAGATATAAATTCACAAATACTATTTTCCAACAAGTACAATATACTGTACATCATCTACAGATACAGTGGCATTTCCGGAAACTATTGTTGCTTTGGATAGTAAACGGTTACCTGAACAAAAGCATCACACTGTAAAGAACTGAATACAGGTAAAATTCCATTACAGCGAACATCTTTACAACGTAATTTTCATCACAACGAAGTATTTTTATGGTCCCGACAGCTTCCCCATGTGACACGAGTCTATGGAAATCTCATTACTACGAAGTACATTCAACAGATACTTTTATTCCAACGAAGTGCCCAAAAGACCTTGAAATGCCTGAATGAATCATCCACAGAGCAGTTAGTCCGGTGGCCGCAGTTCAGTTGTGCACAACGATCCCCAAACAGAAACACAGTCATTTTTTTTTTTTTCATTCTTCGAACTTTCCTTGTACTGTTTTTTTTTTTTGCCTTTTTTGTTTTTGGTGGTTTACAGAGATACCTTTTGCTTATTGCTCGTCAAGATTTGAAAAACATCCATTAGAATTTAACTCATTGTCACCCTCCTACAGAAATGGCAGATACGAAAAAACAATAACATTTCACATTAGAAAAGAAAAAAACTGTAATTTTTTGCAGCTCTCGATTGCGGCAAAAAGAAAAAAGACGTTGCCAATGAATTCGGAATTTCGCCATCGACACTGTCAACTTTCTTGAAAGACCGAGCAAAAAAAGTAAAAAAAATCTCGGGTTGCAAACGTATGTGAACTGCTGCATTTGAAGACATTGAAAAAGCAGTTTCGATGTGGTTCAGTGATGCTCATTCAAGAAACATTCCTATTAATATGGTACTCATTCAGGAAAATGTGAGGTTTGTAAACTCTCTTGGGACCTCACCCAACTGGACTACATGCTGAAGAGTGTCCCGAAGTGCGATCGCTGCGTCTGTACGGGTTAATAGCAGGCTCACAGATATGCTGCGTCTCTCCACCAAAGTAAACAGAAAAGATCTCGATGGGTGATGCAAGATTAGGAGCACGTAAATTGTAAGTGCATATAACAAGATTACTTGGTCACTGACCTGGCCATGACCCTGCCTGACTGCTGTGTCTAAGCCTTGTGTTTTGAGGTGCAAGACAGGGACTTCCCTCGTTTATGATTTGCTTCTGTGGCGCTTCACTGCACCGCTGTGAGCCTCCTATTGCCCTGCCCCAGAAACAGACAAACAATCTTCCACAGATGCTACAATCGCGCTTCAGCGTGTCATTCCCAATTTGGGGTCTCAAAAGAGTTTAGAAACCTCACAATATGAAGAAGAAATAATGATTCAGCTCCTGATTGATAACTGTGCTGCCCACAACATGCTTCCACTTTTAGATAATGTTCGTGTTGAATTCCTCCCACCCAACTGCACGGCAGCGCTTCAGCCACTGGATTTGGGCATCATTCGCACCCTGAAAATGTATTATTGCAAGGAAATGCTAAGAAAAATTCTCCTCAGCATAACTTGTAGGCAGGAGGAGATTAAAATTAACGCAAAATAAGCTATTGAAATGATTACAAATGCCTGGACACAAGTTAAAGAAAGCCGTACAGTAACAACAAGTTCGTTACAACAAAATATTTTTTAGGTCTCTGGGAGTTCGTTGTAACAGAATTTTACCTGTATTTTAAAAAATGAACACTTGCTGTTATATAAATCAACTGTATGAGATCCATCATTTACAGTTTATATCCAAAATAAACAAAGAGACGAGCATTAAACTTTCCCATGCAATGACACAGCTTTTGAGTAAATAGAGTGCAATACAAATTTTACATTTATATTTATTTGCCTGGAAGATGCTTTTATCCCAAGCAATCTACAAATTCTAAAATTCAAATAAGCAGACTCCTCACTGCATGTAATTTATATTTGGACATTATACAACTACATCACTGACACTAACAGTACATTTCAGGACCCTGTTCTGAGGGGGTGGACAGACTTAATACTTATTATGCATTCTGATTGTGCTTTTACATTAGTTAGTGGTTCAATGCAAACTGTGTGTTTTATTTTTTTAATAATATGCACGTCATTGTAATTACCTTAACAAATGCAGTTACAGTCCCCAGAATCTCATTTAATGTTGAAAGCCAGCTACCCACTGTGCAATCATACTGTAAATGCAACCACATAATTTTTGTACTTTTTTAATATATATGTCCTTTGGATCTCAATTTTGGCAATGACAAATACTTGTAGTTTTTTTTATCTATACTAATAAAAGGCAAAGCCCTCACTGACTGACTCCCTAATCACTAATTCTCCAACTTCCCGTGTAGGTAGAAGGCTGAAATTTGGCAGGCTCATTCCTTACAGCTTACTTACAAAAGTTAAGCAGGTTTCATTTCGAAATTCTACGCGTAATGGTCATAAATGGAAGCTATTTTTCTCCATATGATGTAATGGAGTTGAGCTTGATGGCTGTGGGGGGAGGAGTTTCGTGTGACATCATCACGCCTCCCACGTAATCACGTGAACGGACTGTCAACGCATTACGAAGAACACCAGGAAGAGCTCCAAAAAGCGCTGAAGAAAACATGCATTATACAATTGAGAAGGCAGCGAAACAATAAGAAGCGAGCGAGTGACACATACTGTACAAGCATATTCATGCCTGCAGCTACTTCAGAAACAAAGCACAGTGTAAAACTAAAGTTTAAATTAAGTTCACAGACAGGCTGCCGCTGGCGTTTGTCATACCCACGGCTAATGCGGGATACAAGTTTAATGAGAGGACGCAGGGTATAAACGACAGTTTTGATCACTTTCTAACTAAGTTCAAATTGCAGGTCAAAGGCTGTGCTTATACAAATTCTGAGAGACTGTGTTTGTGGGGGATTGACAGTTAAGGCGGGTGGGGGAGTCACATCATCATCTCCCCTCCCATTCACCTCATTTCGCTCTGAGCTGAGCTCCACGGCTAACGCCGTCTTCCGAAGCAACTTCGTCACACTGCCACCAAATACTCACAGAAAAATCCACAAGTTAATACACACGCTGTCTCTAGAGTTTTTCCACACTGAATCCTCCAGGCATTACTTACAAAAGGTTACACTGACAATCGTGTTACGTTATTTTTAAAATGTTTCCTTTTCTTCTCGATTCATTTTACCCTCGCACCCCCTTGGTTTGAGAAGAAGTATGAAAAAATATGAGGTTAACACAGAAAAACAGATCACCAATTCAAGCTTTATGAATAATCGATTCGCCATCAATAATTGTTTTGGTAAAGCCATACTCAGTGTAATCCTCCTTCCATTTTATAATTTTCTGCCACTAGCCATGATTAAATGAACGGTAAAAAAGTAAGGTGGGTGACTTATTCAGGCAGGCATATTATGACAGCAACACTCATGACAATGTCAATCATGTTACGTTATTATTAAAATGTTTCCTTTCATTACTTCTTTAACACACTACTTCTCCGCTGCGAGGCGCGGGTATTTTGCTATATATAATCTCTATATTTAATCTTTTTCATCCTCCCCCTGAGCTATAGCCCAGAGAAGTGCAAACACGGGACCCCTTTTCTACACTGCGGCAAATTAATATTAAGGCGATTCGCACTTTCTTTTGCACGTATACGATTATGAGGTCGTCAGCTCGGATTATGAAGACACGCACAGGAGTGGAGGACTGACAGTGCCATCACAGCCGATTAATGGCAGGGATGTCTCACCAGTCTACAGAAGACCCATTGCGACTGTCCCCAAAAGGCGCTCATATCGTCAGCGAACTCATCTCTCTATACTATATAAAAGAAAAAGGCAAGTTTTCTTTCTTTACACCTTTTTTCCTTTTATCCCAAACCAAAGCCTTTCTCTCTTAACACTGCAGAGGACACAAAACTAATTTTCTTTAAATGCGCAGAAATTTGGACGTTCACATAGAAAATGTAATTTCTATACCACAGCCGTCGTGTAGCGCCTTTCAAAAGGGATCAACTACCGAGATGATCCATATACATTTTAGCTGCTGTTAGTTACTTACCTGTTCTGTTACACCGTCTTTAAAATGTAGTTTACCCGCAACCACTCCAGTAGTGCTCAATGTACCTGTACTTCTTAAAACGTTAATGTTTTACTGTTTAATAACTTTTTTTCCCTTGTACTCAGTGACCAAAGCTATACACACACATATAGACACATACATATATATACACATACATATATCTGTGTGTATGTTTGTATATATATATTTATATATATATATATATATACACATATATATGTACATATACATACATATATACATATACATAAATATATATACATAAATATATATATATACATATATATACATACACACACCTATCTAAATTGTATTTATACACACATACACATATAATTTGTGTGTGTGTATGTATGTATGTGTATATATGATGTAGATAGGTATGCATATATATGTGTATATGTAGATATGTATATGTATATAGATATGAATATATATATATATATATATATATATATATATATAAAAATATATATATATATATAGACTCAAACCCATTATGACAGCAGCAATCCAAGCTGTGAGAAAACAGTAAAAAGGAGGCGTGTCAGACGTCGTGGTACATTTTCTGAGGCAGCTAGATGAAAACAACTTCGTGACGCTGCCGCCAAATACACTAAACAATTACTTTGACAATCATGTTACGTTATTTTTAAAATGTTTCCTTTTCTTTTTCATAACTTCTTTAACACACGACATCGCTGCGAAGCTAGTACTTAATAAGATGCATAAATCACTTTATTATTGTATTATTTAAAAGTACAAAAATATTTCTTTTGATTATTTAGAAACTGCATTTCTTATTCATTTGTGCCTAGACATTATTTAACTACTAGCAGGAGTACCCTGCATTGCCCGGGAATCTTTAACCGGTGACTTTCCGAAACAAAAGAAACAGAATACAGAAATAGAACAAACAGTTTTCTGATGCACATTTTATTGTAATAGGTAATATAAGTGCTCATTCCAGAGCCTTTGGATACACTATATTTTTTGTTTTCCTTTGTGGTGAGAAGTATGAAAACATCTGTATGTCTTGCGCAACATGTCATGATAGTTGCTTCAATAATATCTGGATAGAGAGTCTTGACCCAAAGGTGAGTGGCTTTACACAGTAAGGAGTGTCTATGTTGAACCATGCTGCTATGTAAAGGACTCTGGTGATGCTAACTACAGAGAGAAGTGACATACAACCACTGTTGCGTTTGGGGAAAATGGTGGGGGAAGGATGTTGTCTTTTTCAGGCAAGTCTCTGTTCAAATCTGCTGCCACATAATGGATGTTGGCAAATGAAATACAGCACTACAGCGAGTCACGCACACTGGGTTGTTCACGTTTTACATCGATACGGCAGACGCACGGGGACTAAAGCTGCCGCTAGATGGCGCTGCGGTGAAGTTCTGTTGCAACGTGCGGCCATCTTAAGTACAGGGACGTGTGCCGAAGGATGTGTCGGTGAAAAGGTGCCCTCGGTTCACTATGAACATCTTTCCGAACCAAACATACCCCATGACCTTCTCCTGGTCACATAGGAGCCCCATGCCCAGTTTGGCGCCGATCAGACGCCCAGTGCAGATTTGTATGGTGGACAAACAAACATACACACACACACAGACTCTGTTAGCTTTTTTTACATGTAAACTTGTTAAGCATTTTGGCCTTTGTATTTTCATTTTATTAGAATTATGGATTGTAATTATGAAAAGAAATTTTCTTTTGTTTTATGGCATGAATATTATAAATAAATACTTTTGTACATGTTTTATTAGTTTAAAAAAGTGTTTTAAGGAGATTATATATTTTTGTAATATTTATTATGGTCATTAAACAATAAGCATACAGAATTTCATTTTGTTAAGAAAAAATGAACAGGTAACACCGGTTATCTGCAGTGCAATTATAAAAATACCACTGTAATAAAGAGCATAAAGTATTCTATATGTCCAGTTATACAAGAGCTTAGTGTATAAAAAAATAAATAAATAAATAAATAGATAGATAGATAAAGATAGATAAAGAAATCAAACCAGAATTAGTCAATTCTAGTAACATGAACTTGATTACAGTAATCGCGCTTTGACTTTCGCGGCTTCACTCTATTGCGGATTTTATATGTAAGCATATCTAAATATATAAACACAGATTTTTCGCTGCTTCGCAGGTTTCTACTTGGATGCTACTGGCGGATGGCTGAGAAGCTACCCAATCAGAGCACGCAGTCAAGTTCCTGTGTGCTGACTGGCTCAGCGACAGAGCGCCGAATTTGATTCCACTGCGTTAACCACGAAGTCTCGTCTCGCTCATTCAGCATCAATGTGTTTCGCTGTGTAAAGAGTTAACTTTTGTGCTCTTTTCTGTTTATCTTTGTGTGTAGTCAAGCCCTTCATTGTGGCTCCAAAACGATCTGCTCCTGCTACTGCTTCAGGGGCCGTGCCCAAGCGCCAATGGAAGATGCTAACGATTGCCGAAAAGGTAAAAGTTTTGGATATGTTGAAGAAAGGGAACAGCTACACTGCTGTAGGACGCCATTACTGCATCAATGAGTCCACGATTCTTTTTATTTATAAGGGAGGAAAAGAATACAAGATCGACGGCCGCAGTGTCCTTTAACCAGGGCGTAAAACAAGTTGTAAGTGGACGTAATAAGGTGGTAGTCTGAATGAAATCTGCTTTAGGGATTTGGATTGAAGACTGCCGGAAGAAGAACAACGGCGGTGCTACACAGTCGCCTGAAGAGGCTCCTTTAGAAAAGCTGTAACGCTCTCCTTTGTTGTGCAGTAATATTAAACTCATTGTTATCAGACAAGTCGTAGTGTCATTGTTGGTGAGTAACCATAATTAATTTTCTACATACAGTACTTTGTACACACATTTTACTGTATACAATTTTTCTTGCATTGTATGTATTTATTGCTGGTGGCCTGTCTATCATAATGGCTGTAACATATATGATATCGGAGACGCTTGATATCTTTAAAATAATAGTTAGGTTTTACTGTATATAAACAGTGTGTTTACATACATAATTTCAACAAATCTTACCTAATATCTAAGACAATACAAAGGGTTTATGCCGTATAACTGTGCGGGAAATGTTTACAAGAGTGTGGGAGAATTTATAAGGGCTTAAAATATATAAAAATAACCATATGAACATATGGTTTTTACTTCACAGATTTTCACCTTTCGTGGGAGGGTTCTGGAACGCAACCCCCGCGACCAAGGAGAGGTCACTGTACTTGGTTTTGGTCCTAAAAACATCTGATTGGAACATCCCTAGTTATTTCATACATTAAACATCTTTGCCCAAGCCAAGTTTAAGACCAGGGCAAAATTGCCTTTTTAATGACTTGAAGCACAGGCAGTGCAGTCTGGTCAGGGTTACACAGTAATTTGTTGCCCAGGATTACACCACAAAGGTTGTTTTTGAAACAGATATGTATTAAAAGAAACAATCCATTACAAATCCCTCGCACTTTAAAGTTTGTTGGTAAAAGTACATTCGCCTGTGTGAATGACTGTGGGTGTGTGTGTAAGTATTACTTTGTAAAGTACTGCCATTCTGCCCTTCGTTGCACCTGATAATATCAAGATGTGCTCTAACTAACCTCTTTAATGCTGAATCTGTAATCAGGAGGGTTTCATAATGAATGGAGGGATGAATATATTTGTCATCCATATCAAACTGCTGATTACAAATATTCCTGGCTGCTTTATCTCTTGTTAAAGGGTGGAATCCCAGTTACAGACAGAACACAAATGTTGCAGGAACTGAAAAAGAAGGCTGTAAATAACATGATTTCTTACATCTGGATTGAGGTTGGAGACTAGCAGCACTGAATGCACTGCAGAAGGGGCAATGCCATGAATTGCTACACGCCCAGCAACTGCAGAGGTTGGAATAGCCAAATGGCTTAAGTGTCCAGGAACAGTCGGCATTGAAAGACCTGAAGAAATAAATCAATAAATCAAATCAAATCTGCATAGGTTATCCATCCACACTTTAATGAAACACTTGAATAATGTGCCATAAAATAAATGTGTATGAGATCTGCTACTTGCAAAAACTGGATTTTAAAATAAAAGATAATAGATTATAAAACTTAGAGATTCTTTGAACAAAAAAAAAAACTCAAAGCTAATTTGATAATCAGTTATTTTGTTTTATAAAGATGGATAACAACAAATTTGTTTTCAATATTTTCTACTTATGTTTGCAACATAAAATGTTAACCTGCATCAAAACACCTCCTTTACTGTGAACCCTTTGGAAATAACCACATTTATATATAAATTTGTCTTAAAATATATTCTGATCTTCATCTATGCTACAATAATGAAAAAGCAGTCTGGTTTAACTAGTAACATAAAAATTGCATTGTTATTGTACATATTGTGTATACTATTCAGAAATTCACAGTGTAGGTTGGAAAAAGTAAATGAACCCCTAGGCTGATGACTTTGATAAAAGCTAATTGGAGGCAGGAGTTGGCAAAACTGGAGTCCTGCCAATGATATGAGATCAGAGGTGTGGCTTAGAGACACTTTGACCTATAAAAATACAAAATAGAGATGTCAGAAGATCTATGATCAAGAACTGCTCATCTGCATAATGGTGTAAAGGGTGTACAGATATCTGTCAGTCTGCAGGTTGACAGGTCAGGATGAGGAGCATGCACTGCTACAGTGTTACCGCAGTTAGAGAAATCGTGCATAAATGGAGACAATTTATTTGTGTGGCTGCACTCACCAGAAGTGGACATACAGTCAAGATGACTTGAAAGACACAACACAGAATGGTCAATGAAGTAAAAAAATAAACCTACAGTAACAGCTAAAGACCTGAAGGAATCAATGGAACAGGTTAACATTTCTGTTCATGAGTCTACCATACAAAAAATACTGAACAGACACGGCGTCCATGACATAAAAACAAGAAGGAAGCAGCTGCTCTACAAAAAACACTTCTGCATGCTTGAAGTTTGCCTAACATCGTCTTGAAAGTTTACAATACAACTGGAAAAATATGATGGATTGAGGAAACAAAGGTTCAGTTGTTCAGGAAACATAAGAAGCTGTACTTATGGCATATAAAGGGCACTGCAAACCAACATAAAATAACATCATCCCAGTGGATGAAACATCATGATTTGGTGCTGGTTTGCTGCCATGGGGCCTGCAAAGCTTGCCATCCCCAAGTTAAATACATTTGTAAGTTTATCGAAGTATCCCACAGGGTAATAATGTCAGAGTGGCATCCCACCAAATGAAGCTCAGTACAAATTGGGTGATGCTGCAGCACACTATTTCTAAACAAAGAAGCAAATCTACTAAACAATTATTTTAAAAAGACAAAAGATGCATTTTGGAATGGCCCAGTCAGATCCCAAACCTTAACTCAACCGAGAGTGTGACTTCAAGAGACCCATTCATGGCAGATTTCCTAAGAATATGGCTGAGCAGAAACAGGTCTGTAATGAACTATGGTCCAAAAGTCCTCTTGAACGTTGTGCAGGTCTGACCCACAAGTACTGAAGACCTTGTTTGAGATTACTGCTACAAAAGGAGGTTGGACCAGTTATTAAATTCAAGGGTTCTCTTACTTTTTCACAACACAATGTGACTATTGATTGGGTGTGTTCAATAAAGACATGACAGCTTATAAAGGTTTGTGTGTTATTAGCGTAAGCACATTGTGCTTGGGGCAGCACGGTGGCGCAGTGGGTAGCACTGCTGCCTCGCAGTTAGGAGACCCGGGTTCACTTCCCGGGTCCTCCCTGTGTGGAGTTTGCATGTTCTCCTCTGGGTGCTCCGGTTTCCTCCCACAGTCCAAAGACATGCAGGTTAGATGCATTGGCAAATCTAAATTGTCCCTAGTGTGTGCTTGGTGTGTGTGTGTGTGTGTGTGCCCTGCGGTCGGCTGGCGCCCTGCCTGGGATTTGTTTCCTGCCTTGCTCCCTATGTTGGCTGGGATTGGCTCCAGCAGACCCCCCGTGACCCTGTAGTTAGGATGTAGCAGGTTGGATGATGGATGGATGGATAATGTGCTTGTCTGTACTTGTAACTTAATGAAGATCAGATCACATTTTATGACCAATTAACTCAAAAACCAAGTGATTATATACTTTTTCTAGCCACTGTGAATACTTTTTACAAATAATATTTTCCTATAACTAAGAATAGTAGAGTATAGAGTATTTTTGCATTTAAATGATTGTTTTGTTCCTTGATATTACCTGTTCTCAGCATACTTTTTGATGCATTTGTTGCAGAAATTACAACAACTTAATGTAACAGGTACAGGTCAATAAATGTAACATTGACAAACAACAAACAGTATAATAAATAAATAATATAATAATAAATTTCAAGTATAATAATATAAAATTCCCACTGCTATCTCATAGGTAGAACAAATAGATTGATGATGCAGGATTTTTCTCACAGCTGGCGGTATGGAATTGAATTCTACAATATCTCCTGCTGAAGTCATGGAAATATATATATATTTTTTTGGCATGGACCGCAGGGTCTGACATGGTGGAAAGTGCTTACTTTAGGGTCTCTGCTCAAAAATGACCTGTGGCAATAGGAGAGTAGTCCCAGCAATGCCCCACGCCACTTGAACAACCTGATGCATGGCCCTGTAGTCTGCTGAAGAGCAGTTGCCATGTTGGACTGTGATGCAAGTGCTCTGCTCTCCAGTGTTCAACTGTACATCAGTGGGGTTATCAAGTAAGCAAATTCAACTCCCCAGTCACCTAAAAATTTAACATGTTGGGGGGCTATTAGTGACATGGACCCATATGAACCTAAAACTTCTCACTTTTACCACAGCAGTCTTATTAATATCAGTAGGAAAATGTCCCTCTCTAATTCTCCTTAAGTCGACAGTCAGCCAAAATGCTTCTTGTGAGCACCCAATGATTCCTCAGATGCAATGATGATTTACGGTATAATGCAAGTTCACAAACACCACCCTGGAGTTCTACCATAACTGGTTCCATACCTGCTTGTGGAAAGCTGATAGTTGGAGCAAACCCAGCTGCCCCTGCAAAGGGTGAAGATATAATTCCTGGAGCACCTGTTGGCAGTTAAAAACACAGTACTTACAAAATAATTGAACTAAAAAAATGTAACATACCATGTCAAACGTGTCAAGGATTGTAACTTTTTAATACCTGTGATACACTTTCTTCACTGTAAAGCTAATTTGTAACATTTTGAATAATCTGATTATTTAAACCTGCTTATCCAATTGATGGCAATTTATGTATTATTCTTATTAAATATCTTACATATTAAATATATTATAAGAACTATTAAAATAAGACACACAGGAATACATTATAATCCCAAAATTCTGATGCATTTCCCAAATCTAATAAAGATGTTTTTCAACTTCACATAAACAACTGCAAATCCAAACAGTCATCTATAAGAAATCAACAGGGTGCTGCTGGATTGACACATTAATGGGCCGTACGTTACGTTAGTGCACTTACAGTTGTAGTGGTGCAGCCTTGCAGCCATCTTGTTTCAATGTGCTCATTCAAGTCAAGCTTTCTTTGATAATTCAAAGACATGCTGTTAGACTAAAGCCACCACAGATGATTCATAATGCGAGGGCACATCTTGTGCTCAACAAGCCAAGAGAGCATGTCACTCTTTTACTGGTCACTCCGCTGGCTCCCTACAGCAGCACACATGGAGTTTAAATCCTTAAGGGTGGCCAACACAGTAGTCAATGGGGCAGCATCTATACAGTATATACATGGAGGCGCTCATAAGGACCCTCTCACCCCTCAGGCAAGTGAATGGCACCAGGTGATACCATTTTAATGTGGCACTTTGAGATGATGGAACGAACTGCACACCTCCAAATTGTCAACTTCATCACTGTTTTTACAAAATCATTGAAGATGACTCTTTTTCCTGTGTGTTATCTGTCTAAATGGTAATGGCTTTCACAGGATCTTATAACACAGTAAAGATTAACTGGTTGTGCATTCCGTTTGGTCCTGAGCTCTACACTTGTGACGATCAATCTTGCAACTTTGTTCTGTAACGCTCGATTATGTTGACCACTTTTGTAAGTTGCTTTGGATAAAAGCATCTGCTAAGCAGCTAAGTGTCAATTTAAGATTAACTGGAAACAGAATGATAAATTGATGTGGGAGTCAAACCTAAGGCACTGGATCTGTTGGGCCCCAGCACTAACCATTGCAACATCCCAGTTAAAATGTAACAATTAAAAAAAAAAATGCAAACATAGATAAAATAAAATTACAGATTTTAAATTCTGTAAAATAGCAGTGAGAGCACAATGAGGTCTGATGGAATGAATTTCATTAATAATGTGAATTTATTCAAATTTAGTCAAAGTCAACAATCAAATTTAAAGGAACACTGTGGAGTAATTGGGCTAGCAATTTATAAATGACAAATTATATGGAACAGCAAACACAAATGTTTACCGAGTACCTGTTTCTTTTGATTATGGACTGGATAAGGAGTCAGTGTTGTATGTCAGCAACTTACTGCAAACAAGCATGTTGAAATGTGTTAAGCAGTCAAGAGAAAAGGGAGTACAGCGAGTGTCACTTTGAAAAGGTACTGTGCGTAAGGCATTATCTGGCCTTTGGTGTGAGTCATGGCCTAGTGCATGCACGTTACGGAATTCTCCACAGAAGCGCAATTTTAACATCACTGGAAAACTGCATCACCTGACACAGTTAGCCTGCAGAATGCTGGTCCTGAGATCTACACAACTGCAAATATTTTGTAAAGAATTTGACTGGAATGTTCCAATGCCTTGAAACCATTAACACTTCTACTTTACAAAATGTTTATATTATTGACAAAAATATAAATCCTAAAAAACATTAATTAGCTAAAATTACTATCAAACTATCACTATCCTCTAAATTATAGTTTATTTGTACATAATCATAACAGAGCAGTAAAACTCAAAACTCGGTCTTAAGCAACTTTCAGGAGTCCATATAAATACCATACATTATGTATCTTAGAACGGCTCTCCGTTAGATATCGGCTAATTGTATTCAAATTGATTATTTTTTCTTACCAAAAGCAGCAGCCATCGAAGGGTCGAGGCTGGGCTGGCCATCACCAGATGGAAGATCTAGTCGAGTGAAATCTCTGCTTTTATCATTGTTATATTTTACATTAAGGCTGGTAAGTTTTGAGAATTCCACACGTAGAGTACAGCAGGCATTATAAATGTTCTGCCCATCCAGTGTCTAAAAAACAGCAACAGAACATAAATCAGCTCCTGCCATATTGTTAGTTAAACATGAAAGGTGGATTTTTAATATAAAACATTATAGATAGATAGATAGATAGATAGATAGATAGATAGATAGATAGATAGATAGATAGATAGATAGATAGATAGATAGATAGATACATTAAGTCTAGGAAATATATTTAGCTAAATAAAAGAAACAAAGATTCAATTCACAGAGTAGGAAGAAAGTTTAAATAAACGATCAAAAATGTGTCTGATAGGAAGTGATTTGGGATAAGATTAATTAATTTAAATGTCCCATCACATTTTGTTTTCATTTGTTATTCCTCATACTATACACAAAATATAATTACCGTATATACTCGCATTTAAGTTCTCCCGGGGATAAGTCAGGACCGTATAATTTCTGGGATTTTATAATGTCTGTTATATAAGCCGAATGCGGAAAACTCACGCTATTGGTCCAAGAGATTACAATATGCTACCGCCCACCAGAGAGAGTAACTGCGGAGCACACAGCCTTTTCTTCCATGTATTGTGCCTACGTGACCGGTAATACCCAAACTATTCCGAAGTGAAGTTTGCACGGTTTAGTGTTTTTCGTATCTTACACTGTCATACACCTTTATCGTAAGAGCTTCCCTTATCTACAATGGAGCGTTTGATAAGAAGAAAATATGAAGCTGGTTTGAAATTAAAAGTGGTGGAAATGGCGAAAGAAATTGGTAACTGCGCTGCTGCAACAAAATTCAATGTGTCTGAGAAACTGTTGCGAAATTGAAAGAAGCAAGGAAGCAAGAAGATTAAAAAAAAAATAATTAAGCATTTTTGAACAGGCGTTTAAGTTGGGGTCTGATTTTATGATCGATTTTTTGGGTTTAAAGCCGTGAGTATATATGGTAAGCAAAAAAAAAAACACACACAAAACACAAAAAACTCAAACCAACCCTAAATTAATGGAAAGATTTAGCAAGTAAAAATGAACCTGCTCCTCACATGTTACTAAAGTCAGTATGATATCCATCAATCAGGACATATTTCACGGTGATTTCTGCTCAACATTTTGTTTGTTGTGTATTATTTTGTGTTTCATTTTTGTAATATGAACAATAAATGAAACTGCACAATATAATAAACTGAGTCAATTTCAGTCACGTAGTCGTTATGAGTTTTAGGTTTGAATTTGGCGTATGGCCACCTGCACATACTGTTTCTCAGAGGCTATTCTCATTTTCTCCCACATCTCAAAGACATGGTTCCCTTCTAAATGGGAGCGTGCAGGTCAGTGGCTCCTGTGACGCACTGGCATGGCTTCCAGGGCTTGTTGCTACCTTGCCCCTTTATTTCTTGTGTAGAACGTAGTCCCCCAAACAGCCTCAATCAAAGTAGGCATGTTTGAGAATATTCAGATATGCGTTAAATCAAAAGTTGCTTTATAGGTAAGGCTCACAATATCGGACACATAAATGTCGGCACGTTTGAAAGAAAAAAAAAGGCAATTTTAAACTTGTTAATTTTTTCTTGTGAATCTGGAGAATATTAGCTATAAGATGTGCATTAACAGAGTCAAATAGAAAAATCAGGGCGCCTCTCTCTGCTGTTTCCTGGTGGTCAAACAATGTCACAGCCGCCAAAGATTGAATGGTGGGTAATCATGTCAACTTTGCAGAGCCTTTCTTCTGTAGGTGTTTCACGTCTTCTCCATTAATAGGTGGCTCTTTACTGATAAAAATTTTTAGACATACTGGTTATTGAGCCAGGACTAAGACACATCTTTTATTCACCGCTCATTATCTCATCACTTTGATGGTTATGAAGCAAAGAAACTTTTATAAATCCTGACAGATAAATTCTAGAGAAATCCAGCATACCTTCTGTTTACGGATTATTCATTTATCCACTTCTTAGAAACAAAATTCAACAACCCTACAATAACATTAACTGCGAATATTTTCATATTGTTTGCATTTCTTTTATAAGCCAGGCATGTTCAAAATAATAACTGACATTTGTTACTAACATAAGGATACATGGCGGACGATGTGGATTACTTTAATTTTAAAACGAGTGCTAGAAAATATGGTAAAACTGTCCAACTGTTGTAAAAAAAAGGTTTCAGCATAGAGGAGAGCATTTGGCCAAGTAGACTCCTCTTATAAACTGCTCATGAATTTATAGATCATCCACTTTCACTCATTAGCTGGAAATCCGAGTTCAATGACCTTTTCTAAGATTAAAAGGCAATGTATTTTTATAAAATTGCTGGCATAGTTCAACTGGAAAAAAAGTAAAGTATTTCGGTGGCTTTATCTCCCCCAAAAATAGTAGCACCTTAACATATAGCATGACTAAGACAGAAGGCTAATATGAATATTTTCAACTCAAAAGGAAAAAAGTGTATTTCCCAATTAATGATCATAAAACATTCTAACAAAAAAAATGTAAAAATAAGTGTGATAACAGCAATAAAAAACCATGAAAAGACTAAGGAGAGGTGTTTATATGTTGTTAAATGATATTGAAGGGCAAAATCTTTTTAGAGTATTTGTAATGTAAAAGGTTTTATCAGTTGCTAGCATTGTTGTTATCAGGTGTTGTCATGTGTTAGCAAGACTGCAAGAAGGAAATGTTAACCCTTAAACCGCCAGAAACTGCTATAGTCGGTTCCCAATGCAATCTGGAAGCACGCCGGAGCCGAGTATATTCGGCGACATACATTTGGCGACAAAAATTCATTGAATGCTGCAACTGGCTATAGACATGTCTCAGTGCAATTTGCCAGCATGCCAGAGCCGAGTATATTCGGCGACGTACATTCACTGAACTCCGCAACCGGCTATAGTTTCTTCCCAGAGCAATTTGCCAGTATGCCGGGGCTGATCAGTCAGTGCTGTATATTCATTGGGCAGCCAGCTCATGACCACTGCAGCCCTGCTGCCTCACTGTCCCTGGGATTCAGCCGCTGCACTAGACGAGCCTGCGTTGGCCTCTGTGTGCTTGCGTGCAGCCAGTTCAAGCGCAGTTGGCTCTGTGATTTACTAAACTTCATCGATGGCGTCAGTTGTACCTTGCACATATAATAATTGATTGTTGCAGTAGTTTCTTTTTATAGTTTTTACAGTTCATTGCAGTGTGTAAAATGTGTTGCAGTGTGATGCTCTTTGCATGTAAAAAAATGCGCTCATTAAAATTTCACATTTTCTTTGTGAATTGTGACGTTTACTTAAAAAGTGCAGCAAAAAAATATTTGGCGCCCAGTGGTGCATTAACCCTAAAGCATGTGGCAGTTTAAGGGTTAACTTGTTTTCTTGAGATCTCTGAAAAAATTACTTCGTTATCTCAAGAAAACAATTAAAAAGAATGATATTCACACGTCTTGTGGGCTTCCGTAAATTAACAATCATCATTTGAACTAATTAATATCATTAGACAACATTCCATAATATGCTATATTAATTTCAGGATTTGACCATTTCTGTGGATAGTACTCACCATCTTGGCATGATGTGCATTCACAGGATCAGCATATTGCAGGAGAGCCTGAAACTGGTTATTCTTTGTGAATGTAATGATTTTCAGCACGGTGCCAAACTTAGAGAAGATCTAACAGGCCAAACCATAGAGAAACATTCAATTAGCACATGTAAAATGCTTTCCCTTGTTAATACTTCATCTTGCTAATGTAACTTAGTACAAAATGTGACTGCTCATGTTATGTGCACACTCCATTCGCCTTTGTCTACACTTATAAGGAGGGCTGCACAAGGTTACTAATGTGTAGTCTATTAAAAAACATGCAGAGATAACTGGGAAGAGTTTAATTTGCCAGTCCATATCCAAAATGCAAAAATGGATAAAACATTTCTTAAAAAAATAAAATTGTTCATATTCTTTGGAGAAAACACAGAAAAACTGATCACATTCTTGATTCCAGAAGGTGCAATTCCCAAAATGTTAAGTTTTCTTTGTGAGCTGGTAGGAGTATGAGGGAAAGGGTACAAGACATTCAGCCTTGACTTTATTAAAGATCTTTTAAATTCTTCTTTGTTGTCTGAATGCACTGCAGTTAAGGTATAAAATCACAAAAGTGTGCATTTATGTACTCGGCAACACTCAATAGACTGAAAATGACACATGTACAGTGCATCCGGGAAGTATTCACAGCGCATCACTTTTTCCACATTTTGTTATGTTACAGCCTTATTCCAAAATGGATTAAATTCATTTTTTTCCTCAGAATTCTACACACAACACCCCATAATGACAACATGAAAAAATTTTACTTGAGGTTTTTGCAAATTTATTAAAAAATTTAAAAAAACTGACAAATCACATGTACATAAGTATTCACAGCCTTTGCTCAATACTTTGTCGATGCATCTTTGGCAGCAATTACAGCCTCAAGTCTTTTTGAATATGATGCCACAAGCTTGGCACACCTATCCTTGGCCAGTTTCGCCCATTCCTCTTTGCAGAACCTCTCAAGCTCCATCAGGTTGGATGGGAAGCGTCAGTGCACAGCCATTTTAAGGTCTCTCCAGAGATGTTCAATCAAATTCAAGTCTGGGCTCTGGCTGGGCCACTCAAGGACATTCACAGAGTTGTCCTGAAGCCACTCCTTTGATATCTTGGCTGTGTGCTTAGGGTCGTTGTCCTGCTGAAAGATGAACCGTCGCCCCAGTCTGAGGTCAAGATCGCGCTGGAGCAGGTTTTTATCCAGGATGTCTCTGTACATTGCTGCAGTTATCTTTCCCTTTATCCTGACTAGTCTCCCAGTTCCTGCCGCTGAAAAACATCCCCACAGCATGATGCTGCCACCACCATGCTTCACTGTAGGGATGGTATTGGCCTGGTGATGAGCGGTGCCTGGTTTCCTCCAAAGGTGACGCCTGACATTCACACCAAAGAGTTCAATCTTTGTCTCATCAGACCAGAGAATTTTGTTTCTCATGGTCTGAGAGTCCTTCAGGTGCCTTTTGGAAAACTCCAGATGGGCTGCCATATGCCTTTTACTAAGGAGTGGCTTCAGTCTGGCCACTTGACCATACAGGCCTGATTGGTGGATTTCTGCAGAGATGGTTGTCCTTCTGGAAGGTTCTCCTCTCTCCACAGAGGACCTCTGGAGCTCTGACAGAGTGACCATCGGGTTCTTGGTCACCTCCCTGACTAAGGCCCTTCTTCCCCGATCGCTCAGTTTAGATGGTTGGCCAGCTCTAGGAAGAGTCCTGGTGGTTTTGAACTTCTTCCACTTATGGATGATGGAGGCCACTGTGCTCATTTAGACCTTCAAAGCAGCAGCAGTTTTTCTGTAACCGTCCCCAGATTTGTGCCTCGAGACAATCCTGTCTCAGAGGTCTACAGACAATTCCTTTGACTTCATGCTTGGTTTGTGCTCTGACATGAACTGTCAACTGTGGGACCTTCTATAGACAGGTGTGTGCCTTTCCAAATTATGTCCAATCAACTGAATTTACCACAGGTGGACTCCAATTAAACATCTCAAGGATGATCAGGGGAAACAGGATGCACCTGAGCTCAATTTTGAGCTTCATGGCAAAGGCTGTCAACTTATGTACATGTGATTTCTCAATTTTATTATTTTTTATAAATTTGCAAAAATCTCAAGTAAACATTTTTCACGTTGTCATTATGGGGTGTTGTGTGCAGAATTCTGAGGAAAAAAATTAATTTAATCCATTTTGGAATAAGGCTGTAACATAACAATGTGAATACTTTCCAGATGCACTGTATGTCTACATGGTATATTTTTTCAGTCAGTCAGTTTTTTTTTTTCCCCCGATTCAAACTGATTTTTCTCACTGCACTAAACAAATTCCCCAAGTCAATTTCATGAACTATGGAGGGCAATTTTAATTTAGGATTTTTATGATGAATTCCCATGTTTCATTATTCTTTGGAAATGTGAAAAAAAATATCCACAAGGCTTAAATTAAAAAGGAAAAAAAAAAAACAGCCAGCTTTTATCTGGGTACACAGAGCACACAGCGCAAGACCCTGCAAGTCATTAAATTGAGGTTCGAAACCACTTAATGGGGCATTTGCACATAATGATTTATGAAAGAGACCCTTTCTTTCAGGTGAATATTAATGTTTTTGTTTGTTTGGGCCAAAATATTGCACACTTCGTAGAGATTGCATAAATGTCTAAGTGTTTGATTACAGTTTACCTTTTATAGCTTTTTCCAAAAGAAGAGTGTGGTTGTCTACAGTACGTTATTTGGTAAAAGAAGAAATAAATACATTTTGTTCAAAAAACTTTAAATTCTCTTAACTTAATTATCATTACCATCATTTTCACCCCATTTTCTTGACAAATTTGATCTCTTCTGGATATCCCTGGTCTATTCCAGTGACTTCTCTTAGTGGAGTGTGCCTTGTACGCCTTCAGTGTTAGATGTTAAGAATGCCTTCCAACTTACATGCTCAGCCAGAGCCTCCTCTTGATCCAGATAAGCTATGTTTCTACTCTGATGACTTGACAGTACTACCAGGTGTCTCACCCTATCAGTGAGCGTGAGGCCATTAAACATGCATAGGAAGTGGATTGTGGCCACTTATACCTGTGATCTAATTCTTTCAGTGACTCCATTGAGCATGCAAATACAAGCAAGTCTGCGAATTCAGACTTACAGGTGAACTGAAAAATTTTGGACATAGATAGCCTAGTACAATACCTGCAAGACTAATGCTGCCACACAGATTCATTGGTCAAACCCTAAGAATGTCTTTTCTGTCAATCATGACCAAGACTCGGGGGTATTTGAACTCCTCCATCTGGAGAAGCTTCTCACTCCTTACATGAAGAGAAAACACTACTGTTTTCCTGGACAGAACTATGATAGAGGCACCCACAGGTTTGCCTATGGAAACCTGGGTACAGCTTTTACTTCCTCCACAGTAAAGTGTGATTGTGCAGTTCTAGGCCAATCCGAGAACCTGATTAAACTATCCAATCATTAGTAGTGGTGGGCAGGGACTGATCAGTACACTCGACTTACGCTACTGAGACAGACTCCTTATTTTATTATGATCAGCTAGCCAATCCAATTCTCTTGAAGTCACCCCCCTTTATTTCACTTACAGCTCTCTATCACAGAATATGAATAACAGGGTTATTTCTACCTAATTTGCACGTTTCCATCAGGGGTGCTTCCATCTGTTTTACTATTTTAACAAATTCTATCTTTTACACCATGCCTTTACTTTTCTGGTGCTGATGCATTAGTGCAGCATTCTTTATTAGGAACGTGTGTATCACACAGATAAATAAAAAGAGCCAAGAGCAAAACAGAAATACTTCACTACATTCAGCAGCAGGTTCATAAATATTCACAAGACTGTAGCAAACTCGATGAATATTTCACAATTAACTGAAATGAAAAGGCAAAGCCAACATTAATTGACAGTGAGCACAGAGAATCTTATAGTTTTGGGTATCCGATCATTTAATGTGCAATCTGCGATCAATCCTTTGCTGACAAGGTTTTGTAAATCACATAATGAATACTAGCGATTGTTGCATTTATGGCTCAAACAATGTCATTTAGCCTAACACTAATATTATTCTGCAATAGTGAAAACAAACAGCAGATGTGCGACACATTACGCTCTGTTTAAAGCAACCCCATCAACTGCTACAAGCTGCAAAACAATATACAGGTTCATGAAGAAGGAATCCTCTGGTGGCAGAAAACACAAAATTGTTTGACTTCTTAAAAACTAATAATCAGACAAATGCAGCTTATGGTACCATACCTTTCAGGCAGTCTTTTACCATCAACAGAAACTATTATTTGTTTTTCCTATTTATGTCCAAAGAAGACAGCAGGCAGAAGCTGCTCTTAGCTCTCCGAGCACTGGTACAACTAATTAGAAAAGATGTTGCAAAGTAATATCATTTCCACTGAATGAAAAATTGCATACAACACACTTTTAAATAAGCGAAGTGCTAGGGTTGCACTAGAAATGATTTTAGTTGCGTAATATCAAGTAATTCTCAAAACAATAACAACTGCTATTGTAACAGCTATTTTTTTTAAAACTTTACTGGTTGTTAAGTTTGTTTATTGCCTCGAATTCGTAACCATAAAAACTGAATCATATAAAAGGTATAATAAATATGCAGTACATAATTTCAAGGTTTAGCTCTCATGTAGGTTTGGGGACGTCCACAGTGCAGATTAACATAATTTGTAACTTCACAACCCCACAGAATCAGGCAGTGGATAAAATCATGGCGCAACAAGACAGCACCTCCCAGGCATCTCTGAGGATTTCGAATTACACAAGTGAGCTACGGATATAAAGATATATTTATTACGTGTTAAAAACAAACAAGGGAGATTATAATTGAAACTCATAAACAATACCCACACTATGAATTACTAGAAAATGTTTGGCTAACTTATTTTATTTGCACTCATCTTGTTGTAATAGCAACATCATACATGTCCAAAACAAGTTGTCCATTGTGTGCTCTTCTTACTCAGAATGCTGATACAAAAGTCAGCCACGTTTATCCTGGACTCCTAAAGAAGTGCTGAAGTATGCATTCTAATTTTAATTAGGGAAAGTTTCCAAATCAAACTACTGTACAACTTTACACTGACATTTAACTTATTCCAAGTTTGAATTTGAACAATATGGAGTCAGTTTTTAAAACATCTTACCTGATGAAGAACTTCAAGAGAGACAGGATAGAAAAGGTTCTCCACAATGATCCGCAAGACAGGGCTCTGCCCTTGTAACAAGGAGGATTCGCTGCCAGAGGCAGACCCAGTTAAGCTCATGTTTCCTGAATGCATAGCATTCACTGCATGAAGGGCAGCTTGGGCTCGCTGAAAACAAATAAAAAGTAAGTGAGCAATACACGCAGCTTTTCTGCCAGGCACTGCTTGTGTGTGTTTCAGAACAGAAGTAAACAGAGTTTTGCTGACTTTTTTAAGACATTACAGTGCAGTGAATGCTACTTTGGCTCTGAAATGCCCATTTAGTTGGACTTACAGCCTGATTAGGAAGGTTGTCCGTCTTGAGCTCTCTATGGTTTGAGTACTGGATGAAGACAGGCTGATTACGAAGGTGAGGAGCTGCAGTGGTGTAGTAATTTACCATGGTAATTGCAGCTTCTTCGGATGCCATTTCAATAAAAGCCTTAACAAAAGAGAATAAATCATTTTAATAACTTAAAGCATACACACACTTCTATTCAAAAATACAAAGGATGAAATGGCATATGTAAAATAAAGTTACTCTAGAGGTACCAAATATTTTGTGCAAAGGTTTCTAATCCACATTTCCTTAAATGTACAATGGTAAATCCAAAAGTAAAGGCAGAATTACACAGTAACTGTAATGGGAAGAAGCTGATGCAATACAACATGTTCGCAGTGGCTTATGGGTAGTTCAACCATGCATAGCCCAGTGCTCTGCCATTAGTCTCGTTTAAGAAATTAAATTCATTAGCTTATGAGATAATGCCTCATCAGCTTGTTAGTCACTGAATTTCTTATTTGATATAAAATAAAGCTAAGGAATGTGACTTGAAACAGAAATATTGACAATTAGACTATTTTCTTACGATTCTTCAGATTTCAGACCCATAACTGCCAAAAACGAATCACTTAGTTATTTAACTTGTCTTTTATTGATCTCTTAAACTGCCTGTATTAATCCTATAAGATTTCAACAGTGGCATCCAGATGTAACGGTCAAGCATATAAAAAAAAAGTCCTAAAATAAGAACAAAAGAACAATTTTATGTACTTGCCCTGAACAAGTCTACATTTGGGGACCATTAGTGTGACATGGCAGCTGTTTGTTGCAATATGAACTCATTCAAGTGCTCAAAAGCTGAACTGTTATTCTGTAACTGCTGCTTCAGCAAGAGAGTCAAACTAGCCCAAATACTTACTATATACATCGCTAAAATGTACAACAATACAATAGCTTTCTACTAATCAAACAAAGACACAATCATTTACTTTGAATAAATAAAACAAGCAAACAAAAAATATAAAAAAAACAAAAAAGCAAAATAAGACTCAACCTCCACCAATCCCAATATACCATCAAAAATTTCAATTATATAGCAGCAGTTTATCAGCTTACCCTAAATATCATTTTTAAAGTACAAGGTCATTTGACCCATCAAAGCTCCTAGCAAGGAACTAACTTAATAAGCCAATAAATATATTCTTTACTTACTCCACTTGTTTAACCAGTCACTTTAAATAAAAAAAGAAACAAAAACAGAAGTGTAAATTAAGCTTATATGATAAGCTGTCTAGGCCCCTCGGCATCCTCACACTTGCTCAATTTAAAAAGAAAAGCAGTAATGACAGGAAGACCTCATGAAAGTTATGGGTGACAAATGTAGTTAAAAAACCAAAAGTAGGAACAGACTCCGAAACAGGGTGCAGGGCATCCAGCATGGACCTGGAGCCAGGTAAAGAATATTAGAGTGCATTTGCACAAATAAGATGCCAATACACTAAAGTAGATGAGTGTTTGGGAATTCCCTGCAATCAAGTGGAATTTTGTCCATGGATGATTAATAGCGTACAAGCTTATCAGTTCTTTATATTGCACACAAGAATAAAATTCAAAGCAACAGAATAAGGAACATACTGTTATTGCTAAAGTTGTTATGTCACACGGGGAATAACATTACAAAAGGTTCAGTAAACACATGGCATGCACAGAGAATGAGAGACAACAGGAATACACTGACAACACAGGACGATCACAGTGCTGTTATGGGAACAGCAAAAAAACTTCTCTTGTGGAGTCAAATAAGCAGAGAGGAAGGCCGTCTAAAATTCCAGGCAAAGCTTCAAGTGTGATTGAAAAGTTGAGGAATTCTCACTGTCAGACACGGGAAAAGCGTTTAACGGAAAAGGCCCTTTAGAGATAAATGATTATTCACCCACTATGTCATCTTTATTCATATAAAGCCCCTAATGTGTTTCACATTTTGATTTTGAAGGTACAAAAAGCAAACTTTAAAAGTAATTCAAGTAAATTTATATTGTTTATTATAAACCAAAGGCAAGATAAAAGCTAATAAATGTCTGCAGAAAACATTTGTCTACGTACTTCTTTGGTGTTTAAAGGTGTCCACAGACAAAAATCAAACCAGATCAGTCACATTCTTTTCAAAAACTGAAAATGTGTCTTAAGTGATCACATGCTACATAAACCTACACCATCCAAGTGAATCCTCAGCATCCAGAAAACAAATTTCAGGGCGATCCTCCAACCTGAGAAGAAACTCATTAAATACATAAAGAATATTAAGACCTGAATGGCATCCCTGTAGACAAATTCAATGCTGATGGTGGAGGACTTGCACTCAAGAACATGATCAAAAAAAGAGTGTGTCACCACAAAGACCTGTTTTTATCATCTAAATTCCATGTTAAGGTGCCATTGTCAACTTTGGAGAAAATCTGAGAACTTGCAAACCATATACCATAATTTGGCAGAAAACTCCCTCAAAAGGCAACCACCAAGGTTGAGGTTCAGGACAGCATCAGCTGGACCAGCATCTCTTTAAACTGTGCTGATCAATTAGAAACAAAACGTTTGTGGCCTAAGAGGCAGTCTGTGTCACTATTTTCCTGTTCTGGGTTATTTTACATTGTCACTTAAAAACACTGGAGAAATTCCAAAAGCACTGTATCCAAAAGATCATCTGTACTGAGAGGATCTCTGTGCCAATTTCAGTGTCCTCATTGACGACTAAACTAACTTTGCTGGACTACAGCACTGCATCTAAACACAGGTCTCTCTCATTTTTCTAGACAAATGGACAAGTCCTCTGTTTGCAGCTGAGCAGAGGTCAGAATACCTGGGCTGGTTGGGGATTTAAAAAAAACAACTCAAAAGACAACTGGAAAGCCTATCTTGAAAAAACGGGGTCATCTTCACTAGATCGAATATCTATTATGAAGTAACAAAATTCAATACACCATTTCATGACTGACTGACTCTGTGAAGACGCCATCAAAACATCTTTACCAAAGTAGAGGGAGGAGAAACTAAACTTATTAACAACATCTACAAAAATGGAAACTCCCATCCCCACTACCTCAAGATCTTGGGCTTAAGGACTAAACAACTCAATCATCTATAGTAACATCTCTCTCTGATGGCCATTAATCTTGGTTTCAGTGACTGTGGAGAGACAGAAATGAAGTTGCCATTGCACTATGTTTTTATTTTAGCTGCAAGTAAATAATAAGGACAAAAACCTCATTCAAGGGGCAGTCGTTTGATTTTTCTAAATGGTATAAAACTGTGAACAAAACTTTTTTTCCCCCAGACATAATGTACAAAAATAAAACAACAGGTTAAGAATTACTGAAACATCAATCGGCTCAAGGTGTGACAGAAAAAGTGGTTTCAGATGACAGAACATCATGCCTGGGTAGAGCAGACCACCCACCAGCTGCAACTGCATCCACAGTGAACTTGCTTACAACTCATCAGTGTTGACACTCACAATGAAGTAAGCACAGGTAATACTCCGTTCACAGCTCTCAGTTGAAGAAGACGTTAGCTATGAAAAAGAGGACCTGTTGTGCTGCGATATATCCCAAGCTATAAAACAGTTACTTGTGCACGGGACAACCATTAATCAAGACACCATTCATGTGTTCTGGAAACAAGGATTAAAAACAACAAGTAAATAGAAATGTGAAACCTACAGCTATAATAAATATTATCAGGGAAAATGCGTTTCATAATTTCTTTTTACATTTCAAATGATCAGTCTGGACAGAAACCTCCAAAGCTGCAGATGGACAGCCACCTATCCATCCTTTTGCTCAAACACCATCATGAAAGGCTTCTACATGGAGAACAGGTAAAGGCTTATTTGGGAAAAGAAACCCAACCTCATGACAGGCTGGCATTTACCCAAATTACATAATGGAGTACTCCTTTGAATGATCAGAAAATAGTGTGCAATATAAAGCATGTTCACTGCACTGACACCTTTTTTGTAGTGTGTCTTGCAGGCTTTGATATGATACTGAATATATAACAAAAAAGCACAGCGACTAAAGTCCAATACTGGTGGAAACAGATGGAATTATATGTGAAATATAAGAAAGATTTTTGTAATTTGAATTTGCGGCACAGTGGATAATTTAGGGTTCAAATTCTGAATAGGGCATTGTGGAGTGCCATACTCTCAAATATGCCAGTGAATGTTTTGAGCACTTCGTTTTCTCTTGCACGTGATCAGTTAGCTTGACTGCTGACAGTAAAATGACCCAAAGTAAGGAACAGTGTTGACATGGACATGTTCCCAGTGCAGAGTTGCTTTTTGCCTTGCAGCCATTGCTGTTAAAAAGGTTCCATTTCCCTGTACTGGAACAAGTGCATCTGGAAAATGAATGAATGAATGAATGAGTGAATGTTACACAGAATCACACAGGTGTAAAATGCTTTGGAAAAGTACACTCCAAATTAGGTTTCTGGATATTTTTTATTCATTTTTCACAGTGAATGTTAGCATACTCTCATGCAAAACTTATAATTGCATAAAAGATGCCCTGAGTGAACTAGTGTAAGTATACAAAACAAAAAAGGAAATTTACTAAAGAAAGTTATAAAACACTCAGGGATCTTGATTTAGTGTTTGGCGACTCCTCCTTCAACAGTAATTACTACTATCCACTCATTCTTACTGTTATTGTTCCATTTATGAAAATGTGTTTTTTGGGTAAGAACTGCTCATTTCAACTTCTGCCAAAACACTACAATGTAAGCTTACATTAGGATTTTAACTGGGCCACTCCAAATGTCAACTGCTCTGATGTTGACTTGTTTGTGTGTTCAGACCTGGTCCTGGATAGACGGACAGTTCTTTGGTGATGAGAAGCCATTCAGGTTCTGACGTAGCCCTTGATATTAACAGCACTACGTTTTGCTGGCAGTACGCAGCTGTTATGTGGCACGCCCTGTTAACTTATCCTCAGACATAACAGCACATGTCAGCCAAAAAGTTTCATTTCTGATTACAGACAACATAGCTCTAGAGGACTTGAAGACTTAGACTGTCAAGCAGATGTCACAACAAACATTTAGACTGTCAAGGAGATGTATGCACACCACAGTTTATGTCAACATTTATGAGGCCTATTTCAATTTTAACGGTTGATAGCTTCTATGTGGACATGTTATATTGCACTCCAGCAGACATACACAGGCCAGATATTGTCTGGTGTGGGAAACAAAAGTCGACAGATTTCTTAGATGTTGTTTCTATTGATTAGTGCAGTGTGACTTCCTCTCTCCTACCATTCGGGCTCTTTTAGATAATTACCAAGTACTGAACCCTTGTTTTTTACTTTCATATTTAAAGCGGCAATTAAAGCTTGCCACTTTAATTCTGTAACATGAACACATTTGCGTAAAAGTTCAAAGTAAGTCTTTAGGAAGTAAATTATTTACCATGTTCTCATTGTCGGGCGGCACGGTGGCGCAGTGGTAGTGCTGCTGCCTCGCAGTTAGGAGACCCGGGTTCGCTTCCCGGGTCCTCCCTGCGTGGAGTTTGCATGTTCTCCTGTGTCTGCGTGGGTTTCCTCCGGGCGCTCCGGTTTCCTCCCACAATCCAAAGACATGCAGGTTAGGTGGATTGGTGATTCTGAATTGACCCTAGTGTGTGCTTGGTGTGTTTGTGTGTGTCCTTCGGTGGGTTGGCACCCTGCCCAGGATTGGTTCCTGCCTTGTGCCCTGTGTTGGCTGGGATTGGCTCCAGCAGACCCCCGTGACCCTATTCGGATTCAGCGGGTTGGATGGATGTTCTCATTGTTTAACTAGATATTTAAGATTTGATAAAAAAAAATATGATGATTTTACATGACAGGCTGAAAAACATTTACAAGGAAAGCAAGATAATTTTTTATCAATTAATTAAAAGGGTACCAACATATATGCAAACAATTCATTAAACCTTGTTCATATCTTAAAATGTTATAATATAAACTACATCTGTATTTTGCTTTTTCTATTTAGTCTTTATTTTATAAGAATAAATTTGGTATTTTTCAAGACAAAGCTATTCTTCATGATTAAGGTATATATTAATTTATCACATGAAGTTGCTTTCAAAAGTCAAACATCTTTTACAAATGAAAAAAAATAATAACAATAATAAGTAGCCCACTTCTGTGTTTTTATAAATGTGGTGAATGGTACCGGTGTCCTATTATATAGAAAAGCCTTAAAACTTTCAAGCCAAATATGTTATCAAGCACTGATCTGTGTTTTGAGATTATACACATTTGGCAAATCAGCATGTCCATGCCATTTTAGGAAGGAAAAAAAGCAAACAGCTGTAAGAGTAGGACTTGCTATGTGCCTCCCTTCACAAAGTTCATCTTCTTCCTCAGCAAGTCTTTCAGATCCAGGGGCAGGAAGTGGCCACAAAAAGTCACTAGCTAGCTTCATTATTGACATTGAATGATGATGCCCAGACGTGAATTGCTGTTTCAATCCTGTAGATAACTAGACAAGAATAACTGAAAAAAGCAATCACAAGTGATTTCTTCACAAAGATACTGGCAGCTGCTGCTGGATTGATAATTTGCATGTGTGCTTCAGTGAGAGGGAAAAATTGAGCAGGAATTAAGTGAGCTGGTACTGTAAATGGTTCCTTTTCACCACCTCACCCCCACGGGTGATCAAAATCCCCACCCCAATCCTCAAAATAATATATTTATATTAGCGTGCAAACTCCAAAGGGAGTTATTTTTCCAGTTCAAGCATTGCAGGTAGCATGTAATCATGTGACAAGAACCGAACAGATGTCATATGCATTGCATTCCTCCATCCATCCATCTTCCTAATGTGCTTATCTACAGCAGGGCCGTGGTAATGCTAAAGCCTATCCCAGTAAGCATCAGATGCAAGGCAGAAACAATCCTCTGAGAGGGCACCAGTCAGTCACAGGGCAAACACAAGCGGACACACGTGGACCACATTAGCAACGTCAATCCAACTAATCTGCAGGTTTTCAAACTGCAGGAGGAAACCAGGAAGCACATGAAAACTACAGGCAAGAAACGCACAGGACATGACTCTAATTTTCCTTCACAGTGAGACATCAGCGCTACCACTGTGCCACCTAATAATAATAATGTTCTCAATATCATTCTTCCATGAATTTATTTGTATACTTTTTTCCTCTATAGGCAAAATAATTAGAATAATAATCCATCTGTCCATCTTCCTAACTGGCTTATCCAAAGCAGGGTCGCTGGGCAGTTATCCCAGCAATCATAGAGCACAAGATAGGAGCAACACCTGGATAAAAATAATGTTCAAATGGATATTAACTAATTTTATTACAATAATAATAATCACAAGATTATACTGTATATAATTGTTACCCTCATTATTTTCCATCCTGAGCTTCCTGTTCTTCTTCTCTCTCTCTATTTATTTTCCTCATTAGTTTTTTGCTGGAGCTCTCTTCTCTTGCTCCAACTTCTATCCAGCAGAGGTTATTCTGTGTGGGTACCACGTCTGCAAAACTAATCTTATCCTCTCTCTTCAAATCTCCTGACCTGCTTTCCGTAAATGTCTGGAAATCATCTTTCTTTAATTTTATTTTACACGAGCTTTCAAAAGCATGGATCAAATGGATCATCTGAGAAATGACAAACTGCTGAGCATTTAATTGGGAGATGGCTGGATGGGGATTTGCATTGCTCTACTGATGTTGATCCTTAATGCTTTCCTTTTTCAATTCTTCCCTCTTTTCTGAGGTGGTGTCTTGTTCACGGTCGTAAACTTCAAAATTTCTGGCAGGCATCTAAATCCAAGTTAAGATGTTATCTGACTTACAGTTTATTACCACCAGCAAAGCAGGGTGAAGTTTTGCTTTTCTTTAAAATGCTGAAAGAATTATGATTAGTGTGCACTGTCACTTCTGCCTTTCACTCCTGAACTACACTAGCCTAAGTCTATCTGTCAATTCTGCTCTGGAACTTAAGGTTACATAACAGATAATAAAAAAATTCCACCTCTGTCATATAGAAAGGCCCTTCTACATGATAAAAAGGACAAGTCCTCCAATTTAAATCAGCTATCAATCTATGACAATAAGTACCTAACAAATAATTAAAAAATTAATGTACTCAGCCCTTGCTTGTAAATTGCCATCAAGTAACAGCCCTCTTTACAGCATAATCATCTTTCTGGCTTTGTTTAGTTAGCCATTTGAACCATTAATAATTTGAACATCATCATTCATGAAGCCAATTGTACAAAAAGCAATGATTAAATCAATAAGAAAAAATAATGAAATGTTTCATTACTGTAAGGGTAAACTGGATAATGAATGAAAAGGAGCCACAAATGGTTACGTACTTGATTTTTCCCTTTTAGCATCAAGAGGTTGGTGACTTTTCCAAAAGGGAGGCCTAGTGAAATGACTTCTGCTTCTGAGACTTCAATAGGAATCTTGCGGATGTGAAGAACGCGAGAGGGAATGCAGGGAGATCGGTCTCCTTTAAATTTCTTGCTGTCATTGCCATTAGCTGGGGAAGGAGCGAGAAAGAAAGAGAGAGAGAGAGAGAGAGAGAGAGAGAGAGAAAGCATGAGAGAAAGAGAGAGAGAGAGACAGTAAGAAAGATAAGAGATATATAATTGTAACCAGTCTTCAAACTAACAGACTACAAGGTAGCATGCGTCAGACAGAGTGTCATCTCTACAGCAAGACAGATCAGCAGCTACAAGTGACAAAAGCATAGCTTCTTGTCCAGGATTTGCATCAGAACCTGAAAAGGCCTGGCCCAAGTGCAGACAGAGGATGCAAAATGCCTAAGAAACTCAGAAAGCTAATTGGGAAAATGGGCAGGGGAAAATACAAGATGACATTACACAGAACTAAAGTCACTTTATTTTTCTACTGAAGCAAAAACAAAAATCAAAGAATAATTCTCTACTGCACTTCTAGTGCTTTTAAAAAAATACATAAATAATATTTGTAAGAGTTCTTTGTTGCTGAATTTTCATTCTATAAGAACAACTGTCTTTCTACCTTTTGGTTAACTGTTTGTTCTTCAAAAGTTTCTCATTTGTGTCTATTCATGGATGACAAGTTGAACTATTATTCCTGAAAACACTTTAAGCTCCTTACTAAATCATACAATGCAGATGCTTCCAAACTTTAACTGTCACTTTTTCCAGTGACATTTCTTTGTAGATGATAATGAAAACAAAAAGATTGTGTGATTTTGGCAATTTACTTCAATTTTGTTTTTTGCTCTGATTGAAGTAAAGCTTTGCAAGTCCACCATAACAAGGTTGGCACTTTGATATGGTGGCATTATGAGGTGAACGCATATCCTCTACTGCATGGACTTTGGGTTTAAATTAGTTAGTTCCACTTAGCAGTTTTCAATTCAAAATTAGATGGTTTCAAGATAATAAATTATTTTACAAAGCATCCTTGAACAAGTGGAATTTGAGAAGTACCTCAAAAACTAGCATTCTTCCTCATTATTTTCAAGAAATTATCCTCCTTTCAACTTTAATTGCAAACATGATTTTTTATTCTTCTCTATGTTAAGTTCTTAAAAACAAAAAATAATGGAAAATTACATAATTAGACAGGAAATTTTGCAATTGTTAATGAAATAATAAAAATCCTCTATGATCCATGTGCAGCAGCCTGTTCTTGACTTTTTTCTCCCATTTCATGTCCGGGTATTGCCTGCTTGCCATTCTGCACTACACATACACATATTCTGTGTTACATCCTACAAAGATACCCTTCAAACGGGGTAGTATAGTTGCATCTTGGGTTCAGGTTTGAGGATCCTCTAGATAATTTAACTTGGATGTATAAGATAATTGACTTAAAATTATTCCAAACAAATACATTTAATTGCATACCAGAAGGGTAGGGATATCTTGGCGTTTTTAATTTCCTTTTTTTTAATAATAATTTTATTGAAATCACACAACATTCCATACAAATAGATCAATTTTACAAGAATAGGATTGAAAACAAATCAGCCCCAACCCCTGAGAATGAGAGCATGGGTAGCAGAATAAAACTTAAACCTAGTAAAAATAAGTAAATAGATAAATTAATAAGTTAATATAGATAAATGGAGAAGAAAAAGAAAATGGCGAGAGAATCTGCTTCCTCGGGGCTTTAAAAGCTTATTCTAGAATGTTATTGATTAGATCCTGCCAGGTTTTCAAAAATTTCTGCACAGATCCTCTAAGTGAGAACTTTATTTTTTCCAATTTCAAATAATATATAACATCAGTTACCCACTGACTTAAAAGAGGAGAGTTAGGATTCTTCTAGTTTAGCAAGATAAGTCTATGTCCCAATAGTGTAGTAAAGGTGATCACAGTTTGTTTGTCCTTCTCCACTTTAAGCCCATCTGGGAGACCACCAAACACAGCTGTTAGTGGGTTAGGAGGGATTGTGACACCAAGGCTGTCTGAAAGGCATTTAAAAATTTTGGTCCAGAATGATGTTAATTTGGTTCAGGCCTAAAACATGTGACCCAGTGAGGCTGGAACTTGACTGCAGCGTTCACAGGTTGGATCTTGCCCTGGAAACATATTGGACAATTTTAAGCAAGACAGATGCGCTTGATATATAATGGTGAGTTGAATAATTGTAATGGGCGGCACGGTGGCGCAGTGGTAGTGCTGCTGCCTCGCAGTTAGGAGACCCGGGTTCGCTTCCCGGGTCCTCCCTGCGTGGAGTTTGCATGTTCTCCCGTGTCTCGTGGGTTTCCTCCGGGTGCTCCGGTTTCCTCCCACAATCCAAAGACATGCAGGTTAGGTGGATTGGCGATTCTAAATTGGCCCTAGTGTGTGCTTGGTGTGTGGGTGTGTTTGTGTGTGTCCTGCGGTGGGTTGGCACCCTGCCCAGGATTGGTTCCTGCCTTGTGCCCTGTGTTGGCTGGGATTGGCTCCAGCAGACCCCCGTGACCCTGTATTCGGATTCAGCGGGTTAGAAAATGGATGGATGGATGGATGAATAATTGTATGCTTTGCGCATATGGAGCTTGAGTGAATTCTCTGCATGGTTACCTTCCACTCCTTTTCTGAGATGTTGAGTGAGAGATCCTTTTCCCACTGTCCTCTTGGATCTTTGAAAGGGAGGGACTGTAAAATGGTTTAATAAACTGCAGAGATGCTGTCTAAGTCCTTGAAACTGATCAATATTTTTTCCAGAATAGAGGGAGGTGGGAGGTGAGGAGAATTGGGTAGGTTCTGTTTAACAACGTTTCTAACTTGAAGATAGTGAAAGAAATGTGTTGCTGGAAAGTTAAATTTAGAATGTAATTTTTCATACAATGCAAAGACGCTGTCTATGTACAGATCACTAAGTGAATTAATCCCAAATGTTTTCCAGACACTAAAAACTGCATATGTTTGCGAGGGCTGAAAAAGGTGGTTCTCATGCAGAGGTGCCACCGACAAAAGATTCTCTATCTAAAAGATGCTTCCTACATTGGTTCCATATTCTGAGTGAGTGAAGCACAATTGGGTTGTTAGTATATTGGCGATAACTTGCATTTAATGGGGCGCAAAGCAAGGAATATAAAGAAGTACTGCAGGATTTTATTTCTATTGCAGACCAAACCTGTATATGTTCATCTGTTTGTGTCCAGGTTTTTATAGTTTGTATGTTTCCTGCACAGTAGTAAAATTAAAAGTTAGGTAGAGCCATGCCACCTTCTGCCGTTGGCCTTTGTAGGGTCGCTCTTTGGATACGTGAATGTTTTGAATTCCAAATAAATGTGGTTATGGTTGAATCTAATTTCTTAAAAAACAATTTACTGCTGTATCTTGGGATGTTTTGAAATAAAAAGAGAAGCTTAGGGAGGATATTCATCTTAATAATGTTAATTCTTCCAGCTAAAGTGAGGTGAAGGGTTGACCATCTATGCAAGTCTTGCTTAATTTTTTCCATACAGACAGTGAAATTTTGTTGATAAAGAGCTTTATGTTTACTTGTGATGCTTACCCCATGGTATTTAAACTGAACTGCAATGATAAAAAGGAAGGCGGCCATTCTAATACTGTGTGCTAGAGAATTCACTGGAAAGAGCACACTTTTAGTCAAATTAATTCTGAGACCAGAAATCTTTTTAAATTTTGTTAGTGCTGTTAGGACTGCAGGCACAGTATTTTGAGGGTCTGATATATACAGTACTATATCATCTGTATATAGAGAAATTTTCTCTTCAAGTCCTTCTCTGATAATCCCCTTTATCAGATTAGCATTTCTACAGTGAACTGCCAGCGGCTCAATGCTCGATTGCAAAACGTAGTGGTGACAAGGGGCATCCTTAAGTAGTCTGAATTAATGTTGTTAATACAGACTGAAGCTTCTGTATTGGTATACAGTAGTTTGATCCATGTACAAATGTTCGGGCCAAACCCAAATTTCTCCAATGTAGTGAAAAGGTAGTTCCATTCAATCATATCAAATGTTTTTTCTGCATCCAAGGATAATAAAATCTCTGGGATGTTTGACTTTGCGGGTGAATATATTACATTAAAACAGGCATCGAAGATTGGACGCTAAGTGTCGGCCTTTCATAAATCTAGTTTGATCTTGTTATATTACCGAAGGCAGCACTTTCTCCATCCTTCTAGCTAGGACTTTGGAGAGTATATTAACATCATTATTTAGAAGTAAAATTGGTCTATATGATGCACATTGTAATGCATCCTTATTTTGTTTAGGAAAGACTGTGCTAGGGGAAAAGTCTGAGGTAGAATTGTATTGTCTCTAGCTTCTTTGAATGTTGCTAATAGGAGGGGAGCTGGGTGAGTGGAGAACTTCTTATAAAATTTGGCAGAGTAACCACCGGGGCCTGCTGCTTTCCCACTCTGAAGTGACTTTATAGCATCTAATAATTCTGATAGTGCCGGCGGTTTATCCAATTCCTTTCTATTAAACCATTTCAGTTTAAGTAAATGGCAGCTCCTCACTGACACTTCCAAATAATAACATTCAACTACAAAAGCCATTTTAAAAACAACTTACAAGCATTTTAAAGTGTGATTCAACCCACAGTGTTTTCCAAACAACCCTCATTACCTCCAGTTTAAAATCTGAATGTAAAATGTGTGGTTCCTACTATTTTCAAATCAGGAATGTTTTGAAGTTTTAGTAAGGCAGCCAGTATTTGTAAGATATGAGGAAAAAATACACTGAATAAGTAATAATAAAGAGGTGTATCAAATAATTACATACATTACAGGTTATGTGCCAAGAATGCATTGCACAATCTCATTACAGTTTGCTGCATTCACTTTATTAACCTTGTTACTACTAAAAGGCAAGGTCCATATTCCAGCTGTAAAACGGTTATTACCTTTAACCCCCAGTAATGTTCTATAGTCAGTCAAATCCTGCAGGCTGGTCAACCGTGAATAAACTTCATCAGCCTATGAACACTTCCAGAGAGGGAAATCAATGCTCCTTTTTCCTACTTTATGAATAAAACAATGCCCATCCATCTTATATAGTACAGTGGAACCTCTAGATACGATCACCTCTGTATACGAGAAATTCAAGATAAGAGGAAAGTATGAGCGAAAAATTTGGATCTAAATACGAGCATTGGCTCGCGTAACGAGCCACGAGCCAGGCTGTGGTTATGCGTGATGCGTTTCCCGATCCGCCTCGACTCGGGGATTCACCCAAGCTGACACTGCCAGCCCGTCAGCTCACTTAGTGTTCCTTGTTCTCCCGTAGCGTGAGGATCTACGCATTTGTGCGCTTGTGATTTCATTGTTTCGCTGTAGCAGTTCGCTGTATAAGCGTATCCAAAAATATCGTGGACATGCAGACGGAGAATAGGAGACGATTGCCCTCAAGGAGAGAGAGAGAGAGAGAGAGAGAAGGAGGGAGAGAGAGAGAGATGCGTGCACATGCGAGAGATAAGCAGAGAGAGAGAGAGACGTGCGCGAGCGAGCAAGAGAGATAAGGAGAGAGAGGCGCCCGCGAGCAAGCGAGAGAGATAAGGAGAGAGAGAGAGAGACGCGTGCGCGAGCGAGAGAGTATCAGTTATGTTCACATGACGCTGAGTAAACAAAGAGTATCCATACTACTTGTATTGCAAGACATCGCTCGTTTTATCAAGTCAAAATTAATTAAAAAATTTAGCTCATCTTGCAAAACACTTGTAAACCAAGTTAGTTGCAAACCGAGGTTCCACTTGTATATATTATTTATCAGTGTTATTTGTTAGGAAAATTGATTTTTATGTTGATATTTTTGGGGGTGCGGAACGGAATAACTGGATTTCCATTATTTTCAATGGGGAAGTTTGTTCTAGATACGAGAAATTCGCTATACAAGCTCATTGCTGGAATGAATTAAACTCGTATCTCAAGGTTCCACTGTACAGTATATTATTACACCAAGTAAAGACCATTTATCCATCCATGTTCTAATCTGCTTATGTAGTTCAATAATACAGATAACTGCCATCTATTTTTGCAACAACTAGTTCTCTCTCTGCAGGACATCGGCTCATTTGGGCACACTCACGTACATACCACCACTAGCTCATAATGGGCTAGTTTATAGGTGAGAATTAACCTACCCACTCAGGGTGCATTGGTAAAAAGTACTTAATGAATACTGCCTGCCAATATCGAGTACTGATGCGAGGACTTGTTTTAGGATGAGAAGAATGATGCTGTTTTCTACGGCAAATACAAAAGAACAATACAAGTTTATTTAATAACACCATAGTGAATAAAGTATACAGCGTTTTTGAAAAAAAAAAAATACTATTTTTCTTGTATTTATGCAGTGTGGCACAGTGGTTAAAGCTTTCCACTGACACTGTGTGACCCTGAGCAAGTAACTTAACCTGCCTATACTCCAATTAGAAAAAGAAAAAAAAATGTAACCAGTTGTATCTCAAATGTTGTATGTCATTGGGGAAATAAATAAATGTATTAAATTAATAATTACTGTCAATGTTTAGAATATTAACTGAATAACAGATACAAACTCATTTAACAAATTGTAATTTAAAAAAAGTGTCACTTATTCTTGGCAACTGAAAAAATCAGCTAAATAAGCTTTTGAAATGTAAGAAGCAAGTATTTTTTTTTTTTTTTAAACAATAATATCTTGGCTCTGCCACAGATCACTCCATTTCTTCTGACAGCTCGAACTCTCGAAGCTGCACTAAAAAGCCCTTCGGGTACCACAGAGTGCTGACCGAGACATATCTAATCTTAGTAAGTGTATCAGGTTCATATACAATAAGTATGTCTGCACTTCAAATTCAACAGGTACACAGTAGAAGGAACTTTTTACCTGCTTGTCTCCTGAGAATAGTGACAGTAATAACAGTAACAGATAGTAATAACAATAAAAGACACATAAATACATTTGTCATGTATGTCCTTTTTTCTGCATTAAGCTTACTTTTTGCTAACAGTGCATCTGTAAAGCATGAAAAACATATGACTTATAAACTGCTGCTTAATGAGACAATTTAATGAAGATGACATTTGAAAATGTAGGCCTTCACAAATATGGGAATTTCTGTACAAACAAAATGTATCATTTAAAAGAAAACACTCTCTGACATTTTATCTTGCTGTCAAAAACTGAGATTTACACCGATTTACCCTGTGTATGCTTCACTAAGTAGGCTCTTATATATAAACTGAGGCTCCCTGAGCCTTTACATGTTTTACAAATGAAATAACTGAATGTACTAGAGGTTCCACTGTGATAGTCTTTAAGGATTTCCTCCTTATCATTGTTATGAACAAGATTAACTAGCTCAGGAGAAAATGAATTTGGAGCAGGAAATGGAGAAAATGGGAAAACAAAGGGTTGTGAAAAAAAATCAGGCACTTTTGTTAAAGCATGAAACATTCACCAAAAATCAGAGATTACTAAAGCAAAGCCTTTAGAAACTTTTCCTAATTTTCTACCATGAATCACTACTTTGATTTTAGAATTATATCCAGATACTCAGATACTGGTACATGTGCCCCCCCCTTAGATAGTCCTGGTAATGAAGACAATTTGTGCGGACATTCTCGGTAACAAAGTCCTGCAAGATTGCATAAACACAAAATGGTGGTTTAATGTCATAAAATAATGCAATAAATTCTAATTATAAAGAGACAAACATCAGAAAATAACAACACAATTGACTTCAGGGGTAAAAAATAAAATATTTACAACAGTTGCTATTCGTCACTAATGAAGATATGGTACAAGCTGACCACTCAAAAATATAAATAACCCAATCTAGAAATTATGAGTTTTCTGTACTGCCTCTGCCTCACTAATGATTACCAACCAGGACACTTTTGTTACCACTAGCCTAAATCCTCTGACAGTGTTTCTAAAGCACTGGGTCATGACCAACTTTTGGGTCTCAGGCAGCCACTTTTGGGTCGCAGAGTTGGTATTCTTTAAAAAATTAGTGTGTCCAACCATCGTGGTCAATCCATAACCCCTTGAGCTCTAACTGCTCTGTTTGGCGACGATACTTTCATGGGGAAAAAGTGGGCAAAAAGGTTGACAAACACTGCTCTAGGACCAAATTCTCCAACAATTTCACTTAACTGTAAATGGCTGGTCAGGCTAAAATTGCCTTTGGGCAAGTTAGCACAAATTAATTTTTTGTACACTGTTAAACAGAGTCGCCACAATGTTAGGTGTCGTTCCCATGCAATTTACTGCTCAGTCAGTGACAGTACCATTACTATCTAAAACGAACATTGTAGATATTAAACGCATTTGCATGAGTGTATCAGGAACAGCAGTCCTGGTGGGGTTTTCATGCATAATGCTAACGTGTATACTGAGAGTGGGGAACAAGCCAAAAAATATCCAATTGATGAACATTATGTGGTTGAAAATAGAACATCGTTAAGAAGGCTCAAAAACTTGTACAGAGTCATGTAAAATAGTGTTAACAGAGGCATAACTGAATGCATACAACACTACATCGTATCAGCGCTGGCATGCAGCAGGTAATCACCCAAACAAGTTCAGCTCCTGCCAGCAAAAAATAAGATCAGGCAGTAGAGTATGGAAAGGAACAACAATCGTTAACACTTCTGACAGTGGAAAAATTGATGCCTGGTCTAATAAATTATACTTCCTGCTAAATGACACTGATGAGTGAATCATAATATAAGGAAGCTCTGAAGAGTTTGGAGAATAAAAATGTAGACTGATGGTGCAGATGCAGAGGTGCCGGGCATGCTTAATAGCGTTTGTTGAGTCTTTGGTATGACTAGAGGTAATCTGAATGCAATGAGATATGTAAACTTCGTGGACAGTGTGTCTGCAAATGGACCTTTATCATACAATGAACCATGACAGAATGCTAGAAGGTCCTGAAGTGTTCAAGGAGCAGACGAACAACACAAACATAACAACAAGCTACTGTATATGATCAATCATGTTTGTAATAGTAAATTCACCCCAAAACAGTGGCCTCTCCTGAAAAAAACAAATCATATCAAACATCTTTGTGAATGGTAAAAAGCTGTTATAAGTTGATGATCTGACACCAGCTACTGTGCAAGAACTTTTGAATACACTAATGTAAACACTGCCCGACAATGTCATGCTCCTTTCCGACTCCATAGCCAAACAAATACAGTGGTGATCCATATTCCTTCATAAATGAGACTTAGAATGTTGTCAGATTTACACACTTGTCCTAAAAGTAGGTGAAGAGAACACAATTGAATAAATGAGACAAAAATATCATACTTAACCATTTATTTACTGAGGAAAATGATCCAATGTCACAAATCTGTGAGTGGCAAATGTATGTTGAACCTTTGCTTTTAGTACATGGTGTGATTCCCTTTTGCAGCAACAACTGCAACTAAACATTTCCAGTAGGTCTTGATCAGTCCTGTACATCGGCTTGGAGGAATTATAGCCCATTCCTCCATATAGAATTGCCTCAACTTAGGGATGTTGCTGGGTTATTTCAAATAAACTGCATGCTTCAGGTCCACCCGCAACATTTGCATTGGGTTAAGTTCAGGACTTTGACTTGACCATTTCAAAACCTTTATTTTAATTTCCTTCAGTCACTCTTTCATTGAATGACTTTTGTGTTTAGGGTCACTGTCTTTGCATGATCCAGTTTCTCTTGAGATGTAGTCTACAGACAGAGGTCCTGACATTTTCTTTTAGAATTTGCTGGTATAATTCACAATTCATTTTCCCATTTACAATGGCAAGCTGCCCTGGCCCAGATGCAGCAAAACAGGCCCAAAGCATGATAGTACCGCCACCATGTTTCACAGAGGGAATGAGGTTCTCATGCTGGAATGCAACGTTTTTCTTCCTCCAAACATAACTCTTCTTATTTGAACCAAAAAGTTCTATTTTGGTCTCATCTGTCCATAAAACATTACTCCAAAATATTTCAGGCTTGTTCACATGCTCTTTAACAAACTGTAGACCGGAAGCAATGTTTTTTTCTTTTCTGGAAAGAAGTGGTTTTCTCCTTCCAACCCATCACTGTTTTTCAGTGTTCTCCTGATGGTGAACTCATGAACATTAACCAATGAGAAAGAGGCTTTTAGTTGCTTAGAAGTTACCCATGTTTTTTTTGTGACCTTGCGGACAATCACACACCTTGCCCTTGGAGCGATCTTTGTTGCTCGACCACTCCTGGGGAGAGTAACGATAGTCTTAAGCTTCCTCCATTTGTACACAATCTGTAACTGTGGATTGGTGCAGTCCAAACTTTGGTTTTGTAGCCTTTCAAAGCACAATGAACATCAACAATTCTTTTTCTGAGGTCCAGTTAAATGTCCTTTGTCTGTGGCATGATACACTGATACTGCACAAACGTGTCTGAAGATGAAACCCTAGACAGAACCCTATTCTTTAGTATAAACAGGGTGCCCATTCACACGTGATTGTCATCACACTGATTGACAACACCCGACTCTAATCTTACCGTTAAACTACCTGCTAGGATCACATAATTTTGCCACTCCCAGATATGAAATACTGAGTGAATTTCCTCAATAAATAAATTATCGAGTATGATATTTTTATCTCATTAGAAAATCGGGTGACGTTTTAAGTCATATTTTTGCAGAAATATGGAAAATTCCACCGTACATTCTGACTGTTTGATCAAAAGACTGAATTTCTACAGGGCGAGCATACTTAATAAAAATGTGATCTTGATGAAGGATACTAACCAGTGACTTTGTGCATCTGCATACACCCTACATTCATTACACTAGTGTTTCTTAAAGAAAAGGTGCGTCATAGGTCACCAGTGTTGGGTCACAAGCAAAAAACTGACAAGCTCAAATCGACAGCATTCTTTGATGTAATTTCTCTTACTTAATCATGCTTGTTTCATTTTATAATTTATTTCATTATGATTGTGATCATATTTCTTCTCCCAAGAGGAACAACAAAAAACCTCCATCCACTCTTCTATTTGCATGTGGGAAGCCTGATGAAGTCATCAATGAACGTTAATAGGTAAAGGTGGGTACTAAGGCCATAAAAGTTCAGACCCACTGGTACACAAAAAGTATTAACATCCATAGCATGGCTTATTGTAGGGCATCCCCTTGGCAGAAGAATAAGTAACAATAGCAAAAAAATAGCTTGGCCAACAGCTCTGCCTAATACAAAAAAATCCTAACAAAGTCATATCAAACTTAACATACTTCTAAAATATGAATAAAAATGGCCTTCAATAAACACAGAATCCAACAAGTGAGAAACTCATTCTTCAAGATTATGACATGTTTATCTGCAAGCCTCTCTCACTGACTGTAATTTAAGAGTCTGTGACTCCAAAATTCAAAAATATGTACAAATGTAATAATGCAGAAAACTATCATCATAAAGGGACAAAAGTTCTGATGCATTTTAGACTGTATCCCTCCTGCTGTACTTGGTGAAAACCAAACACAACACCTAGTATTGGCTGCGTTTTTGTTTTGAAGATATTTTGTTCCTTCAAGTCTTAGACATCTTGTGATCACTGAACATAAATTATGTTTCTACTAGGCTTTTCTACTGAAGAATATCAGACCATCTGTTTATTACCTGAAGCTGAAATGTAATTGGGTCAAAGAGACAGACAACGATCACAAGTCATATGTCTACATCAACAGTTGAAGAAGTTCTGGAATGGTCAAGTAAACAAAGTAACTAAAAGTGTTGAGGCACTGCAAGAAAAAACGTTTGTCTTAGAAAATGATCCAAATATTGTTGAGCTGAAGTAGCCTTCAGTGTAGTTATAATCACTGAATATAAAATCCTGGCGGGGACACCTCATAAATTCAACACACTATATGTATCTAATCATTATTATACAGTACTCGAAATACAGATAAGCTCAGCTACATACATCTCCTCTTGGCTTTAATTTTCTACTCTCAATATGGCAACAAAAATGTGTGCGTTACCCATTTTGCAATACTAATATGGGTATAATACTAAAACAGTGTACTGTAGAATGCTAAAGTGATGGCAAGAGAAGAAAGTAAAAAAAAAAAGTTTTAAGTAAACAGTTCCTTTTAGAATTGTACAGTGATGTAAATATGAATTACTGTGTCATCTCTTGAACTCATTCAGAAAGGGCTGACCATATTCAGTCAAAGTTAAGCTGCACAAACAAACCTGTGCAAATAGGGTTACAAAAGCTGTATGCACCAGACTGTTTATTGACAAAGCACACTTTTTCTATAATCTACTGGCATAGTTTAAAGAATCATACTAGAATGCCTAAGCAATTACACAGAAAAAATACTTCTTGAGCACAATAAAGATATCCTGGCTCCAATTTGATAGAGCTATAGTTTTCAAATAAGAGCAAAAAAGCAAGCTATTGTAACTACCCATCCATTCACAATCCAAACCTAAATCATCCCACCCAAGGCAGCGGTGAAACTGGAGACCATGCCAGCTAGCACTGGGAGCAACCAAAACAGGCAGGTCTTCTCAACAACAGAACAAAACAAAACAGCCACTTGTGACAACTTGGAAAACAAAGTGAGCTAAAATACTGACATATGTGTATAATCTGGAAATGACCCAAGTACTTAACTAATATCAAGACACACATTCTGAGTGCTTCATCACTAGGGAGTAGATTAATTATTTTAAAATGGCAATGAAAACACTACATCTGTCTAGTCAGCCAAAAAGTCAGACTGGAATATTTGTATTAAAAATAAATATACCACGTATCAGAATACATTCGAACATGAGTTAAAAATTCTGAGGACTACATTTATGTTTCAGCTGTGCTATTTTTATACTAAATAAGTTTGTAATTAATGTTACTTTTGTGAATGCAGTGTGCAAAGTGAAAACTGTAGGTGTGAAATGACAGTAACACTCGCCACTCCACAGAAACGTCATTAAATGTAAGCAAAAGAATGTAATCAATGAGAAAATGGAACAAGACACACTTTGCACTGCACCTTTATTCTGTAATGCACATAGTAAACCCAGAAAAAAAATCACTTGTGGTCCCACAGACATTATAAATGCACTCAATCAATTTTTCTCAACCGCTATGCTTCTTTTAGCTTCTAGAGGCAAAAAGACGTAATGTTCTCTCTTTAACAATATAAAAATAGAGGCACTGGTGAGGCTTTAAATATTTTTGAAATGAAGCAACCTAATGCATTAAATACTGCATTGTGATGGTCTTCAAGTATTTCACCCTCATTGTAAATATTTAGCAGACACCTTTTTTTAAGGTAATTTAGGATAAATCTGCAAAATGAGTGTGTAGTAATCTGGAAACTACTATGTTAAATAATACAGAATAAAATATTAAAAAATGTACATGAAGCATTGGTTATTGTTTGCCTTAAAATAAATGAAAACAGCAGCTGGTGGACAACAGGTAAGTACTGCTGGCATAAGCAGCCAGTCAAGGAATAACACACTTGACGTAAAAAAGAGCTAAGTTGTCACAATGTCTCATTCTAAAACTTCTTAAAGGTTGTCAATGTTTCTACTTCAACAACAGGTCTTGGTATTTTTCTTCTGATACACACCATTCTTTGCATCTTTGGGACATGTCCTCAAGACCTGGGATGCACTTTGTTGCTGTCTTCTGCACAGCTTCAAGTGCTGCTTTGTCCTTCTTGTCGTGTAGAGACCAAAACTGCACACAATACTCCAAAGGTGTTCTCACAAAGCATACCTCGATATATAGTCAAACTTTTTTTACAATACATGCATCTGTTTATGTAAAATGCACCTTCTATTTATATAGTTTGTGTGCTCTACAATAAATATTTCAAAGCTTTGTACTAGAGTGGCACAAGACTATTACCTGAGCTCAGATGTAATTCACTGATGTGAGAACAAACCCACCCTTCTACACATTCAGCAAATAAAGACCTTTGACTCTGCCCATTGCCTATTTCCTTGAAAAAATAAGCAACAATAAAAAGGTTTTAGCTATACAGTTAACATTGTGAATGGATTATCTGACCTATGGCTAGCATAGTTTCACAACTGCCCAGTGTGTTTTTTGTGTTTTAAATACAATTTCCTACAAATAGAGGTTGTCCCCAGGTTATGTACGTCTGACCTACGACATACGAACGGGGCCGCAGCTGTGACGCATGCACCTCAGTAACTGCTGCTCCATCATCTTCAGCCTGGGGACGCTGCAAGCGGTGGCTGGACGGAGGCTGGAGGGTGATTTCGCTGCTCGCGCAGTGTAGCGTCCCTCGGGCAGATCCCAGCGGCAAGCAGTTTCACTGTCCGTCCACCAGACACGGCTGCCCGCTCATTCTCGGTGGTGGGCTGGCAATGCTGCAAGCGGTGACCCAGTTGTGGCTGAACGGGGGGGCGGGGGGTAGCATTGTAGTGTGCCTCGGATGGCTGCGTGTTGAATGGGGGCGGTGGTGCGGCGGACACTGCAGGCAGCATGCTGTAGTGGAGGTGACTGTGAGGTCGGCTGGTGATGAACCGCCCCTCGCTGCCCCCATTCATTCTCAATGGCAAGCCTGCTTGTACTGTTACACACATAGTAGGAAGTTGCCTCTTGTCAGTACAGGGTGGCCCAGATCTAATTATGCAGATCCAGATTGTCTGGATGACTTTGATTTATGCAGGGGACGATTCCAGTTCGGCACGAAGACGATTCTTCATGTCATCAGTTCGATTACTTCTCGATGGTCCAGGATTTTTCGGGTGATTTTCTATGTAATAAACTGAACAAGTTATAGCGTAATGAAAATTGCATGATTAGATCTGGACCACACTATACATCAGACGTATTGATGTAAGGTGCCTTCCGGCTGTGATAGCGTGTACAGTGCTGTGCAGAAGAGCTCATCTTAACGTTTTGTCTTCACCCTTCAAGAATGTCTCTGAAACACAAATCTGATGCAAATGCTGGTGATACAGTAAAGAAGAGGAAAACCATCACCATTGAAAAATAAAGAAGAAATAATAAAAAGGCCAGAGAGAGGTGAAACTCCATCATTCATTGGCAGAGCACTTGGTTACAGTCGGTCAATAATATCATTTATTAAACTAATGTACCTGTTCTGACTTACATACAGATTCAACTTAAGTACAAAACCAACAGTCCCTATCTCGTACGTAACCCGGGGACTGCCTGGATTTAAAACTATTGTTGTGCATTTTTAGAAGAATTTACAAGCTGCTTATAATCCTGAACCACTTACTGGTTTAGTATTATTGTAGCCGAGTTTGAGCTGAAAAGAAAAATATAAAGTATTTTGAAATTGCAGTATGTAATTCAGTTTACTCTCTGGGGAGGGTGAAGTTCAGCACAATTGATTGAAATTGTTTTGCATTTTAATTAATAACTTTGTGATATTTTATTGTGTACAAGCAACAAAAATGCTGACAGAAACCTTGGATTACTGATTTTCCAGTGTGCACCTTGTCAAATATTATGCAGTTTTCAAACTGGACGACTTGGACAAAGACCATGCCTTGTCACATTAATCAGTTACAGCTGTGTTTGCAGGGTGGCAAGTCACACAAGCAGTTCCATTCATAGACATGATAACTGATCTTGTTTTAAGGGAGGGCAATGCTGTTCACAGAACACATACTTGCAAACATATTGAAATGTCATGTACATTAGAGCATAGTTCATTTGTTTTGAAGTAATCAAACATGTCATGTACAGTAGGGGCTTCATGCTCTTATGAAAATTATATATTACAATGATATTGATGCAGACTCATCAGGTTCCAAGGACTGACATTGACAACAAGAGCTGTGTAATTTTGAAAAAAAAATTGATCAAGCTGAAGATAAATATGTTGATTAGTGTTATTTGAATTTGTGCTGAACATATTATATGACATGTGAACTTTGTACCGCAAATTCTGTGTGTTTTTTTTTTTTGTTTTTTTTAATTTAAGTTGGCTATTCCACACTTTCTCTAAAATGTGTGTCTTATGCGCCTTTCCGGGCCTACCAGTTCAAATTTAGGGTGCTTTCACTTGCACCTATGGAGTGTGTAGTGTCGCAAAGCGCATACAATCAGCATGATTTCATCTTTCAAGCTGCCTTTTGTTTTTGAACTGATTCTTGTGCCACTAGTAATTTGAACCAAACCAACAGACATACTGCAAAAAACTAAACAGTTTACATCTTTACAATGCAAATATCGAGTATGCCAGTCTCACAATTCACACAGGAAGACTAAAAAACAAAAAAGGATAGAATGGAGTGAAATTGGTCATACACTAACATCATACGAGGGGTGTTCAATAATTTATCTACCCCAGTAAGAATGGAAGTAGCTGGCCTGTTGAAACAGGTCTGGGTATGTTGTGACTCGTCTCCAGGTTACTCATGCACAGTTGTGGCTCAGTGTGAGACGAACACTCCAAGAGACAGGTTTTAGGAGGGTCCTCATGCAAATCAAGTAAGAAAATGCTAGATTTGGAGCAACACTCAGTGAGGGTAAAAGCCAAGGAGTTCCATGAATGCATGATTACAGTTTATGGTGAGTCTGCCCCATCATCCAACAAAGTAAAAGTTTGGAGCAAGCAGTTTAAGTGGGGTAGAGAGTCCATTGAAGATGACCCTCACACTGAACGGCCTGTGGAGGCAACTTCCACAGAAATGTACAAGAAATCTGAGGATTTCATTTTGTCAGACAGACGAATTAAGGTTTCCCGAACAGCTGAAGAAATGGGCATCTTGGCAGGTAAAGTCTGGAAGATAATTAATAAAAAGTTTGGCATGTCAAAGGTCAGTGCAAGATATGTCCCAAGAATGCTGATGCCATGTCAGGCAGCCATAAGGCAGTCAGAAGAACTTGGAGACGTTCTGTGAATTTGTTCGTCATTTGGTGATTGGAGATGAGACTTGGGTATTTCACAGAGATCCTGAATCGAAAATGGAGTCAATGCAGTGGAAGCACAAGTCATTCCCCACTCCCAAAAAAAAAAAAAAAAGACAGAAACATCTGCAGCCCAAGTCATGGCAACAGTCTTCTGGTAAATTGAATGACTTTTGCTTCTGCTGTTCACGCCACACAAGTCAACCATAACCGGGGAGAGTTACACCAACACAATGAGTAGGAGTCAATCAAGGAGAAAAGACGAGGAAAACTGACAGCAGGCATGCTGTTTCTTTATGACAATGTGCTAGTTCACATGTCATGTCAATCACATCTGAGAATGTGGGTTCCAGCAGCTGAACCATCCACCCTACAGTTCTGACCTGGCTCCCTCAGATTATTTCATGTACCGAGTTTTGAAGTAAAGACATTGAGGAAGCTATGACGTCCTGGTTTTAAGATCAAGCAGAAGATTTTTTGTTTTTTAAAAGGGTTAAAGTCATTGCAGGAACAGTGTATGAAATGTAAGGAGCTATCAGGGGACTATATTGAAAAATAAAACAGTTTTGAAATCTCTTCTTTCCTACTGAGGTAAATAAATTATTAAATGCCCCTCGTAGAAAGGCCATACATTACTGCTCTGCTGCCTGTTTGAATACCCCTGCATTCTGCTTAATTTATCTTCAGCTTTAAAAAATAAAGTATCTGGTTCTGTAATTTTAATTACTTATTAAAGAATTTCTCATGTTCCTTCCAGCTGCCAGATTCTCATGGGTACTGTCCAAATTTGGCAAATATGAGTTTTCATTTATTCTCTGCAATGACCAGTAACGTAAGAGGGTTAATGCTGGCTTTCTGGCTTCATCTAATAGCAGAGAGGGTAAATGGTAGCTGCCAAGGATTACTGTATTTCCAATATATATAGATATGAATAGCCTTAATTTTTTTTAATATAACTGCTGTTTTCTAAATGGTATCCTGTACACCTAATATTATAGACAAACTGTGAATGGTTCAACATACTACAAACTTGTAGATGTGATTTAAAATAAATAGGAAATAGTGGCAATGCACTGAACAACACATTCTCTCTCCAATTCATTTTTTTTTTTTCAGCTTGTTTCAGGCCCAACCACTTTCAATCAGTTTGCATTTCTGGCCCAGCGTAATGGCAATTATGTACCAGGAAATACAGCTAAATATGCTAAGCAAGAACTCATAGCGCAATCGTCTGAAAGGCAGACAATTGTAAGTACTGTTTGGCAGCACATGTCTTAGAAGCACAATCCGACTGGATATTCATCCCAAGGTTTCTTTTTATTTCTTTCAACGGACAGGAAAGTACATGTAGATATGTTGTGGCCTTGCTGTTAAGTCAAATCATTCTGTTTGTTGTGATGATGATGGGAATTTCACTTTTTTCTATTTTTGCTAAAAAATTAAAAGTATCAATGAAAAAGAATTTAGTCCAAGATTCTGCTATATCTATGCTGAGTTCACTTTAAGAGATTATCAGTAGACATTTGATGTACTAACACACACTTTACTTCAATACCAAGACTCACTTTCAGTACACAAAAAAGGGGGCATGTAAAATCAGATTTTGACTGTGCTCAGAACTGTTTTGACAGTGTAGTTAAAAATCTGAAAATCTATATATTAAAGTTACACATTCTTACACCAAAAATGGAACAAAACTGAATGAACCTAATAATGCAACTGTTACAAAACATTTCTGCTAGTATTTTTAAAATTACTATAATGTAGTTAGATACAATAACCACATATTATCAAGGAAAAATAAGTAACACAAGAATCTTCTCGATTTTGGAATCTTCTTCAAAATGAAGCTTAAGGCCTAATAAATTGTGTGACACCGAATCCTCCTGGAAATCAGCTGAAATGTCTCTGTTTATGCATAGTGGAAGCACAGAATTTTTTCCCAAGGGAGACTTTTAACTACAGTATACACAGATTTAGTTTGAATTCTAAAATTTCAAATGGTTTTCACTAGTTTTTCATCTATTCTTGTTTTGTTGTATTAATAGCATACTATATTTAGAAAATGCACGTAGCCATTTCCTTTTTTCATTCATGTATACATTTCAGCAAAATAACTTAACTTTACCTGATGATGGAATAAGACAACAACTATAAATGACAGAAAGTCACAAAAATCAATGCCAGATTAAAACATCGTGTAAAGCACTAAATACCTAACCCTAGGACAACACTTTTTTGTTTCTTTCATGTACACCAGATTAACCTCTGTACCAAACAAATAATTTGTTATTCACTATAAAACATATTGCAAACAGAATTGTACATTCTCACTAGTTCAAAAACAAATATAGTACCTGCAGAAGGAGTAGAACTGTTCATGGTAGAAGGACCGTTAGCAAATCCAGAAGAAAGAAGCTCGTCAGATCCGCGCTGTAAAACAAAGAGAGACTATTTTACTGATACCTGCGATTACAAATAGAATACATGAAAATTAGTTACTCTTGGTTAATAAAATATTTCTGGTATCCTTACAGTTTACCTGTAACATCACTTATTTAGGTGTTGTGTTGCAAATGTATTATTCTTAAACTTTCTTCAGAGAACTGATGTTGACAATAAGCAACAACGAGATTCAAGCATCAGGGCACAGATAAGGAAGTGTTAACATCTGCAAGTAACATTTGAAAATTCAGCCAGTGTACTCAAATGAATTTATTTGTCATCAAAGAATTTTGCATTTATTATACATTTCTAACTAAAATAGCACAGATGACCCTTCACAAAAGTTTACACACCCATGGTCCTTATTATCATAGGTTGCCTCCTTGAGCCACAATGGCTGCTTGCTGCCTTTTATATAGTTGTCAATGAGGCCCTTTACCTTCTCAGGTAGTAAAACTGCCACCTCTTCTTGACAAAAAGCCTCCATGTCACGTTAATTCCTGCACATACTGCACAGCTGTCTACAGTGGCTTAATAATGCGGAGGTCCAGGAGCTGTGAGGGCCATTTCAGGACTTTCAATTTCTTCCACTGCAGCCAATGAAGGGTGAATTTGGACTTAGACTTTCAAACATGGTAAGAATCCAAAGCACAACTTCATCTCTGTGCATAGCTTTCAGGCTGATGCATGCATTCATCATGCTGTCAATTTAGACCAAACTTCCTGTTCTGCTGTAGGTCACCATGGTAAGAGCAGAGATCAACTTCCCAAGCTCCACAATAAGGATGGTGTGTTTCTCTTTATAAAACTTTTTTGATTCCTATTCAAATGTATAGTTTATGGTTGCCACTGGAGAAGTTCATTTTTTCATATTTTATCCCAGAAGTACTAACATTTCTGTGGCTGGCATTTGATATATTCCAAATGGGCTACTCTGTGCTGCCGATGAAAATGAGGCCTTTTATTGCTCTACCAAACCACCCATTTCTTTTTTATGTATTTCCTTATTATATGGGCTGCCACTCAACATTCTTTGTATTTGAGTACAAGTATTTTTTTGTATCTTGTACCATTTTTCCTGGAGGTTACCTTTTAAATTCTTATTAGTTAACTCCATCATGGTTTGGTATTCAAAGAACAACTATTTTCCTTTTTTTTTTTTAAATCAGCAATTAAATAGTGACTAATAATATTGTCAAATCTTTGGATATCTGTTTATAAACTTTCCTGATTCAAAGTGTTGATTATTTTTTCTTACAGGACATTTGACAGTATTTTTACCTATAGAAAAGATACTCCAGGTCACGTACAAAAATCTGCTTAACATACACATCCCGGGTAACTTAAGCACATCATTACAAAACATGGCATTGGGTATATTAACAAAAAAGTGAATGCATGGGCATCCCCTTGGCCTGTTCCAGCCACTTGGGTCCTCAACAATGAGGATCCTGCAAGCCAGATCACCCTCTGGGAATCGCAAAACACATGGCCATAGTGCCGTAACGGACGCTCCCTCACAATGCAGGTAATGTGCCTCATTCAGTGCTTCATGAGGAACTGCTCATTCAACACAAAATCAAACCAGCAGTACCCAAGGATTCTCCAAAGAGACACAGTACCAAAGAGGTCCAGTCTTTGTCTCAGGTCAGTGGGCAGCGTCCATGTCTCGCAGCCATATAGCAAGACAGGAAGTGCTAGGACTCGTTGTTTTGCATAGATATTGGGAGTGCCACACACCCCTTTCCAGCGACCTCATGACCGCCCATGCTCTCCCAATCAGTCTACTGAATTCAGTACAGTCACCAGAGACATGAATGACAGGTAAGATGATACTGAAGTAGCTCTGCAGGAATTTTTCTGGTTACATGAAGTTAACATATGGGTGAGGATTGTTAACATAGATATTGAAGTAAAAGACATAGATGTGCACACTAATACTGCAAGTATAGTAATAACTGTAGTTCCACATGCAGAGTACTGTATAGTGAAATACATACTTGCATGTCCAACCAGAATTAGAAAATATGTCCTGTTTGGCAGTAGTTCTAGAAAAATCACATCATCTTACAGTAACAGTCAGTAGCTGCTGGGTACCCCAAATCTGTATAAATATGCTTCTTCTTGCTGGTCATTATGAAAAAATATTGTATTAAAATGTATTATCAATTCCTGTGCTTTATTTATAATAAGAATTTCATATCTTCAGTGGCACAATCTCTGTATTCGTTAAAAACCTGCAGAACTGGAGGAAATGTGAAACATCTGTGTACTTTTGTTTCTATGTCAACCTATATGAATTAGCAATGAAATTATTCTTTTGTGCATGAATACTGGGGAACATTGAAATTAATATTTTAAAATAGAGTTGTATTATGCACAAACTACTCCATAATTCAAAGAAAGACAGGCCAAAGTTAATATAAAAAAGGGAAGCAGCTGCATAATTAGAAAAATGCTAAATGAAGAGCAGTTCAAAGCCAGGGTTTTATCATGTTTCATATTCAAGGGGCAAGAACATGATCGCACTCTGAAAATATTTTCTCAATTAGACTATATTTGGATGGAATTAGTTGCTCTGTTCACACAAACAGTGTATGGTCTGAACACTAAAAATAACATTTCTGAAATTAAAAAAAAAAAAAAAACTCAAATGAATTATCTATTAAACACCATTAGTGTGTACCAGTGAATAACTTGATGGTAAACATAGACATATCCTAAACTGAGAGGAGTGGACTTGTCTAACTTACACACAGATTAAACACATTACGAATTCATGTTCATTCTCAGTAGTTTTAACTGTGAACCACACCTACACACAAACACACATATTCATTGATGGGGATGTGCCACTTTGTGACCTTTGAAATATGGTTGCCAGGATCTCTGTGCAAATGACAGACACAGTTGTCCACAAACAAAGTAGGTACAAAGGTTTCTCCATGCAGTAGGTACTTAAAGTGCAGTCTGTTATGTTGCTGTAGGCAATTCAAGATTCAATTATTCCAAAACAGAACAATGACAGCAAAGATCTCAAGTCAAAATAAAATTAGTTAAAAATGCCAAATAAATATATATATAAAAAAATCATTTTCCTAACTATCTATACACTTCAGGTTAATCAAAATTTTGCAAAAGAAACAAATAACCATTTTCATTACCACATACAGAAGGAACATTTGATAAAAAGATTAAAATACTAAATAAGTGGATAAAGACTTAAAGGAGCTGAAATGCTAATCCCTTAAACAAACTACCTGTGAAGCAGTTACATAAAAAGTGTAACAAATGTTAATATACCACGATAATGTAAAGTTACCTTGAGTAAAAACAGCTATTAAATAAAAATGTCACCGGTTTCCATTTTAGTTTTAAATTGCATGACTGACCAGGAAGAGATTATGCATTATAGAAAAATATACAATTAGCTCAGCTACAGCTGTGAGTTTAAAGTGCAAATAAAACTTTTGGGAGAAACTTTATTAGATGTACCTTCTGAGTCTTTTAAGCCTTGAAGACAAAAATCTGCATCTTAAACAGTATATAAAATACATTTGTAAAATGCATAAGCTGCTAACCCAACAGTTGCAGCTATAGCTAAGTAAGATTTCAAATGCTGGACACACAATTTACACATATGCCACATTTTAATAAGACAACCTAATTCTGTTCTTTAGGTCTCTCAGGTATAAAAGCTATGATGAAATGGTCACATCTTCAGGAATACATCATCTAATAAACTAAGAGCACTATACAGCAATAGACCCAAGTCATGAACAGACCCTGAATAAAGTGTTAGTATATCACTCACACACATAGTGAGCCAATTTAGACTCATCAACCAACTAACACTATTCTAGAAGGAAAACCAGAGTACATCTGCTCTTATTCTTAAAGAAGAAAAATGACACTAGCACAATGACAATCAACATATGCTAAAATGTATTTTGCTTCACTTCCATAAACTTAATTGGGCTGCAGGTTGCAATTTAAATTATTACGCAGTAAATTTTTTATCCCACATTTATCCTAAGGGAGCAATCAAAATTGGTTTGAAACAGTTGTGGTCCACAGTCCCTCTGGCTGAAACACACAACATTCAACAAGTTAACTATCATCAGAACAGTAGCATTAATGTTACCAGAACTTGACACTGTCTTCTCTAAAAATGTCTATATATATTTATAGATTTATATACATTTTTATATATATATATATATATATATATATATATATATATATATATATATATATATATATATATATATATATAATGCCAATCAATGAACCAAGTGTAACTAATGGCTGAAACTACATCACAGATTATAGGGAGGCAAGGTGGCCAAAAACCTTTTACTTCACTTCACAAAGTAATATGAAATCAAAATTGTATATCATTAATAACTAAATAAATAATTCCAGGTGCAGTTTTCAGAAACTTTAAACAAAAAAAATAAATAAATAGGGAGATATATATATATATATATATATATATATATATATATATATATATATATATATATATATATACACACACACACACACACACACACATACATGCATACACGCACACTTACTCATAAACTCTGCCTCTACAAAATTAGCAGACATCAAATACCTTTTGCTCTTGAATAGCATATCAAGCTAGAGTTGCCTTTTTCAGACTTGAAGACTATCAGAGAGGAGCACAGCAATACAATAATCCAGATTATAAGGTAAGGAAAATAAGATAGAGGCCATGTAGGGCCAAGATGAAGTAAAAGAAAGGAACTCGAGGAAAGGGTGGATGTGACAGTGAAGACAGACAAGGCAGCAAGAGGAAGATTTCAGCAGAGAGAGAGAAGGGGGGCAGAGCTTGGCAACTGCAGAGGAAGCTATAAAAACCCTTTTCTGTTGTGGATAAACAAATTAACCTTAGCCAGCAAAGCTGTCACTGGAGCATGAAACCCAATACCCTGCCTGATAGAGCCCAAGCTATACCACCAGCATCACAGTTAAGATGATAAAAATAAATAAATAAAATGAGCTGCTGCTTTCGCAAGTTGATTAGCAATCACCCTAGAAACGCCTGTTCTTTGGTTATGTTGGGAACAGCTGTCCTGTATGCATGCAGGCTTACTCGCTAGGATTGCATTTGCCTGCTCCTTTGTCTACTGTATCAATTATTGAAGCTCACCCCTCCACTGGTAACCAGATAGCGCCGACAAAACAAAAGAGACACTACACTCTAATTAGAGGGCCTGTAAAGGGAGGGCTAGCAGGGGGCATGCTTAAAAAGAGAAAGACACTTTACTAGACATTGCTCTCAGTTAAACTGAAAAACTCCCTAATGTACAAACATGCACACTCTGTGTCTAAAAACAGCATCTTTTAAACAAATATAGTATTATAAATAGTATAAGAATGAAACAATTATTTTAAAAAGTGGGAAACACATGTACCCACAAAACCAAGGGTTCAAATATAGTTCCTGCAAAGATGATGCTACTTAAGACTTCCAAAGAATGTTTGCACAGTAGATTTAGTCAAATAACGGGTAATCTTTTTGTTCTAAAGTATACTTGACTCAGCATTATAATACAGGATGAGTCAAAATTATGTTAACATTTGAATGGCAGAAACAATTTATTCACAAAACATACTTCATATGTGCAAGATGATTTACAGGAATGTCTCAACCTCTTCTCCATCACGTTCAATACATGAATACCATATGTGGCACATAAACTGTCCATAAAAGTTGTATATACGTATATACATAGCAGTACCATTAATGTTAACAATTTTGATTTACCCTGTATTTAGTGGTTGAAAAATGTCTTTTCCTAGTAAAAGTCTACCTAAAATCTATCAACTTGCTTCCTTTAGACATACAGTGCATCCGGAAAGTATTCACAACGCATCACTTTTCCACATTTTGTTATGTTACAGCCTTATTCCAAAATGGATTAAATTCATTTTTTTCCTCAGAATTCTACACACAACACCCCATAATGACAACGTGAAAAAAGTTTACTTGAGATTTTTGCAAATTTATTAAAAATAAAAAAATTGAGAAATCACATGTACATAAGTATTCACAGCCTTTGCCATGAAGCTCAAAATTGAGCTCAGGTGCATCCTGTTTCCCCTGATCATCCTTGAGATGTTTAATTGGAGTCCACCTGTGGTAAATTCAGTTGATTGGACATGATTTGGAAAGGCACACACCTGTCTATAGAAGGTCCCACAGTTGACAGTTCATGTCAGAGGACAAACCAAGCATGAAGTCAAAGGAATTGTTTGTAGACCTCCAAGACAGGATTGTCTCGAGGCACAAATCTGAGGAAGGTTACAGAAAAATTTCTGCTGCTTTGAAGGTCCCAATGAGCACAGTGGCCTCCATCATCCGTAAGTGGAAGAAGTTCGAAACCACCAGGACTCTTCCTAGAGCTGGCCGGCCATCTAAACTAAGCGATCAGGGGAGAAGGGCCTTAGTCAGGGAGGTGATCAAGAACCTTATGGTCACTCTGTCAGAGCTTCAGAGGTCCTCTGTGGAGAGAGGAGAACCTTCCAGAAGGACAACCATCTCTGCAGCAATCCACCAATCAGGCCTGTATGGTAGGAGTGGCCAGATGGAAACCACTCCTTAGTAATAGGCACATGGCAGCCGGCCTGGAGTTTGCCAAAAGGCACCTGAAGGACTCTCAGACCATGAGAAACAAAATTCTCTGGTCTGATGAGACAAAGATTGAACTATTTGGTGTGAATGCCAGGCGTCACGTTTCGAGGAAACCAGGCACCGCTCATCACCAGGCCAATACCATCCCTACAGTGAAGCATGGTGGTGGCAGCATCATGCTGTGGGGATATTTTTCAGTGGCAGGAACTGGGAGACTAGTCAGGATAAAGGGAAAGATGACTGCAGCAATGTACAGAGACATCCTGGATGAAAACCTGCTCCATAGCGCTCTTGACCTCAGACTGGGGTGACGGTTCATCTTTCAGCAGGACAACGACCCTAAGCACACAGCCAAGATATCAAAGGAGTGCCTTCAGGACAACTCTGCGAATGTCCTTGAGTGGCCCAGCCAGAGACCAGACTTGAATCTGATTGAACATCTCTGGAGAGATCTTAAAATGGCTGTGCACCAACGCTTCCCATCAAGCCTGATGGAGCTTGAGAGGTGTTGCAAAGAGGAATGGGCAAAACTGGCCAAGGATAGGTGTGCCAAGCTTGTGGCATCATATTCAAAAAGACTTGAGGCTGTAATTGCTGCCAAAGGTGCATCGACAATGTATTGAGCAAAGGCCGTGAATACTTCTGTACATGTGATTTGTCAGTTTTTTTTATTTTTAATAAATTTGCAAAAATCTCAAGTAAACTTTTTTCATGTTGTCATTATGGGGTGTTGTGTGTAGAATTCTGAGGAAAAAAATAAATTTAATCCATTTTGGAATAAGGCTGTAACATAACAAAATGTGGAAAAAGTGATGCGCTGTGAATACTTCCCGGATGCACTGTACATACAGTTAATTCATCCAGTTGACAGAGTTTTCTGATTTAAAAGTATCAGTACCTGGACTATGTAGTTTTTTTGTATGTTGGGATTACATTTTACATTTACCTTATAACAGCAAAGCTTACTGCACAGTTTACAGTGTTACCCACTACCAGTATTTTTCAGTCCTAAAGGAACCGCTGAGGCTTCCAACCAACTTCACAATAAGAAAGTTATTTTATCTATAGGTGAGCTCACTGTGTAATTAGGTTCTTTTTTCATTCTCTTATTCTGTACTGAGAAAAGTGCAGTTGTGTTACATCTATAAAGCAACAATTTTTTTTTACCCTTTACCACTTTTTTTGTTATTTTCCTAATAGATTAAACCATTTTCCTCATGGTGTTTGCTCCCTGTAAGAATTTTCTACCCAATAATGATATATTTTGTATATGCTATTTAGTGTATTTAATTTTTAGTGATGGCTGAGAAAAAAAAAATGGGATCTCATAGTTTTATGCAGAAAGGAAAAAATCTTGTGTTACTCATGTTTCATAATCCACATGTCAAGTCATCCAGTTGTACATTAGCAGTGTTCCAAACACAGGTACTGTATTTTTACTAAAAATGTTAAACAAGTCACTTCCGGCAAACGCTCTTGTGAACGTAAATAGAATGTGCTCTGACACTAACAAGCATTTGACCACTATTCTAGCATAAACTTTGATATCTCCGCTCTGAATGAAAACATGAGATTAATTTTTTTTCTCAGCCATCACTATAAATTACACAGAATAAGTAACAAATAAACAAATGTCATTTTATGATGAAGTATTGTTTAAATTGTATCTTAATTAGAGTTGTGTATCAGGAGTGATATCCTGATTCGATTCAATTCCAACTGACAATGCCCAGATTCAATTCAGTATTGATTTTGTCTTGATTGAATTAGCATGCACTGATATATTTGAAGTGGTGGACTTTTTTTAGAAATAAATTAACCATGCATACAGAACATGAATATAATGTGACAGATTTCAATAACACTTTATTTGAAGGGGGTCAACACAGTGACTTCATATATCGCCACCTCAGAGTCCACTGATATTATGGGGGAGCTCCTTGTTTTAATACAATGTATTGGCATCAACTTTATAAAACATCTATATCATCTTGTGAATAGTATTATAAAATAATTAAATATTGCTTCTTAAATAATAAATGTTATTCAATACCTTACAGTATTTGTGTGTTATGAATCTCCATGTAGATAGCCTTCTAATCTGTTAGTCAAATTTATTTCCCTATCGGACATTTAAAATAATCTTGAATTAGTCAAAATTAAACATACAGCAAGAAGACTTGTGAATTTCTAAAATTCTACAAGTTATACATATTTTAAAAATACGTCCTGGCAGTCCTCAGACAAAAAGGAAGCATTTTAAAACGATGATTCACAGCTGATGCTTGTTGACAGTAGCACTGAATGAATTGAACATAAAACAAAAAGAACTGGCTGTCGTGACTGTTAACATCACTATTATGGAGCTACCTAAAGTCGCTGCTTTAAGCACACGCTCATTTTTGTGTTCCAGGCTGTTATGAAAATTCCAACAATTGCCTGCTTGCTTAGCCAAGTGAGGTGTATTGCAAACTTTTTCCACCGTATTTCACAGCTAACCAAATTCTTACAGAGAAGCAATGTTCATTGGACTTGGCAAAAGACAAACCTGTGATTTATATGGCCACGTAATGGAACAGCGCATTTGAAATGAGAAATATTTTTGGAACAACAGCGAGTCATCTCAGTTGCTCTGTAAATAGACAGTGTGGTTGCTCCAGGCTCCACAGGTGCCCAGTCGTTTTTAATGTGTGATTGTCACGTACGAACCTGCTGCCATGGATGTAGCTATTCACTCCACTGGCCTGAAACACATGGTGATGCTTTGCTTAAGATCTTCATAAAGCCTAGGCAGTGGCACAATAACTTCACTCAGTTGCTTTCTGATTGGTATAGCATAATGCACTTCAAAAACCTGTATCATTTGTCGAAAGCCCTCGTTTTCAACAACAGTGTAGGGTCTCTTGTCCTTACAGATAAAAACTACTATAGACTATGTTATTTTTTGGGCATGAGGTGAAGTAAATGGATGCTTGGTGCTAAAGGCTCTCCCCAGTGTAGATTGTTTAGGCTGTACTTGTTTGGATGTCAACAAGATTATATTTATGGGTGACGTCTAGATAAATGATTTCTCAAAACTGTTGTGTTACAAAAATAATTAATGTCTGCGTCGTTTCCCTTTCTTTTTTAGACTCGCATCCATGACACAGGCTTTATCAAATATACTGATATTAAATGCATATTGTTTACAAATTTAAGTCACTTGATTGAAATTATTCTGTAATAATATAATAGTACACGAAATGGCCAAACTATTCCAAATACCACAGCTACTTTTCGTTGTTACTCAAAGTGCACCAAAGAGATTATTTTAACCTGTAATTTTATCTCATAGATGCTTCAGAGCCTTTCTTGCATGATCCTCAAGGATCAGAAAGAGTCTCCTTCCATATAAATGCACTCAATCAGTCGATCACGTGTTCCCAATAGAACTGTTTGTACTTATAATTACAATTACTCACTGCAAACTTGTACTACAACTGTACTACTGCGCAACCTGAGCCACTTTATGAACCATTTGCACTATCTACACTATATGTAGATGTATATAGTGCTTATGCTTTCATATTGTATATTTTTTTATAGTTTTTTTTTTAATCGTATTATTATATCATCATCATTTTATAGGGGAAAAAAGTTTATGGAGGATTTGTATATTGAAGCTCATTGTACCATACAGTGACAATAAAGGAAGGAACAATAAAGGAACTTTGTATAATTTAAATATTACATAACAATTACAAACAAATAAATAAAACAGTAACTTTCTAAAGTATTATACTGTGTTGTTCTGCTACACGTAAACATGAGGCTGGGTAATAAAATAATATTAATTATTCCACCCTTAAGGAAATTAAAACTGATAATGATATAATGGGTAAAAGTGGAAGTTTAGGACACATTTGCTATTTCTTATGAATATGAAGGTCCTATAGGTAGGCATTGCAATTTCTATGAACCCAGTGATAGGATATAATCATGATATTTAGCTTACAAAATGTTTATACAGTATTGTGATTCTTCAACAGTGTCAACATACTACACCTAATAAGCAAAATCCTTGACTTGACTAATACTAATCTTTTTTAACCGTGAAAATGCATTTCAAGTATTGCAACAGTCTCCACTGGCTAGTAAAATGGGAGGCTCCCTTTGAGAGATGTCAAGTATATTTGGCATATATATGAATGTCTTTAAAAATCTCTGGATTGCAATGATGGATGTTGATATTAAGGGGATGTTTTCACACTAAATTATGATAAGATTCAGGCATAAAGGAGACATAATAAACAGGACTTTACGGGTGGGGGAGGATGTTTGGACACACATCAGGTCACCATCCACTTTCTTTTTTCATAAGAAACTTTAACTCTTTTGTACTTTTGTTTGTGGAGTTATATTAATTCAGAACAAATTTAAATATTTCACAGACCAACTTTGGTCTATCAGGACACACGTGAACACCAAAACCAACTGGGAAAAAAAATTCTCCAATTTCATTGTAGACAACATAAAGAAAGACACAAATAGTGCAAAGTAGAGAACTGCAGACTTCAAGTACCCCTGCCAGTGGTGAAGACAGTCCTCAGTTATTTAGCATTGCAGCATTTAATTTTCATTTGACAATGTCTGCAAAATTTATGTTTCGAATCAAGCTACATCTTCCCTATCCCTATAAAAACATAAATAAACTGAAACCCATGATGGGTAGATGCGATGTGCATAGATCATTTTGTATCAGAATCTTTATAGTACCACACACCTTTTATCAAAACACATTGATCGCCACCTTTGAGAATAAAGAACAAATGCATTTTTATAGCAACACATTATCTAAATAAATGCAATCTGTAATTAAAGCAAAACTAAATGCATTCCTGTGAAATTCTGATAATTGCAACAGACTATATATAAAAAAAGAGTATTACCAATTTATCACCACAGAAATCATTGCAATATTATGTTATTTTTTACTTTTTATTACTTGACAGTTCCTTTACTTAGCCCATGTACTTAAACACTGATCAAATGATGTACCAAGTACAATTATAAGTAATTTCGTCTTACCATGGAGGCTGCATTACAGAAATACTACAATTAATGACATAATTAAATGCTAAACAACACCCCTTGTTTGCACTATTTTCTATTAGCAGCATCCCCTCATCTTGACCATTAGGGCACAGTAATCCTGCAGGATTTCAGATTTGCCAATTTCACAACAAAAGACCAATTTTGTGTTTAATGAGATGCTTTGTGAAGATGTGTCTTGCTGGTAAGTGAACGCTAGGGAGAAGAGCAGCACTTAGACTTTGGGTAAAGGAAAAATAAAACTTCCCAATAAAATCTCAGAGAAAAAGGCCCACACTGGCACAGTATCCTAGAACTAGAATATTCACAGACACCAAAGCAGGAAAGAGATGCGATGTCCTCTGTGTAAATGGATACTATTACTCTCTGTACACTGAGTAAACAATTCAGAAGATACTTTACTTTGACTCTCCAACAAGATGAAACTAAAGAAACCTAGCTGTGGCCAAGTTGAAAATTTCAAGTCAGTCAATGCCTGTACTCTTCCACCCCAATGCTTGAGGGTAGAAGGTTGCATACTGATGCCACTTTAAAAGACTGGTGAGGTGCAGACCCGCTTTGGATACTCTGCTCTTTAGAAGTTACAGCAGTATGTTCAGGCAGAGTTCTAGCTGTGGCCACAAGATAGACTATCAGGCTTTGCTAGGAGTGATCTCCATGAGTGAATTCAAAGCTGTCAGAGATATATCAACTCTACAGATAGGTGAAGCAAGTTCATGAAGGGTTACAGGCAAGAAAAAAAGTAATCAGAGCAATTTGAGAGGGGGAGATGGGAGTTAATTTGCTGCGGTGGGCTGGCTCCCTGCCTTGCGCCCTGTGTTGGCTGGGATTGGCTCCAGCAGACCCCCGTGACCCTGTAGTTAGGATATAGTGGGTTGGATAATGGATGGATGGGTCTTAATTTGTTACAACAACTGCACCATTTTCCTATCATTACTTGGGAGTGGAGAGGTTGCATGACAGCAATACTGTTACTCCATATTTAAAGAAACCAGTTCACCCTTTGATTTCTTTACTATTCCAAATCTGATATTCCACACAGAGTGCATTTTGATTTTTACAAGTCAATCAAAAATATGTTTTATTTATATAATAAAAAAAATAAAAAAAATGCAGGGAATACTGTTAAGGGTACACTAACTGCTTATATTCCCCTCTAAATGTGAATGTTGTTTTGTGCTCAATATTGTGGTTTTTATCATATGTAATTTTGCATTTTATTTGTAATAGTGATATTGAGCAATGCACATAGAAAGAAATAATTAAAATTAAAAGTCACAGTAAGAACCGTAAACTGTTAAATGAAAAAAAAAAAATTAGACAAGCTTTGCTCTTAGTCATTATAATAACAGAAATTAGAAGGCAAGCAGCAAAATGAATCACTGACAAATGATAAATATGTTTGGGGAGAACCTTTACTAAGCAATTAATTTGTACAGTTTTGAAGTTTCAGTGAACATAGCAGTACTTTATCTGTAAAAAATGACATTAGAGTAGATTAGATTCATGGATATATTTTGACAACTTTGGGGGAGTATGCAAGAAATTTACTTACAACCTGCCTAAACGTAACTAACTTATATTACCTTCAACATCTTCTTAACTTGTAAAAAGGTAAAAAGTACAACAACATAATAGGAAAACAGTTTGTATATTAATTTCTTGTCTATTTGTATAAAAAAATGACATAACTCAATTATCAGCACCAAAAATACAAGTTTTAAATGAAAGGTAAACTGCTATCTATGTTATCTATCATTCATGTGGCAGACAATCACTTTCCTATTTTTAAGTTCTTAAACGGTCAAATAACCAGACCAATGTTTATTTTCCTCTGTCTTCACTGGTGTCATACACAACCTATGTACATGAAATGTGATAATCAGTGAGGCTGAGATCTGATATGCTTCAACAGGTTGGTCATGCTCGAATATAGAGCTTTATGTTAATTTCAGGACCAAAACGGATCATTTGTCAGAAACTCCCCATACCCATGGAAGTTCCAAAAAAATAAATAAATAAACAAAAACTTTTCATCCATTCACTGCCATCTACACCCATCACTCATTCATCACTCAGCATGTAGTGTATTCCTACTAACCAGGTCTGCCGACCACTTGAGCTCGAAGGTTGTAGTCTTTTTTGCTCTGAGGAAAAATAAATAAATAACAGTTTAAGGGGCACGGAAGAAGAACTTACTCAAATGCTTTAAGAGAGCATCAAATTAAAAAGAATGAATTTTTTCGAGAAAAAAAAATAAACACAAATGGTTGGGGTAAGTCTATAGCAGTCAGGTATATGTTCCCTTTAATATTAAATGATGGCAATAAAACCTGAAGACCTGAAAACTGACACTGTCTGCACCCCCAAGTTGAGGTGCTGCAATCCAATACACAGAACTTTAGACTTGTCTGTAAATTGAAAGGGAAATTTTGCAACAGGCGAACACTTTATCACTCACTGTAGCTGGTAAAAATGCATTTCTTTCAGTAACTACTTAATAGCAATAAGAGTACAACATCACCTTTCAAGATGACATAGTTGAATCACTCTATCCCTTTTCTTTCCACTATCATGTTGACAAAAGATTTTGAAAATAAAGTTTAAAATTTAACAGAGGGACTTTTTTAGGTCCAAATAATGTGCCTACTTGAGCACCAGTTTAATTAAAAACTTAAAATCAACCCATAAAGAAATGTTCTCAGCTTGGGTGAACCTTCCATCATAACTTGCATACCCCGACACTCTCTACCCGAGGAGTTTTCATTTTCAAGGTAAGGTCAAATTCTCAGTGTACTTTTACATGTACTTGCTGCTCACTATATTTATTACACCTTTTGCTCAAGAAGGTCTTGGGGCTCGTTTATACTTCACGCTCAGAATGCGTACACACTTGCATCATGGCTGACACGTATTCCCATCGTTCATTTGACGCGTCCTCTGAGCAGGTCCTCAGAAATTAACATGACGTGTGCACGAATTGCAGTACCAGCAAAAAGCCGGGGGCCGCAGTGTGGTAAAAGTTGGAATGTCAAGTCAGGGTCTCTGGTTACTATCTACATGTGATAGAAAGCCTCTTTGCGGATCCTACGAGATCGGTCTGCGCGCTTCAATGTTTGATGAATGGTTTGATGTGGTGAAGCAAAATGCTGACATACAAATGCATTCGTGGTGCTTTTATATTCAAGCGTCGCATATTCCCAATCGTAATGACACGATACATTTTAAACGTCTCACATACCATCTTTTGTGCCGTCTTTTTTCTTTTGCAACTTCACAACAGCAACATAATGTACAGCGCTGTATTTGAGCCACGGGGGAAAAAATAAGGACATGGTGAAAACGTGTATTTTGTGATTAAAGTGGAAATTTTGGCTTTAATCTCGAAATGTCCACTTTAACTTCATAGTTTACTTTATCATTAAAGCAGACCGTCGTAAACGTCATCCCAGTTTTTAATTGCTACGAGCTTCTTGGACCTGATAGCAGGGCAAGTCGCAATATCTCACCACACAGAACAAATTAAATGAATGATATTCCAGCTCTCTGCAAATTTAGAATTTTTAGATTTATACTTGAAATCACTTTCATGATGAAATGCATTAAAGTATGTATGTTACATTTTACAGATAAATCATTAATTTCGTTTAAATAATGAATACTGTTAATAATTACACACATGGGGGTGTCACGTCGCTGCTATTCCCTGCTTGAAGTTTACATGTATTCCTGCTGAGTTTCCACACTGTGCTCCGGTTTCCTTCCAAAGATATGCAGATTTGGTGCCGCTAAAATGACTTCAGTGTATTGAAGTGCTTGTATTCACCTTGCAATGAGCTGAGGTCCCGTCCAGGGATTGTTTCTGCCTCGTGCCCAATGCTTGCTGGAATGGACACATCCCTGGACTGATGGATTTAATCATTAAACATCCTTTTCAGAGATATTGTGGTAAGGTGTCATCGGAATTTAATTGGTGTTCCAGGCAATTCACAACACAGAGAAGCCGAACATGTTCTCACCGTGATAATATCTCACAATGCCACCTGCTGGATTCCTCCAGATTTACGCAAAGTACACACGCAAGTATAAACAGTAAAACACGTGCGTAGCAGGAGTATCCGCTGCAGTATGTGTCGCGTGAAGTATAAACCCCGTCCTTATAGGTGAACCCAGGTGAGTGCATGTGTGGTTCACTGGACCAGAAAGCTACTTGTTTACAATGGCATACATTTGTCATTTTCAGCATCTACTAAACATACTTTCAAAGCATTCCACAGAGTAATGGTGTCTGTTAAACTGTCACAGTGTTTGAATGTCTAAACCTGTGTGGTGGGTGTAATAAGGACCATACTTTCACATTATACAAGCTATTGTTCAGGATGTGTTTCGGTTACTAACATAACGCTGATTTGCAGAATCTAAAATTAACATTCTCTCACCCACTTAAGTCAGCCCAGGATCCTGCAGGACTGCAGCCTCTACCAGGAGCACTGGGTGCAAGGTAGGAATCAGTCCTGTACATATGCATGGCCATCTAAAGCTCAAAACACAGTCTTGTAAATTTTTATACCATGCCTACTTCTTATATTGATAGTACTCCTGAGAGTATGAAATTTACCATAAATCAGTTTTTGTGTATAAAAGCAAACCCTAGAGTAGCAGAGAAATTAAAAATGTGGCAAGAAAAAATACAATGAGGATAATCTAAAGCATAATAAACTCAATTCTGAACATGTAGTAGAGAAGACAGCAGCCATGACACTTAAGGCAATTGGTAAAGCCTTCAGTATACAAGCTGTCTAATGTCTTATTTAGTATATGGTGTTGTTCTCATTGTCTGTCTGCATTATAACAGTATCACTGAAATTATGAAATTAAATTTGAACTTAAGCAAAACTGTAAAGAAGTCGCTCATAAAACATTTTGAAATTCATTCAAAAATAATCAATTAAAATTTATCCTTGAACTACTCTCTGTGATATTAGACAGTTTGTCTTTTATTAACCATTAACAGTTATTAATGGACAACTTGGGATCAACAAGTTATGAAATAAGATCACCATCTGCATCCCTACCTACAACTAACTGACATTTTGGACTACAACAACTCACTTCTTGCAGGAATACCGGCATGTGCTATCAAGGCGCTGTGGATGGTCCGGAATGCAGTGTCTCATTTTGTATTTAACCAGGTTGATACACAGGCTCTCTTTAGCGGCACGCATTAACTTCAAATCCTTGATGGTATTAAGTCTCAATTTAAACTGTTTTCCTGTGTAGTTCCAAGTTGGTGAAACAAGCTGCCCACCTCCAGTCAAACTGCTGACTCCCACAATGTATTTAAAAAGCAATTGAAAACCCACCTGTGATCTTTCATACTGTTCACTGATTTGTTGTTACATTAAGTTTAACTGCTTTATCAATTGTTAATCTAGGATTATAAATGTATTAGTTATTTCATCTTTTCACTTGTGGCAATAAACGTTTGTTACCTGTCCTAATACACTTGCTGAACAAACAGGCCCTAGCTTAATGTTACTGGATTATGTTTACCTCTTCTGTAAATCGCTTTGGACTAAAGTGTCTGCCAAGCAAATACATTACTGGAGGAGAACTACAGTATAAAAAAATTGCAGTTGTTCATTCAGGACACAATGACTGATGCACCATTGCCTTAATTAAGAAGTCTCTTAAACGTCTTTTATACTGCCACTTAATCCCAGGTTGAAGCTCTAGATATTGTTAAAGTAACTAGCTTGGACAGGGTTAATTAAATCTGAAATCAATCTATTTGAAAAATAAAATGGCAACTCTCTGAACACATACAGGCAGAAATTAATTTAAGTGTCTTATCAAGTGGTCTCCCATCCTTAGAATCAAACAAAATTCCCAGCAACATACCTGTAAAGAGGTATCAAAAATGTATTTACAAAAGTGTCCTTAATAATGTGGAGTAAAAACTGAACTATTCACAGCATACACCATCGCACTGTTGCACACCCCATCTATACTTTAAGTTTTTGAGGGAGAGTGAGAGATATCAAACTGACAGGTCACACCAGGGGAGTGACTTGACTAGCCAGAACTTTTTATGGTCTAAAAAAGTTTTATCCAGCACTAAATGAAAGCGTCTGTGAAAGCAGAACAGCAGGAATGTTTCCTTAACTCCCGAGAAGCTGTCTGTGAGTGTTTGTCATTGGTTATTTGCTAAACTCTGTACAAACAGTACTACAGGATGTGCAAAGACCAGATAAATCAAAAGCTGGTATATCGTAATAGTATTAAATCAAAAGAGTTACTGCTAGCTTCAGAGGAATTTTTAGTACATCTGGAATATAGCACAAAACATACACATAGTAAGTGTTAGGAACACATTAAGATCAATTCTGAGGAGGCACGCTCCTGTTCTCTGAGATTCTATCATTCCTCTTTTTCACTGATCCATGTCAAACAGGCAGCAGTAGAAAAACCCAATGACATAAACTAATAATAAAGTCACTGCAGTAGGAAAAACACCTTTTCAAACACAAGATGGTAAATGTTTCAGATCACCATTACTTGGTGGGGTCCTAATGTTCTGAATGGTAAATACAAGCTAAATACCCTTTGCCATGCATTCAAGAAGCTGTACTCACTTTTAGCACAGCAAGAAAATATAATAATTATTTTTCCAATATAGAAATGTCCAAATTACACTGCATTCTGTCTTATTTCCGATGTTTTTATTCATATTGCTTGTTTTATAAATGTCTTGTGATGGTTCATGCTGTTAACAGCACTATATAAAAGTATTAATATTTTGATAAAAGTTTTGAGTTTCACAGGGCTTTAAACTATTCTGAAAGGTGGATGGGAGCACATTTTCTCTGTGACATCGGCATGACGGTTACTGTTCTTTTCCAGTTTACAAATACATTAGCCAGAATACAAAGGCATGGAGCACAATATTAAACTACGTGGTTGGCTATTTTGCCATATTGTTTTGTGGACCAAAACTGGCCATGCCTGAAAAATTTGCTGCCTTTGCACTTTTAAAGCATGAGCCACCCAGTGGTGACCTATTAAGGCTGCTTAATAAGTTGGAGTTCTTTTTAAAAATTCACTAAAAATAAGACATTGCAAACTCAACATTCAGTGGTATCTTTAAAAGATTTAAATCAAATTAACAGTAAAATAATTACAGATCCGGACTGCCAATGTACTGAATACAGCTGAAGCTTAGACCAATAAGGATCTGAGTTTAATACCTAAACTGTTTGTAACTAGTAAATAAAATTTAACTTAAAACTTGGAAAGTATGTAATTATGTAAAGCTGTCAAGATTTCTGTTTCATCTACATACCTTGTAGTTTGTTCCACTGTCACACAACACTTTGCTTGAAGAAGGGCTTCTTGGATTTTGCCATCACAACATTGTCCCTTATTTCTATTGGTGTCCAAGTATGTCATATAGCAGAATTCCTTTGATTAAACAGTGAAAGAACTTTAAGTCTATAAGGATTTTGAATATCTAGATTGTGTTCAAGCAATCTCCTCTGATAAAACAGATTAGTCCCTTAACTTGTAAGACATACCATTTAGTCAACAGATGCTATTTTCTGTGCCTCTCTCTTTACAGTTTCTAATGCTGATATGTCCTTTTTATAGTGTGGTGCCCAGAACTAAATGTCCAGTAGATGGCTGTTGGATGTGAAGTCTTATCAAGGAAGCAGTGGCTACAAATCAAGAAACAACCCAGACTAGGATTTCTGTTCTTCATAAGGTACACTCATTTGTACACACACATTCAAAAAAACTTTAAAAATTCAGAAATGTAATTCACCCAACAAACGTAATCTCTGAATGTGATAGGGTGAAATCTTAGGTAATGGAATGATGTGGAAACTCCTAAAAAACAATAACCAAAACCTGGCCCCAGATGCTGTAAGAAACCAACATTAGCTAATGCACTATGAAGTAAAAGCAATGACATTATTTCATTTTTAGGTCTGTTTGCGGACTGATAAATATAAAAATGTTTTTTGATTCAATTAATATATAATATAATATAAGTGAACTTGCTCATCTTGCTTTTTTAAAGTAATCATCTTCATTATCATGAATCACGTAAATCACCTATCTACAATATGATTTGGCAAACTGTCCACTGATGGTAACAATAATAAATTTTGCTCTTAAAATGCATGCCCCTCATACTTCCTTCTAGCCATCCCAACTATATCAAATCCCCAATGCACTTCTAGCTCAAGTCTGATATCCATCCATCTAGGTATTTTCTAAACCTCCTCAGTCGCATTGTACGATTTTTGTTCTTTTGTTCACACTAAGCACGGAGAACAGAAAGAAGAGCAGAGAATTGTCTGAGGATTTGAGAACAAAAATTGTGGAACAATATCAACAATCTCAAGGCTACAAGTCCATCTCCAGAGATCTTCATGTTCCTTTGTCCACTGTGCGCAACATAATCAAGAAGTTCACAACACATGGCACTGTAGCTAATCTCCCTGGACGTGGACTGAAGAGAAAAATTGATAAAAGACTGCAATGAAGGATAGTCTGAATGGTGAATAAACAGCCCCAATCAACTTCAAAACATATTCAAGCTGTTCTGCAGACTCAGGGTGCAACAGTGTCAGCTCGAACTATCCGTCGACAACTGAACAAAATTAAACGCTATGGCAGGAGAGCCAGGAGGACCCCACTGCTGACACAGAAACATAAAAAAGCCAGACTGGAGTTTGCCAAAATGTACTTGAGGAAGCCAAAATCCTTCTGGGCGAACGTCTTGTGGACAGATGAGACCAAGGTAGAGCTTTTTGGTAAAGCTCATCATTCTACTGTTTACAGAAAACGGAATGAGGCCTACGAAGAAAAGAAAAACACAGTACCTACAGTCTAACATGGTGGAGGTTCTAAGATGTTTTGCTGCCTCTGGCACTGGATGCCTTGACTGTGTGCAAGGCATCATGAAATCTGAAGACTACCAAAAGATATTGGGGTGCAATGTAGTGCCCAGTGTCAGAAAGCTGGGTCTGCGTCAGAGGTCATGGGTGTTCCAGCAGGACAATGACCCCAAACATACCTCTAAAAGCACCCAGAAATGGTTGAAGGCAAAGCGCTGGAGAGTCCTGAAGTGGCCAGCAATGAGTCCAGATCTAAATCCGATTGAACACTTATGGAGAGATCTCAAAATTGCTGTTGGGAGAAGGCGCCCTTCAAATCTGAGAGACCTTGAGCAGTTTGCAAAAGAAGAGTGGTTGGAAATTCCAGTTGAGGGGTGTAACAAGCTTGGTGATGGTTATAGGAAGTGCTTGATTTCAGTTATTTTTTCTAAAGGGCGTGCAACCAAATATTAAGTGGAGGGTGCCAATAATTTTGTCCAGCCCGGTTTTTGAGTTTTGCGTGAAATGATGTCAGATTTGGCTTTTTTTCTCTGTTTTGATTGTGTTGTTCCAATGCACATAAAGGAAATAAACATGTGTATACCAAAACAAATGTTTATGTCTTTTAATTTTGATGATTATAACTCACAACTAATGAAAGTCCCAAGTTCAGTTTAGTTTACAACATTCTACTTTAATGACAAAATAAACTACAAGAATAAAGTGGAAATTTCAACTTTAATCTCGACATATAGTATTTTTTTTTTCCACTGTGGCCCTAATACGATTCCATAAGGCTATACCACAAATAGCATTATAAATGCAAGTTGCAGTTTTATTATTTTGTATATAGCTTAGCTTGAAGCAAGGTCCATATTAATGCAGTTTGCCTAAATGATGGTTCAATTGGTAAAGATGTTATCACCAAGTTGCACTTGTTTTATTTTATTTTTATTTGGTGAATACTGTGTAATGCACCTGGGCTTGAAGTCTTGGAAGTAATAGTATTATTCCTGGAATTTGCACTATTATTTATATTATTATTATTAATTAGTTTAAATATTATGCAGTTAAATGATGGTAAAGTTGTTTAAAAAGTCACTTTAACATGTCAGTGGACAGAGATTGCTTACATTAACAGAAAGGGTAGATGGTTTACAAAAAATATTTACTATTTATTCATTTTCTAAGACATTGTTCAGTGCAATACAACTTTTGACAAGCACCTCTGGATATTTTCCTAAATCTAAATGCCTCTTTGGATGGTTGAAAATATGTTGTCAAAATTTTATCTTATTCGCAAAATTTGTTCAATAAAAAGGTTCTATATTTTGACTGCAACTGTCATGCAATGCGATTCCTTCTCTTAATTAGTGCCACCCCCTTGAAAACTTTCACTTTATGGGGCCATGCAAACCTGTATTAATACTTGTGTGCACATTAAAATGTTTTTTTATACAATGTACAATTCTCATGACAGCGGAATAGGTTATTCTTAGCCAGAAATTGCAGTGGAAATTTGGTTAACATCCACTCATGCATGGGGAAAAAAAATACCATCCAATACAGTGAAACCAGTATAATTTTGAAAAATACCATGATATAGAATTCTGGTCATACCGCCCAGCACTAATATATATATAGTATATATATATATATATATATATATATATATATACACACATATACACACACACACACACACACAGTGGAACCTTGGTTTGTGAGCATAATTCGTTCCGGAAACATGCTCGCAGTCCAAAGCACTCGTATATCCACAACCCAAAACTATTCATATAAAAATGATTAATACAAAATATAAAGTAAAAATATATAAAACAAATTAACCTGCGCTTTACCTTTGAAAAGAATCATGGCTGGTGTGAGTGAGTTTCTAAACTCTTGTGGGATTCCATCCAACTGGACAACACGCGGAAGAGCGTCCCAAAGCAATCGCAGTCTCCCAGCGCTGTAGCTGTTCGTCATAAAAGCGAATCTGAAAAGATCGCTGACATGCTATAAGCGCCTGCCATTGATGGGTGATACAAGGAACAAGGAACATTATAAATGCAGAGGGCATAGTACTGCTTGGCCACGTCCCTGCCTGACTGCTGCGTCTGTGTATAGGAGAATGGCAGATCCAGCTACAATAAACAACTGCGCTGTTGCTGTTTCAAGCTGAATAAAGCTGATGTTGTTAAAGTACTGAGACTCAGCTTCGTGTTTTGGGGCGCAAGACGAGGACTCACACGTCACAGCAGACATGCACGCGCATGTAGTAAACAGTATATGCTTGTACGGATGTTGACTATATGAGTGAGGCACACCGACTCAGACGGAGAATAGGAGACGATTGCCCACAAAAGAGAGATAGAGAGAGAGAGAGAGAGACACACACACACACACACACACATTATATATATATATATATATATATATATATACAGTATATATATATATATATACACTCACTTTAAAGAACTAATGATGCATCTAATTAAACAACCCCAAAATGCAACTTCATACTGTATAAATTTCCATACATTCCTGATAAATCGACAAATGACTAATTTTACCATAAATGATTCACAACAACTTTTTTTTCTTAACTGGTATATTTGTATGGGTACCCTGTGTATTGTTATACTCTCTTATTTATCATGGAATACCAAAAGTTCAAGAAGAACATTTCTGCCTAAAAAAAAACAACAAAAAATGTTTTTAGCACTACAGAATTTAATGTATGAGGAATTTTGCAGAACTAAATATGTACAGATTCCTGTGAAATTTCTAAGGATTTCTCTGAAAATGGAAAGTCTATGAGAAAACAAGTTATACAACCATTTCAAGGGCTCAGGAGCTTTTCCTACAATTTCTCCTTAGAGAAAATAGAGAAAAAGCAAGACCACTGCAAATCCATAGACTAACAGGAATCAAATTCTGTGTCTGGATCATTCTTAACATCTGAAATAGGAGTTAAATATCACAGATTTTGCACAAGCATGCCCTGCAAACTACCACAGCTGTGTATTTTTCTTTAATTTATATATATATATATATATATATATATATATATATATATATATATATATGTGTGTGTGTGTGTGTGTGTGTGTGTGTGTAAAAACAATATTTTTTACCATGCTAATAGGATGCAAGAAAAACCATAAGTAATGGAAAGAAACACAACTGAGACAAATATTTAAAACGAAGAACCTGTGTCTTTCAAGCAACTGTGCCATCTGCTGGCAGACACAGTCACTAGTCTTTTAAATTGTTTTATATTTATGCAAGATACACTAAATTACTGTTTAATGAACAATTTGCATTTACCTATACCCCATGGTCATTTGTGTTGTCACACCTGCTCTGCAGCACACTAGGTTCCTCTAATTTGTGTTTTTTAATCTGTATCTAGTGGGAGTTTGTTTATTTTATACCTTACATATACTGCATATAAATATATGAAATGACAAAGTAATGCCATTTCTTTCATGCATTTACACTGTAAATTGAACAGCTATGCATTACAGTTATCGAATATACAATAAGCATATATTATCACACTGTTCCTTTGTATTCTCTCCACCACTGTCAGATTGCTAGGACATGGGATTGTGTTTTGAGTAAGAAAGCATCCACACCTGAAATCACAGCAGCAACTTGCAGGTCATTTGTGAAGGGCTGCTCTTATTATAAATATGCACTGATGCAGGTTACCATGATACTAACTGCAAATTGTTTTCTTACATTATCAGACAACATGGCTGATGCTGATTTTAAAGTAAAAATTAATTTATACATTTGATAACTACATAATATACACCAATGTAAAAGCAGTATCTTAATTATATACAATTTTGTTTTTCTTTTTATGAATTTTATTGCATTCCATACAAATCAATCAAGTTTTTACAAGTCGATCCTCACCCCTATACTGTATACAAGTAATTTTATCCAAAATAAATCCAACATTTATTCAACACTTTCCAAAAACTGTACTACGTGCAATGACAAATATATTTAACTCTTTGAAAAAGCACCAACCCAGTAAGAAACATTTAATTCTTAATTATGAATAACATGAAAAAATTAACATGTCACTAAGTCAAATCCTTCTATATAAAAGCGGTTGGGATTGTCCTTCCGTCCCGTGAGTGCTACGCAGGCACGGAGTTTCACACACGCCCTGTCCATTTTGCAATGCACGATGGGATTTGTAGTTTTGTTTTTCCAGGTAAAAGATGATTTTCTACTCCAGACTGTGCGATATCTTCTTCTTCTTTCTTACTATATAAAAGCGGTCGGGATTGTCCTTCCGTCCCGTGAGTGGAAAGCGTAGCGGTATTCCGCTTATCACAGACTTACTACTTGCAGCTTGCGGTATGAAGCGACATGATGTGAGCAGAGTTCTGGTGCTCCTATTGTTCCCTTGCTTTTGTGCGCGATGCGCTGGAAAAATAGACAAAATTATGTCTCTGGAAATAATTAATGTTGATGGAGTACAAATGCCTCACCACGTAGTAAATATCAGGGGGGTTCAAAAGGGCGACCTCAATATAGAAAAAAAGTTTACATTTCATCACAAAATGACAGAAACTACGAGTATTAAAGTAATACCGCTCAAATGCAATATAACCAAATTAATGAGTTTGTATAAAATATGAAATTGATCTACATATTGAATTGCCTTAAGAAGTGGTCAACTTAAAAGTCGGTCGCCTTTAAAGGCGGGTCAGCCTAGTTATTATAATAAATGTTGTAAATGATGACATTAACAAATTAAACTACTTCTCATTTGTCATAAGATATATTCAAAACACTTAAGCAGCAAATTGCAACCTAAAATATCTGAGGAGTTTAACTGTGTCCATGGAATAGTTAATATTTAACTGCCTAAGAAAACAGTTACTTTTAACCATCAGAGGCATATCAGCTTTACAGTTTGTAAGTCATTTCTTTTTCTAGCTCAGCACATGAGAGGTTGTCTTAGGAAATGTTCAGTCTGCATGGGGTCTGTCACAACGATCTCTATATTTTGAACACATTTGAATGTATACTTCAATATGAATATCCAAAATTGCAACTGAAATCTTAAACTCTAATCAATGCTGCCCAACTATGAAAAACTGCAAAACTATTCTGATCATTATTACTTTCATAAACTGCCTGTACTTGTTTTTGGTTTAATACAGTACATGTGCCATTTTTATATTTCAAAAGAGAGTATTACACAGTTTGCAGTCAACCTTACTACTCTTTCACTGAAATTTTTTGTAATCTAAGGTACTTTCAGCACATTACACTTTCATGTAACAAACATGACCAGCATGTGTTTGAGACTTGTTGTTTAAAAGATAACATGTTTCAAATGTAGATCTGTATCAGGCACTGCAATGCAGAAAAGAAATTATATTCCCCTAACAAAAAGATACATTAATCATATCATTCTTAACACAGTGCAGTTCAATCAAAATTCATAATAATCTGAAAGTAAGTGAAATAATGGTTTATTGTCAACATCCCTAGTCTCCATTAATGAAACTGACAACCTTCTCTTCAGTTAGAAGGACCAAACTTTTCCTTTTCCAATGTGAGCTGCTCTGCAGATCACTGTTAGTGTTAAGGTCCATTCTTTTCTTCAAACACAGGAGCAGGCCAGCATGAATAATTCTAAAATTGTGGGTGCTTAAGGATGACTTATGCATTTTATGCCATTATAAATCCATTCAACCATTACCCAACCCACTATATCCTAACTACAGGGCCACGGGGGGTCTGCTGGAGCCAATCCCAGCCAACACAGGGCGCAAGGCAGGAAACAAACCCTGGGCAGGGCACCAGCCAATCATAGGGTGCGCGCACCAAGCACACACTAGCGACAATTTAGGATCGCCAATGTAATGCACATAACCTGCATGTCTTTGGACTGTGGGAGGAAACCGACTCAGACACGGGGAGAACATGTAAACAGGGAGGACTCTGGAAGCAAACCCGGGTGCCATTATAAATATTAACTAAAAAAAAAAAAAAAAAACAAGTCAAAAATTAAGTGGGGAAAGTGGACCTGTCGTGCACCACAGGACTAAGAACACTAGTGGAATTATTCACGGTTGGTCAAATTGTTGGTTAAACTCCAACGGTTTGTTTTTGTTGTCTGTATCAGGTCTTTTCTGGGTGCTGCTGGAGCCTACAACACATAATATTAATCTTAGTGGCTCTTATAAACAGGGGCACTGTGAGTCTTTGGGGTTTTCACAAGTTAAACAAGTCCATGTACTAAATTGTCACATTACAATGATCAGGTAGCAGGTAGGTAGTATTATTATTTACGTAGCTGACACACTCGTCCAAAGTGGCTAAAAAAGTCAAAATACTGGAAAGCTGAGCAATTAAGAACACACACAATTAACATACAAATGTGAAATTGATTTTACAGTACAGCTGAAGAAATTTAGTACTACAGTGGTGAGAATTCAAAAAACGATTTGTGAAGGGCCAGTTTTTTGAGAGGCACCAATTGCAATCAACCCATACCTACAATGTTCATCACTTCAAACACATCCTTAAAGCCAAAGCGTGCAAACTAAAAGCATTTATTATTAGAATATGCTGAGTTCATCCCACATAAAAATTAAATCCAGTCTGAGTTGCCAAAAACATTCAGATATAAAGACAAAAAAAGAATAAAAACAAAGCCTATAAAAAAGGAACAGAGATCTAGAATCCCCAAAGTTCATTTTCAGATTGTTAGTTAACATGAAAATTTGTCCATAATGAGAAACAAAATGTGAAGAATAAATAAATACGTTCATTTAACAATGCACTGCAAAAATGATATGTTAGCAGTCTACTGGCAAGTTGTATGCACTTCATATTTGCATGTAAATATAGATTGCAGAATCTGTAACCCATATTCGAATATACACAAATAAATTTATATTTTTCTAAATCAAACATCTAAATCTTACTTACAAACTTAAGTGAAAGATTTAGTGGACTTGCTCTCTGAAATATTTTTTGCAACTGACTAAATACAAATTAAAAAATAAACACAAAGGTTACATATTAGTACATTTCCACATGATTCAAAAAGATTAGTGGCAGCAGACATTCGGAAGCAGCAAAATGGAAATTCTCCTTCTATCCTCCAGAGAAGATTGACTAGGCTGATTCAACTGCTACAGGGGATGAATTATGAGGGAAGATTTAAAAAGCGGAGCCTTTTCAGTTTAAGCTAAAGAGGATTAAAAGAAGACAAGACTGAAGTGTTTAAATTATGAAGGGAATTAGTCTTCTGGATCGAGACTGTCACTTCAAGAACACAGGGACACAGTTGGAACCTTGTTATGGGTAGATTTCACGCAAATGTTATAAGTTTCTCTAGACACAGAAAACAACAGACACTTGCAATAAGTTACCAAGTAGTGTAGTAGAAAGTAGGACTTTCAAAACTAGACTTAATGTTATTTTAGAAGAATTAACTGGATTGGACTGGCAAGATTTGTTGGGCTGAATGGCCTGTTCTTATCTAGATTGTTCTAATGTGCCTTAACATTTGCCTTCCAAACGACCAAATTTAAATTAGCAGGTGATTAACACGCATCCGCAAAGGAAAAAAATCACTATTGCAGACAAACTGTAGCTTATTCATACATGTCAAAAATGTCCAGTTACTGAATTAAAAACATCTTGGTTGTTTGTCTTAAAATAAAAATCAGCCTGTGTCTGGCACTACATTTTTACATCATCATCATCAATCAATGGCAAAGATAAATAAGGCTAGTGCATCATGCGCATTTCTAATACCTTACTGTTGAAGGACTAAATATTCTTAATTGAATGTGTGCCATAATTTAAAATGTAAACAATTCTAATGAAAAAATATTTAACTTACTGAGAACTAAATGAAATGGTCTCTGGGTGGAAGGTAAGCATGTGAAGCTACTATGAGAAGCTGCAATCATGTCAACAAAAAAAATCCGGTGTTTAGGTAAGCTTATACTGTATTTTATTTGTCCCCAAGGGAAAATGATTTTGGCAATTAACACAAACTGGTCTACCTAATTTTTCTGAAAAAGATCTTAAACATTTTTCTAAACCACTCCACAGATATAGTTTTGTCTTCAGTTGCTTCCTTAAATTATACATTCACTCATATTGGTATACTGGCCATACCTTTAAGTACACCACTACAGACAAAAACAAAACAACTAACATGAATAGAGAGTAATGAACTCATGAAACTTAAGCCTTGTGTACATACCTAATTTAAAGGGTTTCATGTTTCTATTTGAGACGTTTTACTGCTTTGACTTTTTTTTTTTATAGCAGTCCTCAAGGCAATGAAGGGATGGCCTGCTTTTTTCCACAGGAAACAGGTGTCTATAGTTACAGGTAGGCCACCGATTGCAGATATCAGTTCTGCTTCAATGCCGCAATAGATTCTGCTGATATTTCACCAATAAGGATGCATATTATAATTCACCCCTCCAGTATAAAATTACATTTCAAATATTTAGTCCCTTCTGCCAAAAACAAAGAACCACCTTTTATACCAAATCTTCAAGATGGCTATATAAAACGTCAAAGAAAAAAGGTGTAATCTTTGTTAAATGATATATTTTTTTCTTTTCACTTTTGAAACTTGACTTTACATTCAGAAAGTCCTTTTAATCCTTAAAAAGCTTTCTTCCAATTAATGCATTCTTTAAAGGCTTAACTCAGTTCAGAGATGATGATGGAAATAAAGCAAATCTACCTAATAGGTAAATTAGCCATCTGTAATACAGGTTTGCGCAACAAAAAATAAACATTAATAGACCCAATTGTAAGGTTCCACCCTTGCCAATATCAAACGATTCCTACTTTACCAGAAGGAAAAATGTTGCCAATTTATATTAAAGTGATCATAAGTGATATATTATCTCATGTATAGAGTCAAATGCATTTTAGTATCTATGCAAAACAGTGCCAATTAGAACAGAAGTAGGAATAAAGGTAAATTACACAGAGACTACAGTAAACAGAGAGATTATTTACAATAGGCTGCCATTTAAAAAGCACTCCAAACAGTCTCATAGGTTTTTCAGCACTATATTTTCAACACATTAAATAAAATTGATAAAATGCCTGTGAAAATAAACAAGTAAGGATGACCTAAAAGGACCATTGGCCTCAGAGGAAAATATACTGTACAGCCCTGTTTTGTTGAGATTATGGAATCTAAAAGCACAACCTCTTAAGTTACTGAAAGTAAAGAAAAATGTGAAACCATTACAAGCTGACAAGTCAACATAAAACTTAAACACACTCCAACCTCCTTAGTCTGATTCAGGATCACGCAAGCTGGGCCTACTTCTGAAGTACAGAGCACAAAGTGGGAACTACAGCGGCCCTGAAGTTCAGAACAGTAAAACAAACTGAAAAATCTTAAAAACCAAATAAAAAAAACAAACAAAAAGTGTAAACATACAAAATAAAAACATCTGAAAATGCAAGAAGAAATGAACAAACATGAAGACAAACAAAAGAGCAAAAACAATTGGGAAAACACGTAAATAAACCAGAAAACATCAAAACTGAAAACCGCAAAAACAAACTGCGAACAACAAAATAAAGTAAAATAGCAGTACACCAACAAAATAAGGACTGCATAAACAAATTAGCCCTGTGGTGGGCTGGCGCCCTGCCCAAGGTTTGTTTCCTGCCTTGCGCCCTGTGTTGGCTAGGATTGGCCCCAGCAGACCCCCGTGACCCTGAAGTTAGGATATAGCGGGTTGGATAATGGATGGATGGATAAACAAATTAAAAGTATACAGACATAAACAGCAGAAGCAAACCAAACCTGAAAGAAAACAAGAAAACTGACGCAGAAGTACTGCATGATTCAATCACAGGGTGACGCAAATAAAAACAGAAAAATAAGAACCTCTCTTTCCTTGTGATACTTTGACCTCGATCAACAGGTTCAACATTTTATTAGGAATTCCTGGGTTATTTATGATGTTCAATGTTTAAAAAGCAGGGACCAAAATGTTCCTGGTCATCCAAGATTTCATTCACAAAAGAAACCTCCTTTGTATCATTTTATATTGTAGGTTTTGAATTTACTGGTTAAAACAATTTGCTGCCCCATGCAACTTACCACACTGTTCTTCAATTACGATTTTGGCTGCACATTATATGCTCTGTTATATAATTTTTGTCTATCCTATTATGACCACTACATGTATTCTGTCTCCCCTGTGCAATCTTCTGATTCCAATATCTCTCAAAAAATGCTTTGCTCAAACAACGCAGGGAGACTCCAAACATTTCAGGCAGTAGTTTCCCATTTTATCTTGGCACAATCCAGGATGAAACCTACTAGGTCGACACCTGAACACACCAAAACAATGTGGTATCAATCCATCATCAAATCCTTAATTGCAATTTGGGTGGTGAGGAGTTCAATCCCAACACAATTAATGGGAGGCTGGGACCAAATCATGCCAGGTGTGCAGTCCTTAGGGCAAATTCATTTTCTCTCAAAAATACAGCTAATCGTACAAGGCTAGAACCAACAGTTCAACAAAAGCTAACACAATATTACAAGAGGTCAGCATGTAAAGTTAAAAATAATCAAATATTTCAAAGATTACATTCAGAATTTTCTTCTGAACATTATATGATGCATGATTGGGAATACATTTCTATATCACAATCAAATAATGTCAAAGTCAAACAGCTTTTCTTTATTGTTCACCCTACCTGCATAGCGAAGTTCAGTCGGTATTAGATTATAAGTTCCCAACCAACAAGGTGAAAACATTATATATACCTCAAAACATATTAATATGAACATTGAAAGTTCTGTTCAACATGCAAATCAAAAATGATAATTGCCTTGGGTAAAAAAATGGCAGCAACGAGTTTGATCATAATTCACACAATGAATATTAATCTAATAAAGAAATACTTCTAGGGTCTATGAATGTTACATTCTATATTGTTGTGCATTTAACTGGACTGATGAAGCATCCTGAATGGGTTGCAAAGGTTGAAAAAAATCTAAATATCACATTCTGGAGATTTACCCAAGCCTTTAAAAATTACTATTTGGTTAACATCAAAATATTTTCACAGTGGTATAAGAAAATCTGAAATTTTGTTTCAGATTATATCATTTGGTACAAACAGAATAATCAAACACAATTTCATGACAAATTTTAAAGTACAAGGACAGGTGAATCACCTTATGGGAATAATAATAAAGTACCAATTTTTTTCCAGATTTATTTTGCCAGTAATCATGAAAGAGCTGTTGACATTTAATGCCTTACTTTTAAAGTCAGCTGCCCAACATCAAATAAACTGCTAATATTGTTACACAGTTTTAACAATTATGTCAGATGTTTTAAAGCAACTTGTACTGTAGATTCTATTCCACTACAAAACCACTTCACAGTTGTCATCTATGCCTGTCGTATTCATACCCAAAATTCCCATTATTCATATTGATGGCAGATTTTCTTTTCACATGACTATGAATAAAAATCAAGGTTGGTCATTAAGAAAAATTGAAATGTTTTATTCATGGGCAATTGTACATACCATGTTCAAAAGTAAGCAGCTCTAATAACCAGTGCCAGTGTTAGGTTATTTTGAATGAATAGTAATTTTCTCAAGTTAAATAAAGAGAAAACTGAAATCTTAGTGATCAGCAATAATGGATACAATGAGGCTATTAGAAATAAACTGGATACATTAGGATTAAAAGTCAAGACGGAGGTAAAAAGCTTAGGGGTAATTGTTGACTGTAATCTGAATTTTAAATCGCATATTAATCAGGTCATTAGGACAGCATTTTTTCACTTAAGAAACATAGCTAAAGTTAGACCTCTTATATCACTGAAAGATGCTGAGAAATTAGTTCACGCGTTTGTTTTCAGTCGACTAGATTACTGTAACGCACTCCTCTCAGGACTACCCAAGAAAGACATAAATCGTTTGCAACGAGTGCAGAATGCAGCTGCTAGAATCCTAACTAGGAAAAGAAAATCCGAACACATTTCTCCAGTCTTGATGTCACTACACTGGTTACCTGTGTCATTCAGGATTGACTTTACAATTCTGCTTATGGTTTATAAAGCCTTAAATAATCTCGCTCCATCTTATATATCGGAATGTCTGACATCTTATATTCCAAATCGTAACCTCAGATCCTCAAATGAGTGTCTCCTTAGAATTCCAAGAACAAAACTTAAAAGAAGTGGTGAGGCGGCCTTCTGCTGCTATGCACCTAAAATCTGGAATAGCCTGCCAATAGGAATTCGCCAGGCTGATACAGTAGAGCACTTTAAAACACTGCTGAAAACGCATTACTTTAACATGGCCTTTTTATAACTTCATTTTAATCTTAATTTAACTTAATCCTGATACTCTGTATGTTCAATTTCCTCAAAATAACTATTCATGGTGGCTCTAAAATCGGTACTGACCCCTACTCTCTTTTCTGTTTCTTTTTCCGGTTTCTTTGTGGTGGTGGCCTGCGCCACCTCCACCTACTCAAAGCTTCATGATGCTCCAACAATGATGGACGGATTAAAAGGAAGAAGTCTACGTGACCATCATCATCATCAAGCCCTTCCGTGAGAATCCTAAATCCAAAGAGGACTGTTTCATTCATGTTAGGTAGAATGCCCAGAGGGGACTGGGCGGTCTCATGGTCTGGAATCCCTACAGATTTTATTTTTTCTCCAGCCGTCTGGAGTTTTTGTTTTTTCTGTCCCCCCTGGCCATTGAACCTTACTCTTACTCGATGTTAATTAATGTTGATTTATTTTGTTTTATAATTGTGTCTTTCATTTTTCTATTCTTTAATATGTAAAGCACTTTGAGCTACTGTTTGTATGAAAATGTGCTATATAAATAAATGTTGTTGTTGTTGTTGTTATTTTGAACCCTAGGACAAGCGTATTATATCGCTAACAGCCTGTTTGGTAGCTAACCCGTGAGGCTGGGTTTCCCCCACCTTATGATCTGCAGCCTAGGCGAATGCCTAATTACCTTAATGGTAGTGCTGGCACAGCTAATGACCTAACAATATTGGCTCTGGTAAGGCAAAACGCAAACAAATACTCGATAACAAAAGAGTACCATACTAGGCTAGTTACACAGTACTTCTTATTTATCTGAATAACAGACTTCATTATAACTGAAGCCTACTGTCTTAGGGGATTTCCAAGGCTAGTTAAAAATATACCTAATTTAAGGTGAATAGGATTTTTTTTTTACAACATCACACATATTGACCAAGATAAACACTTAAATGGTATTAATATCCAAAAGATGATTTTTTTTTTTTTTAATGGTACAGTGGTGCCTTGATTTGTGAGTGTAATTCGTTTCGGAAATGTGCTTGTAATCCAAAGGACTCGTATATCAAAGCGAATTTCCCCATAAGAAATAATGTAAACTCAGTTTGATTCGTTCTACAACCCAAAAATATTCATATAAAAAAGATTAATACAAAATATAAAGTAAAAATACATAAAACAAATTAACTTGCACTTTACCTTTGAAAAGAATCGTGTCTGGTGTGAGGGATCTGAGAGAAAGGAGAGGAGGAGGAATTATTGTGCAGGACAACTTTCACTCTAACTAACTAAATCACTGCTATCTGTTATCTCATTGGATTCTTCTTCATTTTTTGTGACTTTAACAAGGAAACTATGTAATGACAGTTGCTTTTGCCTGTAGAGTCACTACACTTTGACACAAACTAAAAAAAAAAAAAAAAGCTTTATGCATTGTAAGGTTTCTAAACTCTTTTGGGATTCCCCCCAACAGGACAACATGCAGAAAAAAAAGCATCTTGAAGCAACCACAGGCTCCCAGCACTGTAGCAGTTCGCTGCAAAAGCAAATCAGAAAAGATTGCGGTCATGCTGTAAGCGCCCTGCAGTCAATGGGTGATGCAAGGAACATTATAAATGCAAGTGAACAGGATTACTTGGCCATTAACCTGGCCCCGACCCTGCCCAATTGCTGTGTCTGTGTATAAAGCACTTTGAGCTACATTATTTGTATGAAAATGTGCTATATAAATGAACATTGTTGTTGTTGTTATTATAGGAGCGTGACAGATCCCGCTACAATAAATTACCTTGCAGTTCCTGTTTCAAGCTGAATAAAAGCTGGTTTTGCTAAAGTACTGAGACTCGGCTTTGTGTTTTGGGGTACAAGGGACTTGCACATTACAACACACAAGTGGTCGCAATGCTATAGTAAACAGTATACGCTTGTATGGATGTTGACTATACGAGTGAGACACTCTGACTGAGACCGAGCATGGGAGACGATTACCCACAATCCTGCGGAGAGAGAAGAACTATCAGCTCAGCTGTGATCACATGACACTCAGCCAACAAAGCATATACGTACTACTCATAATGCAAGACCTCGCTCGTTTATTAAGTTAAAATTTATTACAATTTTTAGATCGTCTTGCATAAACACTCGCAGACTAAGTTACTCGCAATGCAAGGTTTTACTGTATAGTCATTACACAAGTGGAATACTGTGGGAATGCATGCCACCCTTTGGGACATCAAATGGACAGGATGACTGAAGTGTTATAAACATAGTATATGCACAAAAATAACCGGATTGGTTAAAAAAAAAAAAAACATATTTATTGATGAATTACAGCATTCTAAACATTGTCACCTTCTATACGAATTTTTGTCATGTGAAGTTCTTCTTGCAAAATGTGTCTCACCGATTCCCTGTCAATACCAGCCAACTCTGAGATAGCTGGAACACCTAGGCGACAATCATTTCAAACAATCTGATTCACCATTTTGATGTTTTCAACCGTCCCAGACGAGCATGGGCGACCTGGGCGTTGAACGTGTTCCACATTTTCTTGTCCTTCCTTGAAACGTTTGTGCCACTCAAAAACTTGTGTGCAAGCCAAACTGTTATCACCGTACACTGTTTTTATCATTTCATATGTTTCTTTGGCCATTTTGCTCAATTTCGGGAGAAATTTGATGTTGATCCATTGTTCCATTTTTTCACCGGATATTATCACAGCAACTCGTGTAGCGATTGTTGTGCAAATACCAACTGGGCGTGTAGGAGGGGATATAGTTCTAGGATTCACGTCCGGCCAACCTCCAGACAGTTTTCCAAGAAAGCCCCAAGCCCTGTCCGGTTATTTTTGTGTCTCACCTCGTATCTTAATTTTCTTGTGTGTGTGTCCTGGGGATTTCCATTGTTATTAAAAGTAAGAGTTACATAGAACAATATTCAGAAAACTTTAATTGCTCTTTGGTTTGAACCATAATTAAATATAATTATCCATATATAAATTGAATAAACTTATTCATTTCAGTGTCATCGGTAACCATAAGCTCATACAGGAGCATATACCACTGAGGAATTGACAATCTCAGGGCACATTTAAGTATACACACCAAGTCTCACTCATACAAAGACATCTTAGAGATACCACTTAAGAACAAGAAGAAAACATTGACACTTCACATAGACAGAGAAAGGGGATTCAAAAACAGTGAGACTGTCACAATGAGATTTAAACCAAGTGTCCTGTGGCCATGAGGTCAAAACGCTGAGATTAACAGAGATTAATGTTTGACTGTAAACTTCAACTCAAACATGCTTATAATTTTTGAGTTAAAACTGGCTCAGCTTGGCTTTTAAGCACAAAATATTTACCTTAAACAACTTCTCTTAACCAACAAGTTTAGTTTATATCTTTAGTATAAAATGAGCATGCAACTACCTGTCGATGAGTAAACATGCTACTGGCTATTACTCCACAAACTGATTTTTTCTTGCCTCATGGTGCTTAATTAATTTTAAATTATGCTCAAACTTAATTATGCTCTACCTACCAGTTTTTATTGGTAGTGGAAAAAATATATACAGCAAAACATAATCAAATGATCTACCTACCCATCACTGAACCCAAAAAATTCAGTCTCACATAAAATAAACTTTATTAATCCTATGGGGAAATTCAGATCGTGGCTGGTGCAGCATTAGGTACAAAATAAGGGAATACTATGTACTGGACTGGGTACTAGTTATAACGGAACGACCTAATACATCCATCCATCCTCTTCCGCTTATCCGAGGTCAGGTCGCGGAGGCAGCAGCTTGATCAGAGTGCAATATTAGCACAATATTGTGCTTGTTTCATACAGATGGAAGAAATCCTTAGAAAATGACCTAATACATTTTCTAAGAATTCAGGATTTCTTCCATCTGCATGAAACAAGCACAATAATCAGAAATTACAATTGTAATTTGTAAACTAGAGACCAACTAATATTGCACTGTAACAAATGACATCTAGGTGACCACCAGAATCAAGCTACATATCAGAATTACAACTGTCCCATTCAAAGGAAGAGCGAATCCACTAAAGTTTCAGGAAATATATGTCCACTACTAAATATTGTTCCTTACTACTGTTAGTAACTTTTTAACAAATAACATACTAGTGCAAACTAGATTTAAGAACTTTCTTTAGGTTTCTTGCATAATTTATTTTCTCACTTATGGCGTATTTTGTTACCATGATGATTCAAAGTGCATTTGTTGTGCTAAAACAGTTTTAACCATGCATATGTTTCTTAATTAGTTAACAAAAGCTGACAATGTTGAAATAAATTCTAAAATCATCAATCAGAGTGCTAACCTGCACCACGCAAAATAGTTGTGACCTGTGTATAAGAGTTCTCACTAATAGAGCAATACACTATTAATGTAGGTTTCTTTATATAAACACTGTGCCTTTAGATGGTTTGTGAGTTATAAGAAAGAACAATGGCTGTGTTAACCTGGGCAATCAATACAGCAAAATGATACTAATAATGTATCTTACATGAAGGTATATGTCCAACTGGTCCATATGCTACCATCCACCTCAGAAGGTCCATAAGACATGATGAAGAAATATGTTTACAAATACAAATAATTATGAAGAAGAAAATTTTAAACATAAGTATGAACAAAAACACAAGCTAATAAAATCCTGTCCTGGTGTGTCATATATACTGTACATACTAATTTAAAAATGACCAAATGAAAGTCCAGCTGCACCAGGTGAACAAAGAAGTGAGCTAGTCAATCCACTGGGAGTGGCAAGTGGTACAATGCACTGTTTTACTTCAACTCCTCCAAACAGCCTACGTCTGCTCCCAGAGTAAACAGGAAGAAATCCCTACCCACTTCCAATCTCACCAAACACTCTGACACTATGGCTTTCTCAAAAAACACATATTCTGTTTGCCTCAAAAGGAATACAATTTGATATTTACATAATCCATAACACATTTTGGTTACCAAAAGAAAAGATTACATTAGTGACAAATAAGACAGATATCCCAAGACTTTCCTAATAAAATCTAAACACAGTGCAAAAAAGTACAGTAATTAAACAATCGTACTACCACAAACCACAATGCATCTATCTTCTGCTCCCCATTTTGTCCAGCAGCGTTACCACAACCGCACACATAAGCAGAAGAGGAGGGGGAATAGAAGACCCATACAATATTGAATATGAAAGACAGAAACCAGAGTCCTACCTTTAAACTGACTGCTATAAGATCTGAAACGACACTGTATGGAATAAAGGAAAAGAGAAAAATGAAGAGGCAAAGTTAGAAAGCTGGTTATTGTTTTTGAGCCAGAAGTAAATGAAAGGTCAAAGAAATCAAATGAAACAGTCAACTCAAAAAAAGTCCAAAATGGAAATCTAGCTTAGATGAACATGGAAGGCTGACAGCTGTAAAAGTAAAAGCAACAGACAAGAAAATAAATAAAAGTAACTTAAATATGGTACAGTTAAGTATATGTTTGCAGCCACAAACAATCAGAACAGGCTACAGAAGCAAGTATTAGCTGTGACAGGAATATATTTAAATAAAATGGATACAAAGATAAAAGAATACTGATATTTTTTCAATTTATATGTTGCATTTCCACACAAGGTAGAAGAAAATAAATACAAAAAATTAATACAAAGAATACACGCTACTGCCCTACTTCTATTTTTCATCACCAGTACTGTGATCTCTGAAAGCTCTCTCAATACATTCAGCTTCCAATACGCTGTCTTTAAAGACAAAAAAATATATATTTTCAAAATCCAAGACAATACCAAAGGGCCTAAGGCCACAGGTTGTCAGTTGCCAGCCTTAGAAATTCATATTGCTCAACATTAAATTTCTCCATTTTCAGAACCAGACAAAATCTATTAGGTCATTTATGAACTGCCTGAATTTTGATGCTGCTCTGAAAGAAACAGATTCTTTCAAATCCCTTAAACCATTTATGAACCCGCGTGTAAGATCACAAATATAGTATACATATTATGATTTTTCCCATCAGACAAGTATAATGTTCCCATCGTCCTAGATTTAATTTACAAATGTCTAACCAAAGTTACAACTTTTAGGTTTTACTTTGGTCTATCATCTGATCTCCTTCTTGAGCCTTCTAAACTGCTGGTGTGGTGTTAAGCGGGGTTAAAAATGAGTTAATTCAGAAAAACCATGTTTTGGTCCTGTAGATATGGAAAAGTACTGTACAACAGCTGAAACTTCTTAAAAGTCTCAAAATGATTAACAAATAAAGTATGCTATTATAGTTTTAAAGAATTTTTATAAATGAGATGTTTTTGAATATTCTGAATAATGATATATACTAATTAATGTGGAAATTGTACTATAATGTTTAAATTTTGTTAATCCCTCTACCTGCACTCCCCTTTTGATGCTCTGTATCAGAATAAATTTCTCCATGCTTTTGAACACAGGAAAAATGTGATAAATGGGTAGAAACTGCACTGACATAACGTCGTGCATGGTCTGAAGGCAGTTCTACAGAGATACTGCTATTAAAAAGGATGTGAGACCTTGTTGTGGGAAAAAGACCCACATATGTTTAAGAAAAATTGAACATTATATACTGCACTGGGCTGGCCCCCTGCCCGGGGTTTGTTTCCTGCCTTGCACTCTGTGTTGGCTGGGATTGGCTACAGCAGACCCCCGTGACCCTGTAGTTAGGATATAGCGGGTTGGATAATGGATGGATGGATGAACATTATACACAGTATTAAAAAAAAATAATAATTTTTCAAGATTCATTATACTCTGATCTGTGTACAATTACTTTTGCTTATTTATTTTTCTATTTATGCAAAAAGTGTGATTTTGTGTTGAAAACAAGTAAAATAATTTGAAATATATAGATTAAAGTTTGAGATAGATACAGTACTGATTACCTTGCCTACAGTAACTTAATTGTACATCTTATTTCACTTTGTATTGTTTAAACTCAGTATTTTCATGCATGCTTGATTTTCCACACCATTTAAATAAGCAAACCAACCTTGGTACCAAACAGTCTGAATAAATAAATGTCCGTAAATTTTAGGTTTTAATCAGCAGAAACAGAAAGTGCTAGTAAACAGTGGAGTGGTGGCTCTGAGGATAAAAATCCGTGCTGGTATCTGGAAGGTTGCCAGCAGGGCTGTGGAGTCGGAGTCGAGGAGTCAGAGACAATTTTGGGTACCTGGAGTCAGAGTCGGCAAAAATGTACTGACTCCGACTCCTAATAATTTAAATTGTCATGAAAAAAAAAATACAGCAAGTTCAAATGTCCCATTTCACAAACAATAGTCATAATTAAGTACTTCTCTGATGTAAGAATAAAGCCCAGTGCATGGTTGTGGTACTACTAGTGTGAAGTTCAGCTGAGCTATTATACAACCTGATGTTCACATGTTGTAATCTGGATTATGGTACATTACAAAAAGTGTTTTCATTTTATTTCAGATATAATGTGTTTAACAAGCTAATTTGAGTGTAAATAAGTGTAATGATGTAGGTGGAGGTGTGCTATGGCCTGATGTGTGTTCAGGGGTTCTTGTCTTTTGTTTAAACTGGTCAATATGGTAAAGAGTTAGCTTCCTAGCCCAGGGGTCCTCAATCACGGTCCTGGAGAGCCGCAGTGGCTGCAGGTTTTTGCTCCAACCCAGTTGCTTAATAAAAAGCACTTATTGCTAAAGTAACACTTCTGCTTCACTTTAGTGATTTTGAGCCCTTATTGCTTAATTTTGTCTTAAACAGCTATTTTAATTGCTCCTTATTATCAATAACATGCAAATGACAAGAGAGAGCAGCATTTCTCCATTTAGCTTATTTACATTTACACCTGTGTGTATTTATCTGCACTATTGGGTTTAATTAAATACCTGGAAGAAAAATGAAGAGAAAAAAGTGAAGGACTGAGAATTACTCGTCCATTTTAGCCTTCAAATCATTTGCATGATAGAAAGGGAAAGAAAATCTAGGATATGAGAATGACCTGACATAGCAGAGTTAATTTAATTTCATAGCTTGTTAGTGCTTTATTGGCAAGAATTGCTTTCTAATTAAGCAACCAGGTCAGAACAAAAACCTGCAGCCACTGCGGCTCTCCAGGACTGGGATTGAGGACCCCTGTCCTAGCCAATAGTTCTGTGGGTAAATGACGTGTATGTTACATTCCTTCAATCAACATGGAAAATACATTAGCATATTACATACAGAGGAGTAAGAGTCAGAAGTACCGTAAACTAAGGAGTTGGAGTCGAAGGATTTATCTACCGACTCCAAAACCTTGGTTGCCAGTTCAAATCCTGTTACTGCCAGAAATGATCCAACTCCATTGGGCCCTTGAGCACGGCCCTTAACCTTAAAATTGCTGCATGGGTGCTGTACATGGCTGACTCAGTGCTCCGACCCCCAGAGGTCATAGAAAAGACAATTTCCCCTCTGGACTACCAAAGCATATCACATCAATTAAATAAACCTGGTATATGCATATAGTCACACAAATCACCAAGTCTATGATGATCACATTATTCTGTATAAAAACCTTGGTGTACAAAAAAAAAACAACCTACAAATCCCCCGGTTGTAGTTACATGATAAAACCCCCGCTGTGAAAAACAAAATTAAGCCTTTATAATTTTACTTATTTCCTGAAGGGTTTGTACACTATGATTCAATAAGATTTTTTATAAGCTCAGTAAAAGGCAGAGTTTTCCTAAATTTTAAAATTAAAAGTAGAATTTTTATATATATATATATATAAATAATAAAGGCAGTGTTCAGAGGAGACATCAAGTAGTACAGAAAATAAATACAGTGCAACGGCTGAAATGTTCAGAAACATCTTGTTCCAGTTGCAACATCACTGAGCTAAGAGAACTAGTTTTTCATGGACTAGACTGGAGTGGGAGCAGTCGTGAGCAAACTTAAGTGGCCCTTCATGACAAAATGCTCCTACTTTTATAAACATTCATGCTTATAGTGGATAATTTCAATCAGCTTTTAAATGAGGGTCAGCATTCAATTATAGCCTTACCTGAAGTTAATAGCTCAAGGGGCAATTGTATATAATGGATGTCTTAAAATAAGCGTTTGTTATGCAAGAAGATATGTTAATATTTTATGCATTCAAACAAAAACAGAGTCCATTGTCCAAGTACTAATGTTTTTTTTCTGTCAGTTACTGGTGTCAAGTGTAACTGAGGGTTGGGCTTAGGGTTAGAGATTACTTGTTATTTATTTATTGATTTTTCCACATAAAAAAATATTTTGGCCGAGTTCTGACAGTTTAATAGTGCAAGAAATAAAGAAATTAATCCAAAAAATTAATTTGTACCTTTTTCATTTTAAGAAAACAGTAAATTAAAAAAAAGATCTTGCTTATTTCTTATTCCTGTTTCTTCTCAATTTGTTATTATTAAATGTGTAGTTTAAATTAACATTTTCCTCACAATAACACATTCAGCAATACTACAAACAAAATGTGACACTCTGGGGGAGAAAAAAAAAACCAAAAAAAACAAAACCATCCGTGGCTTGGTGATATTACTTTGGGTGTTGGATTTATTTCCTATTGTACATTTAAACAAAGGCATTTTAGACTTTGCGTGGACTCATGATTTACAACTAGAGATGGAGCTGCCTCTCATGATAAGAGTTTGTCAACCTGACCAAGAACAAGGTAATTCAAACAAAGGTACCCATATATGCCTGGACTGCCTGTCCACATGAGATAAAGTCAATGCAGATTTACTTTTGTCGGTAATCACACTTAGAATACAGCATAAATGCATTTATATTTCTATGTACATTATGCATTTGTCAAATTAGAATAACTGCAGAGGGGCATTTACGATAAAGCCAAATCAATAAAAACTAAGGAAAAGAAGAGAAATCTGACCAACAGTGAAAGTGTTTTTACAATACCGAGCAGATAAATGAAGATTTTTCCAAGAAATTGGCTCCCACAACTTCTGAATTCTTGCCACTGTTATAATAATAATAAAAAAAAAATCATTTTCTGTAATTGTGTTTTGAACAAACATTGCTCTTTGGCCACTGATATACATGCACCATGAACATTTAAGGACCCTGATCACCATTCATTATTCTTTTCTTCATACTGTCACTTCCAGTGAAAGTAAATGGGTACATTTAAGACTGACTACTGACAGGTTCAATTTACTAATTCTTAGAAAATCTTTAAAATTAGAGAAAAATGCAGCCTTGGTTTTGAGTGCTTTAGTAAGAAGAAACACTAGCAAGTAAAAATGTTATGTTGACAAAATAAAAAAAGAAAGACATTTATTTAAGCATAAAGCAGTTTTATTAAAATAAAAACACTGAAGACACTGAAAAAATGACAGGAAATTAAAGGTTAAAATACGGGTGGAGACAGGACTCAAGACAACTTGCTTTGCAATTGAAAGAATAATATTTCTAACCAAACAGTCATAAACACCACATAAGTTTATCAAATGTTTCTAGTAAAAATGTTGTTTATATTTAGTATACCTTTTAGAAACTGAGCAAGTGCTGTTCATTTAATGTAGATATTTGGGATCACAATTTTAAATTGTTCGACTGGCCTAAGCAGCACATTAATATACGCCTTGGTTAAAATTCTGCATGGGCTTCATTTTTAAGATCACGACCCTTCCAACTCTAACAAGAATGCCACACCTGTAAACCAAATCTCACCTCCCATTTTAAAAACAGTGACCCAACCTGAGCTTGTACAGCTTATTAATCAAGAACAAGTAGTGTTGATCAGTGAATTTCGCCAAAGCACTATTTGCAATGAATTAGCTGTGCTTGCCCTTGTTTGTCGAATTAATTTGGCCGGTTTAGGGGAACTTTTCTTTTTCAGGATCACATAATTCTTTGCGATGCCAGTGCGACATCTCCTGGAGCTGTAACAGCCAACAGTGGATGGGACACGCCCCGCTGGGTATATAATGCTGATCATTTGAATTACAGACTGGTTACGCAGCTTGTGCATCTCTCACTACATTCTTTCTTCCCTGATCTGACGGAGGCATGATCGAGTAGTGGTTGACATAATGAAGAGCACATAATTGCCCTTCACAGTCAGTATTGCTAGTCTACTGGCTGACACACTGTAGATTTGAACACCAGGAGAAACTCAAGGTTAACAAAGAAAACTCATGCAGATAAAAACAGAACATGCAGATTTCAAGGAAACTAAAGGCGCTAAGGCAGCTGGTGAACTACTACAGCATCAGTATTCATTCTAGTTTTTTACATTTTCCATAAAAACAAATGCTATAAAACGTAAAGCCGTAAAGGTACATTAATACTGTGTATAGTAAGTGAACTCAATTTAAGGAGTTTAACAAGATAAGTAAATAAAGCAGGTTCTGAAATTTTATTTTTATGAAGCATATACAGCATAAATAACGAGTTATCTCTGCTTGTCGCCAAATGTACAGGTCGACCTTCAAGCTCCACATCAATATAAGAGAGGGAGGCTTGTGCCCTATGCATGTGTAATTAGCCACGTGGAGAATATAAACAAACCTTGAAAGTGTTTCATATCACCTAGAAAACACAGGAAACTCTATGAAATAATAATATTAATGAAAGATGTATTATCTATGTATTAAAATAAAACTGCAAAGCATCAGCACAAACAGTTTGGAGAGCCTGCAGTGCGACTTCAAAAATTAGAACGAGTGCATGGCTTCCATCATCACTCGCAAGTTTGAATATTTTGCCTTTAAATCTTTTAGGGCCGATTTTTTGATCCTCCCAAAGCTGAAATGTGTCCAAAAAACGCAGTATTCTGAAAAGTACATAAAACAATAGCTTCTCACATAAATCAATATAAAATGTCTGCTGCTGCGTGCATTGTCCTATGCACTACCACGGCAGCGGGGGACGAGCTGGTGCCAGGCTCTTTGTCGGAAAAATACACAATGCAATAATTTCTCACATATATTAACATAAAACAACCTACATATTTTTTCTGACTGTTGACTACAATTTTGGCATTTCTGCTTTGTTTTGATGAAATATACATTTGTGCATCTCTGTGTTCTTTCTTCTTTGATCTCACAGAAGCACAGTGGTTGGCACTGGTGCCACACAGCTCAGGTTGCCTTTTTGGCCACAATATTCAGTCCAATATAGTTGGTAGACATTTCCCTCAGGGACAGTTTAAAGACGATTGTACCATTATAATCTAGTCCATCCCCTTTGACTTCAATGCATTTTGCTTTGATGTATATAATTTGGCAATATTTGTGAACACTTCTGTGATTTCTCTAAAATCGAGGCAAAAAGAACACTGTGGAGTTCACTCATCACTATTAAATGCTGCAAAAAGACCCCCTTACTTTTATGTAAATGTAAGTATTAAAGGCATGTATACTACTCTGGACATGGATATTGAACTGGACACAGAACACAGCATTCCTGAGGCAGCCCCACCACCCATTCTCCCTGTGTGCAACCCACATTAAACAGAGCACATCTTCATCATATTCATTAAATATGTTTAATTTATGTGTTTAATATAGGAATAAATACATCAATCATTAAACAAAATATCTATGCAATGCAAGTATAGGTTCATGAGACCATTATTGCCATATGTACAGTCCTACACATATATGTGCTAAACAGCATGCAGCATACTGCTGCTCTCTGGTGTCATGATCAATGAGTAGAACTCTCTTACCTCAAAACTACACTCTTCTTTAACTGACAAATCTCAGAACATACTTCACATGAGAGTATATAAAAAAACACCTTGACAAATCTTAGTAACTTTTAAAATTAACGGTTGTGTAAATGATTTACTAAAGTTGTAATGATGTTTTATTTACTACTAAAACAGCAGCAATGCCAGTATCATTACACAGACTTTAAAAATGGAGCATTTTTATTTCTGTTTTATTCCCCCTGCTGGCTCCACAGGTATCCTCCTGTAACAGTAGCCCTTATTTTTGTTCAGTGCCTATGGTCAATGCAATGCCTCTTCTGCCCTATAAACCCCTGATGTATTGTATATAAGCACAGAGAAATCTCAAACTGTTATGGTTCACTCATGAAATATGCACAGGTTAATCCAGAACTTGCATCCAAGTAGTTTAGTTTAAGCTAAATAAATAAGGCAGAGGCTACATGAACATTATGGATAGAAAAAGGAAAAGGCAGATCAACAGGAGTGGAAAGCAACTTCTTGGATTACAAGAAAACTGGTCAAAGACAACATTTTGACAATATGATTAAGGAAGCCTTTTCCTGAATTTTGAACTCCAGGTTCTGCCATGATGAGGATACTAATGCAAGTATATAATCCAAATGTGGTAAAATGTCCTTAAATTATCAATAAAAATTTTAAATGATCACAAAAGGAAACAAAATGGACAAAATTGTTGGTACCCTTCAGTCAATGAAAGAAAAATTCAAAATGGTCACAGAAATAACTTTAATCTGACAAAAGTAATAATAAATAAAAATTCTATGAAATTTAACCAATAAAAGTCAGACATTGATTTTCAACCATGCTTCAACAGAATTATTTAAAAAAATAAACTCATGAAACAGGCCTGGACAAAAATGATGGTACCCCTAGAAAAGACTGAAAATAATGTGACCAAAGGGACATGTTAATCCAAGGTGTGTCCACTAATTAGCATCACAGGTGTCTACAATCTTGTAATCAGTCAGTGGACCTATATATAGGGCTCCAGGTAGTCACTGTGTTGTTTGGTGACATGGTGTGTACCACACTCAACATGGACCAGAGGAAGCGAAGGAAAGAGTTGTCTCAGGAGATTAGAAAGAAAATTATAGACAAGCATGTCAAAGGTAAAGGCTATAAGACCATCTCGAAGCAGCTTGATGTTCCTGTGACTACAGTTGCACATATTATTCAGAAATTTAAGATCCATGGGACTGTAGCCAACCTCCTGGACGTGGCCGCAGGAGGAAAATTGATGACAAATCAAAGAGACGGATAATACGAATGGTAACAAAAGAGCCCAGAAAAACTTCTAAAGAGATCCAAGGTGAACTTCAAGCTCAAGGAACATCAGTGTCAGATCGCACCATCCGTCGTTGTTTGAGCCAAAGTGGACTTCATGGGAGACGACCAAGGAGGACACCATTGTTGAAAACAAATCATAAAAAAGCCAGACTGGAATTTGCCAAACTAAATGTGGACAAGCCACAAAGATTCTGGGAGAATGTTCTATGGACAGATGAGACAAAAATTGAACTTTTTGCCAAGGCACATCAGCTCTATGTTCACAGACGGAAAAATGAAGCATATCAAGAAAAGAACACTGTCCCTTCTGTGAAACATGGAGGAGGCTCTGTTATGTTCTGGGGCTGCTTTGCTGCATCTGGCACAGGGTGTCTTGAATCTGTGCAGGGTACAATGAAATCTCAAGACTATCAAGGGATTCTAGAGAGAAATGTGCTGGCCAGTGTCAGAAAGCTTGGTCTCAGTCGCAGGTCATGGGTCTTGCAACAGGACAATGACCCAAAACACACAGCTAAAACACCCAAGAATGGCTAAGAGGAAAACATTGGACTATTCTAAAGTGGCCTTCTATGAGCCCTGACCTCAATCCTATTGAGCATCTTTGGAAAGAGCTGAAACATGCCGTCTGGAAAAGGCACCCTTCAAACCTGAGACAACTGGAGCAGTTTGCTCATGAGGAGTGGGCCAAAATACCTGCTGAGAAGTGCAGAAGTCTCATTGACAGTTACAGGAATCGTTTGATTGCAGTGATTGCCTCAAAAGGTTGTGCAACAAAATATTAAGTTAGGGGTACCATCATTTTTGTCCAGGCCTGTTTCATGAGTTTATTTTTTTAAATAATTCTGTTGAAGCATGGTTGAAAATCAATGTCATAGAATTTTTATTTATTATTACTTTTGTCAGATTAAAGTTATTTCTGTGACCATTTTGAGTTTTTCTTACATTGACTGAAGGGTACCAACAATTTGATAGATAGATAGATAGATAGATAGATAGATAGATAGATAGATAGATAGATAGATAGATAGATAGATAGATAGATAGATAGATAGATAGATAGATAGATAGATAGATAGATAGATAGATAGATAGATAGATAGATAGATAGATAGATAGATAGATAGATAGATAGATAGATAGATAGATAGATACTGTTAAATATTTTACTGCCTTCTGCAGTAACTATACTAGATAACCATTTAAAATAAGGAGTTAATTTGTATACTCACAACTTACAAGTATGGGTCAATAGTTTGGATATCTGATTTTTTGAGTTAGCAAAATTAACTCCTTTTAAATCTGACAACCAAGCTTGATAACAGCTGTGTAGCTACTCCCATTTTTTACCACAAATTCACATAAAACAGCATCTTAGATAGTCCCTTTTTTGTCTAATCTTCATTGATGTATCACACAATAGCCTGCTAATTGATTCTCCTGAATAAATACAAAAGAAAAGAATAAAAATGATAAATTAAGCGCTGGCTGGGCAAAACAGGAAGGATCTGAATTGACAATTTAAAATACCAGTGATATTGTGCTAAATGAAACTATGAGCCATTTAAGCATTGTGTCATACAAAAAAACATTTAGAATATTAGAAAATGAAGAAAATAATTTTATTTGGCAATCCATTTTATCGTATATGGTTATAGAGGACTGGGTCTATCTAGGTAGCAATTTGTACCACACAGAAAATTGTTTAAAGGAAATCCTAGTCTACCACAGTACACACGTGCATGCAGTGCATTCAAAAAGAATTCAGACTGCTTCACTATTTTCAGATTTTGTTATGTTTCAGTCTTATGCTAAAGTTATTTAAATTAATTTTTGCCTCTCAACATTGACACTTTTTTGGTTTCTTTTCCACGTATCTGCATGATAAACTTTGGCTACTTAAGTATAAAGCATTTTCAGTATACCAGTTTCACACACACTAAGTGCACAATTCCCAGATTAACCACCATGGGAATTTGATAGCACTCAGTCTTCACGCATACCACAGAATATGGCAATTTCTCAGGTCAAATGTGTTTGCAAACAGAGAGCATTAAAGGCACACAAATGTTCTATAATTACTGATTGCACAGGGTTTTTTATGTCTCAAATGTGCTGAGGACAAGCAATGGTCAAAGCGTTTTATGCATTTTTGATTTTTTTTTTTACCAAGAGTATTTGAATCACAAAGACACATATGCAAAAAACATCATGGATGGGAATGAAAAAAAAAATGTATGCTACTGCATTTTATTGTTTAGAAAAGGTGCAGACAGCTGAACTTCCATGAGACACTGTATGTGCCCTACTTCATAGCTTCATCACTGCCAGATGACATCATTCCCTTCAATGATAGAAAATAGTGGCTTTGGTGCCAATTGCACATGGCTGCATTTGATGATGACTTGGCTTGACAATTTCGTTCTTTGCTTGGACTGAGAATAGCTCCCTTGTTGTAAAATTCATCCAATTTAACAAGACTGTGCAAACTGTTAATTTTACAAAATTAATTGACTTCTGCAAAATGATCCTTATATATAAAATTTGATACTATCCATATGTATGGTGTTTGTGTCATTACCTCGACTCAATACAAGTTAGAACCATGCAATGGGGACTCTGCCTCTGTAGTTAGAACATAACGTGGCAAACACAGACACAGTATTGCATGATTGGCTAAGAATGTTCGAATGCTTCAGTGATGCCGCTGGACAGCCGAGTATAGTAAGTCGGTGTTGGTTCGAGCAGATAACAGTAAGTTCGGTTGGTTTTTGGAACGTTGGTTTGGTGGGGCGTACTTTCCAGGACTAACATCGTCGACTGACTTAAACCCTTCGACAGCTCCAGAACCGTAAGTAATTTAGAATGTATCGCCATTTTCTTTGTGTGTCGTAATCTATCTTTAGGCAGTTCGGTTTTGGCCTCCATCCTTCTGACATCTATTGGCAAACTCAGTAATGACGGCTAGATATTAACAACGGTCATCGTTTAAATTTTACCCGATTTCAAATCTAAAATGACCAAGCCAACATAATTATTACTCAGACTCTGATTAGAGTCATAAAATACGGTTTGTTTTGAAAATTTGCCGGAAAAAATCAAATGAGGTGTGCCGAAGAGCTGAGTTCACTTCTTACAGCCCCATTTAAATAGGAAGCTCTTCATTACATTGGCCGAAAAGGTCTATTTTAAGCACAAATCAGTGCCATGATAACAAAATCATTTCAAGGACTAAAAAAATAATAATAATTCTTTGCAGAGAAAGTATGGATTTCACAAACGTAGAATTTATAGCCGGATTCGATTGGGCTCTCAGTCACTAGTCAAATTATAATAATGCAAGTTTTTTTATGAATGGTTCACTAGCATAAATGTCAGTTTACTTAATTCAATACGGATTAAGCAATATTCTTCATCCTTTACCCTCAAAATGTCTTTCTGGCTTTGTACACACAAATGCCAACTTAGGAAATTCCTGGGAATTATACTAAGTTCTCAACTTGTGAAACAGACAGTTCAGCCATCCTGGGATTCTTAACCCAGGTTTGTACAGATATGCACTTGATCCCGGAACTTGTAAATTGCTGAATATAAGCTGTATGCATGAAAGGGTTTAGATGGTTCACAACAGCCTCTTGCAGTATCTACATCCATTCATTCGACCCATTTTCAAACATGGCCAATACAATCCCTAGTAACTGAAGTACAATCACACGTTACTCAAAATCTTGTCTCTGTAAATTGCAAATTTTATGTCAACACTAATCCCTAAATACAACAGAAGAATAGTGTATTTGATGATCTTTTCTTAAATGAACCATACTTGTAAACATGAAAGTTATAAGCATACCATACATAATTTATCAGACAGTAACAGAATTGATAATCACAAGAAGATAGGGCGAATTTAATCACTTCCATTTCTTTGTATTGACCTGAATTCTGTAAATTGAAATTCAATTAAAGTGCAAGCAGAGGTACAGTAAAGAAGGAAAGACAGTCACTTTACATTCACTCACATGTTCTGATTAAACTTGTTTTACAAAATCAGAAGCCGGATTTTCTAATGCTGAAACTGAAATTCAGGTAACAAGTCAGGCTGAAAGTTAATAAAATATGTCTCTCCTAAAACATCAACTGCACAGCAAGAGAGTCAAAAAAGCAAAGGTTAAATTTAACAGAAAGGGATCATACAAATATCTAAATATCATATGTAAAAACTAAACAAGTAGTACCAGCCTCGCCACAAACCTACCGAATATTAAGAACAGATTAATATATTTTCTGTTTTGTTCTTTTTTTATGAACATGCATAAACTATAAATACTCGTGTATAGGTTATGTAAATTCTGACTTGCATATCTGTCTAACATGCATCACTATGCTGCTCTCCGCACGATCGACAAGTTATAAATTGCTTTCTAATGTCTTCATGAGTCTTGAGGCCATTCTGCAGAGCTGCACTTAAATACACAAAAATGCAGCATTGTGACTTCTCCTACCTGTCAGAAAACATTCAATGCAGGATGCTTGAACCTTATTGGTGCCTATCAACTCCTCTTACCTGCTTCCTGCAGAAGATGCTTAGCACACACACCCTTCAAGTGCTGTGGTGGAATGAAACTAATATTGTCACTATGTCCGATATATCTTTAATAGCCCTGTCACCATGACTGGCACCCTTATGGGCAAAGAGAGCATCATACTACTAGAACAACCACAACAGACGTCATATAGCTCAAAGTAATGTCAACATTTGACAGGAAATGTTTCCAGTGATTTTTTCTTTTCATTAGAGACTTTTATTTAAGCAAGCAACTTGGGGTTTAAACCCAGGTTCCTAAAGCTGTGAGGCACCATTATACTGAAAAAAGGTTAAAACAAAAATGATTGCAGTAATTAGCACATTACTATAATTATTAGCTGATGAGCCAAAAGATTGTAGGCTATACTAAATATTTCTGAGATTTGTCATGTTAGGAAGATGCACAAATGGGATTCAGGCTTCAGAGAATTTAATACGCAAGATTTTCTTAGGTGTCAGGTTTATTTTAAATAAATTACAGTAACTGTAGTAGCCTAATGCTGTATATGCACTTAAGAGTTACATAGTGAGAAAAACTAAAATATTACCACTGAAGAAAAGAAGAATGACAGTTAAATCAGTGTACAAATGACAATAATAACAATAACAGAGAAAATGTAGGGAGAAAAAGAAATATATTTGCAAAGTACAAAGACCTCAAGAAAATTCATAATGAGAAATTGTGTCTTAATTATATTAAGAAGGATGTTCTGAAAACAAAAAGTGAGCAAGTTTGATGTATGTGAAACATGAACATCACTGAAAATTGAGAGAATTACAGAAAATAGTTTTCACAACAGCATGAAAAGATAGAAAGCTTTTCAACACAACTATAGTCCTTAATATGTATTTCAGATGTTTCATAAGAGGAGAGGGGTTATTCACAAAATTCCTCATGAAAAGGTCAGAAATAAAAAGAACAACAAATATTCTAAGGCAAAAGAAGAAAGAAACCCGTAAACAGACATCAAGGGAAATGACTAAAATAGACAGAACATCAGGTAATTGATAGTTCTGCTTTTAAGCAGAACACCAATGATAAGTTAATTGAAAAATAAGGTACTTCATGAACAGACATCACAATTAGATCAGATAAAGGACACTAAATAATTTGGTTTCTACTCTAATAATCATTTAGCAAAAGCCAATAAAACCACTAATGTGAAAGCTCAGTGAAAATTGGACAAGTTCACTTTCATGTTAAGAACATTACTTCCATAGATATTATTGCGAAAAAGCTCCACCTTATGAATGTGTAATTAAATTAACATTTCAAGATGTTCTTAAAAATTGATCAAAGTAAAAATGCACTTCTTCGCTGGAACATTGAAAATTTGTTTTTTTTCGTCTGTGTTAAGCTAAGCATGAAAGATGAGCTATAAGGCAGAATCAAAATGCTGTGCAAGTTTCCAAATATCGGAGTTCTGTGGCATTTTTAGTCAAAATGGAAAAGGAAAAACCAAAAATGAATGTGTACTTGAATACAATCACAAAAGTAATCCATTCCTTCCCAAAAATAATGTGAAGAAGGATCACAAACAATCAGCAGCATCCTGCCATTCATCACAGCAGGAAATGATCTGTGTAAGAAGTGACTGTCAAATGTTTCATGTGCCGTCACAAAGAATAGCAGTAAAACATTTGTAAAAAGCTCAAGTAAGCAAACACATACTACCACTACACTTCTCAAGATATTACCAAACAAAAAACTGTACTAAGTAAAAATACACACACACCACTCTGCTTTTTTATAGATGCACAATACTGTATAAATCACTACCATATATATGAAATGGCATACTTCATGATAAGGTTAGGAGATTAATGAGTAGCACAACATCCTAAATTAAAGACCATCATACACTTCAGCAAGAGGGCTCATACAAGTTTTTTTCAAAATAACATGGAAGATGAGATGTAAAGGTTCCCTAAGCAGCTACTTTAAACTAAAATACTAGATCACCTTTTATGCTTATGTATAATACAAATATTTTTACCATTCACATCACAGTTAACCAATCTCTGCCCGCATTTTCAAAATGAAGGAATCCCCATTTGAATAATTAAGCTAATTTTAAAATAACTCAAATCGCATTTTCTTTTTGTTAGGGTCCACAGCAGGGTGAAAGTGTTAAGCAAGTCTACCCCCTTAGTATAAACACCAAACCCAGTAAAACCATCCAGTGTATTTAAAGTCACCTAGACTAGACTAGACTAGATGTGCAGCCATTCAATTTCAGTATGCCTTATGGCACATTGTGTTCACTGGTCAATGTGTACATCTCCAAGGTGGCCTTCTGAGCAGATCCTTTGCAGTTGAAGACTGAAAATATATCAATGTTTTTGCTACGATTAAGGAACCCTTAATTAAAAATGTGTCAAAAAAACCTTCAGCTTGATGTTAGCTCAAAAGGACCTTCCTAAATCTAATTCTCCTGCACAGGAGGAGTAACAGAACTGGTTTGCGGACTGACTTGATTTGCCTTTTTTTAAGTTGTCAGCAGTACAACCTCAAATGTGATCTTCCATTGTGAGATAAAGAAGATAACAGTTGGAGGTTCTGCTACCTCCATCCTAATTTGCAATATGTTTGTTTTTATTTTTATATGCAGAGAATAAATATGTAGAATTGGCTTTTTGATTTTTGCCTGCTTTCACTTCAGTGATGAGTATATCAGGCCAGCTAAATCTGCTTTTTTTTTTTTTTATAATGGCATTGAGACTACAGTCACTACTGTTCCTGTTCTTGTCTGTCAGAACAATTGCCACACAAAATTCACTATTAAATCAAGTCATGGCAGAGTAGTGGCTCTGTGGCTAAGGGCTGGCACTGGTAACTAGAAGGTTGCTGGTTCCAATCCGATTACTGTCAGAAGGTATCCTACTCCATTTGGGCCCTTGGAAATGTGAAATCATTACATAGTCACATAATTTAATTTCTAGTTATGCTAATTGACATGCTCTGTAGATGGATCAGCAGTTGCAGTTATTTCAGTCTGACATCCCCTCCAACCAGAAGTTGCATAATGTGAAATTTGCTTTAGGCAGAAGTGTCCTTCTGGCCACAGAATGAAAGCATGAAATAACAGTTCACAAAGAACTCAGGTTAGCTGGATAGATAGATAAATGAATGCAGGTAAATGTGAAACAATTTAACACTTAAAACTTGGCCAATTGCTTAAACGACATCCATCCACTAAGCCCACTTATTCCATTACTGAGTTGGGAGTACATGATGAAATGTGCTAAACGCTTACAGTCTCCATTAACAAAATAGCATTCAGTGTTTCATGTGACATAACAGATAGTAAGCATGTGATTTAGACATAGCTCATTCTGTTAACTTACTTGTGTTTACTATAGCAGGATAGTTCTCACTTTGCACCTCAACTATTGTTTAGTTTTGGCCAGTATTTCTGTCAAAATCACATTTTTATTCAGTTAATTTCATATTCATGTTCATTTCCTTCTGAGCCACTTAAACTACAGATGTCCTTAGGTGAGTACCAATAAACCTGCAGGACAGACAGATCTGGATTATTAAACATGCAATGGCTTTTTCTTTTCAAATGTTCCTATTTTTGCTAGACATTTTTACTAAAAATGTATAGATAAATAGGAAGACATTTATTATTGACCACAAGGGCAAAATGGTGGGAATTACTGCATAACTATGTCAACATCTGTCAGATAAACAAAAACTGCCCTGTAGGTTAAATAAGCCACATTTATTAATGTTAATAAAAATACTGTCTAACCAAGGGAAATATTATATGAAAGATATTTTCCAACTAAGCAATGTGAACTAAAGCTTACAATTACACTCATATCCCGAATATCGCTCTACAAATAAACTTATCAGCAGACCAAAAATGGGTATCTGGTAATGGCACTGGGTTGCCTGCACCTTAATAACACTGATAGTTCCAGATAATCTGGAAGCCAGTGAACATACTGGGCCCTACTTACATCACAGTCAGTTTCAGCATTTAACCTCCTCTTTGTTCATATAAAAATTCAAAATGCCAAATACCAAAAAAAGAAACTTCAATGGACTGTAAAGAGCATGTTCCCCACCAACAGTGCTGGATTTTCAAAAAACAAATGAAAAGAATTTTATTTTGAGAGACATATTACTGTACTTTCTCTTGCATTAACCCTAACTTTAAAAAAAAAAAAAAAAAACTTTAATATGAAACTAAATTAGAAACAATCAAATTATAACAAACAGGTTTATCCAGCAAAAGAACTTTCTCCCTAGATTCAGTATGTGGTCTTTAAGAACAAGGTCCTATTGAAACTTAAAATCCTTCCCCTTCTGCTCACAAAAGATATATTTAGAAAAAGAAAAGTATGGCACTACAGGAAATAAAGCACTGTAATGTCAACATATACCCCCTGACATAAACAGCAGAAGGGAATGGTACAGTGTCACTGCATAGTCACCAAAGACTGTGTTCTCTTCAGGGGAGCAGAATGTATACCTTTAAGACAATTGTCTTTTAAATTTAAAATGTGCCAAATTACTTTACAACTGTGATACAGTTTAACGGTAATCATCAAATTACCTTCGGAAACCTTAATTTGTCTTTAACCTCATTGCCTTCACTAACTTCTATTAACCATATTTCTATTAATCTGCACCTCAATAAGAAAATATTTAACCTGACAGAAAAAAATTTAAAGAGCAGAAAAAAATTATAAGAAATCACAACAACAGCTTTTTTAACCCACAAACTCCAGTCACTGATGCTGGCAGCTTCATCACACCTAAACTAAACTGTGCTAAATGGTTAACATGGTTAAAATGGTTACTGCATCCAGACTAGAGAATGACTTTCCTAGATTCACCTGACCATTTGATGCACCTAAGTTTAGAGAAGGAAAACAGGAAAAAAAATATTCTGAACCAAATGATGTACTAATATATTTAATAAAATATAGCAGAATAATATTTCCACCATGTAAAGTCAACATCGGTATTAAGAACCATCATCACTGTCATTAACAAATGAGGAGAGACTTTAAGGTTCAAGCACTCGTCTAGATTTTTGGAAACCCCAAGAACTCCTCATCGCTACTGTCAGAATTTATGAAGCTCAGTTACTCACAATCACTTTGCAGGAGCACGTACCTTATCACATGGCACAACCTGTCCAAAGCATGTGGCGTTATATCGCCAGTCTAGTCCCATCTCTATTTGAAATGCCACAAAGCCCTTCATCTCGTCTTTTGTTGTGGTTTTCCACTTTGAAAAAGAAGAATGCTGTGCAAGCGCAGCCCGTGATTCAAAAAATTGCTCTGCAAACCTGTTTGTCTCGTCTGACAGTAGCTGAAAGGCAGCGTCAGGAAAGAACAGCCTGAAGTAGTCCACTGGCTGGTAATCTGTGAAGTCCAACAGCAAGCCGTGTTGTCTTGTACAGTTCGGTATCCAGTTTCGCTCCCAATGTCTGAGTATTCTTCCCACACTAATCTTGCCGTAGGTGCATCGGCTGCGCGAATGCGCTCAGTTGGGGCGGCATCGGCTGGTGTCCGATCAGCGGATGCCAGTTCCTCACTCTCTTGTTCGATCTCCTGATCACGTTCAACAAAATCAGATTCTGAAAAATCAGAGTCCGACTCAGCGATAATGCGCGAAACATTGTCTGTGGAGTATAGTAATCCTTCCTCGATCGCGGGTGTTGTGCTCCAGAACCCCCCGCGATAGATGAAAATCAACGAAGTAGAAACCATATGTTTGTAAGGTTATTTTTATATATTTTAATCCCTTATAAACTCTCCCACACTGTTAACATTATTAGAGCCCTCTAGACATGAAATAACACCCTTTAGTCAAAAGTTTAAACTGTGCTCCATGACAAGACAGAGATGACAGTTCTTTCTCACAATTTAAAGAATGCAAACATATCTTCCTCTTCAAAGGAGTGCGCGTCAGGAGCAGAGAATGTCAGACAGAGAGAGAGAAAAGCAAACAATTAAAAAATCAATACGTGCTTTTGGGCTTTTAAGTATGCCGAAGCACCGCGATAAAGCGGCATTTTTTATAGGAGTGTCCGTATCCTCTAGGCAAACAGCCCCTCTGCTCACACCCCCTCCGTCAGGCGCAGAGAATGTCAGAGAGAGTGAGAGAGACAGAGAAAAGCTAACAATCAAGCTCCTCGCGGGAAGCATATCGTATATCATTGAGGAGTTTTATTTAATGCGTAATACATGCTCTGATTGGGTAGCTTCTAAGCCATCCGCCAATAGCATCCCTTGTATGAAATCAACTGGGCAAACAAACTGAGGAAGCATGTACCATAAATTAAAAGACCCATTGTCCGCAGAAATCCGCGAACCAGCGAAAAATCCGTGATATATATTTAGATATGCTTACATTTAAAATCCGCGATGGAGTGAAGCTGCGAAAGTCAAAGCGCGATATAGCGAGGGATCACTGTATTTTGTTTTCTGCACTCCCTGCACTCCCTAGTGAGATGTCGATGCCATCTTGCCTTTGTTTAAATTTTGTAACTCATGCAAATGCAAGGATTAGATGCAGAGTCAATGAATCTAACATTCCTCTAAGCAGAGAAGGAATGCCTGTAACGTAATGGTGACTTTTATTGCCATTAACAGCTGATTGACACCTCTGGATGTCAACTTTTGTCAGGTAATACACATCACGGTCTGTGACGCAATATTCGCTCCATAAGATGCAGAGACATTTCCACCCTTTTGGGGGAATAAAGCGTGTCTTATGGAGCGAAAAATATGGTAAATGTTAAGTTTCAGCCAGGTTACCCCCATCGGGTTCTTTTTACATGCCTTATTTTGTTCATTTTTGGTTCTTTTGTTACATAAATAAAGCATACTATTATTATTGTTATTATGTTAATATTGTTGATCCTTTAGTTTCTATGTGTCTACGAATTTTCTCCTATGTTCGGTCTGCCTTGTGGGTGGTTCCCCAAGAGGTGGAGCAACAAGCCTATCATTGTTGCTGGTTTTGTGTTTTTGGGTCTTGTAGGGGGCTTTGATTACCTTTCAGGCAACTCCTGCTAGGCCTATTTAACTCTGTGGAGCTCTGCGGTGAGAAAAGCATTTTTGATTAAATATTTTATTTATAACAAAATCTTTGTCTGTCCTTTATGTATACAAGCCAAAGGCTGATGGATCCATCCTCTTGTGGGGGCTTTTTGCTACAGTTTTTGGGACTTTATATTAAGGTTCTCCCAAGTGAACTCCCAAATGGTCGAGCTTCATCTTGTTAATAGGACATTAATTGCAGCTTGATAATGAGATTAATGGAAACAACGTTTAAAAAAAAAAAACAGATCTTATTTATTTACTTAAAACAGAAGTTATAAAAAAGTAATACAAAAAAATGTAAATCACAAAAGTATTACTGAGATCAAACAGTGCAAGTAGGAGTAAACCATTCCAAAGTGGCCTACAGGACTTACACAAAAAACAGACACTTAGCATTAATGTAAACAATACATGAATCCAAAGGGAATAAAATACTAATCATAATTGAACTACAGGGTTTGAACATTACAGTCTAGATAAACACAAACTGCTCTGCATGTGAACTGTGCAGCATACAAGCAAGAACAAAAATCTAACATATATTACTATAGTGTAAAAATCAAGATTCTGTCATATACTGCACAGTGAAAAAACAAAACATAGCATTTGTAAACAAGTTGCTATATATTGCACAAGGATACAAAAAAAAACTATAGCATTTTTAAACAAATTAATAATTTCAAGTTCTGACCAATATAGGCCTAAGCAATATACGGAGTGCCACAATATGAATTTTCAAAGGATGCATTAAAAATTATCGTGATATACTCATTTAATATTAATTAAATCTGGCAACATGAACCCGTGACATCAGCAGTGGTGGGCCGAGTTAGTGAAAATTTCAGACAGCGAAACCTGGTGGAAAGCACCACTTTAAATAGTGCTAACAGGTCATTTTATATACTGTAGCACTTCAAACAAGTTTTGTCACAAAGCAGCTTTAAAAACAAAACGCTATACATAACATGAAGTGCATCACAGTTAGAAGTGCCATCGCAAGCTGCTGCTGCTTAAACAGCAGGCTTTATAACCAAATATAACAGCTTTATAACTAGCTGCCTATGCAATGTGGTTTCATTCCCTAGTTTTCATGTAAGCAGTTGCCCTGTGGTTTAATCCTCAAGTTTTTGAGTAAAAAAGTTTGAGCGGTTTAATTCTCTAGTTTCTCCAGATAAACTCCTGCATTTCTGCCCCATTGTTTACCCTCCCTACCTGTCCTCAGGTGAACTGGCTTTGAATTTCTGTCTAGATTATGACTTTTCTTACAGATTATGATTTGGATTTGTGAGTTCTGAGTAAGCATGTTCAAGGGCACCCAGTTTCTATCCCATCATTACAATTACCAGTTCATTTCCGGTTCTTATTGATTTTCTTATAGTACAGAATACTGTTTTGTATACGGAGATATACTCTAAGTAAAGCCTGTCTCCTGCATAGCAACAATGGCTGAAGAAGAGGCAGAAGCAGGTAGTCAAGTGATGTCCATTTCTTGGAAATGGTTTGGCTTCAGATAGAATAATACAGAACAAAAAACCATAATATGCAAACGTTGGAAGAGAGAATTAGGAATGAAGACCGGCAACACGTCAAACCTATTCAACCATTTGAAAACACCAAGTGTTTGCGAGGCCTTTGTTCAAAATGCAACAAAGAACAGACACAAAACAAACCACACTGACAGCAACATTCTCTCGCTGAATATCGTATGAAAAGACAAGCCCCAAATGGAAGGAAATAACAGCTGGTGTAACATAACATATGGCAAAAGCTATGGTTCCTATCGCTACCATCAAAAAACATGGATTTCAGAAACTACTGAGAACGATTGATCTCGAATATGTACTTTCCTGTCAGAAATCATTTCCAAAGGAAGCGCTACCCAACCTATATGATGAGGTGAAGGAGAAAATTTTTAATCAGCTTTAGAACGTAAGCCACTTTTCCACCATGTCCATTCTGTGGACTAGTCGTACCATGCAACCACGCATGAGCCTAACAGTCCTTTCATTGAGAACTGGGAGATGAAGAGAATCTGTCTTCAGACAGGCAATCTGCCAGACGACCATACTGGAGAAACGATAGCGCTGGGGATCAGATATGTGCTTAAAGCGTGGAAATTACACACTGCACAACAAGTCTGCATTACCAGAGGCAATGTTGCGAATGTGATTAAAGCCACTGATTTGAACAAAGAGAAGAAATTACAGTGCTTTGGTCACCGGCTGCATCTAGCAATCAGTAAGGGATTTGTGTATGCGCGTGTGTTTTGTGTGTGAGGCTGCTTGAATGCTTGTGCTTACCAAGGTTTATTTGTTTACAAAACATACATAAAAAGGTGCAAATATGCTCTTTTTAAGTTTTTTTTTTTATGGGAAATCTACTAAAGTAGTTAAAGCATCTACTCCTACACTACCTAAGCATAGTCAGAATATTGGCCTTCTTGCAATAATGTATATGGCTTTGTTTATACCTATGCTATTATAAAGTAAATCATATAAAGGTATTACTGTGCAATTAGACACAAATAATTAAATATAAGAATTATATACCTTCTTTTCGAGTAAAATTGAAGTGACTTCATTTTAATTAAATTGGGACAGGAAAAAATATCAATGTATATAGTATAACAACATTTGGTTAAATTTTAAAATTTTATTTTATAGAGGGATCCAAATTACTCCTCAATGGCAACATGAAATGTCCAAAACAAGGAAGCCACTTCCAGTTGTTAATCCGTAGTGCACTGACAACTTTAGCTCTGCGGTCAATTGTCATGCAAACTATGTGGTTTCTCACAGCCATGTAATTCCACATGTTTGGTTATCTTGTCATACGGAAATTTTTTGCAGAATGATTCCACTAACCAGAGTGTGGTTTTATGCTTGTACCTTGGGTGATTTAGTCCTGTTGTGGAAAGAGGACTCCTGAAGCTTTTTATATTCTTCATACTCTGTGTGGTGGTTAGTTCACAGATGGTCAAACAAGTTGGTTGTTAAGCTGTCTTTAACGGCAACTGGTTTCTGATATAGTTTGCAAATTGCTGTCTTTTGAGCAACATCAGTCTTTTCAAAGCCAAACCACCTCCACGCAAATGATAATGATCTGCGTCTTGCAATTAAATCTAATGACATAGATTACAAGGCTATCTTATTCCCTGGCACTGTTTACTTATTCAATTTTAGGTAGCTACACGCTGGCCGTGCACGCCAATGCGCTCATTTTGCACTTGTGCAGTAGTCTGTCCTGTTTGGTTACATGAGAGAGTGAAAGCACAGACTCTCAAGGCTTGCTTGTGATTGTTTTTTTGCAAAGAGTAACATACTAAGTAATTTCAGCTCCAACATCATTAAAACAACACTTAATATATTATTATAGACAATACATATCACACACTCCTCGTCTAGCATTTTATATTTTACTAGCTGAAATATCTGGCGCTGCCTGGTAGGAAAATAAAGTGTTGTTTTTTTTTTTTAAATTGTTTGAAAAAATATAATTAAAAAAAAAAACTTTAACAATAAAAATAAATTAACAAACAATGAAGACTCAGTAATGTGCTCGTCTTGCGGTCTTTTATGTATGTTATCATCCTGTTGACGCTCAGAACTGGCCAACTCTATTTAATTTCAAAAGTAGCAGGGGTGAGATGGGGCTCAAAGAATGTTGGCCGTCGCCTCCAGTTCGCCCTCTGGTGGTTGTTCTGAGGGTCAACTGGATGAGCATGATCACCCCCCACCCTACCCAGAAGGGGGTGGGTTAGGGTTGATTCCACCCTACAGTATGATCATGAACATTGCTCCAGCCATTCGGAAGTGATGCTGGAACATACACACACATTGACTAAATTTTATATATACAGTATATATATATATATATATATATATATATATATATATATATATATATATATATATATATATATATATATATATATATACACACACACACACATACACATAATATATTGAGAGAGATTCCCGTTTAATTTGGTTCATGTTTTTATTTGGCGTTTAATATTTTAATACTAGTTATTATACTGAGTTATTAACTGAGCTTTTTCTGCCTGTCTTTTAAAATAAAATAATATGTATTATTGTACGGTTAGGCTCACAGATTACTAAAAACATAACAAATATTGCTTATTCTTGATCTTTGGCTATAGAGATTCAAGGAAAAATATACAGATGCACATTTAGGGTGCGCGTGTTAAATAGTACAAGGTCAAAATTGGGGTACTCGGGCACTCGGTGCTAGAGGCCACCATTCTTTTTAGGAGGTATTAAAATGTCAAACTCAATAGTTAAAATATATGTGCCATGCAGGATGGAGCTCACACCAACCACAGTAATAATCAAGAACAAATTAGAAGTACACAAATCTTTATGCATAACCCTAAAATTCAAAAACCTTAAACTGATCATTTTTTAAGAGGAGATTTCAGGGCGCAAGTATCTACCGGACAGTTTTTTGGACAGCTAAAGCAACCCTCAAAGGTCTCTGTGAAAATTTGGTTTACTTTTAAAAGAGTGCATTAGTAAAATATGGAAATTGTTGTTTCTTTATATTTCTTTAATGATTAATAACAGTACTGTAATTCTATCAGCATTACTGTGCATCAACTCTAAAGGGCTCCCACATACATCACTGGACATGAAGTGCACATGCCTAAGGAGGTTGCGACACAGTTTGCCCATGTGCATTTCTGTTTAGAGATGGTGTTTTGTTTGAAATATGCATTTGGATAATGTGCTCAAGACACTTCAATTTTGAGTCTACTATGGTGCACGCATGCTGGCTTAAGTAAATCTTTTAACACATTGCTTGTGAGAAAAAATGACAGATAAGATAAAGAAATTCTCCCTATGTACTTAAGGGATGTGCCTTCTCAAAGATCCCATACTTATGAAATACAAATAATCCTGTCATTGCACCACTATTTCAGAGTGTCCCATAATTCATAATATTCAGAATTCCAAAACAAATATGTCACCAAGGATTTCAGATAAGGGATTGCTGACCTGCATTGAGTTGTGTAGCTGAAGTGGAATTCTTGACAACTGTTCATATGTACCCTAGATAAATAAGGTAATGGGCAATTCTGCTATTAGCTCTTGGAAAAAAACTATTTAAACGAAATTGTTTCTGGTTGTTCGTAAAATGTCTTTTCCTTCTAGACTAGACGGATCAGCAGATACCCTAAAGTCATGACATATGACAGACAGACCAGAGCAAGGTTCAGATTTCAGAAACCATGGAACAAATGACATTTAATGAAAGCAAAATGTCCATTCATTAGCATAGGTATAGAAAGTACACCTTGTATGAAGTACTTTAGAGTCTTCACTCATCAATAGGTAGATAGTTGCATATGGTATATAGAAGCAGCTACAGAAGCTAATAGGATGTTGGGCTGTGCATCACACTGTACATAGCACAAAGCAAAGAAGTTATGCTTAATCACTCATCACAAAATCTCCCGAACCATGAAGACTTTAGACTTGAAATTTAGAATGTAGGTTACCCTTGGCCCATAGGTACTCACTAAGAAACGGTTTTAACGGTTGTGGTCCAAGCACGTTCTGCCAGTATGTCTGTCCGCTTTTCACGAGAGAATTACTTAACAGATTTAGATCTGGTTGTTTTCTACAATTTGCTTGAACTTTCCGGTTCATTTTGCGACTTCTCTCATTGCGCTAAGTACCATAGTTCGCTTGCAGTGCCGATGTATTTATGCAAATCCAAGAGAGTGGCTGTGGGCTGAGAGCAAAGGGCGGAGCCTTCCTCTTTCACCCACCAGCCTCTGTTCGAGTTAGTCTACATCTCGCCACATGTTGGAGTGCACCTTGACTCCGCTTAGCTAGCGATACCTGTTTGTTCAACAGACATCATCATCTACAGACTGTTAAGGAGTAACGTTTGACATTTTTGTTAGAGAGGGAGAGATCAGAGCTCCATGTGTTTTAGAGGGTAGGTGTTGATTGCCAGAGATATCACGGCCATGTGCTTTTTTCCCCACATGGGGAACGCTATCCCATCTGAACATGACCAGATATAGTGCCAACATCTATTGATTTTTAAAGTCTGTCCTGTTTCATTACTATGAGGGTAGGTGTGATATATATATATATATATATATATATATATATATACACACACATATATACACACACACACACATACAGTGATACCTTGGTATACATCCACTTTGGAATAAGTCCTGTTTGGACATGAAAAATTTTGCTTGGTATACGACCTTTGTTTGGAATACGACTCACGTGCTACCCTTGTTCACCTCTCTCTCGAGACAAAGCCACGACTGCCCACAAGCGTCAGTATGGCAGTTGCTAGCATTCACTGAACAACCCGTGTGCTACCTGCTGTATATGACTGTTCAATGATGCTTTTGTCCATTGATTTATGTTCGAGTGTTGATTGCTATGGTCTGCATCTTTTGAGATGTATGACTGCCGGAGGGAGGGGTGTGGTTTAGAAGGCAGGTATGGAGAGTTGGTTAAACATGGTTCAAAATAAACAGCATTCGAAAAGTTATTCTGAGTGTGTCGCTACTTCAATCTAGAGAACACTACACTACCCTTGTTTACCTCACTCGAGACAAAGCCACGACTGCTCACGAGCATCAGTACGGCAGTTGCTAGCATTCAGTGAGCCACCACCTCTATAACTCTCCGTGAATTTTCACGTGATTTTGTGTTTTTTCGTGTAAATTTGAATTGATTGTTGAAAAGTATGAAGGTGGCATGCGTATCCAGGACACGGCTGCTGCATACCGTATGCAGAGAACAACGGTCTCTACGATTGTGAAACACAAAGACATTATTAAAAAGTGAGGTTAAATTTTAATTTATTTATCTAATTGCTTTTGTATTTATGTATTTTAGTATTAAGCAGTGTTTACATTATTTTATACAACGCCATCAATGTATAATATGCCAATAACAATAGGATTTTTTTTTCCATGGGAACAGATTAATCATATTCCCTTTATTTCTGACGGAAACAATTTGTTTGGTGTATGTCCCGTTTGGTAGAAGTCAAAGGATCTGGAACGGATTAAGGACGTATACCGAGGTACCACTGCGTGCGTGTGTGTGTGTGTGTATATATATATATATATATATATATATATATATATATATATATATATATATATATATATATATACACACAATACTGTATAAAAAAAGATTCACTTTTACTTGCACTGTTTTCTTTCTGGATTACAATCAGGACACAAAAGAACTAGATGAAGTCCATAGTGCAGCTAATACAGGAATTCTACAACTTGAGGGACTGCGCTAAAATAAAAGAGGTAACAGCATTTTTGATCTAAAAGATTAAGGAAAGACAAGCCACAGGCATTCAAAAACATGAAGAGTGCAGGTATAGCAGCCATTACTTCAAAATCAATTCATTACCAAGAACAACAAGATAGGGTTTGAGATACAAAGAAATGCTGCAGGTTTTGAACTTTTGACCTAAGCAAATGAAGACTAAAATGTAACATGATATGAGCAATTAAATTCATGCTGGGTATAAGAAAGCCAGTTATTACTTTAAAATCAGCTCATCGACGAGAAGAACCAGAGTGAAGCAGGTTAAGTGTTACCTTGTAACACTGCTGAAAAGCAGCACTTACAGGTATATTCAGATCTACATACTGTAACATGACATTTTCAAACACTTATTCCATCATCAAGTGGGCCAGAGTCAAACCCAGCATCAATGGGCACAAGAGAAGAAGCATTCCTGAACAGGGCACCAGTCCATTACAGCTCCCACTCACGGACACCCACACTCAAATAGCTAATGTGCAATTGCCAATTAATTTAACCAAAGGACTTTGTGGATGGGATGAGGGAGGAAAAATCGAAGTACATGGAGGAAAGCTCTAGCAGACACAGAAGAATGTGCAAACACCACACAGACAACCATGAGACTAGGGCTTTAAACCCAGGAACTTGGATCTACAAGGTGGCAGTTACACTGCACTGCCCATATTCAACTCTAACATGTAGGTAGCAGAATGAGAGTACGCATAACACTAAAATACCTCTGAATCAGTTTCATCCAGCATCCTTTTTGAAAGCAAAGTTATAAGACAAACACTACATCATATCAATGAACACAAAGTACACTGAAGATCTCTTAAACAGGCACGTTCTGAGCTCTCTGTGAAAATTTATGAAGGATTTGGGGTTTGTCCATGGTAACACTGCGAGCTGCGTAAATGTTCAAACAGCCTAAAACCTTAAAAATGGAGACAGAAAACTCTCAACACTCTAAAGGCGGCAGAATCAGGTTAAACCATCATCTACTGCCTCCCTAACTCTGTCATGCTAATTGTTTCCACATTTCCTTTTATCTGCTTTAAAGAGATAGGTCTGTATGACCAAAAAAAAATGCTGAACTATTTTTATTTATTCCTTAACTGTTGATTATTGGGAACAACCAGTACAATTTTAGTTTTGAGAGAAAAAAAAGAAGTATCCTCATTTTGTGGGCAAAGTAGAAGGGAGATTTCTACCACTAAGGGACCTTGCTATACAGAATTATGAAATTACAGCTGAAGGCATCATACTGTTTTGCATTGTCAAGTCTGGAGCACATTTCACGTAGAGATAAGACTTTACCTGCTTTGTGACCGTAACAGAGAAGGCAGGTAAAAATGTAAGTTTGCATTTTCATTGGCGCTCCACAATCAAAGCAGCACCATTTGTAATCGATGGTTAACAAATAAACTAAAATTTAAAAAAAAAAGAGTTGGATGGTAGTGTTAATGTGTAATTATCCAACACAAAACAGCATCCTTTTCAAACAGTATGCAGTGATCAGTAAAATATAATTGAAAAGTTTGTTTACTTTAAATATTTCAGAAAAAAATAAACAGAAAAGGTATTGCCATGGATCATATTGTCCATGGTTGTTGATGTGATAATCTGTTGTTGGAATCTCTGAGCTGTGTTGCTTTATTTGAAACTTACTATCACCCACTGAATTGAACCATTCAAAGACATCCTCCAAGTAGCAGTGTTGGAAGTATGAACATATACTGCTTAAAGAGGTAAAGTCCAGATTATAAAACGATAAACAATGCAGTCACAAAAGCTTCTTGTTTCCACCAGAGTCTTGTACTGGATAAACAGGTGGATATAATGACATTTTTTTGTCTATTTTTGATTACATGTAGGGGTAGTTATAGTATCTACTTTGATCTACAGTCACAATAATTTGGACTTTAGGCACAATTATGTATATTTTCCCAATATTTTCATATCAACTGAACATACAATACATACTACTAAACTTTTATAATTAAAAAAAAAAATACATGACATTCTCAAGCCCTGTTTATCCAATTCTGAGTTATGAAGAATCAAAGCCTACTCCAATTAATTTTTTTTTATATTGCACTGCCTTCTCCGAGTACAGCCCTATAGTGTTTGCCCAAGTTTCCTGCTATAATGCACAGACAAAAAAAGAATAATAAACATGCATTATTTCCATACATGATTACATAGTAAAACTGAGCAAATTGCAATCTAATTAACATAAACTCTTTAATAAACAAATCAGTTAACATTATACTGTACTTCACATATGGCCAGCTATCTACAAGGGAATAGCAAACAAACTCCAATTACAAGCATTCACTGAGAATATAAACCATTGGGGTTAGTGGTCCATGGTCAGTTTAAGATGATACTTTAGATAGCCTAACAAGAACATGAAATCCCTGTCTGGATTTCAAAACCCCCTCTGTCTACGTGTGCTACGGGCAGATGTTCAGCATTACCCAGCAGCACTGAGTTCAAAAAAGAAAGCGCAACACTTTATCAAAGGTTACCCAATTAAACAAATTACGCTGATGGACTGAATTGTTTCCTTCACATTTAATAATAAGTAATAATTAAATTACATTTGTATTGCAATTTTCTAACCTTCTCAAAGTACTTTACACTTACAGAGGGGAGTCATTCAACCACTACCAATGTGTGGAATCCACCTGCATGATACGACAGCAGCTATTCTTGACTGCATGGATGCTCACATCACATTAGCCATTAGGAGGTGAAGGAGTGAGAGAAAGTTTGGTCACTAGGGAGCCAGGATGACCTCGCTGTTGTGGGAAATTCAGCCAGGACTTCGGGTAACAAAAAAAGATGCCTGGGGATCTTTTGTGATCACAGAGAGTCAGCGCGTTAAGAGGAATCCATTGCTTAATTAATTGATTAATTCATTGAAATGATTTTAATTGTTTTAGTGCAAAATGTTTTAATATGCGCACATCTAAGCATGCACCGATTTCATCTTTTAATGGACAGTTACTGTGAAGCAGCACAGTAATCAGCGGGCACCAACTGCGGGTCAAAAGAAATAAAAGAAAGCAGTATAGCACAGGGAAGAAAAATAGTCTTTGTAACAAAAAGAAAGTTTTGTTTTAAAAAAACAGAGTGACCACATGTGGGAGAGGTATCTGGACAGAGACTGGGAGGGGAAGCATTGGCCGTGTTGATGACCAAGCAAGAGCAGGCCAGAGGCTCTGCCTTAAGGTTCCAGCTTGTGGCTGTGATTCTGTCCACTGAACAACGGAACTGATGGGATAGGGCGAGACCACAGAAACTGGGAGAACGCGAGATGGAATTAGACATGGCGGCATCTGTTGAAGGGATAGGATCCCTTGGAGTTATGGCATCCATAGGCAGTGGCACTTTGGGTCTACCTGATGGCTACGATGTGGCAGGCGAGTGCAAAGGAAGAACGCAAAGGGTTTTACCTCTCTGCTTTGGGATTTTAACTTTTTTATTTGTATTCGAAAAGACACTAGTTTGTTTTATGGCACTATTTCATTGGATCTATTTATGAAACTATTTATTGATTCTTGCACATACACTGTTTTGCACACTTCTGCAATTATAATTCTCATTGTTTTCATAACCTCTGCCCTTCAGTCTCACTTGTTTGTCTCTTCCAGTTTTTACAGCATACTGCACTGAGTCATTGGTATCCATGAACAGACCATAGTGTAAGCACCTCCTGAAGTCTCTAACACAAGCTTTTCCTAGATGGTCTCCCATCCAAGTACTGCCCAAGCCCAAACATGTTTAGCTTCAGGTGGATTACGAATTCTGAAGTTGCAGGTGGTGTGGCTACTGGCTATTCCTCAATCATATGTTCTTAACTTCATACATATCACTTCAGGCTAAATAATAATCGGTAATTAATTCAACTTAGCAGTATGCTGTAGTAGTAAAGGCTTTGGGTTCAAATCCCACTAATGATACTGCATGACTGTAAGCAAGTCATTTCACCTCCCTGTACTCCAAATAGAAAAACTAAAGAAATATAATCAAATGTTGAAAGTCGCCTTGGATAAAAGCATCAGTCAAATAAATAAATAATATGTAATATTTATAAATACTGTAACTGACAAGCAGCACCAAGGTTAAAGAAAAACTGAATGTCCAGAGAAAAAACTTACACCTGTCTGCAGAATGCATGTACAGGCAGTGACTAGGTCATAATTTCAATAAAGGCCTCTGGGTCTGCGAGTTTGCGCTGCTAATCACTGCACTAAGTCATACAACACGAAGATTACCTTACACTGAGCAAACATTATCTAATAGACTAGTTCATACAGGCTCACAGGGTCACTACTATCACATGTACATGTATTTTACAGACAGTTACTTTTACAATATGGTCATACTGACCAAACGTACTCTACAACAGATACGCAGGACTAACGACCTGTCTAGATGAGAATAAAAGCATAACCCCTCTTCAGTACACCCGTTTCACAAGGCAGCATTTTGCCCACTTATTAGAACCGCCTCTAAATGAAAGGACACGCCCCAATACTGTCCGAGACACCCCCTCGCATGCAGATCGGAGCACGCGTCATTTCATGCAAATTGCCTCATTGTACCTTAAGGGGCGTTACTTTATGTAAACCATTTCTTTTTTTGTTTACTTAAAAAACAATAAATACCGAGGAAAACGATCCTTATGCAAGCCCGACCAAGAAACACAAAGCATGAAATCATTTTTAAATTGCGGAAAGTGATCGAAGGGATTCATCGATGGACTGATTGACAAATCATAGTTAAAAAAACAACAAAAATTCAACAAGTCCAATCGTTTACATCCATCTCCTTAAGGTGTAATTTTCTCCGCGTAAAACATGTTCAAAGGACAAAGGAAAAATAGCAACTATCGAAAGCTGCCTAAAATTTGAAAGTGACGAAGTGCAAAAACAAATTAATATGTAAGAGGGGAGTAGAACTGCGACGATCGATTCCAGGCAGGCTGCCTGAAGACCTGAGCAACGCCCATTACTGCTCAGGTCTTGTTTACAATGACCGCAACACATTTGTTCTCTTTTTCAGAAAAACGGGAAAAAAAGAAGGCAGAGCTAAAAAGAACAATCAGATTGCCGTTTTGATTTAAGAAGGAAGTGCCAAATCCCCAGCTGAACTCACCCTATTTGTCCCCACCCGTGCGGAACCCCCGCCCCTTTTGATCGAAGTAAACCTGTACGCTTACTTTTTTATTTTTCACGCCTCCCACTGGAGATCGAGTCTGCCCAAGTCGATACCGACATGGGGCAAAGTAAACTGAACTCCGCCGAGTCTTGGTGTCGGCAGCGGCCCTCCCTTCCCCTCTTCTCTTAACTTTGGATCCTCCCTCGTCCAAAACCAAAACATGTCGTGGAGACACAATATAGGTGGGGGCGCCCACACACCCACTCCCGTAACTCGCCCGTGTGTTCTCATTCGCCCCCTTTTCCCTTCTCAAACTTGTATAAAAGGGGTTCCAAAAAAAACGCGAAAGAAAAAAAAAGGGGCACGCGAAGAACGGAGCAGAGCTGCGATCGATCGATCGTTCGTTCGTTCGCGCGCGCACACAGGAGTGCAAACAGCCCCGCGGTCCTCGCCGGCCGCCGACACAGCGCTTCCTTCTTTTGCGTGTTTGTTAAAAAAGCTCTTTGCTTCGTCTTCGCTTTCTAAACGCGCAAGCATGCTTTGATCCGAAAAAAAATGAAGAGGCAAGGAAGTGAGAAAGAAGTAGCGTTGAGTTTACACTTACCCATCCATGGCACAGAACCGACGGGGGAAAGAAGGAAAAAAAAGCTGGAGAGAAGCTGCAGTACAGGTTTCAGTAAGACGAGAAGATGGATTAGGGGTGGAGGTGGTGGTGTTGTTACCGTGTGCAGCTCGCCTCTCGCACACACACGCACACAAATGTACTTAAATGCACGCTTCCTGCTGCTGACGTGAACGCAGAATCCTCGTGCACGCGCAGCGAGAGCACTCCCAAAATGGCGGCCCCCTCCCTTCTTTCTTCCTTCCTTCCTTCCTTCCTTGGTTGGTTGCTTCCTTCATTCAGGCGAGCCGTGGAGAGGTCGCGAGGCTTAGCCGACGAAGGCGAAAGCCGCGTTAGCGAACTTTGTCACTTGCTTCGAATGTGAAACTTTGAACAAGTAAGGGGCTGTCAGTTGCTTGCAAAAGAATCGCGCCAGACAGTCGGGAAGCAAAGTTGTGCGGATAAAGTCAAGTGACAGGTGTTAAATACAACATTTTAGTTACGTATTAAATGAATTTTTTTATTATAATAAAAATATATGTATTTTTATTTAGAAAAAAATACTTCCACGCTCAAAAGTAAAGAAGGCAAAACAATACAAAGCCTTCAGCAGGTGTGCAACTGCAGAGGAAGAAGCAGGTAACGTTAGCGACCCCAGGATCCGGATGTGAGAAGGACACGCTCCTCAGATGGCCACAGAGTGCTCGAGGGGGCGGGAATACCTGAAGAAGCCGGCTACAAAGCAGCCTACTGAGCAACATTGCAGGAGATCGCAGACGCCACACTTTAAGGGAGCACTTTCATTCACCAGGGAGTCTCGGATTTGGGACCCTGTCTTTGGGATGGCTCATAGAACTGGGGGATAGTGTGTCATACAGGCTGCCTTTGACCTCGGGTGAGCAGAGTGAGGTGGAGCCAGGCAGAGTCTGTAAGTGGATAAAGGGACAAAGCTGCTTGGACTGCATGGCACTGTCGGGCATAATGGTGGTGCAGTGGAGGCACACTGAAGCAATCAGTGGTCCTTTTTGGGACCATTCAGCAGCAATCAGAGTAAAGAGGCTAATTCCATGAATCTGTCTCTCATATGCCCTGTATCGCTACACTGGTGTTAGAAGTGGGATAAGAACTGACTAATGACCCTGAGATAGAGGACTGGTAGACCCTTCAATCACTCTCATGACTGCTTGCTTCAGGCAGGATAGATCCGACCGTCTTGCACCACTTGGATGTCCCAGTGGATGTAGTTCCTACAACCTTTGGGACATGAGTTTAAAAAAGGAAGAAGTGTGATGAAACCAGGGTGTGGACCTGAGAAGCAAGCTCCTCATGTGGCCATGGGCTGTAAAGCTTGAGCAGCATAGGAGGTGGGACGCAGACACAACAGTTAGTGACCACTTCGATTGCGGCTGATGGCTGCCAACAAGCCACCAGGGGATAGTGTGTTATATGGGTTACCTCTGACCCCAGGTAAGCAGAGTGAGGTGTAGCCTGGCAACATGTGTCACCGCATTAAGGGACAAGCAAGTTGGAAGAACATGGCGGTGTCGAACCTCAGGTTTGTGCAGAGAAGGTGTACTGAAGAAAGCAATGGTCCTTTTTAGGGTCACTCACAAACAATTGGTGTAAAGATGGTAATTCCATTCATCAATCTCCCAAACGCCCCCAGTTTGTTAAAATATATAGGAGGGGATGGAGGAAACCAAGCCATGGTAGGTGAAAGGAGAAAAAGCGAGACTAGGTGAGAAAAAGCTGCCCTTGGTAAGGATGAAGGAAGAGAATAAAAAGTTAAGTCAATCATTAAGACCTGGAAAAATACAGTATGTGATCACAGGCTGAGAATAAGCTCAGCTTCTTCTGTTTTTTGGTAAGTGTCTTTAGAGCCCTGTGAAAGAAAACAAATAGAGAGATCAGTGTGGCTGTGATCAATGTACATGAAGTGTTTTATAATAGACTTTGTAAGGTCTTTGAATTTAATAGCTTGAATGTGCTCCCTGAAACAATCTGCTAGCTGTCTCCCTGTTTCAAATATGTAGATGGCTGGACAGACTGGCATGGGGCCTGTTGTATAACACTGAATTTACCAGAGGGACCAGATACAAGCGTATTGTTGGTGACATACTTGTACGTGACACAGCGGCTCGAGTTTCAGCTCAAAGTGTCTGATCAAGAATGTGGCTCTCCTCAGTGAAGTGAGCTGTGGAAAAGAAGTTTGTGTATGATAGGTGGTCGACAGACGGAGATCATTTGAGGGTTATGAAGAAAGACCCCTGTTGAAGGATCAGTCTGGAAAAATTGGGAAATTTTGTCTGATGACTTGTGGAAGAGAGAGAGAGTGATGGGTGGAATGGGAGGACCACAAGGAAGACAAGAAAGACTAAACAAATTTATAGAGTCGGTAAGTTGAATGTTTTTCATTTATTTATGATAAATAAATGAGTAGTGTAAGTGCATATTCAGTTTGTATGTACTGTTGGCCTGTAGATCAATGGTTGTCTTGTCTTCACATTAAGAGCTGGGCCCCACCCACTCCTCGAGTCAGTCCTGTATGTTACTACTGGGTGCAAACGAGGAAAACCAGGGTCAGGGTGCCAATTCATCACAGGGTCCACTCACACACACACCCAATGTGGCCACTTTTGTTACCAAGCTGTCATGTTACACAAGATGGAAGAAGAGATCAGCAAATCAAGAGAAGGATTGTTATGGCAAAACAACCTTTATTCACATAAAACAAACATTCTGAGGTGTTACATTTGGTCCATTGTAATGCACGGTTATGAAACATGGACTGAGCAAAACAATGGAAGGTAGACTAGAGAGCTACAAGGTGTAGTTTTTAAGAATACACCCAAAAAACTTAAATGACAGATAAAGTAACAAAAGAAAGAGGATTAAAGAAAGGGTACAAGTGAAAAGGCATTTACTAAGTGAGATAAAGACCCCACAATTAAAATATTTGGGACACATCATCAGAGCTGAAGGTATTGAAAGTGTTGCATTGCTGGGTGAAATAAACTAGAAGAGAGCAAGGGGAGAAACACCATCACTGGAAATGCTGTGAGATGGTGTGGAAACAATATCAGATTTTTAGTGTGAGGAGGGAAAGAGATAGGTTGGAGACCACGATCAGCAATATCTGCATCAGACATGGCACTCAGAGAGAGAGAGAGAGGAATATGACACAAGAGTCCAAGCACCTGGAGAAAAATCCACATCACTGTCTAGAGAAAATGTGCAAACTTCACGCAGAAAACAACAAAAACAGATTACAGATTAGCGAGACTAGAGACCTTTTTTGTCATATACACTGTAAGAGCATAGTGAAATTCTTGTGCCACATTTGTGGTAATGCATAAATAAATACAGTAAATAAAAGCAAAAGAAGACAAATACATAAATGAAGAAATAAATAAATACAGCAAAGAGGATAAGAGTTTTAAAAATGTAGTGTACTGTACAATTACACATAAACCAGTAGGTGAGTACAATAAAGACTGCAGTGCAGGTAACATCACATTTTGGGAGTTCAGTGAACTTGTGGCCTGTGAGATGAAGCTGTCACTGTCAGAATACTTTCAGTAGAGCAGGGGTGAAAGTTCACTAATATTTTGTTTCCCACCCTAAAGCTCTTTAGTCTCCTCAGGAAAAAGAGCTGGGCTACTTTGAGTTGGTGGTGTTGACTGACCACAAAAGGCAGTCGTTTATGTGGACACCCAGGAGCCTAAAGCTACTAATTGTCCTGACAGGGGAGCTGTTGATGCTGAGTGGGGCAGAACTGCTTTTGTTCTTTCTGAAGTCAACAATGACCTCCTTCGTTTAGTCAACGTTCAGGGAGAGACTATTGTTATGGCACCATACAGTCAGGTCTTTTACCTCCCTCCCTCCTGTATGCAGCCTTACCATTGTTACTTAAGGAAGCCAACCACAGTGATGTCGTCTGCAAGCTTAATGATGTTGTTTCCCTCCTGCTTTGTTACAACACAACAAGACATTCAAACTCAGGAAGCCGGATCAATGAATCGCCAGTGCTAACAACTTTGCTACTTTGCCACCCATTAATACAAACCCACATAGTTAAATATTATATACAAGTATTAAGAAAAATGTTATCACTGAAACGAAGCGAGACTCCATCTATTTTCCTGACCCTCTTGTCCAGGTCAGGGTTGTGGGGCAGCTGGAGCCTACCCAAGCAATCATAGGGTGCAAAGAAGGAATAACACCTGGAATGGGTGCCAGCACGCCCATCCACACACACTCACTAGGGTCAATTTAGCAATTCTTTAGCCTAATTATATTCCATAATAGGTTATAATTATGCAGGTATAGGTCATTAGAAAGGTACAAACAAGATAATTAAATATGAGAAATTCTAAAGTTCACAGTCGTAGAAAAAAAATCTAGAAATAACACTAGTCCCAAACCATGTTTTCATTGTAATTGGCAGCTATATATTATTACGGTGCCAACCCCATATATAAAGCGAACATCCTTAGAAAAAAGTTGCTGACTCACATGCCCCTCCCAGTATGCCATTGTAATGCATTATGCACATGATGTCGCAACCTTAAGTCATCCTAGACTTCTTAGTCATCATGTAATCCTAATTAAATTGGTGCCTGGGCAATGTTCTGTGAAGTCTATCAAAGGAAACATGTCAGGTATTTAACTTTTTAAAGTACAAAATAATCCATTATATCTGATAAGGGTATACATGTTAATCTTATTATACCATGTTGCTAACAGAACAGCTGATGGTCGGCCTTCTCTCAGACAGATGCTGAGGTCCCCCAGTTCATCATAAAGGCAAACATTGACTAACTGGAGCAAAGCCAGAATCCTCAGCAACTATGAGACTTCATGGCTAGAAGGACAAGAACTTGAGTCTACAAGGTTTTATGTTTAGTATTCCATCATTTTATATGTGGGGTGTGGAGTTTACTCCTGTTTGTTCCCATAGTACAAAAAATATATCTGTCAGGAACACTGGTAGCTCTACACTAATCCTCTATTTGTGAGTGTGAGTTTGGGTGGCCCATGAAGCTGTAGCATCCCATCAATTGTTGCTAGCGTAGGGTCTGGACCCTGAAAGCAAATATTGATATAAGCAGATTCAGGAAATTAGTAATTATGTGCTTTAACGGGCCCTAAGTGTAGACCTCGGGTCCTATTTTATTTTCTAACTAAATTTGTTGAGCTCCCCTAGTCTGCTTCAATGCATAGTATGTTAGTTAGTAGCATTAAATTGTCCAACTAACTTGCTGGGTGATTCTGAGTACATGCAAGGGCACCCTGCAGTCGGCTGGTGTCCTGTCCATGGTTGGTCTTAGCCTTGCACCTGGTGCTCTTCACAACACTCCAAAGAACATGTCGGCTCAGAACTCCCATGGATATTTTTCCATATTTACACGGTTTCCCTCTCCAAATCCAAATGGAAATTCACAGTTACTGTAAATAAGGACTGTCCCAGACTTGAGTGTACTGTATGCCCAGTCGTGTCTGCTGGTACCCTCACTTCCTGTTTGCATTTGGCTTCTGCATTTGTTCTGTACTGCTGGAATAGTAGATTTTTCCCTTTATGCTTGTACTAAAAGACTCATTGCATACTGACCTTCTCCCTGATATTTGACTTTGTTGCCACCTGCTACTTTAAACTTGTTTCTTTTACAGATTTGTTGTTTTTTTTTTCCTGTTTTGACCACAGTTCCTCTTTCTACAGTTGCCAGAATCACATGTCAGCTGCTCTCATCTCTTCAAGGATTGCCAAGCCTTTCATGCTTCCAAACAACTCCAGTTTCAAAGAGTGGGAAGGCTAAAGAAGAAGGGCAATGCTGACTTTAGCATGGCAAGTTTGTTAATATCACTATGTTTAAATGTTTTGTTTTTTTTTTTTTGAAACCTGGGTCATCCATATATCCATCTTTGAGCACTTAATTAATTTTAATTGTGAACATTTCTCAGCAGTGATAGAAGCAGACTGAGAACCTGAAATGCCTGCAGGTATACAATCTGAATCTCTTTATGTGGTTTTCCACTGAAAAAACTCTGTACTGTATACCATCAGTTGACTCTCGGTCACTGAGTGCTCGTCACCACTTAACTCACCCAGTAAAGAATGGAAGCTGACTGGTGCCCTAAGCATACCTGGTCCAGTACACCAGTGCACTGAGAATACTAGAATGTAATCAGGACTTTGAAGAAGTTGATACATACCGTACAGAAAGTCTTTTAAAGACTAAACCTAATTATTTGTATTAAATAGGCGAAGATGTCAAAATTACATTGTAAAAAGGGCCCAGGAATGCAGAGGTGTTGAGTATACACACCACCAAGACTAAGTGGAAGTGAGTTGGAAAATCTCTTTTAAATGCTACTCGGACAGCAAGGCAATTCACAAAACCATTACGAAGTAAAAACGTGAGCCAGAAAAAAACCTAAAAAAATTACTCCTTTAATTGAAGTGATCATTAGAATTCAAGAGTGTAACACTAACGTGTAGTTCAACTTCTGGAATGTAAGGATGTTCTTCAGGGCCAAGCACCACCGGCCAACTTCCAGGTGCTTCACCTGAAACAAAATATGTTAAAAAATACATGATAGACTGCAAGTTATATAGATGCTACAGGGACAGAACCAAAATGGTAATCTTACTTGTTCTGAAGAGGACATCAACTGGTATCTCAGTAGCACCTTCAGTGACACTTTAAGAGAGCACAATCTTGACCCGTGTGAGGCACTGGTGACACCTCCAGAACCTGCTACTGAATTCAAACATTTCTAAAGAAGTCAAAGCCCCTTCAGGGCTATATGGAATATCTTAAAAGGTATATAAGCAATGTCCTCATGTGACAATGGAACATCTTGAAGTGATCTGGCAGAGAGGAAAGGTCACATGTCAGTGGAGAGTAGCAGAGGGTGTTTGGATACCGAAAAAAGAGGATTCAAGCAACATCAGGCTGTTTTGTATCATCTTGCAGCACAATGTTGAAGGGAAGATCTTCAAGATCATGGCACAACATCTAACCACATTACTGTAAGAGAATGCATATATAGATACCTCAATGCAGAATGGGGCAATCCCAGTAGTACATGGATGCCTAGAGAACACAGGAGTGGTGATGCAGCTGATCCAGGAGGCAAGGGAAATCAGAGGAAACTTAAAAGGATTCTGAACTGGTCTAACCAATGCATAAGGTTCCATCTCATAAAAACATGTTGAAACAGCACTGACATGATATCGCGTTCCAGAGATGATTCAAAACCTCATCCTTGTGTTAGACTAATATAGCAAATTCAGGTTTGCTATGATATTCTCCTCAGGGTCACTAACATCCACCTGGCATCCAATGGAGAAGGATTTTAACAAAGGCTGCACAGTCTTGGTGTCACTCATTACTAATTAGCCATGAATATGATTTTCAAGTCAGTGGAGGTAAAGTGCAGAGGGCCCGTGTCTAGATCTTGTAATCAGCAGCCCCTCACAAAAGCATTCATGGATGATCTAATAGTGACAGCAACATTTGTTCCTGGGTGCATTTAGCTCCTGCAAGTGCTGGAACAGCTCACCTCATAGGTGAGGATGAGTTTTAAACCAGCCAAGTCCAGTCTCAGGTCCTGAAGAACCTGACAATAAAGGTAATTGGCAATAATGGATACAATGAGGCTATTAGAAACAAACTAGATACATTAGGATTAAAAGTCAAGACGGAGGTAAAAAGCTTAGGGGTAATTGTTGACTGTAACCTGAATTTTAAATCGCATATTCATCAGACCACTAGGACAGCATTTTTTCACTTAAGAAACATAGCAAAAGTTAGACCTCTTATATCACTGAAGGATGCTGAGAAATTAGTTCACGCGTTTGTTTTCAGTCGACTAGATTACTGTAACGCACTCCTCTCAGGACTACCCAAAAAGGACATAAATCGTTTGCAACGAGTGCAGAATGCAGCTGTTAGAATCCTAACTAGGAAAAGAAAATCCGAGCACATCTCTCCAGTTTTGATGTCACTACACTGGTTACCTGTGTCATTCAGGATTGACTTTAAAATTCTGCTTATGGTTTATAAAGCCTTAAATAATCTCACCCCATCTTAAATATCGGAATGTCTGACACGTTATATTCCAAATCGTAACCTTAGATCCTCAAATGAGTGTCTGCTTAGAATTCCAAGAACAAAACTTAAAAGATGTGGTGAGGCGGCCTTCTGCTGTTATGCACCTAAAATCTGGAATACCCTGCCAATAGGAATTCGCCAGGCTAGTACAGTAGAGCATTTTAAAACACTGCTGAAAACACATTACTTTAACATGGCCTTTTTATAACTTCACTTTAACTTAATCCTGATACTCTGTATGTTCAGTTCATCCTAATAACTATTCATGGTGGCTCTAAAATCCGTACTGACCCCTACTGTCTCTTCTGTTTCTTTTTCCGGTTTCTTTGTGGTGGTGGCCTGCGCCACCACCATCTACTCAAAGCATCATGATGTTCCAACAATTATGGATGGATTAAAAGGCAGAAGTCTACGTGACCATCATCATCAAGTCCTTCCATGAGAACCCTAAATCCAAAGAGGACTGTTTCATTTATGTTAGGTAGAATGCCCAGAGGGGACTGGGCGGTCTCATGGTCTGGAATCCCTACAGATTTTATTTTTTTCTCCAGCCGTCTGGAGTTTTTTTTGTTTTTTCTGTTCACCCTGACCATTGGACCTTACTCTTATTCTATGTTAATTAATGTTGACTTATCTTATTTTCTTACTGTATTTTATTTTTCTATTCTTTATTATGTAAAGCACTTTGAGCTACTGTTTGTATGAAAATGTGCTATATAAATAAATGTTGTTGTTGTTTGCTGAAGAAGGGAAGAGTTACAAACTAGTGCATTGTTTAAATTTTATTTTGTGGTTCTCCTTTTTTTATTTTCATGTTTTTGGATTATTTAGGGATTTTGTTTTATGTACAATCTGATTCTTTTCTTAAAGTTCACTTCATTGTTTTAAAGCAAATATACACAAAAAGGTAGAACAACTAACTAAATAATTCAGTTAATATTTTTTAAAGTTGTACCATATGGATGTTTAGTGGATATATTCTGTTCTTTTGCTACCGTGTTACTATGCTAGGACAACCATAATGTGTGACATATGGAATCATCTTGGCAGCAGTATAAAGGTTGACTTCCAACTTGTCCAAAATTGTGGATATTTTGCATGTGCTTTTCATTATAATCCTCTGGTTTAAAGATTCTTGTGTGATAAGAGGCATATGGTGAAATGCAATTTTAATGAATAATTGGGATCCCCAGAGAGTGCAGGTTCCAAGCAGGTGCAATGGACGCACCACTCCAAGGTTGATTGGGGTGTTTGGTTGATCACACATTCACATGCAAATGCAAGCAGGTCAATCAAGTCTTTCATTCACACCTGGCGGCAGGTGGAGGAGAACACCTGCACCCAGTTGGGGCTGTAATGGGATCCTGCATGGCAGAGGGAAAAAGAAAAAGGAAAAAGAAGGAAAGAAGGTTAAGGGAGAAAGATTCAGGATCAGGAGAGCCCATGCTGGGAAGAAAGGAGGCAGGTGGTTGGGAGTATGCCCCAGGGATGCAAGTGGCAGGCCGAGGATGGAGAAGCGACACTCCTGTTGAACAATACAGGGAAGTAGGATCAGCCCCGTTGTACAGCATCTCTGAAAGAGTTGCTGAGGGAGATGTGAGTGGGGTTCAGAGTGGAGTCCTACAGATGCCGAGGGACTACTGGTGAGAAACCGAACCTGGCTTTAATGGATGACTGCATCTGTTGGCAGGCATCTCCTCTTGCTGCAAGGCTATGATAGGATATGCAGAGGAAATGCCAGATTTTAGAAAAGGCACTGAGGCTTGCGACTGTTTTAAAAAAAGATTCTGCATGTATTTTAACTCTAATTTTATTGGCTCTATATATTGATTTTAACCTTCCACTTTGTACATCATTTTATGGATTATTTATTATCTGAAGATTTCTGCACTGCATTTGGACATTTACTGTATGGCTTTTAAATAAAATCACTAGACACTTTCCATCAACCCTTTGCTGAGTGTGTGTGTCCTTATTTGCCCAGCTAATCCTCTGGTAATTTATCGGTGGTTGTGGGTTCAAGAGGCTCCCGGAAGCAATCAGGGGGGCTGGGGCCGACCCCGACCATCTCACCTTGGCTTCCATCTTTTGACTTTAATTTTCTGTCTAGTGGTTTGGGTTTGGTGTTTAATATTCTGATTTTGATGTTTGGCTTGACTTTTTGACCATGTTCTATCTCCTGGACCCCTTTTTCACTGCCCTTGTGGCCTGTTGTATTTTTGTATTTTCCGTCAGAGTATAAAGACATGCCTATGGAGATATTTATTAAGATATTTATAAAGACTTGAAAAGGTCTGACTGTGGTAGCAGTTTACTTCAGTTACTCCAGAAAATATAATCATGCTAATAAACATAATATTCAGTCTGTTTCCATTTTTGTCTAGACATTAGACTGGGGTGATAGCCAGCAGACACACCAGTAGTAATGCAAACTTAAGTTTGAAGTGCATCCCAAAAAGTAATAATGCCGGCATTCTAAAAGAGAGATATATACAGCAAGGCCAAATAAACATAAGACCTTTTTTACATTAATGACTGGCATTTCCCTAGGAAGAGATTGTTTCATCTGAGAAGCAAAAATGTGCCACCCCAGATATTCAAGCAGCCACCAGCAAAGGTTTTTAGTGATACACCCGCACATAGGTGTGGTCATATTTGAGCATACAAGGCAGTACACAATAAGGCATTTACACAAGCATTAGAATGACAGCAAGGATAACAGGCTGTCTTATTTTCAGTTAAGTCAGTGGATATTGACGGTGTGACCCACAATCAATGAGTCATGATCGCAGAGCAGCACCAAGCAATTGGCAAAAGAGGAACTAAACAGCACTGTGTACTAATAGAACCTGGGAAAGGTGTTGTCTACACTCATTGAGTAAATTGTTACGACCTCTATACTAATATTTTGTAAGGCCTCTTTTTGCTCTCCTCTAAATAAAATGGAACCCACAAGATCTTGGAGATATTCCCTTGACATTTTGGTCCATGTCGACATGATTGCATCACACAGTTTCTGCAGATTTGCCATCTTCACATTTCACGTACTACGGATCTTTCATTCTGCCACACCCCAAAGGTGTTTCAATTGATTCAGATCTGGTGACTGGGAAGGCCACTGAGGAACAATGAAGTCATTGTTATGTTCATGACACCAGTTTGTGACAACTTGTGTTTTGTGATAGGGTGCATTATCATGCTGGAAGTATCCATTAGAAGATGACTCATGGTCAGCAACAATACTCACAGTCTGTGTTATTCAAGTGATAAATGATTGGTATTAACGAGCCCAAAGTGTGCCAAAGAATCATTCCCCACGCCATTACACCGCCATCACCAGCCTAGACTATTGATACAACACAGGTTGGGTGTATGGATTACTGCTGTTGGCACCAAATTATCCTACTATTCATGTGCCCAGCAGAAACCTAGATTCATCAGACCAGGCTGCATTTTTCCAGTCTTCATCTGCCCAGTTTTGGTTAATTTGTGCCCAATGCAGCCTCAGGTCTCTGTTCTTGGCTGACAGGACTGGAACCTGATTTGGTCTTGTGCTGCTGTATACCATCTGCCTCAAGGTTCGACGTGTTGTGCTTTCTGTGACACTTTTCTTCTCAAAACAGTTGTACAGAGTAAAATGTGAGCCTTTCTGTCAGCTCAAACCAGTCCGGCCATTCTTCTCTGACCTTTCTCGTTAACATGGCATTTCCATCCACAGAAATGAGTCTAACTGGATGTTGTTTTTTTTTTGTTTTTCACACCATTCTGTTGTGTGTGGAAATGAAATGAACAGTTACAGAAATCCTCAGACCATTACATCTGGTACCAACAATCATGCTGCAGCCAAGATCACTGAGATCACATTTTTTTCTCAATTCTGATGTTTGATGTGAACATGAACCGAAGCTCCTGACTTGTCTCTGCAGGATTTTGTGCATTGCCCTGCTGCCACATGATTGGCTGATTAGATAATTGCATGGATAAACATTTGTACAATTGGTCCTTGTAATTTACTCAGTGAGTATTTATCCAGGTGTGTGGGATTCTGACCATCACATCCACCAGTTACTATCAGTTGAACCTCTGATTCTGAATGAGTACCAACTAGGCAACTGAAGTAAACTGTGATGCACCCTAACATGGAACCAAATGCAGCAGATGCATAATTAACAGAATGTCTTGAGGGGTCTGGAACAAAAGTCAATGTAGCAGTTATTAGATTCTCTGTCATAAGACTAAATCATGATCCTTGGGCAAATAGATGCAACAGTTAATAACTCAGAAGTCAAGAGAGAACACAAAAGACAATAAGACCTTGATTGTATGGTGCATTGGTTTTGAGTGACAATGTAAAAATGGCTTGCCCAAATACTAATCTGGAGAGTAACAGAGATCAGGTGCATTGCTCAATTAGAGACACTGCTAAACAAGTAAAATGTGCTGTTCAATAAAAAGTGGCATTGTTCAGTGAAAATCAAGGAGACCATCACAATAAAAAAGATAATGGAGGTTGGTTCAGAACACTTAGCTTCACCTAGAATGCCCTCCAAAGACTAGGGAGATTGTCCTAGTAGCCATTAATGACACTAATTTGATAACATGACTGTCATATTCTTTGAAGCAGACTAATCTACTGTATATGTCTGGGGTGAATGAACAAAACAGGCGCAATATAGAAGAACAAGCAGGCGTTCTAGCCTCTCAGGTCTGTGTACCAATTCCAGAGAAGTGAACCAGATTTTCATTAGTGAATCAAAAATAATTTTAGAGGCTGTAGCAGTCAACTTCCACATTGAATGTTCATTGGCCAGAGGCCTAACCTGTCTAGGACATCTACTACAAAGCCTTGGCAATATGCAGAGAGTTTACAAGGACACCTTGGTTTGTAGTAGGGGTTTGAATTAATTCGGTCTCCTTAGGATCCACATGGCCTAGATTTGATGTCATGCCTACAGTCACACAATCTGCTGTTCATCTCTTGGAATAGGTTTTTCTGCCCACAGAGTTTCTTATGCTGCATATTGTCAGTTGAGCCTCTGGCCCTGAGTGACTACCAGAAATCAGTTGTACACTCTGAAAAGTGAAAGTTGAATGAGCCATTAAGTGTGATCAGCCTGATAATGCAGACAAACAGATCAAAGATCTGTGAACAAATTGAGCAGGAGTTTGGTACGCTGCATATTTTAAGTCAAGGGTACTCAACTCTGGTCCTGGAGATCTGCAGTGGGTGCAGGTTTTCAGTCTGAACAATTTCATAATTCAAAGCCAGGCCTTGCAGATAATGAAATTTTGCATTTAATTCTATGGATTGTTAGTGCTTTTGTTCTTCCAGGTCATATATTTATCACATTATAGATTTTTTGTATTTTCTGAGAACATTATCCATATGTTTTGTGGTCCAGAACAGATTTGTAAATCTTGACCTTGCCGTTCACTCTCAGTTAATTGGAAAATGTTGTATTAGCACAGATAACTTCATGATGCATATACTCAGGTTTAAATGGTTAGATGGAGCACTGATGGTTGCTTTGTTATTTACGTTTCATTATTAACTCATTGCTGGTTAAGAAAACAGGCAACAATTAAAACCTAAAAGCAATTAGGCAAGTAAGGGTTCTGAATCGTAACAAATAAGGTAACTGAAAATAAGCCCAAAAACATATACGTTTAATAGTAAGTAAATGAATTAAAATAAAAACCTGCAGCTACTGAGGACCTCCAGGACTGGAGCTGAGTACCCCTTGCAGATAGATAGATAGATAGATAGATAGATAGATAGATAGATAGATAGATAGATAGATAGATAGATAGATAGATAGATAGATAGGCACTATATGAAGATAGGCACTATATGATAGATAGATAGATAGATAGATAGATAGATAGATAGATAGATAGATAGATAGATAGTGTGGTCAAATGAGGATTCATGTCTTATTCGGTAAATGTTGGGGTACCAACTCGGTCATCCCTATTTACTACAAACAAAAATAAATAAGAAAATACAAGTGCTCAATGGCACAGAGGTAATGAAATAATTAAAAACAAAAAGTAGCCAAATTTGGCCATCAGGCTTTGTGTATTTTTTGAGTAGGTCAGTTAGACAGGAGCTTCATCCTGCGTCATGCCCTGCTTAACAAATAACGTCTCCTACCATCGACGTTGTGACTTATAGGCAGGAGACAGGAAGGGATGGAGTCAGGTGCCCTCACTGGGCATCTTCTCAGTGCTGTGCAGGGAACAGGAAAAGACAGATGCACATGCATGACAATAGATAAGTTATTGATCTCAGGGTAATCAAATACAGTACATTAAACTAAGTGTAAAATAATTAGAAGGTTAGATACTGAAATCAGGGTTTTAGTAGCAGCCAAGTCTTTCCATGGGAAACATGCCCCTACACCTGATGACTGCAGTTTTTCTAGTAAGTTTTTTTTTATAGTTGAATCCTGTGAGGTGGTTACGGGCCAGTTTTAAAAATACTTTAATACTTTGTGAAAGTGGTAGCTTCGTCTCTCAAAATGAAAACATGTGGAATGTTAAACTTCTGGTACAGACTTGCAAACATTCCCTTATAAGAGAAAATAACATCCATCCATTATCCAACCCATTGAATCCAAACACAGGGTCACGGGGGTCTGCTGGAGCCAATCCAAGGCAACACAGGGCACAAGGCAGGAACCAATCCTGGGCAGGGTGCCAACCCACCACAGGACACACACACCCACACACCAAGCACACACTAGAGACAATATAGAATCGCCAAACCACCTAACCTGCATTCCTTTGGACTGTGGGAGGAAACCAGAGTACCCGAGGGAAACCCACGCAGACACGGGGAGAACATGCAAACTCCATGCAGGGAGGACCCAGGAAGCGAACCCGGGTCTCCTAACTGCGAGGCAGCAGCGCTACGACTGCGCCACCGTGCCGCCCAAAAATCACATCGCTGACTATGCAAAAATGTCAAAGTCACTGGAAGCCGAAAAAGGTCTGGGAAAAATAGGAACTTGAGTACATGAAAACTGAACAACAAATGGGTATGAAGGCGGCCTTTAATACTGCCCTAATGAACAGGATACCATACCTAGAAAACTGCAAGAACTGTTGTGATAAGAAAGTATAGATAAGCCTCAAAATGAATGTAGTAAGACCCAAGTAGAATATTTTCAAACCACACCATTGAGCTGAGCAGTCCACAAACACTAATTTATTATGAGAAGAAGCCAAAATCACAAAGGTTATCCATACCATAAATGGGAGAACAAGCAAACTCCACACAGACAGAATTATAACTCAGAATTAACCAGGAGGACTGCACCAACTTGAAAAAACTATGTATGATTGTGACAAACAAGTAAATACAGTAAGTCCTGTAACTCACTTTGTATCTTTTGGATTTAAAATATAACCTTCTCAAATCTACATTTCAGGGTCTTGAAAGCTTTAACAGGTCACCTCATTCCTGCTTAGTAGTACTCTTTTATAAAATAAAAAGAAATGAATAAACAATATTAATAAAAACAACAGCAATAGAGTGAATTACTAATGTGGGTCAAATGAGCTGTATAATTTGTGAGTCTTATGATAAAGCAGCTGCTGTGCTACTCAGCTTTGCCCGGTCAGTTGGCTGGGTGGTTAATCGATTGTATCAGAGCTACTATGCACTAGCTAAGTACTTTTCTGTATACAACATTTGTATTTTTTAACAAGGGCTATTGTTATTAGTTCTTTTGATCTGCTTACTGTTGAACATGCTACAATACAGTCCTTGCTGCTGTTGGTGTGAAAGAGACTGCAGCAGAATGCCATATTAAAGCAGAATTCGGTAAGGTTACAAAGGTGATTTAAAGTTGATTCATTCAAAACTAAAAACTGTTAAAAAATCTCAGCTCTCCATTAGCGTCAAAGCCTAAACGAGTACTGCCTCAGTATACAGAGTATTTAAATAAATGTCTACTAAAAAAAAAGTTATTAATTACTTGTACTCACTCAAAAGCACTGCACTATTCTCATCTTACCACATTCTGAAAAACAGCATCTCATCAGCCATAGGACAAAAATCGTACTTCATTCCATTTAATTGTGGCGTTGACTCCATTAGTTAAGTACCAGTAATTTTTTCCCCTCTTTTTTTAACTTCAAAAAGCACTTAACGCTGATCATTAATTTAATGGTTATATGGTATGCAGGTAGACAACAATGTTGGCTTTCACAAAAACAGAAGGTTATGCACTCATAAAAAAATGTAGAATATTCAGTTTATCTCAGATTTTTCGTCACCTCTAACACACCACCAGTCCACTAAAGTGATTGACAAAGCTGCGCAATATTTTTCCCTGTTTGATAAACATTTTTGTCTGAACTGTAGAAAAATTGATAGCTGTAGAAACATTAATACCTTTTCTTAATGCCACATTAGATTTATCTCACAATGTTTTATACTCTGGACAGTTGAAAAAATATAAATATTCATTTAAACGTAGTTTTCAAAAGCCAGCTATTTTACACACCCACTAATTCAATTTCATTGTCACATGGTGCTACAGGTACCCCAGACGCTTCAGGCTCAGGACAGTTATGCCAGGATGGCAGCTTATGTCAGGGCACACTCACACCAGGCCAGTTCTGAGATACATATCTGCCTGCTGTGTACATCATTGGAATTAAGAAGAAATTAGAGCACACACAGATGGAGACCAACATTTCAAACCATCTCCCTCAAGCTTAGTGGCAGCAGGACTGGCCACAGTTCTTCTATGCCACCCTTTACCAAGAATTCAAAATCATTTTCTGAACAGAGTTCTTCCATTACAGGTTTGAAAGAGCCAAAGATGGAACCAATCCTGAGCAAGGCACCAGCAAATGGCAGGCCACCCTCATGTTCACTCATACTTGGACAACTTAGAGGCGCCATTTAACCCAACCTGTGCTGTGAAGTGAGAAGAAAACAAAATATGAAGATGCATTCTGAAGTTGCTTTACTGCCAGAAACCAGAATTTGATCTGGGATCCTAGAGAAAAAGCAGTGATTAATCAGAGAGCCATTTTACCACAATTTTCATATTGCTGTATATGAATGCTAATTTTGTGTTAAGAATGCATGTGTCTACATTTTATGAGACATCATATAATTACGTAAAAGGGATGCTGCCTCTAAGACCATCAGAACATGAGTAAATCAAAAACTGTGGGTAACATTGGAGGTATGTGCACTGTTAAAAGCCCATAATACTGCCTTTAGATCAGGCGACAGATTAGCTCTCAGGACAGTGAGGGTGAACCAATCTCAGGGCATCAAATCAGCTAAGAAAAAGCATGGCAAGACAATTCACAGCCACTTTCAAAACACCAGAGACTTATGGTGCATGTGGCAGGGAATCCAAGCCAACACAGACTATTAAGTCATCAGTGGAGATGCCTCCATTCCTGATGTTCTAAATAACATTATTGTGGTTTGATGCCTTGAACAACACACCTGCAGGGAAGTCCATCATTCCTCAGGTATTGTGCTTGTCCACTGCTGACATGAGAAGAACTTTGTTGAATGTAAGCCCACGCAAAGCTGCTAGACCAGACAACATACCCAGCCAAGGGTTCATGGAATGTGCAAACAGACATCCTCAACATTTACCTAAGCCAGGCTGATGTCACCACATGCTTCAAAATCATCACCATCATATCTAAGTCAAAGAAGTCCTATTAGTATACAGGTGACTATTAGTCTCAATGACTAATGCCCTATAGCACCCACACCACTCATCGTGAAGTGTTTCGAGTGGCTAGTGTCAGGGCACCTGAAAACTAGACTTCCCACATGACCCTCCCCAGTTTGCCTATTGCCCAAACAGTTCCACTGAAGATACCATATCATCTACTCTTCATGTGGCCCTGCTCCATTTCAACAAAAGAGACACTTATGCTAAAATGGTTTTCATTGACTTCAGTTCAGCTTTCAACACCATCAGAAGCTCATTGGGAATTTGTGTCTGCTAAGCTACAGCACATCCCTTTGTAAATGGATTCTGAACTTTCTGACAGAGAGACCCCAGACTGTCCTCATCAGAAACCCCATTTCCAGCACCATCACGCAAAATCATCTCCTGCCACTGTATGCTGCGATACGGTGTATTATTGGTATGACAATAAAGCCACGTAACACTTGACTTGACTGAAAGACACAAAACTGAAATTTTTTTTAAAAATGGAACAAATAAGGACAATTTCATCCTGTGCTGCTCTCCACTTTCCCCCTGCTCACTTTGTGGTTCAAAATCTTGCCAAGATTTAACAGCTTCTTCTGAGATACTTTCCACTGAGTTGCACGTTAATTTGTTCCATGCATTTCTTAATCTTAGTGCAACACAAGCCCTGGCCATTACTTCTGTAAAACCTGTCTTATGTAAGGTGTCTGTGTGGTAAGAGCAACATGATTCAAAATTAAACTCAGGAAAAGGGAAGTCAGCTACTGTAAGAGAAAGAGAAGAACTGTGCCTGCATGGGCATTCCTCCCACATCGTAAAGCCATAAAGGTTAAGTTAATTGTTCTCTCTTAATTGGATCCATGTGGGTGTGTGTTTGTGAGTGTGCACGGAATTTGGACTGGTAGCCTATCCAGCTTTGATTATTGCCTTATGTCTGATGCTGCAGGATAGGTTCCAGCATCATGACCTTGAGATGGATTTTACAGCTTTGTAAAATGAATGAACAAATGCATCTTTCAAACTGAGTGCCCTCTCAAACCAAAGCAGAGCCATTTGTACATTTCCATGAGTGGAGCCCAGACACTATAATATATCAAGCTTCATGTAAGAGCTCAGGCAAAACTGCCTGCTTAATTTGTAAGATAGGGAAAACAAAATTAATTTTATGACACCAATATAATAAGAAAAGCTCTTCATTCTTTCATTCCTTTTACAAGACTATTTTTTGATTAGAGAGTCACACCAAATCAATGCTTATTTCAACAGCAGTGTGTACAAATCAGGAGCCAATTTTGGATGGGATGTCTCTGGAGTCAATTAGATAGATAGATACTTTATTAATCCCAAGGGGAAATTTACATACTCCAGCAGCAGCATACTGATAAAAACAATATTAAATTATAGATTGATAACAATGAAAGTATAACAGACACACAATAATTCTGTATAATGTTAACGTTTACCCTCCCGGGTGGAATTGAAGAGTCGCATAGTGTGGGGGAGGAACGATTTCCTCAGTCTGTCAGTGCAGCAGGACGGTGACATCAGTCTGTCGCTGAAGCTGCTCCTCTGCCTGGAGATGATCCTGTTCAGTGGATGCAGTGGATTCTCCATGATTGACAGGAGTCTGCTCAGAGCCCATCGCTCTGCCACTGATGTCAAACTGTCCAGCTCCGTGCCTATAATATAGCCTGCATTCCTCACCAGTTTGTCCAGGTGTGAGGCATCCTTCTTTATGCTGCCTCCCCAGCACACCACTGCATAGAAGAGGGCTCTACTACACTACTACATAAAGGGTTGCATCATCTCATCATTCCTGCTCAATACTCATGCAGCAGTAATCATGAGAAAGAGTATGGGATTGGCGTAAAGGTCAGTAGCAGGAGCATCAACAACCTCAGGTACACAGATGACACAACCCTGCTTGCTGAGACCAAAGACAGTATATCATTGTGAAACCAAAAAGCAAAAAGATGAGTTTGCAGCTGAACATCAAGAAGAAGAAAATTATGACAATAGCTGAGAATGTGTTCATTAAAATAACAATCAACAATGAAGTGATCAAATAAGTCAAAGATTTCATTTTCCAAACTGATTGGAATAGAGAGTTGGGGCCTAAGATCAACAGATGGCTCACACTTAGTTGCTAAACATTACTCAGTGTAAATCAAGAGTTCCCAAAGTGATTGATATCGACCCCCTGGGGTCGATTTGAACTTTCTAGGGGTCGATAGTTTCAATAAAAACAATTTGGGGGCCGACAACAGCAAAAATAAACCCCCTTACTACTGCTATTTGTTTGTGACTTCAAAATATCTATGATTACAATAGGTACCAAATTAAGAAGTAAAATAATTAAAAAAAAAACACTTTTTTGATAAAAACACATTACACACCAAACTTGCGAATGAAAAGGTAAAACCGTGTGATTAAAAGAATCTCACGTAAGAATGCATGAAAATACATGTAGCATAAACATGTCTATGCATTGTCTTATCGAATGTATCAAAGCAAGTGCGGACATGAAAAACCATTGGATGTCCACATTTGCTCGCGGTGGGACGAGATGATTTTCGATATTAGCAGAATCTATCAGTCTTGTACGGTCATGCTTTCATAAAACACTATAAATTGGTTTGTCTGATGTGACATGTACTTATTTGTGATTTGAACTTTGAATATTATTTATTGAGGAGCAGTACTACGAAAAAGAAAATCAGAGGACACAGTTTATTTATTCGAGTTCGAACAAAAATCTGTTTCAAGTAAGTACATACTTTATTGGGGTTTTTCATCACAGGGGCTGTCAAAATTGTTAATAAAAGTTTTTATTTCTTCAGATAATAATTTGACTGAACCAAAAAAGAAATGCAGGCAGTACAGCTTGGACTATTTGAAGCTAGGATTTGTCCCGTCATTATCAAACAAACATTTACCAATGTGCCTCATATGCGAAAAAGCCTTTAGCAACGATGCTATGAAACCATCAAAACTAGCAGATCACTTGAATAGAATTCACCCTGACAAAAAAGAAAAAGATTTGTCATACTTTCAATCACTTAAAGATAAAATTCTGAATAGAACTACGATAGATAATTTGATTGTTTCATTATCGAGCAAAATGATGATGGATTAAGGGCATCGTACAACATATCCCTACTCATCGCGAAGTCTGGCGAGCCGCACACCATAGGGGAGAAACTGATTCTACCAGCCATCACGGAGGTATTGAACACTGTACTCCACAAACCTGCACAAGATGTTATAAAAAGGAGTCCTTTGAGCAATAACACAGTTCAAAGACGTATTGACAAAATGAGTCACGACTTGGAAAACTGTTTGTGTAATCATTTGCAAAAAAACATTTTTAAACTCCAATTGGACGAGTCAACATTACCCGGTAATGAAGCTTTGTTGCTGGTGTACATTCGCTTTATTCAAGATCAGGAAGTGCATGAAGAGCTGCTTTTTGCTAGAACTTTAGAAACTGACACCAGAGGTGAATCGATTTTTAATTTAATGGAGCTATTTTTCAGGGAAAAAGCTATTCCATTGACAAATATAATATCTGTTGCACCTGGAGCACCAGCTATGGTTGTTCGTTATCGCGGTTTCATAAGTTACCTGAAACAACACGTACCTGAAGTGCTTGCAGTTCACTGTGTAATCCTTAGGCAACATTTAGTAGCCAAGAACCTTAGCGACAAATTGCATCAATTGCTTCAGTTTTTTATAACAGCTGTAAGCAAAATTCGAAGTAACGCTTTGAACACTAGACTGTTCGCATGATTATGCGAGGAAAGCGACGAAGATTTCTATCGATTGGTTCCGCTGGCTTTCAAAAGGTTTATGTTTGGTGAGATTTTTTGCACTTTTTCAATCTGTGTTAGAGTTTTTGGAAGACAAGGATTCCAGTTTGAAAGAAAATTTACTTAAGAGTAAAACAGATATTGATTATTTAACTGACTTATTTAGCAAATTGAATGATGTTAATTTATAACTTCAAGGAGACAATTTGAATCTCATCAAAGCAAAATCCGTTATATTGGCTTTTGTTGCCAGATTAATGTCCTTTAAGCAAAATATTGCAAGATCTGAGCTTTCCCAGTTCCCAAACTTATTTAAGATAGGCATAATCCAAGAAGAAAACATCTTGCTGTACATCAACCACTTGGAGGCTCTTCACTTAGATTTCAAAATTAGGTTCGAAGATATTCTATCATTGGAAATACCGGACTGGATAATAAAACCATGTACTACTAGTGCAGAACCAAATATAATTTTGCAAGATGAGCTGATAACCTTCAGCACGAATGAGGATCGCAAGGTACAATTCAAACAGGGTTATCAAATGTTTTGGCTGCAACAAGATATTCCACTTCTATACCCGGCTGTATGGACTGTTGTACAAAAGTATTTGCTGGCATTTCCATCGTCGTATCTGGTAGAGAGAGCCTTCAGTGTAGTTTTAAACCTGCTTCAGAACAGACATCGATTGCATATCACTGGACGGGGAGATTTGAGAATGCAACTCCCTAATTTAAAACCGGACATAGATAAATTGTTGACAACTCACCAGGGGCCTTATGTATAAACGGTGCGTACGCACAGAAATGTTGCGTAAGAACTTTTCCACGTTCGAATCACGATGTATAAAACTTACACTTGGTGTAAAGCCAAGCACTTTTCCACGGTACCTCATACCTTGTCGTACGCAAGTTTTCCGCTCGGTTTTGCAGACTGGCGGCACCCAGCATCAAAGCAGTGCTACTGTTCCTGTGTGGTTACACCTTATTTTCCTGACGCGGCTTTATAAATACACTGAAACTAACCGCATATCGTTTATTAGTGTAACGCATTTGATCGTAATTAACTTGTAACAATATAATGGTCCAGGGAATAGCCATAGTATTCCAAATACCATAACTGCTTTAGCGTTGTTACTCTCACTGCACCTTCTTCTTCTTCTTCTTCTTTCAGCTCCTCCCATTAGGAGTTGCCACAGCGGATCATCTTTTTCCATATTACTTTCACTGCACCACTCGGAGTATTTACTGTATATCACTGTATCTGAGTGTGAATCACAGCAGAAGCTATACAGTATCAAGCACATGCTCCCTCAGCCACGAGAAAACATTTCAAAGCCTTTCCTGTACGGACCTCGCGGTTCAGAAACAGTTTCATCCCAAGAACTTTAAACGCACTTAATCAATTGCTCCTTGTAGAACTGTTTGTACTTATAAGTAGAATTACCTCACTGTAAACTTGCACTACAGTTATAATATTGCACAATAATGACGATATAATTTTTAAGATTAAAGGCAGCAAAATATGTTTATTAAATTATACAGATAAAACTTTAACTTCATTTAAATAATCTATATTCTTCACTGGGACTGCCGTGAAGGATAGAACAATTAAACATGTACTACGAAGATATTTTAATGTTTCTTAAACGTTTTGAAGAATCGGCTCTTTAATCTTACAGATGGCTTAACGTCTGTTACAGAGCTGATTGTGTGGCGATCGGTTACTTGGAGAAAGAAAAACAAGGACTGCAGGGGCGGCTATGCCAATATATATTGAATATAAAACAGAGAAAATAACAACACAGCTAAAAACGCAGCGACAAATTTCGACAAAAGTTAAATGCTTGTGTCATAAACACGAGGTGGCTATGTAGTGTCTGCAACAGACGTGGCCATCCACCGTGCATAAGATACCATATTGACATCGGCGGGCAAAGGAGCCACCGATTCTTCCTCTGCCCAGGGATGCCACAAGCCTAGAGCCGCCCCGAGTACTGCTGCAATAAATTATTTCATCGAAGGTCGCACACAAGCACTGAGCCGTGAAACCCATGTTTAATAACGTGCTTTAACTCCTATCATCATGAAAATGATATCACATATACATCTCAGTATTTTAGTTATTCAGAGATCTGTAATATCACAGATGTAATGGATTCTGTGTCCAGCTGGAGGAAAAGAGCCAGTTTAAGAAGCAAGTAATAATAATAAAAAATAAAAAGTAGTGATTCACACACATAGAGCACATAGAAGATCACATACAAAACAAAGCATTTAACGTGCTATACTTTAATTACGATGTGATTTGAGAAACTGGTTAATTAAACGATTTTAAGATGAAGTTTATGATGTTCTATTTTAATGAAAAAATAAACTACGTGATTAAAGTGGAAATTTCGAGATTGAAGTTGACATTTCGTGCTTTTTCCCCACTGTGTGCCTTTTTTTTCTCTGTACCTTAATAAGCTTTCATATGACACTCAGACAGTGGGCTACAACACTTTGATACGTGACTTCTTTTTTATTTCCGGCACTGTGCGATTTTGTGAACGTGAGCTTTCATGTTTCTCCAGCACGCTATGTCACTCGATCAACTTCCTTTTGTTGATTATACCACGATTTAATTAAACAAATAGTATGTTTTTCCTTTGCCTTTACTTGGTATTCGCTGAAATTCTTATATTTTCCCCGGGCTTTTCCCATTGTCTTTTGACATAAGGCTAAGCTTAAGGGCGATTTATATTGATTTGCATATTCAAAGAGGCGTAATTCTGGGAGGAGTTGGGGCGTTACATAAAGCGCGTGCACGAGCGTTACTTTTCACGCTGATCGGGATTTATGTAGCTGAAGAACATGGAAGTTGGAGTACGCACAGATTCCTGCATCTGGATTTTTCTGTGCATAAGCACATTTCGGCTTTTGTGCTTACGTCATGCTATAGTGCGAATTCTACATATGGCGTTATACATGAGGCCCCAGGTGCACCCATCATTAAATTCAGTTTTCCAAGCTAATTTATTTGGTATTCTTATTTTTATAATTCTGATTAAAATCTTTCATTGTTGTAATTTTGTTGATGTTTAATTCTATCTGAATATGTTGATTTTTTCTCTTCATTTTTATGTTTAATAAAGTGGGTTCAATATTTGTACTTATTTTGAATTTACATATTTATTTCATAAATGTCAAAAATGTAAAAAAGCTCTGCTCAAATTTTTTGCTTTAATTTTCGTTAGTGCAGGTTTCGATATTAAATGTTGCACAAGATAATGCCATATTCCGTAGTCCTTTTATCTTTTTCAATCATTAATTACAAGTGATTAAAATGAAAAGTTTGATATCTAGTGAAATATTTAATATTGAGTACTGTACAAATGTATTAATTTGAGTAAGTAAAGTAAATGACTAGGGGATTGACGGTTTTAAAAATTTTTGGTAAAGGGGTCTGTGGCCGAAAAAAGTTTGGGAACTCTTGGTTTAATTAAAATATGGAATAGCAAAGACATCAGCAAACCCACCAAGTGCAGATTGGTCAAAGCAATTGAGTTCCCCAGCACAACTTAATGATGCAAAAAAGGATTATTGAAAAGAGCAGATAGAACAAAAATTGACACATTCGAACTATGGGGTTGAAGGAAGCTCTGATGAATACCACAAAGAGAAAAAAAATCACAAATAGGGAAGTCCTAGATAGAGTTAAAAGTGGTGCATCCCTGAAAGACAAGACAGCCAGGCAAAGGTTGACATACTTTAGTTATGTTATGAGAGCCAGCTCTTGCTTCAATGACTATCGCACTACACAGTTTACACCGGCCATCATGTAGTGGTTTGAAAGGCAAGTTTTGGGTCACTTGAAAGCTGGACTTGCCGCATTACATGACCCTATCCAGTTAACCTATCACCTGAACTGTTCCCCTGAAGATGCCATATAATCTGCTCTTCATCAAGTGCTGTCCCATCTGGACAAAATAGATTCTTATGCTAGAATGATTTCCACTGACTTCAGTTCAGCTTTCAGTACCATCATCCCTCAGAAGCTCATAAGGAAGTTGGGTTTGCTAAGCTACAACATTTCCCTAAGTGACTGGACCCTAGACTTCCTGACAGAGAGACCCCAGACAGTGGTAAGTGGGACCAGGAGAAGAGGACAGCAAAGAACATGAAAAGTGACACTTACAGTACATGTGCATGAAACAAGCTTCCAGGGACCAGAATGCATGGACACAACTTATCCATAAAGTGTGCAAGAATCAGCCCAGACTGAACGCATAAATTTAAAGTTTTGCAAAATGCATAGGGAACATAATAGTGTTGTCCTCAGTTTACTAAACATGGCTAATGTTTTGTAGGTGTCACGGCTCAGAGAGGGTTCCTCTCCCAGCTGGGGTTCAGATTCATGTTTGATTTCTCTTTTGTTCATTTTTGTTTTTTTTATTTACGTATGTTGTTTATGTGTATTTTGTTTTATTTACGTATGTTGTTTATGTGTATTTTGTTTTTTTTAATTTTATTTATATACACAAGCTGCTTGTGTTATGTTCCATGTGTTCTGTGAGTGGAGCCACTTTCCAATCACCACCAGGAATTGCCCTTCACCCTATAAATCTGGAGGGTTTCCCACAGTTCCTGGTGGTTCTCCTTGACTGTGCTTGAACTTGGTACATTTTCTTGTGTTTGTTGTGAATTCTGTTAATTATTAGATCTCTGACAAAACAAAATGGACATACAAACAGTCGGAACTCTCCAACTTTCCTGCTTTTTTTTTAGTAACCTTTTTTACTGAATTTAGGAACATATGCAAAGATATCAGGAAGGAATAAAAAAAGCATGGTACACAACTATCCTATATGATTCCCACTCTGTTTGAGTATTTGAAGTTCAAACACAACAAAAAATATTTTACCCAAAGTGATTTACAAAGCATCCATTTCTCCATTTTCACCCGTCTTATACAGTTTGGAATCACCGGGAGCAGATGCCTATTTCAGGAAAATTGGGTGTAAGGCAGGAGAGTGTGCACAACCACAGTCATGTATACGGGGCCACCGGAGTCAATGGTTAATGTACACCTTGGGAATTAGAACTTTAGAACAATCTGGATGAGAACAGGTCACCAAAGCGCAAACAAAGCTCAGCATTCCTATGCATTTAATTCTTCTAAAACTAGGGGTCTCCGCCCCCTGCTCACTTCGCTCGGCCAACCCCAGGTTTGGTTTACTGGATATACAATTTAAAGAAATTGTTATTTTCATAGGAATTGTTACATATGCATTATTTTCAGTTTTACTTTAAAACTTTAGTAAAAACAATATTTGGAATTAACTTTTCTTCAAGATCGCATTGAATTTTGATTCCGTGTTTCGACTTACATCATGACAATGCAATGTATAACTGCATGTAAGTGAATATCGTTTCTTTCTCTCTAATAAATAAAACGACTTTTTAGAATGTTTGTCCATGCTCTTTCTTATTCACTTTGTCATTGACGTGTCGTCTAAATTGTATAAAATTATTGTCCTGATAAAATTTATAAGAGCTGAGAGCGCAGGACATGTATCTGCCAAAAGCATTCAGACGACTAAGAGCTGTGAGCACAGGAACTGTGTCTGACAAAAGAATTCACATAACTGAGGTTAGATGACCGTGGTCTTGTTTGAAAATAGTTGTAAGTAGGGTGTAGTTTGAAAGAATGTCATGTTAAAAGTCCCTGTTTCACTGGACTTCGTGCCGTTTTTGAATCTTTTAATTCTCACTGGCAACACGAATTAGACGATCTACAAGCCTCCAACTTAAAGTTTAAATCCGAACAATATATTCAATCTCTTTTCGCTGTTCCGTTATTTCATCAAGTAATAATTTCCATTTGTTTGCGCTAATGCGATCTTTCCTCTCCTTTTTCTGAGACTTTGAATTTACGTACTTCCCTTATCTCTAACCTGCTCTGCATGTGTACTGCGCCAACATTTTTGAATTCTTTACGACGTTCTACTTGAGGGACATACAGGTATGTGTCTCTTCGAGAAAATCACGTCTCGTCTCCTGCCAAGATTTTTTTTATAATAGAGGGATAACATCAAGTTGAGTTTTGAAAGTCCCTAAAATCCTACTGTCTACTACACTACTTGGTAGCTTATTCCATCTGTCTATGGTTCTCTGTGTAAAAAATGTGGAAGGATGATGTTTTAAATAGTCAGGGACTGAAAATGCAATCATCAATTTCTGCAGTCAAATACAAATGACATCAGAATAGTTAAAGTTTAACTCTTTCAGGGCTGATGTTGACTTTTGTCAAAAGGAGGAGTTGACAATGGTAATCAACTGTAAACTTTGACAACTGTTACGTTTTAGTTGGACTCTCATTGCTAGAAGGAAAGTTAGATTCATTGGTTTGACAAAGATTCCATGCGCTCACGTGAGTAGCAAGCACACAAAAGCAAAAATGGTACTGACATCTTTGGAGAGAGATCAAAACGAATACAAAAAGCAAAATACTCCGCGGACGACGTCTTGCCTTTTATATCTGAACTGGACTATGACTTATCACAGATTTTGATATGTGATTGAAAATGAATGATCGGTCCTCAGCTAGTCATGGTACTGACAATGTTTGCCAGGGAGGACTGCCACTTAAAAATCAGATTGTACTGCACTGCAACCGTGACTGCCGCTGCTGCTGTCCCAGCCACACAAAGACAGCCTGGCAGCAAGCCTGCCACTCATTCTTGGCAAACTGGCAGCCACAGCATGCAGCAACAGACGTTTTATGTTGATTTCTGTGTGAAGCCATCATTTTTTTTGGAAAAAATATTCAGCCCTCAAAGAGTTAAAAAGGATCATCTATGCAAATATTGTTTTAATTAGTACACAATTCATTTAATTCACAAAAAATACTTTTTAATCAAAGAGGTCCCCAGTTTCAAATACTTAGATTTAATCCGAATTTCATCGCTGTCTATTCTGTTCCATCCACATGGATCCCACACTACTGGACAAAGATGTGAATTTTAAGCTAATTGGTGACTCTAAGCAGATCCATTTTGAGTAAACTAGTGGAAGCTCAATGAGGATTTTTATTTTTTGTGCATCCATAGCTAAGTGAACAGGATCAATGCTGACCTTCACTAACCTCAATCTCCTCATCAAAGGAGAGGCCACAAGAAAAGAATTGGAAATGAATTTGAAAATCCCATAGATTATATAGATCCATGCTCAACTCATGCAGTTTATTTATTTTGTGTTTATTTTAGGTGTTATCTTGCAGAACAGTAATAGATATTATTAACAAAATGAAAGGTACACATGCTTTTTGTTCATGACATTTACATCAGTGTTTTTGCTGAGTCTACAATTCAGTTTGATGGCTGAGGACGCATGGCTCTGTTATTCAGCCATCTGCGTGTCACAGAACTACAAAGCTGTGGCTCCAGCCTTTGAAGAAGAGACTCACAGTTTTCATTTCTCAAAGAAACATAACAGCCATATCATTGTAAAAGATTAGACAAAAATGAAAATAATATTTTCCTTTAAAAATGGAAACTTTCTACAATGCCAAGGACACTACAGAAGACGGAGTGCACATGAATGACAGTCTGTTGGCTTCCTTTGGTTTCTCATTGAATTTTCTCCAACAGACTTGGTAGCATTCCATAAGCCAAAGAAACGTAATCTGCCTATCAGTTATTCCTGTCGAGATCGAAAGCTAAGCCTCTGATTCATTATTACATATGGAAATCACTTTCTAATGAATCTGGCATTGAGAATGGCATGCTGCTACAGCTGTGGCATTGATTTGAGCCAATCAGTTATTTAACTATTATATACTAACTTTTAAAATGAGCTCTATAAGAACAGAAGAACAGTTATGACAAGAATGTGTCATTCAGCCCATTATGTTGTAGCTCAGCCTTTCCTGTTCACTTAGTCGTTCTGATGTATTGTTTAGTTGAGACTGATGGTTTTTAAGGTGATATACCAAGCAGCTTAGAGGTACCCATCTTTGACATATTACATTAATCATTTATCTGACCTGCTTAATCAGTTTCGTAACTGCAGAGGCCAGAATCAGCAACACTAGGTGCAAAGTTAGAACCAACCCAACTTCATTACGGGGCACAGATAAACTCATATTGGTGCCACTTTACCTAACCTGCACAATTTTCAGGGTGTAGGAAGAAAAATAATTATTCAGCATAAACACAGGGAAATCCATATAGCCTGGGATCGGAGCTCACTCCACAGGAGTTACAAATCTACAGCTGCACTAACTACTGCCATCTGAAGGTAAAAAGTTTGAATTAATTCAGGGCATTCATAAGAAACGTAATGATTTATTTCATAAGGTAGACGCACATAATAAACAAGAACACATATGCCTCATATTTAAAATATTCAATTGTTTGCTTCAATTTGAATGCTTGAGGTATAAATATTCTTGATTGTAATAGAATTTTATCATTTTATACCAAAAATTTCCTCATTTTTGTGTGAAATTTACCCTTAACATGTTTCCAACTGTCTCCCCGGGTTCTTGATGAACTCATGTTAAAATAACAGTCTCAATCCACTATACCAACTCCCTACATAATTTTAAACACTTCAGTCGTGCTTCCTCTTAATCTTCTTTTGCTTAAACTGAAAAGGCTCAGCTCTTTTTTCTTTCGTCATAACTCATCCCCTGTAGCCCTGGAATCAGCTTGTCGCTCCTCTCTGGAGTTTTTTCAGCACTGCAGTGTTCTTTTTTGTAGCCTGGAGACCAAAACTGCACACAGAACTCCAGATGAGGCCTCACCAGTGTGTTATAAAGCTTGACCATATCTTCTTTGGACTAGTACTCTTCACATCAGGGTGCTATATAACCTGACATTCTGTTAGACTTCAGCTTCTGAACACTAAACACATAAAGACACATTGAACAGTGCGTCATATGTGTAGGTTTACTCGTACCCGAGAGCCAGGAGTGAACTGATCTTACAGTAGTTCTTATAAACACAATTGCTATTACAATCCCCCAAGCCTACAGTGTCCCAACATTTATGGCCAATCTTCAGATCAGTGTTGAAATGCTATGTTTGCATACATAGAGTCTGGCAGGAAATCAGTTTGTGAAGGTTTGTGAACCTGTCCTAGATTAGGTTGCTATTCTTCTTTTAGCTTTGTTCTGTTTGTATGCAACTGGTAACTAATCCAGGGTGGGCTCTCACCTTGTGTCCAGTACTGCCACGTTAAGCTCTGGCCCTGGCAACCCTGGACTAGATGAGTGAACTGGAAATGGTTGTACAGGATGTTCATTTACAGGTTATTTGGCTGATTTCAGAGTAGCACCATGACTATAAACTGTTGACTTTAATGTCTCACTTTTGTCAGTGTTGCAGAGATTTGGTGCTGATATTTTAGATATCCCAGAGAGATGCAGTCATGTCATGTTGGAATAATATGACATATGTCTTTAGTCTCCTTTCCTGCATCACGTCTGCAAGTGACAAGAAGCACAAAACAAACAGCAGACCTGGATTTGATACCCATGCTCACCTGGTAGCATATTGTATGTTGGTCACATATGCAAGTAAGAATTTCATTGCACTGTTTACTTGTGCAAATAAACCTGAATTAACATTTGACCCACTTTAAATCAACAGTTAACCTAAGAAAATGTCTTTGGATGGGGAGAAGTAAATATAAATGTAGGAAACATATAGAAACCTGGGAATCAGACCTGGTCCAGGTACTACAAAATGGAGGCACTACTTGCTTCACCTCTCTACTGGCCAGAGCTCCAGAGGCCTGAGCTCCAGTCCTGGCCTGGTTAGGGTGTGTGTGCATTTTTCATCATGTCTATGGGATACGCGGTTTCCACAATATGTCTAAGTGTGTATGTTAGTATATCTGATGACTTTAAACTAGCCTGCTATGATTGCGTGTGTATGTGTATGAAAAGTTTTACAATATATCAAAGTGATGCATGCCTTCATTTCTCAAGAACTGAAGCAACTTCTACTTTTTCAGTGTAGAAAGAGAGCAATGCACTGGCATCTCACTACTCCAACAGTAATGTCACAGAAGGAAGAAGTGACTACAATGGGATGTTTTTATTTCTCTTTTAAACATCAGTAGATGGCAAAAAATATAAAGTAGAAATTGGAAACAATCAAATAAGACAGTTCATGGTCCCTCTGGACCAACCTTCATGTCTTCTTGCTACAATTACCAACCATGTAATACCAAAGCTCTTCCCCGCTTGCCTCCCATCTGTCCCTCTGTAACAACTGTGCCATTTTTTTCTTGCCAGTAAGCCTTGCCCTAAAACAACCTAACTCTGGTCACATTTTGTCTGTGAAATGAAGCAGGCTTTCAACTCACTCTCTGGGTCAATTCCAGGCTAAGAGCTGGAAACTAGTGATGGGCAATTTGTGAAAAATTTGTTCATTTTGAATGACTTTTTTAATTGATTTGTGAGCAACAATGAATCAGATCAGTGGAGCTCAACAAGACAAGTGCTAAAGCGCATGCAAGTCCAATGCGACATTGTCATCTTCTCCCATTTCTATGCCACTGTCCACTGGTGGATTTGTAAAGTGCATGTGTGAGAACCACCTGACTTGTGAGTCTCAAATCATTTGATTCATGAACAAGTCTGTACCTGAGTGTCACTCTAATGATTCTCATTTATCTGATTTGTGAATGAGTCATCACAAGTTTCACAATTCTCATTCTGAATTAATTATGCATTTTTAAATGTGTTATCATGCTTTGTGGACAGAAACAGGGCAATGGCATATGAATAATCATATACAATATATAATTAATTATATATTTATATATAATTAATTGTATATTTATAGTGAATTAATTAAATATAAATTAACCAGCAATAACATTAATTATACATTTATATATACACATACATACAGTACATATATTAACTAATGTACAAATTAATAAATTATATATTTGTGATGCGATCAGAGGGGAACCCCCCTATGAACTACAGCATATGCTATCCCTAAAAATGAATCAAATGAGTCAAAAGAATCAATTAACTTAAATAGGTACTTTGAAAGAATCGATTCAATAAATTGAATCAAAATTCTCATCACTACTGGAAACACATCTGAGGTTTGATGTCCCGTTTTGGCTACAGGGACACCAGAATAGAACTCCCCTTCTTTGAAATCCAGACAAGACTTTTGACCAATAAATGATGAGGAGAGACGGATCTTCAATTCAAAGGTTCGATCCCTTCTAAATGCACTTCTCGTTCAAGCACTAAACTGATTTCCAGAAGTAATCATTTAATCTTATATTGATAAAAAAAATGCATGTGCTTCAGACCTTGTGAACACACAACTGGATAAATGACAGGCAGATTATGTGACCTGGAGATTTTTTTATGCATGTCTTAACATTATTTCCTTTTGTTCTGTATTGACGCCTGTGCTTTTACATACTTTGTGATGTCGGTTCTCCATAAAAATGTGGGATTAAATATTTTTATCACTCATCAGAATTAACACAAAGCTAAGTAACAAATAAAAAAATGATAATGTTTTTGGATGAAGTAATCCTTTAACATGAAGAATAAACACTAAGTATTTTGATACTTCGATCTTCATTAACATCTGGATGGGTTCCCCGTCTGAAGCAAGGAGGCCAACAGTTGATAATATTTTGATTGCTCTTTTGCTACTGTGTTTCAGTTGGAACTGAGGTCTTTCCGTCTTGCCATCTCATTGGAAGTCTACCAACTGGTGCATGAAGTCGTAGGGCCACCAGAATGTCACTTTTCACATCCATCTGTCACCAAACACACGTAACACATATTCTGCTCATTTGTACTTTTATTTTAACGCTACTGTGATGACAGCTTTGAAACCAGTTATACGCCGGATTTCCTTGTTTTTGATTTGATCTCTGAAAAATACTTGCACGCTGTGTGACTCAAAGCTTCTTAGTGTCTGTTTGAAGAAGATTTCATACCTCGCAACCATACATCATTGATGGTAAAGCCATAGATAGATAGATAGATAGATAGATAGATAGATAGATAGATAGATAGATAGATAGATAGATAGATAGATAGATAGATAGATAGATAGATAGATAGATAGATAGATAGATAGATAGATAGATAGATAGATAGATAGATAGATAGATAGATAGATACTTTATTAATCCCATGGGGAAATTCACATACTCCAACAGCAGCATACTGATAAAAAACAATATTAAATTAAAGAGTGATAAAAATGCAGGTAAAACACACAATAACTTTGTTAATGTTAACGTTTACCGCCCTGGATGGAACTGAAGAGTCGCATAGTGTGGGGGAGGAATAATCTCCTCAGTCTGTCAGTGGAGCAGGACAGTGACAGCAGTCTGTCGCTGAAACTGCTCCTCTGTCTGGAGATGATCCTGTTCAGTGGATGCAGTGGATTCTTCATGATTGACAGGAGCCTGCTCAGCGCCCGTCGCTCTGCGACAGATGTCAAACTCTGTCCAGCTCCGTGCCTACAATAGAGCCTGCCTTCCTCACCAGTTTGTCCAGGCGTGAGACATCCTTCTTCTTTATGCTGCCTCCCCAGCACACCACCGCATAGAAGAGGGCACTCGCCACAACCGTCTGGTAGAACATCTGCAGCATATTATTGCAGATGTTGAAGGACGCCAGTCTTCTAAGGAAGTATTGTCGGCTCTGTCCTTTCTTTAACAGAGTATCGGTATTGGCAGTCCAGTACAATTTATTTATACCACTAACTAACGCAGTCAGGTGTCCTGTCAACCCATACGCTTAGCTTATAAAGATCACCCAGCCAGGTAAGAAACCATCCACTGGCTGGCATGCCAACCAATTCATGTCATCTATGACAGGGGGAATGACATTCACCTTTTATCCTTTTGCACATACTCACTAATGGAGTCCCAAACCACTGCCAAATGTGAAAACAAGCCCAGTTATGCTTTTGACATTCAGAGTTTCATTTATTATAGATTTGTACAAAGCAGTCAAAAAATAAACCAATTAGTTTATAGATATGCTCTGATCTGATTAAGATAAAGGTTAGGATAAACTACCTCCAGGCGTTTTAAAATGGTGGAGCTTCTCTGCAGTGCAGCACACCATTGTTTCCATATACACATTTTTGGCTAACAAGAACAGACCCTCCAAGCTGACCCATCCTTGCCCTGAAAATCAAAATGAAGCTGAAAGGCAGAAGATTTGATTAAATTCCAGCCATCGATCTTAACATGAAAACAGAATTCAATAAGATGAGAGATGAAGATAATCAGCAAGTGACAGAAACATGTCTGTTCTAATGGTTTACTTTAATTGAGGAAGCTTGTAAAATGTTTATAAAAATAAAGGTTAAGAATCAGAACTTGCTGATTACACTTTAGATAGAAGGAACAGTGTCTTTACTGGCAGATTGAATTAATTTATTCATTCATTTTCCAAACCTGAATATTGCAATGCAAGGTTACTAAAGACCAGGGCTTATCCTGATAGCACCAAAGAAGGAAGCAGCCCTGGACATCATGTCAGATCAGACTTATTCACAAAACCAGAGCTACATGATAAGAGTACACTTAGAATAATTAATCAGCCTAGCTGGCATGTGTTTGAGAAGTTTTTGAGAAGTCCAGGCTTTGGGAAGCTGTGGAGACCTGACAGAAATTGACATACACAGAAAATATGCAAGCATCAAATAATTCAACCCCTTCTGTGCAACTGAAATGACTTCATGACTGAAACTCATCCTTTCATCTATTTTGTGTATTCAACATGTTTTATGTCTTCTCTTAATCTTCTTTTGCTTAAACTGAAAAGGCACAGCTGCTTTAATCTTTCCTAATAACTTATCCTTTGTAGTTGCTCTTCTTCGGACTTCTTCAAGTGCTGCTATGTCCTTTTTGTAGCCTGGAGGCTGAAACTGCATACGGTACTCCAGATGAGGCCTCACCAGTGCGTTATAAAGGTTGAGCAGAACCTCCTTGGACTTGTACTCCACACATCAGGGAGCTATATAACCAGACATTCTGTTAGCCTTCTTAATGGCTTCTGAAAACTCTCTGACAGTTGATAGCGTAGAGTCAACTACGACTCCTAAATCCTTCTCATAAGATGAACTTTTGATTTTCAGAACTCACATTGTGTACTCAAACCTCACATTTTTACTTCATATACAGTATTAATACTTTACATTTAAGAACATTAAATTTCATTTTCCACAAATCTGCCCAAACCTGTATGCTGTCCGAGTCACTCTGCAATGATTCCAGCAACAGATTCCAGGTAATTTACCAATCTTCCTTGCTTGGTATCATCTGCAAACTTAACCCGCTTGTTGCTTACAGTATATTCTCATCCAAATCATTTATATAAATAGTCCCCAATTCTAATAGGTTTCCTTGCACCATAACCCTCTCTATTCCTGTGTCTGAGCCAATTTTGCACCCATCTACACAGCACACCCTGAACTCCCTCTTCTTTTGTTCCGATACCTAACCTTTCATGTGGCACCTTATCAAATGCTTTCAGAAACTGAAGATAAATAACATTATATGGTTATATCCTTCCTAATAGAATTACAGCATTTTAGTAAAATGTGACCTCCCTCATCTGAACCCATGCTGACGAGGGAGGTCACGTTTTACTAATAATAGTAAATATGAACAAACAATTGCAATAAGTATATAACAGTGTGCACAGAGCTGAGAGATGACAGTGCTAACCATTGCACCAGTAAATATCCTCCATTCAGCCATCATCAAACCCAGCTAATCCAATCCCAGGATTGAGGGGAGAATTTATTTGGCAACATCAGGCACAAGATGGAAACCTGCCCAACTCATCTTAGTGCAAACCGAGACTTTTTTTTAGTGATTGTAGTGATTTTTAATCCTTTGTTCAATTTCCTATATTAGGAATTAGTAATATTTTGTATACTCCAACTTGCTCTCCAGAGACACACATGGAGTTTTGGGGTCAGAGTGTGGGGTCAGCTATTTGTACAGCACTCCTAGAGCAATTGCAGGTTAAGAGCCTTGCTCAAGGGCCCAAAGGAGTAGCATTCCTTCTGTTACTGTTAAGATTCAAACCGGAAACCTTCAAGTTACGAGACCAGATCTTTTAGCCAGAGAGCCACATATACCTACATCTGCTCACAACAGGTCGTATTAGATCAATGAATTAATGTCAAACTCACATCTTTGCGATATGAAAGGAAAACATACAACGATAAAGGAAGAACGTGGAAACTCCACAAGAACAGCAGCCAATCTTGAATCCAGTCTCCTGGAGCTGAGAGACAGTAGCACTAAACTTTGTTTACCATATCCCCCTTAATTAAGTATAATCTTAAATTAGGATTAAGCCTGAAGATGCTCAAATTGGTAAAAAAAAAAAAGGAAATTAATAATATGTGAAAAAATAATGTGCTGGGCCAAAACTATTCAGAGATGCACAGAGAGTAGAAGTGGCAGTAGAGGCCAATAAAGAATCATGCCTCTGGGCGGGCAGCTGGTGAGGCCCCGTCTGGAGGCTCATAAGCGAACTCAGGCATGAGGCCAACAATTACTGTGCACAATCAGCCTCAGAACTGCTATAAACAGACTAACCATATACAGCAAAATATCCTCCCTTGAGATTTGCTAATGGTGTGATGAAGATCTGTAACCGCTGCGATCTGAATTAGTACAACGCATCATACAAACGGGGAGATGCACCAAAATAATGGACAGAGACGAGGGTGAAACTGGGAAAATGCATTAAAGGTGGACAAATGGCCTGAAAAATAGCCAAATCATCTGAGACAATTATGTGCAACTCTCTTATAAACAGCCTGACTAGAAGGGCCATGTGGTCCGTTTATTCTTCTGTTTAATCTACAAGACTCCATAGCCCTAATTCTTTGATGTTGAGTGCTTTTGACTGCTCTTCTGCAAATCTGAATATCTGATGTATGCAGAGAACCCACACAGCTCAGCCACAAGACTTGAGGCCTGACCATACATTATTTATTTAATAGCTCAGTGCTTTTACAGTCAGCCATTCACTCACCATCAGTTCTGCTAAATGCAGTTCAGGGTCATGAGGACAGGGGTCATGATCTGGGGAGTCCTGAAAGCACAGGTACAAAATACCTTTCAAAAGTGGCCCACTAGTGGGGGAGAAAGCACCTTCAAAAACCATGACTAGAAACCCAAATAGCCAAGAGAAATCTTTATAAAGTAAAACGATTATTTTCAAAAGGCTCTGAAATGCACAAGGATTTGACTGAATAGGCAATACTAGGGTGTTGTACCGTGTTAGCCATTATGAATGTAGAGAAAAGCCAAGCAAAATGACACCTTTAATTAGCTAACTAAAACGATTACAATATGCAAGCTTTTGAGGCAACTCAGGCCCCTTCTTCAGGCAAGATGTAATACAGAAACTGAAGTTCCCTGTGTTTATATCCACACACTAGGACAAGAAACAACATTGGTAAATCCTTAAATGAAAGAAATCTTAAATGTAAAAAATGAATAGGTTCATTCAGACTAAGATTAATTTACCAAGAGAGGGAAGAGACCCACATTGTATTGAAAAACTCATCACAAACTTCAAAGGACTTTGTTGGACAGTTATCTTATCCAAAGATCTTGACCATACATTGTTCTTCTCTCTGAATAGGCAATGCAATCCAGAGCAAAGTCCCAATACAATAGCCAAAAATTGTTGTCATAAAACAGAGTAGATTTTCAAAAATATCAATGAACACAGCTCCAATACAAATTCTAGGGGTGAGGTCGAAAACAGACCAAGGGGTCAAAATCCAGAAAATCACAATGTAAGAGCAAAGCACAGAAACACAAGAAAACACTCCACTCCCTACATGTTCAATGAACCACCAGGAACTGTGGGAGGCCCTCCTTTCTACAGGGTGGAGGACAGTTCCTGGCGGTGATTGGCTGGTGGCCCCACCGTTTCAGGAGCCATCCACAAAACACAAGAGACATTACCTAAGCCACGTCCATTTCCCAACACACACACCGAGAAAGGTACATTATAAACAAAAGAAAGATTAATTCAAATAAATAATGCAAAATTAAACAATACAGACATGAAGCACAACTGTGAACACCGGCCATGGGGAAAACGAAGGCTAAAACATGACAACAGGAGCCTATTGCGGTATCATCAGATACAAGATGGGAACTGACCTACAAGGGCATTTAAAGCATAAACACCAAAGCTCTTCTGAGTTTATGAATGTTAACAAAAAATCAATCATTACTTTTTTAATTGCATAAAGTGCCTTTAATGATAAGTATTACAAAGCTGTAAATTAGAGCTGGAGGTCAGAGAGAACTGCAAAGCAGGACACATCCCTGATGGGATACACTTACCTGGCCATGATGTTGGGTCAATTGGTTGCTGGTGTTGAATGGATATCTCCAGGCCACTAGTGGGCAGCAGCATTGCTTTGTTGTATTGGTTCAGGTTCCTGCATAGTGAACTTGGAGTCGGGAGAAACAAAAGCTCACCTGAAGATGTGAAGGACAAGAAGGAGGACAAGGAGGCTTATGTATTGACAAAGAGGAAGTGTTTCAGTGTTGTACATCATTTGGGCATTCAACCCAGAAAAGTTTATAAAGCATAACCGTTTCCCTTTTTGCAGTTCTTCTGTTACATCTTCCCTTTTGAAGCCCAAATGACAACCTAACTAAATCTTGACTAAAGCAACTAACTAGAAGCTTGATTAAAACCATCTTTCATTGTAGTAAAACAAACACAGACGTGCCTTCAAGGCCATGTCACATCACGCACCATTTCCAGCGGTTTTCAGTCATAACCTTTATTTACGGTGGCGCAGTGGTAGCAAAGCTGCCTTGCAGTAAGGTGACCTGGGTTCACTTCCTGGGTCCTCCCTGCGTGGAGTTTGCATGTTCTCCCTGTGTCTGCCAGGGGTTCCGGTTTCCTCCCACAGTACAAAGGCATGCAGGTTAGGTGTATTGGCGGTCCTAAATTCTCCACAGTGTGTGCTTGGTGTGTGGATGTGTGTGTGCGCCCTGCGGTGGGCTGGCGCCTTGCCCGGGATTTGTTCCTTATTTGCACCCTGTGCTGGCTGGGACTGCCTCCAGGAGACCCCCGTTACCCTGTGTTGGGATATAGCCGGTTGGACAATGACTGACTGACTGACCTTTATTTACACAATCTTAGTGAGTCAGAGGCAGTTGCCTAATATGACATAACCAGCAATTCAGTCCAACTAGTCCACAAGGTGCCCCAATAAAATCCAACAGGTTTGACTTTGTCTTTACTTGTAGAGCAGGCTCTGTGTGCAAATGAGAGTTGAAAACCAATGAGTGTTCACCCGGTAGTACAATGGATATAATGCAGCGAGCAGGAATAAGGAACTTCACAAACAGAAGACAAGCTTATCTGTCTGATGTCTTGTGTTTTACATACCACAACAGAATGGAACAAATCAAAAAAGGGTTGAAATTGCAGTTCAGCTCAGCTTACCTGTTAACCGTTCATACAGCGCCAGTTCCGTCAGGCAGCACGTTATTGACTGTCACAAAAAGAGGTGAGGACCACTGTGTTGGAAATCTGGCACTCAGTCGATAAATGTGTGTGCCCACTGATATCTCAGCTGTTTATATTGACACTATCCAGCGAAGAGATCAGCGACTGCAATTGACAAGTCTGACAATCCCAACAACTAGAAGACGTGTAATGTGACGTCAGCTTTACTTTGGGCTTAAAATTCTTCTAAAAAAAGACCTGGACTCACTCTCTATATCCTTTTAAACTGAGTGAGGTTTCCCTTTGAGGTTTGGAGTCGTAATCGTTAAGAACCTAACATAATTAGGAAAGTGCCATGATTGAATATCTGATCTAGCTTAGGGAGCTAATGCTGCTTCAGATATCAGGTCAAGTGGCTTTATCATCATACCGTCCATCCATCCATCTATCCATCCCTCCAAAGTATGGCAGCATTCAATGGTACAAAATACCATTCATTGAGGCACAATATACATGAAAAACACAGGACAAGTGAAAGACAGGTAAAGAACTATACTACCTCTCTATTATAAAAAAAATCCTGGAGAAACACTAGGAATATGAGATGTGATCCTCACGTGAAGATCACAGAAGACACTTAAAAGACCCACGAGATGAAAGAGATTGGCCACAGAGTGTCTCACGGTTACCTTAAACATGAGACTTTGTTCCAAGAGATTGACCCAGGACCGTCTCACGGGGACGTAGAACATGAGATTCTTGCAAGACATGCCCTACTTACAACCAAATAAGAGCACGGGCAGCAAAACACTCAGTCGTGTAAAGGCTTTGAGCACACGCAGATCCACGGCTCTCAGTGCATATAAAGTGTACTGTATATGGACAATACGTTATAGACGACTAAGCAAAGAAGAAAGAGCAGCACGGAGAAAAGAGACTCAAAGGAGCTGGAGAGAAAAAAAGAAAAAAGAAAAAGAATAATCTAGGTGCAAATTCAGAAAATAAGGAAAGTAATAATCAGCCCGGAACAAGTGGATATGAAAAAAAGCACGTCAGAATTAAAAGACAAAGTAGAATTTCATAAAGACGTTCACAAATGTTGGCGCTGTACACATGCAGAGCAGGTTAGAGATTATGAAAGCAGTGGAATTCGAATTGGCGCGATACACATGTGGAGAAAGTTAAAGAATATGAAAGTAGGAAAATTAGGAAGAAAAAAGAAAGTAAAGATTGCAGTAGTGCAAACAAACGGAAATTATTAGTCGAAAAAGGGAAAATAATCACCACGGACCAGGTGTCATTGAAAAAAAAGCAGGACAATGCAAAGTCAGAAATAAAAGACAGAGCAGAAAACAAAGTAAAATATTATAAAGAGGTTAAAAAACAAGGGGGCCAAACACATGCAGAGCAGGTAAGAGAAAATGAAAACTGGAATTCAAAAGACTCAAAAAAAAAGTAGGCGCGAAACACAAGCAGAGCAAGATACAGAATATGAAAGCAGCAAAAAACGACAGTGTCAAAACAAAGTAAACATCGCATTAGCGCAAAGAAAGAGAAATTATTACTCAGAGAAATAACAAAAAGGCGAACAGAGATCGAATATATGGACATAGGTGATACTGTATGTCAGAAGTATGTAAATATTGTAAGGCTTTGAAGTTTAAGTCAGAGAATTTCAAAAACGGGGTTTACCTCACATGTATTTATTGGTTACTTTGCAAAAAAAATTATTAACTGCTGATGACGTAGATCGTTTTGTCTGCGCTGAAATTCCAAACAGAGAAACTTATCCTGAATTATGGTACAAAGTCATTAAACACATGTCTCACAGACCTCATTTAAAAGATTCAGCATATTGGGACTCAAAAGATTCCAAATATTGTTTTTACAGAAGTTCTGAAATAAAAGTGAAACTAATGAAATAGTATATCCGGAAAACCAAAAAACGGGGGTTGGCGAGTGAAGTGAGCAGGGGGCAAAGCCCCCTAGTCTACTATATAATAAAACACTAAAGCCTGTGTGTCCAGTCCCTCAGAGCAATCTGATTTGTCAGTTTGGCTTGGATGTGATTGGTTAGTACAAGGCACGCTCAGAAAGAAACCTCGAAAATAATGAGAATTTGAGATGCAGGATTTATGGGATTGCGCTCGAGCTGGGGGGAATGCTGGTGAAGAGACGTTCACACAATCTGCATCCTGCTTACTTCGCTCGCCAACCCCCGGGCAGGCCCTATACGCTAGTCATTTCCCAGATCTGCCACTTGCGACAAATCATGCTGTGCTTTTGAGAAAACATAAATATCAACTCTGTCTTTGATATCTCTGTCTTTCGAAACTGTTGTCACTGACAATTCGTTACATTGGTTTATTATATATGCGAGTGTGATCATTCAGATTCATATAGAAATCCAAGAAAACTTCTTTTTCCATGTTTTTCAGATAAAGTTTGTGTAAACTGTGTTACTTTTGAATGTATGGATTTGTATCACTAATTGGTTGTAGAATTTCTAATACGTCTGACCGTTTATTTGTTTTGATTCTATGTTGCATCGCTTCTCCAAGATCATAAATATAACACAGACTGAATTGTGGTTTCTTTGAAATTATACTTCTAGTAGCTTTAATTGTCGCGGGAACAGAGATTCTCATAGTGTATGGTCCTGAATCGTGTTAACCTACGTTTTGAGAATTGAATGATGCGATCGCGAACAGATTATTGTAGATTCCGATATTTTGCCTGTAGCATTTGTGGATTTTACTTTCACCAAATAACAAATCTTTTATTTCTCACGGATGTACCTCTTCATTGGGAGGAAGCACTACTTTTCCCTGATGGCAACATGAATTAGACGATCTACAAGTCTCGGACTTAAAGTTTAAAGCCAAACAATATCTACATACTTCTGTCATATCACCTATGTCCATATATTCAATCTCTTTTCGCTGTTCTGTTATTTCACTGAATAATAATTTCCATTTGCGCTAATGCGATCTTTACTATCAGTTTTTTGAGACATTTTAAATTTTAGTACTTTCATTATCTTTTCTAACCTACTCTACATGTGTATTGCGCTAACATTTTTGAACCTCTTTATGACATTTTACTTTGCCATCTACTCTATGTCTTTTATTTCTGGCCCTGAGCGTGGTTAAACCTCTTGGCACAAAGTCTCGTCTCATGGGACTTGAAATTACCTCTCTGAAAAAGTCTTGTCTCATCCCAAGATAAAATGTCTCGTCTCGTCTATGATTTTTTATATAATATAGAGAAATACATACATAAATAAATGGTAAATGAGTAGATAGTAATACATTAAAATAAACAGTAATAAACAAATATATACAGTACAGGCCAAAAGTTTGGACACACCTCCTCATTCAATGTGTTTTCTTTATTTTCATGACCATTTACATTGGTAGATTCTCACTGAAGGCATCGAAACTATGAATGAACACATGTGGAGTTATGTACTTAACAAAAAAAGGTAAAATAACTGAAATCATGTTTTATATTCTAGGTTCTTCAAAATAGCCACCCTTTGCTCTGATTACTGCTTTGCACACTCTTGGCATTCTCTCGATGAGCTTCAACAGGTAGTCACCTGAAATGGTTTTCACTTCACAGGTGTGCCTTATCAGGGTTATTTAGTGGAATCTCTTGCTTTATCAATGGGGTTGGGACCAGCAGTTGTGTTTTGCAGAAGTCAGGTTAGTTGGACAATCATTTATTTTTCAACAGGACAATGACCCCAAACACACCTCCAGGCTGTGTAAGGGCTATTTGACCAAATAGTTTTGATGCCTTCAGTGAGAATCTACCAATGTAAATGGTCATGAAAATAAAGAAAACACATTGAATGAGTAGGTGTGTCCAAACTTTTGGCCTGTACTGTAAATAAAAAATAATAACAACTGCAACTAATAATAAACAACAGTTGTAACAAATATAACAAATGTGCTGCATATAAATAAGCTACTAACAGCAAATCTGAGGGCTGGGAGGCAGCACAGAGTTCAGGTTCTGGGCAGCCAAGGGGTGGAAGCTGTTGTAGTTCTCAACAGAACTGGTTCAGATGCTACAGAATCTTCTGTCAGATGGAAGTGGGACAAAGAGACTGTGGGAGGGATGGGATAGGTAGTTGATTGTTGTACATTTTGCGGATGAGATGTCTTTAAAGGTGGGCAGAGAGGTCCCAATGATCTTTTCTGCTGTGCACATTATTTGTTGTAGTATCTTACAGGCAGAGACACTGGAGTTCTCAAGCCAGACAGTGATGTAGCTGGTCAGAACGTTCTTGATGGTACCCCTGTAGAATGGGGTGAGAATGGAAGGGAGGTATGCTTGTCTTTCTCAGCTGCTGAAGCTGCACCTTTTTGATTATGTAGTTGGTGTAAATTGACTAAATAAGATCAGCTGCCAGGTGGACAACAAGGAATTCAGTACTCTTGACCAATTCCACCACAGGGCTCTTGATGTGCAGTGGGGTTGCGGACAGCATTGACCTTCTACAATCATCTCTTTCATCTTGTCCATGTTAAGTGAGAGATTGTTTGATTTGCCCCAGTGTGCCAGTCGTCATAGCTTCAATAAATGACTTGTTTGCTGATGAGACCCACCACTATTGTGTCATCAAGCAAAGTTAGGGACAAGTGTTAAAGCTGTATGCAGATCTACAATCATGTGTAAAAAAAGTGAACAGAAGTGGGCTAAGCACACAGTCCTGGGGGGCACCAGTGCTTAATGTGATGGTGCTAGAGATGGTGTTTCTGATGAGGACTGTCTGGGGTCCCTCTGTCAAGACATCCAAGATCCAGTTGCACAGGGGAGTGCTGTAGCCCTCTGTATGCCTTGGCCATTATACCGAGGATGGAAGAGTTCCATGTTAACTTGAAACACTACTTTAAAAAATACGGTATCTCCATTTCCTCTAATGACCTTAATTATCAACATAAGCAAATTAGGTATCAAACTGTTTTTATCTTACAACCCAAAAGTACTCTGCTATTTGACTGGCAATTGGCTCCTACTGTCTCTTTTGCTCTCTTAATGTTATCTTATTTGTTCAGGATTTTCTCCAGGTATTTATATTTTTGTATTTTATTCTGGTTTATCACCTCTTATACAATTTCAATGCTTAGCATCACCTATATTTACTTTTCTTTGGTTTTATGTGGATACTAGCTGTGCTGCCTGTCTACGAAGGGTTGAAATCTAAGTTTGGAGTGCACTGTTTACTGGAATGTTTTTGTTATCCATGTAGCAATAAAATACACTGCATTTGTCAATCCAAAAGATGGCGCATCACAAACATTTGTAGTGTTAAAAATGCATTATTACAAATGTTTGTAATGTGCCATCTGTGGCAATGACAAATCCAATTCACGTGTCTCCGTTATATGCAGTTTGTTCGGGGATTCGTAAAAGCAGTGTTAATGTTTGTGATGCGCCATCTGTTGGAATGATAAATGCAATGCATTTTATTACTACAAATGTTGGTGACGTGCCATCTGTTGAAATGACAGAGACATAGCAACTAAATGGACACACAAATGCACAGACAGGCAATTATCCTTTTATTGGGGTGGATTGGTTGTATCTAATGTTGCATATGCCCTGTTGTTCATTCTGAACTTCTGTGAAATGCTCTGAGTGCGGGAAAGGCACTAAATAAATAAAATATATTAATATTATTAAATGCCCTGGGTACCTTTCTTCCCATATTTCAATTATGTGCACATTTCTCTTCATACAGGCCCTTTATCTCTGATTTTTTTTTCCTCAATCCTCAGTATATACATTCCTTTTTCACCAATTACCAATTATTATCATTACCAATTATTCTTCCCATGACCAGGCTCCTCTCAAACCCTCTGTGCTGCAGACCAATTGGTCCTCCAGTTCCTGTATCTATAAATAGGAGTCTGAAGCTCAGGTGATTGGAGGCTGGAAAGACAGTTATTGGAAACATGGGGATTCCTTACTCTTCTTTTTTTTTTCTGGATGTGTACCTTCTGCTCCTCCCACAGATATCCCAAATCCAGGGTTGTGCTGTTAAGTTTTTTTTTCTTTTCTTTTAGTCATTTCACCTGTAGTCAAATTCAATAAAAATGTTATCAGATAAACAATCTAAAGCCACCTGCCTAAAGCTTGGTTAGATGTGTGGCACCTGTTTGAGTCCACCTCACTATTTAAAGCCAGGCACTGGCGATCACCCATATATGTAACATAATTCTAAAGTAATAAACTGTTACTCTGCTCTGCTGCAAATTCCGTTTTCGTCATTTTGTGAGTTACACAGTTTTAAAAGGTAATATGGGAAATTTCAGGCTTTTGGAAAGATCTTTTCATGGGTTAACAGCGGTATGTATGACTGACTTCTTCATGTGAAAAGTCACTCAACAGGACTTGTGTGCAAGGTTGACGAAATCTAAAGTGCAGGAGAGGACTACACGTCCAGGGTCTGCTTTGGGACAACTGCAAGCCTGGAACACCTCTAGTCACCTGCAGAAAAATAGTGAAAAGTAGTCCTGTATCAGTAATATTTGAGAACCTATTCTTTAATGCAGCCAAATGTCGTCTCCATCAAGGAATATGTTATTAAGAAAACAGTAAACTGTAACCTTCACTTACAACAGTCATAAAAATGATGCCGAGGCCATGACTGTTCATGCTCCACTCATATGCTCATCAGTCTGATGCACTTGCTCTCTACCTTCTGCTTTGACAGTTGTATAGTTTTAATAGGCACAAACAGACACAGATAAAAGCATCTTTAGAACTCATGTATTTCACCATATAATAAAGCTGTCATTTCTTCATAACGAGAGGCTGTTAAGACCAGCTTTTGAGCTATGCTCGTGAAAAACAGCAACTTGATGATAGAAATCAGACTTTCAGTGGCCAGTAGCCACGCACCTGTTAACCCAGTGAGATTTCAGATTGTTGACCAACCTGTTATTTAAGTTGAAGACTTAACAAAGAAAGAATGGCCTTTTGGTTCTGTTTTCCATTACAGGTTTTTAAAATTACACCTCATTCTGAAATTTAACTTCAGGCCATTCCTTTCCAAAGGCTACTTCAATTCTTGTCTGTTTACCATATCTTAATTACTAGCTGTGTATGTCTAAGAAGGATTTAAATCTAAGTCATCAACGTAACGTTTGTAGCACACCATGCAATGCATATATCTCTGTTATAAGCCTTTGGTATGGGAGTCATAAAAGACGTGTTAATGTTTATGATGAGCCATCTGCAGGAATGATAAATGCAAGACATTTTATGACTAAAAATGCTTGTGAAGTGCCATTTGTTGGAATGACAGAGACATAGCAACCGGATGGACACAACAAATTTTCACTGATTTTAGATAACAAAGATCTGCCATTATGTATAACGTCTGATTCACTTTACTTTCTAACATGCTTATCCAGTTCAGAGTTGGATGGATTATGGCGAGGGTGGACAGTTTCAGATACTACAGTGTCCAAATCATAGGGGAACTGACCTGGTCTAAGAGCATTGAGGCCTTGGTTAAGAAGGCACAACAATATCTTTACCACCACAGATGTCACAGGGTTTTTAGGCTGCACCCTACATACTTAACCACATCTACATATCCACTTTTGAAAGTAACTTGACAGGACCTGGTTTGAGAAGGAGGCAGACTGCACTGTAGGATCACAAGGTTCTGCAGAGAATGGTGAGGTCAGTTGAATGCATCACATGTTATGCACTCCCTAACTTGAAGGACTTCTGCACCAAGCGATGTCAGACCAACGCAAGGAAAATGATCAAAAACGACATATTACATGACTTCTAGTTGAAAGGGCTGTCAAACCTAATGACTGCAGTTGCTGACCTCGTTGTCCAAGTATGTCAATTTACACCATTACAAATCTCTGGTGGTGTCAAATTATGTGGCTCTATGACAGCTTTCCAGCACCATTCCACATTTCCAAAGTATTGCGAGTTTGTCCTTTTTTCTGAGAGCCAATAGCATGTTGCTTCATGGAGCAGGTGTGCTTATGAAGACTTCATAGGTACTGTGAGTTCAGTCACAATCTCTGCCCTTTTTCTTCTGAGTTCCACTTTATATTGATACATAAAATGAGACATCAGACAGAAACGCAGCTTAATACATTACCTAAAAATAAAGAATATAAAGGTAAACCCGTATACTGGACAGTACTGTACTACTATGTCTGCCACAGTGCTAGAATGTAAAATACCAATGTTACCGTTATATGTACTATAATTCATGCAAGCGCGTTTTCATTGCCAGAAGCCTTTGACGGTGCAGGGCATTTCGACGGCATCTTGGGGCTTTAACACTTAAACTGCCACATACTTGGGGGTTAATGCTTCCCTGGACGCCAAATACTTTTTTGCTGTACTTTAAGAAAACGTCACAATTAACAAAGAAAAAGTGAAATTTTAATGGAACACATTTTTTTCATGCAAAGAGCATCACAATTACTGTAACACTGATCATTTTACACACTTCAAATGAACTGTAAAAACTATTTAAAAAAACTACTGGAACAATATGCACAAAGTGCAGCTGATGCCTTGGATGAAACTCAGTAAATCACTGAGCCAACTGCGCTTGAACAGGCTGTGTGCAAGCACACAGAGGTAAGCACTGATGCTGGCAGGCTCGTCTAGTGCAGTGGCTCAATCCCTGGGACAGTGAGGCTGCAGTGCTGCAGGGTGTCACGCTTGGGTCACAGAATTGCACAGAAACACAGGAGATTGTAGAGACAGAAACTTTATTCAAACACTTCAAACAAACATGTCTCCTTCAGAAGTAAAAGGAGCTCAGTATGCGGTTAGTTATCAATTAAAGAATAGACAAACATCATAGGGGAGCACAACCCCCAACTGGAGCAGAGAATGTCTGGGGGAGGAGAGAGAAACAAAGCAATGAGCCAAAAAGGACAGGTGCTGTTCATGCTTTTAAGTAAGTGTAGCGTCGCGCAAGAAGCATATCACGCAACAGAGCAACCGCAAGTAAGCCCAGCAAGTAAGGGCGCAATGTGAAGGTAATCTATCAGCGTTTTTTAAGAGGGGGTTTTTGAGGAGCGTCTGTGTCTTCTAGGGGTGCGTTCAGCCCCCCTGTTCACAGGGGGCTGGCAGTGGTCATGAGCTGGCTGCTCAACAAATGAACGGCACTAACTGATCAGCTCCTGAGTGCTCGCAAATGCCGTTGGGAAATGACTACTGTATAGCCAGTTGTGGAGGTTTAAGGGTTAAGAGGAACAAAACGGAAAACACAAGAACACTCAGCTGGAGATGTATAACAGTCAATCAGCAGCAAGGAGAAATGAATAACACTGTATGAAAATGTTCATGAGAAACGGCAACGGATGAAATGTAACGATGAAAATAGATAGTCCAGTGATCCGCACGTTGAATGGGAATGTAAAAATAGTCTGACCGTTAGTTTCTGAAATGGTGAAGACAGGTGGACGGGTTCAGGAGCACTCCTTTCTTTGCAGGATGGCAATGAACCCACTTTCAGTCCTCATGTACACAGGCAGACAGCAGACAATCCAGACGCACAAAATAATCCAGGACAAAATTAATAAGTACAGGTAACCCAACAGAAGGCAGACAGACAGGAACTTGAAACACAAATTACAAAAACTTTTTTTTTACTTTTGGCCACCGGCTCCCTTTTTAAAAGCCGCGCTGACGTCCTTTGACCTCAACAGCCCCAGCATCCTCAGCAGAAGACCAATCAGAGCCACTGCGAGGACTACTGGGAGTTGCAGTTTCAAATTCTATTCACTACTTTCACCATCCCAAGCCACGGTTTTCTCTACAGTTGCTTCGTGTTCTCCCTACAGTACAGTATTGCCATGAAAAAAGCCATAAAAATTGTGGAGGATATTTGAGGTTTCCGCTAACAATTATTATGACTGAGGCCCCCTGCTCGCTTTGCTTGCCAACCCTCGGACGGGCGCTTACGCTCTAGCCACTTCGCAGATCTGCCGCTCGCTTATGGGGAAGTGGATGTACAATTTATACAGACTGTTATTTTCATGTGAATTGTTACAAATGCATATTAGGGCTAACTATTTTGCATTACAGCGAGTAATTAGCCATATTAAAAAATAGTAAAACATAATAAATTTATGTTTCATGTTGCGTTAAAGGTTTTTCGTTGAGTTATAAGTTTTCGTTCTGTTTGGCTTTGAAATTAACATGCAAATACTTTTAAACTTACACTTTTACTGTAAAACTTTAGTAAAAAAAACTTTTTGTCAATATTGCATTAAACTTTGATTACGTGTTTGGACTTACATCGTGACAACACAACGTATAACTGCCCGTGAGTGAATATCGCTTTCTCTCTAATAAATAAACCGACTTTTTCGAATGTTTGTCCCTGTGATTTGTTAATTGTCTTTGCAAAAGCTATTCTAACGGGAAACTGTAAATGTTTTAATACGAATGGCATATCAAGATCTCCTTTGGCATCTAATGTTATCCGCGGAAGATTACTACATTACCTTTCTTGTCGCCTGTTAAAATTTTACATGTCAGAATTGTTCGATAGCATAGTCTATTTATATGTATTTAACCAATTTGCCGTGTAACCGATCAACAATTTTCACGTTACTTCGTTTAATACTTTTTTGCTGTACTTTAAGAAAACGTCACAATTAACAAAGAAAAAGTGAAATTTTAATGGAACACATTTTTTTCATGCAAAGAGCATCACAATTACTGTAACACTGATCATTTTACACACTTCAAATGAACTGTAAAAACTATTTAAAAAAACTACTGGAACAATATGCACAAAGTGCAGCTGATGCCTTGGATGAAACTCAGTAAATCACTGAGCCAACTGCGCTTGAACAGGCTGTGTGCAAGCACACAGAGGTAAGCACTGATGCTGGCAGGCTCGTCTAGTGCAGTGGCTCAATCCCTGGGACAGTGAGGCTGCAGTGCTGCAGGGTGTCACGCTTGGGTCACAGAATTGCACAGAAACACAGGAGATTGTAGAGACAGAAACTTTATTCAAACACTTCAAACAAACATGTCTCCTTCAGAAGTAAAAGGAGCTCAGTATGCGGTTAGTTATCAATTAAAGAATAGACAAACATCATAGGGGAGCACAACCCCCAACTGGAGCAGAGAATGTCTGGGGGAGGAGAGAGAAACAAAGCAATGAGCCAAAAAGGACAGGTGCTGTTCATGCTTTTAAGTAAGTGTAGCGTCGCGCAAGAAGCATATCACGCAACAGAGCAACCGCAAGTAAGCCCAGCAAGTAAGGGCGCAATGTGAAGGTAATCTATCAGCGTTTTTTAAGAGGGGGTTTTTGAGGAGCGTCTGTGTCTTCTAGGGGTGCGTTCAGCCCCCCTGTTCACAGGGGGCTGGCAGTGGTCATGAGCTGGCTGCTCAACAAATGAACGGCACTAACTGATCAGCTCCTGAGTGCTCGCAAATGCCGTTGGGAAATGACTACTGTATAGCCAGTTGTGGAGGTTTAAGGGTTAAGAGGAACAAAACGGAAAACACAAGAACACTCAGCTGGAGATGTATAACAGTCAATCAGCAGCAAGGAGAAATGAATAACACTGTATGAAAATGTTCATGAGAAACGGCAACGGATGAAATGTAACGATGAAAATAGATAGTCCAGTGATCCGCACGTTGAATGGGAATGTAAAAATAGTCTGACCGTTAGTTTCTGAAATGGTGAAGACAGGTGGACGGGTTCAGGAGCACTCCTTTCTTTGCAGGATGGCAATGAACCCACTTTCAGTCCTCATGTACACAGGCAGACAGCAGACAATCCAGACGCACAAAATAATCCAGGACAAAATTAATAAGTACAGGTAACCCAACAGAAGGCAGACAGACAGGAACTTGAAACACAAATTACAAAAACTTTTTTTTTACTTTTGGCCACCGGCTCCCTTTTTAAAAGCCGCGCTGACGTCCTTTGACCTCAACAGCCCCAGCATCCTCAGCAGAAGACCAATCAGAGCCACTGCGAGGACTACTGGGAGTTGCAGTTTCAAATTCTATTCACTACTTTCACCATCCCAAGCCACGGTTTTCTCTACAGTTGCTTCGTGTTCTCCCTACAGTACAGTATTGCCATGAAAAAAGCCATAAAAATTGTGGAGGATATTTGAGGTTTCCGCTAACAATTATTATGACTGAGGCCCCCTGCTCGCTTTGCTTGCCAACCCCCGGACGGGCGCTACGCTCTAGCCACTTCGCAGATCTGCCGCTCGCTTATGGGGAAGTGGATGTACAATTTATACAGACTGTTATTTTCATGTGAATTGTTACAAATGCATATTAGGGCTAACTATTTTGCATTACAGCGAGTAATTAGCCATATTAAAAAATAGTAAAACATAATAAATTTATGTTTCATGTTGCGTTAAAGGTTTTTCGTTGAGTTATAAGTTTTCGTTCTGTTTGGCTTTGAAATTAACATGCAAATACTTTTTAAACTTACACTTTTACTGTAAAACTTTAGTAAAAAAAACTTTTTGTCAATATTGCATTAAACTTTGATTACGTGTTTGGACTTACATCGTGACAACACAACGTATAACTGCCCGTGAGTGAATATCGTTTCTTTCTCTCTAATAAATAAACCGACTTTTTCGAATGTTTGTCCCTGTGATTTGTTAATTGTCTTTGCAAAAGCTATTCTAACGGGAAACTGTAAATGTTTTAATACGAATGGCATATCAAGATCTCCTTTGGCATCTAATGTTATCCGCGGAAGATTACTACATTACCTTTCTTGTCGCCTGTTAAAATTTTACATGTCAGAATTGTTCGATAGCATAGTCTATTTATATGTATTTAACCAATTTGCCGTGTAACCGATCAACAATTTTCACGTTACTTCGTTTAATACTTTTTTGCTGTACTTTAAGAAAACGTCACAATTAACAAAGAAAAAGTGAAATTTTAATGGAACACATTTTTTTCATGCAAAGAGCATCACAATTACTGTAACACTGATCATTTTACACACTTCAAATGAACTGTAAAAACTATTTAAAAAAACTACTGGAACAATATGCACAAAGTGCAGCTGATGCCTTGGATGAAACTCAGTAAATCACTGAGCCAACTGCGCTTGAACAGGCTGTGTGCAAGCACACAGAGGTAAGCACTGATGCTGGCAGGCTCGTCTAGTGCAGTGGCTCAATCCCTGGGACAGTGAGGCTGCAGTGCTGCAGGGTGTCACGCTTGGGTCACAGAATTGCACAGAAACACAGGAGATTGTAGAGACAGAAACTTTATTCAAACACTTCAAACAAACATGTCTCCTTCAGAAGTAAAAGGAGCTCAGTATGCGGTTAGTTATCAATTAAAGAATAGACAAACATCATAGGGGAGCACAACCCCAACTGGAGCAGAGAATGTCTGGGGGAGGAGAGAGAAACAAAGCAATGAGCAAAAAGGACAGGTGCTGTTCATGCTTTTAAGTAAGTGTAGCGTCGCGCAAGAAGCATATCACGCAACAGAGCAACCGCAAGTAAGCCCAGCAAGTAAGGGCGCAATGTGAAGGTAATCTATCAGCGTTTTTTAGAGGGTTTTGAGGAGCGCCTGTGTCTTCTAGGGTGCGTTCAGCCCCCCTGTTCACAGGGGGCTGGCAGTGGTCATGAGCTGGCTGCTCAACAAATGAACGGCACTAACTGATCAGCTCCTGAGTGCTCGCAAATGCCGTTGGGAAATGACTACTGTATAGCCAGTTGTGGAGGTTTAAGGGTTAAGAGGAACAAAACGGAAAACACAAGAACACTCAGCTGGAGATGTATAACAGTCAATCAGCAGCAAGGAGAAATGAATAACACTGTATGAAAATGTTCATGAGAAACGGCAACGGATGAAATGTAACGATGAAAATAGATAGTCCAGTGATCCGCACGTTGAATGGGAATGTAAAAATAGTCTGACCGTTAGTTTCTGAAATGGTGAAGACAGGTGGACGGGTTCAGGAGCACTCCTTTCTTTGCAGGATGGCAATGAACCCACTTTCAGTCCTCATGTACACAGGCAGACAGCAGACAATCCAGACGCACAAAATAATCCAGGACAAAATTAATAAGTACAGGTAACCCAACAGAAGGCAGACAGACAGGAACTTGAAACACAAATTACAAAAACTTTTTTTTTACTTTTGGCCACCGGCTCCCTTTTTAAAAGCCGCTGACGTCCTTTGACCTCAACAGCCCCAGCATCCTCAGCAGAAGACCAATCAGAGCCACTGCGAGGACTACTGGGAGTTGCAGTTTCAAATTCTATTCACTACTTTCACCATCCCAAGCCACGGTTTTCTCTACAGTTGCTTCGTGTTCTCCCTACAGTACAGTATTGCCATGAAAAAAGCCATAAAAATTGTGGAGGATATTTGAGGTTTCCGCTAACAATTATTATGACTGAGGCCCCCTGCTCGCTTTGCTTGCCAACCCGGACGGGCGCTTACGCTCTAGCCACTTCGCAGATCTGCCGCTCGCTTATGGGGAAGTGGATGTACAATTTATACAGACTGTTATTTTCATGTGAATTGTTACAAATGCATATTAGGGCTAACTATTTTGCATTACAGCGAGTAATTAGCCATATTAAAAAATAGTAAAACATAATAAATTTATGTTTCATGTTGCGTTAAAGGTTTTTCGTTGAGTTATAAGTTTTCGTTCTGTTTGGCTTTGAAATTAACATGCAAATACTTTTTAAACTTACACTTTTACTGTAAAACTTTAGTAAAAAAAACTTTTTGTCAATATTGCATTAAACTTTGATTACGTGTTTGGACTTACATCGTGACAACACAACGTATAACTGCCCGTGAGTGAATATCGTTTCTTTCTCTCTAATAAATAAACCGACTTTTTCGAATGTTTGTCCCTGTGATTTGTTAATTGTCTTTGCAAAAGCTATTCTAACGGGAAACTGTAAATGTTTTAATACGAATGGCATATCAAGATCTCCTTTGGCATCTAATGTTATCCGCGGAAGATTACTACATTACCTTTCTTGTCGCCTGTTAAAATTTTACATGTCAGAATTGTTCGATAGCATAGTCTATTTATATGTATTTAACCAATTTGCCGTGTAACCGATCAACAATTTTCACGTTACTTCGTTTAACTTCATCGTTTCTCTGTGTAGGATTCCCCGTATACTCATTTCTTCTGTTGATAACCCTTCGGAATGAAATTCTTCAATAAGATTTGGACATAATAAGTCTTATTTTATTGGGAACTTAAAGTGAAGAAAACATAAAAATGTATAAGAACTGAGAGCACAGGAATTGTGTCTGACAAAAGCATTCACGCAAATGAGAGGTGAGAGGACTGTGGGTGTGTTTGAAAATGGTTGAGAGGAGAGCGGGACTTGAAAAAATCTCTTGCCAATAGTCTCGTCTCAAGATTTGCTTTTATATTATATATATATATTGTGAACGCTGGCCCCGGCACAGACAGACGGACATCATATTCTTTCCACACACTATTTATTTATATACACTATTTACAAAGTCTTTTGCTCACGTGCACCCCCAGTGCCCTCTCGCACCGAATTCCCCAAAGTCCAGGCCCACAGTCTTTTGTGCCTTCCTGGCCGCCTCCAGTCCTTCCTCTTGCTCAGTCCACTTCCTCCCGACTTCCACCATTCACTGGAGGGAGGCGGCCCCTTATATAATGCCCCCGGATTAGCCCCAGGTGCTTCCGCCATCTGTTCCTTGGCCACGCCCCAGCGTGGCGGAAGTGTCGGCTGCCTTCCTGGCAGCTCTCCGGGCGCCACATAAAGTCTTCCCCCCGGCACTTCCTGGTGTGGCGGAAGTGCCAGGCTCCCGGGATAATCAGGCACTGGGGCGCCGCCTGGCGGTGGCCACGGGTCCCTGCAGGGCTGGGCTTCCATGCCCTGTACCCGAGGCCCCCTGCCTAACCAGGACGGACGCCCCACTCTGTCTGGAGGAGGCACTCGCCTCCTCTTGTCCTCCAAGGCGCCCCGCCGGGCTCCAGCCCCAGCCGCGACCGTGCGGGATAAACCGGCATCGGGCGCCGCCTGGCGGTGACCACGGGCCCCTACAGGGCTGGGCTTCCATGCCCTGTACCCGTGGTCCCCAACAGAACCAGGACGGACGCCCCCTCGCGGTGTGGAAGAGGCACAAGCCCTCCTCACGTCCTCCAAGGCGTCCCGGCCGGGCTCCAGCTCCGGCCGGCGACTGCATGGGATAAACCGGCATCGGGGCGCCGCCTGGCAGTATCTACGGGCCCCTACAGGGTAGGGCTTCGATGCCCTCGACCCGTGGCTCCCAACAAAACCAGGACGGACGCCCCCTCGCGGTGTGGAGGAGGCACAAGCCCTCCTCTCGTCCTCCTGGGTGTCCCGCCGGGGCCACAATATATATATATATATATATATATATATATTTAGAAATTACACATATATAAATGTAGTGAGAAGTCAAGTAAAATGACACCTTTTACTGTGTTGCCTGAAGAAGGGGCCCAAGTTGCCTTGAAAGCTTGCATATTATAATCTTTTTATTTAGCCAATAAAAGGTGTCATTTTGCTTGACTTCTCACTACATTCATAATGGCTAACATGGTACAACACCCTAGTATTACAGACATACACTGGGTACGGAAAGTATTCAGACCCCCTTCAATTTTTCACTCTTTTAGCCATTTGCTAAAATCATTTAAATTAATTTTTTCCCTCATTAATGTACACACAGCACCCCATATTGACAGACAAAAAAATAATTTTTGAAATTGTTGCAGATTTTTTAAAAAAGAAAAACTGAAATATCACATGGTCCTAAGTATTCAGACCCTTTGCTGTGACACTCATATATTTAACTCAGGTGCTTTCCATTTCTTCTGATCATCCTTGAGATCACCTTCATTTGAGTCCAGCTGTGTTTGATTATACTGATTGGACTTGATTAGGAAAGCCACACACCTGTCTATATAAGACCTTACAGCTCACAATGCATGTCAGAGCAAATGAGAATCATGAGGTCAAAGGAACTGCCTGAAGAGCTCAGAGACAGAATTGTGGCAAGGTACAGATCTGGCCAAGGTTACAAAAAAATTTCTGCTGCACTTAAGGTTCCCAACAGCACAGTGGCCTCCATAATCCTTAAATGGAAGACGTTTGGGACGACCAGAACCCTTCCTAGAGCTGGCCGTCCGGCCAAGCTGAGCTACCGGGGAGAAGAGCCTTGGTGAGAGAGGTAAAGAAGAACCCAAAGATCACTTTGGCTGAGCTCCAGAGATGCAGTCAGGAGATGGGAGAAAGTTGTAGAAAGTCAACCATCACTGCAGCCCTCCACCAGTCAGGGCTTTATGGCAGAGTGGCCTGTCGGAAGCCTCTCCTCAGTGCAAGACACATGACAGCCCGCATGGAGTTTGCTAAAAGACACCTGAAGGACTCTGAGATGGTGAGAAATAAGATTCTCTGGTCTGATGAGACCAAGATAGAACTTTTGGCCTTAATTCTAAGCGGTATGTGTGGAGACAACCAGGCACTGCTCATCACTTGTCCAATACAGTCCCCACAGTGAAGCATGGCGGTGGCAGCATCATGCTGTGGGGGGTTTTTCAGCTGCAGGGACAGGACGACTGGTTGCAATTGAGGGAAAGATGAATGCGGCCAAGTACAGGGATATCCTGGACAAAAACCTTCTCCAGAGTGCTAAGGACCTCAGACTGGGCCGAAGGTTTACCTTCCAACAAGACAATGACCCTAAGCACACAGCTAAAGTAATGAAGGAGTGGCTTCACAACATCTCTGTGACTGTTCTTGAATGGCCCAGCCAGAGCCCTGACTTAAACCCAATTGAGCATCTCTGGAGAGACCTAAAAATGGCTGTCCACCAACGTTTACCATCCAACCTGACAGAACTGGAGAGGATCTGCAAGGAGGAATGGCAGAGGATCCCCAAATCCAGGTGTGAAAAACTTGTTGCATCTTTCCCAAGAAGACTCATGGCTGTATTAGCTCAAAAGGGTGCTTCTACTAAATACTGAGCAAAGGGTCTGAATACTTAGGACCATGTGATATTTCAGTTTTTCTTTTCTAATAAATCTGCAATAATTTCAAAAATTCTTTTTTTTGTCAATATGGGGTGCTGTGTGTACATTAATGATTGAAAAAATTAATTTAAATGATTTTAGCAAATGGCTGCAATATAACAAAGAGTGAAAAATTGAAGGGGGTCTGAATACTTTCCGTAGCCACTGTATATAAACAAAAGTCTGCTCTATTCACGCTCAACCACAACCGCTAGATGGTGTGCCCATGCACCTCACTTCTCACTATGAGACCTGTGTGCAGAAAACGCCATCACACAATGACTTTGTGCTAATGACACAGATGAAGAGACACAATGCTGAAATGAACCAAACAACATGCAAGTGAAGCACCTCAGCAACAGAGGGCGAGACCTGAAGTTTTCACTAAAAACATTGTCTATCTGGAGGTATTTTCTCAAGACAAAGATTAATAGTTCTCATATGCCAGTGATATGGCTATGATATGGTATCACCAGTATCTTCTTACGAAAGCAATTGGGGCAGCAAGCACAGGAGGGTCCACTTCCACTGCACAGGGTTATTCTTAAGAGTTAGCTGACATCTCTCCAACTTCATGAATATAGTAAAATTGCTAGAGTCTTAGGGTTGTTTTTTGTCCTGAAGACCACATGCAGCTAGCATATATACAGTATATTGTGAGACCTCAGCACCTCTTGGCAACCCCCACAACTGCGCTGTGCACTGAAACTCTGTTAAAACAGGCAGGAGTTGGTTGTCCACTGCCAGTTCAACTGCAACTTCGCCATGTGCTCACTTTGTGTAGTCTCTCCTCTAGAATGGAACCGCTTCATAAAGGAGGATATCTGTTCTTTCACTCTGAAGAAGAGAGCTAAAGTAGGACTGTCAGCGTCAACTGCCTGCCTGCTGTGTATTCGTGTGCTGATGTGACAGCTCCCGTTTGATTAAATGCTTAAGATTGTTCCTGTCTTCACAACAATAAAGCTGATTTTTTTTTAAACCTGGACTCGCCTCCTTCTCTCTTGTGCAAGTCTGTGACCCATACATCACAATATATACTCACATACATGAGGGAAGGGCCCCAAAATTCCCAGACCTGGTGTGTAGCGTATGACACATGTACTATTGGCCTGGGAGTTTGCCCTCTCTTTAAGTGTACACCTGGGAAAACAGGTCATGTGGATTTGCCTGTTATTGGGGATCTGTACCTTTAAAGAGGAGACACAGCGCAGACTGAATAGTTTGCCTAAAGGGGATTTAACTCAAAGAGGTATGAGGAGTGAGAGAGAGGGAGACACATCTGGAGATGAAGCAAGGAGCAACAGCACACTAGCGTGGGAAATCCGAAACTGAAGCCAGCTTTACAAGCAGGATGCATCTCAGTAGATGAACCCTTTTGTTTGTATTTTCTCTGGAGTACCCAACTGTTTTTCCATAGGACTTAACGTTTATATTAATGGAGGCGGCTTGCTAGGGATTCCTTCCTGCTTACACTGACCTATTACTGAAAATGAAAGACAGTAAAAGCAGACTGTGATATGTTTTGTTGAAAGAGGCTAATAATGGCATTTGAGTCACACACCCTAATTTGTTAATTTCTAGCTTTTTTTAGCAATGTGTCTGTTGTATGGGAGGTTTATGTTGTAAAGCATTTGTTTTGTCTGTTGTGGTAGAAATCAACATCTTAATTAAAGAAAAACTTATCCTCAACTGGGACAAGTTTGATAAAACTTCTGAGTCAGTAATCAGGCAGGAGAAAACATTGTCCATCTGTGTTAGTTACTACTCTTCAGAAAATGTTTGAACTGGCAGCATTCCTCTACAGCAGGGGTTCTCAAACTCGGTCCTAGGGTCCTCGATTGTGCCTTCCGGCTTCTGCTTCAACCAGATTCCTAATCAGTGACAACTGATAACACTGATCTCAATTAATTAGCTGGTATTTTTTTCTCTTCTCTTATTCTACATTAAGGCACGATTTTTACATTTATAAGACATTTAGAAATATTTCCATTTTTGCTATAGATTTAAATGTTTAACTCACTTTTGTTGTTTTCATTATATTTTGACTTTCTCTGTGCAGTTTGCTCCCTTCATTGTATGTTAATAATGACAATTAAAGACGAGCAGAGCAGGCACCCAGGCAAACAACACTGAATTGTGAAAGGCTGCAACTACTTTAGTGTCAGACCCACTAATTAGTAAATAATGGTTAATTAAACAATTAGAACACCCAGAAAAATATAATGAATATCAAGATGAAAATATTGTTAAAAAGAAAAAAAAAATATTATTTCCATATAACTGATTAGTACATTTAACATTTCTTTTTTTTTTTTTACCAAACTTAGTTTTCTAATTTCAATGTTGTTCCCAAAACACAGAAACTGGGCAATAAAACACAGAATCTTGGCAATAACAGTTCACATAATTAGCCAAGGCTTCCAATTAAAAACAGAAGCTGGTTGGAGCAAAAAACCGGGAACCACAGGGGGTTCCCAGGACCGACGTTGAGAGTCCCTGCTCTACAGCATGATCAGAATGATCAAATATTAAAGGTGTAGCTCTAGTTTATAAGTAACTGAATTTACTAAACAGTGTCAGTCAATGCATTCATTTACTCGGGTTGGTCTGTTGGCCTACACCCAAATGATCTATATAAAGTAAAAGTCCATTTTACTATTTTTCTTATTCGAGGATGGACAGGATTAGAAATGAGGACATTAGAGGATCAGCTCAAGTTGGACGGTTGGGAGACAAAGTCAGAGAGGTGAGATTGCATTGGTTTGGACATGTATAGAGAGGAGAGATGCTGAGTATATTGGGAGAAGGATGTTAAGGATAGACCTGCCAGGGAAGAGGAAAAGAGAAATAGAGGAAAGCCTAAGAGAAGGTTTATGGATGTGGTGAGAGAGGACATGCAGGTGATGGGTGTGACAGAACAAGATGCAGAGGACAGAAAGATGTAGAAAAAGATTCTTATACTGTTTGGGTTGAGCCACCACCCTTGAAATTTCTGTGTCTATAATGACTGTCCAATTTTGTTGAATACATGACATTTGATCTCTTAGCCATCCTTCGGTACATTTTGTGTGTTACATTTTTGTCTCTGTTGTTCTCTTGACCTTTGTCTACAGTAGTTTCCTGATATTGCGGAACAGGTTTCTGCCATGTATTAACTCTTTATGATACTTCTATATGATGAATGCTATGTTACCCTAAAATTATTCTTCCACACTGCAAAGCTATCTGGTCTGTGCTGGTCTGGGAATAACTATCAAATATTAGGAAAATGACAAGTCATGGCTAAGACTTTCAAGCAATGGCAAGAAATATGTATTATACATGGCAGCAGACTCTGGACAAACCAGCATATTCATTCTATTAGACCCCAGTGCAGCATTTGACACTCAGGTCAGACATGACATTCTACTGTCCAGAATGGAGAACATGCTAGGTATCTCTGGCACTGCCCTCCAGTGGTTCAAGTCCTATCTGACTGATAGGCAAGAGTTTGTTAGTCTTGGCAACAGCAGATCCAGCTCAGTGCCAGTCACACAAGGAGTTCCTCAGGGCTCTGTCCTCGGCCCTCTTCTCTTCTGTATGTATATGCTTCCCCTTGGCCATATTATTCATAGCTATGGACTGGGTTATCATTTTTATGCAGATGATACTCAACTCTACTTCAACATTAAAAGTGGAACTTCATCAGAGCTTTCTCAGCTCACAACCTGCCTTAGTGAAATTAAAACCTGGATGGAGCAGAACTCTTTAAAATTAAACTGCAACAAAACTGAACTCCTGCAAATTGGGACTAAAATACAACTTAATAAAATGAGCTCTTTCCCAGTCCATCTTGGCAGTGATCTCATCAGACCTGCCTCTACTGTAAAGAATCTTGGTGTCATTTTTGATTCCTTCCTCTCTTATTCCCCCCACATAAATCACATTAAGAAACGTTCTTACTTTCACCTCCGTAACATATCCCATATTCTCTCCTTCTATAATGCTGAGAAACTTGTCCATGCTTTTATCACATCCCGCATTGATTATTGTAATTCCCTACTGGCAGATGCCCCTTCTAATCTTATATCGCAGCTCCAGCTTATTCAAAATTCAGCTGCAAGAGTCCTCACTCGATCCAGCAGCAGCGAGCACATCACAACCTTCCTGCTCCGTTTTCACTGGCTCCCTGTGTCTTACAGAATCGAATATAAAATCCTACTAATACCTACAAAGCCTTAAATAACCTTGCGTCAAACTACATCAGTGACCTTCTCCATCACTATGTGCCTGCCCGCCCACTAAGGTCCTCTGATTCTGGCAATCTTGTTGTGCCCTTCACTAATCTACACTCCATGGGTGAGAGCAGGACCTTCAGCTGTATAGCGCCCAGACTCTGGAATGACCTACCGAAATTAATTAGATCAGCTGACTCCATGAATTCTTTTAAAAAAACAACTCAAAACTCATCTGTTCAGGAAGGCTTTTACTGTAGTTCTACCTGACTTTATTACCCTTCTTTCAGTTTACCTCTATGTCAAGATGCTCATGTAACCTGTGTGTGTGTGTGTTTGCTCATCAATTATGTTGTCTGTTAGGATTTTTTTCTCTGAATTCATTGTCGTAATCTTCTTTATTTATTTATTTGGTTTTGTACAATGCTATATACTGTATATTCTATATATTCTGTAAGTGGCTTGAACATGGGAAAGGCGCTATATAAATAATATGTATTATTATTATTATGTAAAGCACTACCGTGCCTTTCTGAAAGTAGATTAAGAGATGAACAGAACAACTAATTAAACAATTAAATTTGTAATAGAACTCACTGATTGTGAAAGTGATTAGTACAAATATCTGCAGCCACAGTACGCCTCCAGTCATTCACTTGAAAACCGGCGCCGCTCCATGCTTGCAGATCCTGCTAAGAACAATTACGTGACCTTTAACCTTATTCTACTAGTTTAAATCCCGCCTCTTCCGCGGAGACCGTCGCGATGGAAACTGCTTGATTGACACTAAACTTGACGAATTGATCATATAGTATGTTCCCATCTGTGAACGAACGCTACATAAGAAAGAATAAAACTTATTCATTTCTAGTATAAATCCATTTTTTCCTTCAAATGTGTAGATTAATGTTTTCGTGTATATTGTGGTATAGTTAAAGTTGTCTAATTTACCCGTCCTATTGGGAGGTGTTTCCTGACGGATCCCGGACAGAATATAGAGCAAAGGGCGCGTTGCTGGCGGTCGGGGCGGGGCTGTTAGACAGGGAACCAATTGTGTGCGTCAGTGCGTCTCGTCGTCTGTCCTTGCACAGTTGCTTGTCAAGAGAATATCTGCGACATTGAGATTTATTTTGTAGAAGATGTTGCAAAATACAGGGTGAGTTTGGTCTAGCAGGAAATAGAATTTGGCATTGTACATGCACGGTCTTAAATGTTGTTTACGAGTCCTTCTTTGATCTGAATGTTGCACCAGTAAAAAGTTTAATGTGGTCACGCTTCCATACTCAAAAGTTGGAAGTAGTTCAGAGGTGACATGTGGATAAGGGACTGAGAACAGGTTGCCTTTACTCCAGAGTCTATCAGGTCTAACCGCATTTTACGATTTAAATGTAAGAGTCGAGTTATTAGCACGCATGCGCTGAATTTTAGTGCCGTGTTGTGTCTTCAAACTAACAAAATTATTTCTGTCGCATTTTTTCCTTTCAAAATCTCCCAGTAAAGAGTGGGAATTAGTGTTTTATCTTGTTACACAATTAACCTTTCATTATTTTAATATGTAATCGAGTTATCAGCTGTAGAAATGGTTCTAAAACATGACATTTCAGTAGGAAAATGTTATCACAGTGGCCAGGGGTCATTAACCTGTGGACTGTACGATCGAACTACGTTGACAGTAAGAAACGTTTTCATAAAAGGCTAAATGTGTGGTCTCCTTGTTTAAAACAAAAACAAAAAACCACCATTAGGCGGACAAACAGTGATAAGTTGTACAATGTTACTATAAGCTTTCTGCCCATCCATTTTGCAGTCCTTTTTAATTAAGTTCAGGGCCCACCTGCAGTGAGCAGGGCAGCAGTTGATCAGAGGGCACACTCTCTCAACACACACACACACACACACACACAGTGTGTATCTTTGAGATAAGGGAGGGAAACCGGAGTACCCCCGGGAAAAGGCAACTCAGTCACTGGGGAAATGTGCAGACTCCCCACAGACAATGGGCAGGCCAAGATTTGAACCCAGTGCCCCCACTGTGCTTCCCTGTTACCCAAGTTTTGATTACAATCAAGTCACCTTTATTTTAAGATTCAGATTATAAAAGTATAAACTTGTGAACACTGACAACTTTGGTGCAGCACATCAGTGCACTGTGCTTAAAAAGTAGATGACTGCTAAAACAGATTCTGAATGTAGGTGATCTGGCGGTGCTGCAGTTAAGGTTTCAACATGGCTTTTTATATTTGTATTGGATTTCTGATTTCCGTGTCCTTTTTATGTTTTGTTCCCTATCCTTTATGTGATGTATAGGTTAATTGACAATTTTTATGCCTGTCTTTCACTTGCTTTGCTTCCAGCATAGGTTCTTCATTTAGAAAGTGGTGACTTCAAAAAGTGGACGGACACATGGATGGATATTTTACACTATGCAGATGAGCTCCGCCCCACATGCAGTAGTTTGACTAATGTAGTCCATGTGCACATTTTCTTTTCTATATAGAGCCACTGCACAAAAACAAAAATTAAACTTCCTCCTGCCTTGCATTTCTTTTTAACTGTTTAGCTTATACCTCTGATGAAATACACACAAACTACAATATGGTTCTGACATTGAGAACTCGCACCCAGGTTACTGTTCATTTCAGAAACTGCAGGCAGAGTTGCTATTTAATTAAGTGAAAAGTTCAGTAAACACCATGGATTGACTTCAAATTTAGGAATTGGTTAGGCCAGTGAGACCAAACTAATATGAAACATACATTTTGGTATGTAGACTTGAATGTCTGTTTTATTGTCTCACTAATTGGAATGTGATTTATAAAGACAATGAAATGCATTGAAACAAAAATCTGCAGCCATTGCAGCACTTCAAAGTTAAGATTGCCTAACGCAGTTTAAAAGAATACTCCACACCAACAATGATATTTTTTATGTTACTTGCCCCACGTTCTTTGTATTGATGGCCAAGAAAAAAATGTAACCTCATTAATTTTCATTCAGAAAGGTGCAGTAGTGTTAGATTTACATTTATAAAAAATATTTGTATTTATTTGACATGCGTTTTAGATGCTTAACTCTCAGTTTCTGTGGCGCTTGCTTTCCAGTTGTATCTGAATTCTGAAAATTCATGATAAACACAGGAGATGCATAAATAACAAGAAAAGTAAAAAGAACAACATACTAAAAAGCAAAACAATCTTTTGCATCTAAGTTCTTGCTTTATTCATTCAAATATTACAATAAATAGTTTGTGCAATTTGGATTGACACCAAAAAGCACACCCTGGATTGTAGCGGCTTGTTTAAATAATGTAGGAGTCCAATTTAAAGAAGACATTGGTGGAGATGAAAACCTGCATCCACCACTGGGGGCACCTCCAGGACTGAACTTGAGAAGCTCTGGTCTGAAGGAGGTGTATAGTAGGTTTCCTTTTGGAAACCGGAGCAACGATCTCCAGTTCTCTCATCAGTTCAAATATTAAATACATGATGTTGGGAGGTGTAGTGCGTGGCAGGGTATCATACCATGCTACTAGATTTGAGTGCTGATTCTTTCAAATGTAATCATGTCTTGTGTAGGTTAATATTTTAAAAAAAGACTACTAATCCATTATGTCTCAGTGTTTCATATTTTGTTACTGTTGATAATAAAGGTTATTTTAATGCTGCGGTATATTTTACAACATATTTTCATGCTCCTGTTAATATTTCATTAAAATATTTTATAAATAGAGTATTTGGGACATAATAGGTTAATAAGTGCTTGCATATTATCATTCATACACAGTTCCTTCATTCAGAAGTTTAGAACGTTGCAAACATCTGTTAGTTTAAAAAGTTGTTACTCAAACACCTAAAAAAGAGCAATGATTTAAACACAAGGAGAAACTTGCGTAACTACTCCAGCAAAACCAGAAATCACACTAAACAAGGTTTCACTCAGCAAGATATTCATTTACAGACCTTGTTATTCTTCTGATTGTCCATTTGGTTGAAAACAGTCATTGTTGTCGTTACCCATCAAGCTTGGTCAGTTCTGCTTTGGTTATTCATTGAGAAATTTGCAGTAAAGAGCAGCCTATCCCAGAGGCCTGAGAGCGGTAAACAAGCTGTGTTGTTTTTGATAAGCACCTCAATAAAAGGATTGGTGTCTGTGGGTCTGCCTATGTGTGTGTCAGTCCGGTTGCTACTTTGTAGCTCTATTATTCCAACAGATGGTGCATCATAAACATCTGTAGTAATAAAACACTTTACTACAACAATGCCATTTGGTATGGGATTTGTTAAAGCAGTGTTAATGTTTGTGATGCATCTATTGGCATGATAAATGTATTGTATCACTACATGCTTTACAAAACACATTCCAATAGATGGTGCAGTGCAAACATTGACACTGTTGATTACTTAGAATTCAACCCATCTTAGACAGGTAGCACAGCTAGTTTTAAATTAAAGCAAGAAGTATTAATGTGCAAGATGTCTGCTCAAAAACATTCCATGTTGCCCCTATCCTTTTATAGAACAGGCATATTGTAGTTGTGAGATCCCATTTACTGGTTTCTGGGTATTCAGTAATTACACTTTTATGATCTTTTAGAACCTATACACTTTTCCCAGTTATACATATCTGTCTTTTCATTGTAGTAGCACATACAGCCCTATATATTGTTACCCATTTATCCAATTAAGGGTCCTTGGGGACCCTGTAGATATTCCAGAAGCATTGGGCAGTAGGTAGAAACCAGCCCTGTATAAGGTGCCAGTCTATTGCAGGGCACACTTAGATACATTCCTCTCCTCACTTAAACCAGTGATGTTTTACGCTTTGGAGCTTTGAACCAGCAGCAGTAATCGCTGTACAGAGTCAGTGTTAGTGGCACTGCAACTTGAAATGTATGATTTAAGCTTAAACTATAGGCATTCTGTACTTGATGTAAAATGTCTTTTTAATGTTTTAGTACCTGCTCAGCGTTATTATTATCATTATGGCATTTCTAGGTTATCCATTCGTCTATTTTCTAATCCAATTAAATGGAGCTCAGTTTTGCAACAAATTGCATAGCTGCCCTTTGACACATTGCAGCAACTGACACCCAACAAGGTGCCAGTCCTTTGTAGGACACACACGTACACAAAGCCACATTCTCTCACTGTGCTATTCTAGAGCCCCCCTGGGATGTGTGAAAAGCAACCAAACTAAAATGTCATCCACATGCACACTCCACACTGACAATGGCAAAGCAGCAATTTGAACCCAGTGTTTTGAATTTATGAGGAAGAAGTTCTGCTCAGTTTGCCAAACCTGATTTTTGCATTTTGCTGGTTTGTATCGTCAGCAATTTATAATAATAATACATTTTATTTATGTGGCACCTTTCCCATGCTTGAGGCACTTTAGTGTTCATTGTTCTGTTTTATGTTAATTAGTATAAGATAAATGTAGTTAATTTTTAACTACAGTTAAAGCAGTAAGCAGTAAATTTCTGTGGTGTGTATGTTATCCATCTATGTTTTGTATGCAGATAAAGTGTGGGCTGTTACTATTTCATATCTTTCTCTTTTCTCTCTTTGCCACAGTTATAGTTAGCTGCAGTAAAGTAATGCATGGCTATGTGCAGAGTGTTTGGCACATCTGATAAAGAGGGATGGTTTCAAACGAGCACTGATAAAGATAAATACTGCTGCAGAGTTTTGTCTCTCTATCTGATTTAGTTTTGCGATTTTGAGTTTTAATAATGTATTTTAGGTGTTACTGAGCACAGTGTTGATGCTGTACTCACAAGACTTGAAACAAGTTTGACAAATTCAAGAACAACTCTTTAATCAGGAAATCCGAGCCCCCCAAACTTGAACAAGCCTGAATGTTCATAGATTGTAACATAAACATTTAATACGGAAGCTTATTTCTGCCACTGAAATAACAATAAATAAATAAATGATTTTGCAGTATCATCGTACATGCATGTGCTCTTGTTGACTTGTGAAGGATAGTGAGGGGCAGATTAAGGAGGTGCATAGTGTGCTATCAAGTGACAAGAACGTATACCTTTAAATCTGCATGTCCTGTGGGGTGGATTGAATCCATCCAGAGTAGGTTTAAGGAAAGAAGCGACCGTGATGGACCATACGGCAGTCCTTTGCAGGGCACAATCACTCAGTTGGCAGAAAAAGAGGGTGCTGCATGCAATCCAGCAATGGTAACCTATAAATAAAAAGCATCAGTGTGACCTGGTGGCTCAGCGGCTGGTGTTCATTTCTTGAATCTTCTGGGGCCTGTGATAAGTGGTCCATTGCACTGTCCTGATTTTAAAATTGCACCCAACAAAGCAAGCGTGCTTTACTCAGTGGATGGCTGGAGGTGCCTGCAATGTGGAGAGGGGCAGGATGAGCCAGGCAGCGAAAGATTGGCGCTCTAAGGTCAGATCGTCCCCACTGATTAATCTATCTATCTATCTATCTATCTTATAGTGTCTTTTCATGTCTGTCTATCTATCTATCTATCTTATAGTGTCTTTTCATATCTACAATGGTGTGAAAAACTATTTGCCCCCATCCTGATTTCTTATTCTTTTGCATGTTTGTCACACAAAATGTTTCTGATCATCAAACACATTTAACCATTAGTCAAATATAACACAAGTAAACACAAAATGCAGTTTTTAAATGATGGTTTTTATTATTTAGGGAGAAAAAAAATACCAAACCTACATGGCCCTGTGTGAAAAGTAATTGCCCCCTGAACCTAATAACTGGTTGAGCCACCCTTAGCAGCAATAACTGCAATCAAGCGTTTGCGATAACTTGCAATGAGTCTTTTACAGCGCTCTGGAGGAATTTTGGCCCACTCATCTTTGCAGAATTGTTGTAATTCAGCTTTATTTGAGGGTTTTCTAGCATGAACCGCCTTTTTAAGGTCATGCCATAGCATCTCAATTGGATTCAGGTCAGGACTTTGACTAGGCCACTCCAAAATCTTCATTTTGTTTTTCTTCAGCCATTCAGAGGTGGATTTGCTGGTGTGTTTTGGGTCATTGTCCTGTTGCAGCACCCAAGATCGCTTCAGCTTGAGTTGACGAACAGATGGCCGGACATTCTCCTTCAGGATTTTTTGGTAGACCGTAGAATTCATGGTTCCATCTATCACAGCAAGCCTTCCAGGTCCTGAAGCAGCAAAACAACCCCAGACCATCACACTACCACCACCATATTTTACTGTTGGTATGATGTTCTTTTCTGAAATACTGTGTTCCTTTTACGCCAGATGTAACGGGACATTTGCCTTCCAAAAAGTTCAACTTTTGTCTAATCAGTCAACAAGGTATTTTCCCAAAAGTCTTGGCAATCATTGAGATGTTTCTTATCAAAATTGACACGAGCCCTAATGTTCTTTTTGCTTAACAGTGGTTTGTGTCTTGGAAATCTGCCACGCAGGCCGTTTTTGCCCAGTCTCTTTCTTATGGTGGAGTCGTGAACACTGACCTTAATTGAGGCAAGTGAGGCCTGCCGTTCTTTAGACGTTGTCCTGGGGTCTTTTGTGACCTCTCGGATGAGTCGTCTCTGCGCTCTTGGGGTAATTTTGGTCGGCCGGCCACTCCTGGGAAGGTTCACCACTGTTCTATGTTTTTGCCATTTGTGGATAATGGCTCTCACTGTGGTTCGCTGGAGTCCCAAAGCTTTAGAAATGGCTTTATAACCTTTACCAGACTGATAGATCTCAATTACTTCTGTTCTCATTTGTTCCTGAATTTCTTTGGATCTTGGCATGATGTCTAGCTTTTGAGGTGCTTTTGGTCTACTTCTCTGTGTCAGGCAGCTCCTATTTAAGTGATTTCTTGATTGAAACAGGTGTGGCAGTAATCAGGCTTGGGGGTGGCTACGGAAATTGAACTCAGGTGTGATACACCACAGTTAGGTTATTTTTTAACAAGGGGCAATTACTTTTCCACACAGGGCCATGTAGGTTTGGATTTTTTTTCTCCCTAAATAATAAAAACCATCATTTAAAAACTGCATTTTGTGTTTACTTGTGTTATATTTCACTAATGGTTAAATGTGTTTGATGATCAGAAACATTTTGTGTGACAAACATGCAAAAGAATAAGAAATCAGGAAGGGGGCAAATAGTTTTTCACACCACTGTGTGTGTCTGTCTGTCTATCTATCTATCTATCTTATCACTTACCAGAGAAAAGACAAACAGGCTCAGACTCCCATTCTTGACTTTTCTTAACACTGACACTTACCTGCTATGCTGTTAAGTAAATTCATACAAATTCAATGCATATAAAGGAAGCTCCCGGTTGTTTAGATTACATTGGAGACGACATTACTAAACCTGGTACTGTACAAATATTTGTACTCTAATTTTATTAACTTAGGATTACTTTTTTTCATTTAAGGTAATATTCACTCTCAATCCAGTAATAATTTTTATGTCAAATATAATATGAAAATATGTCCAGGAGACATAACCGCTGTTTATGCTTTCAAAAGTTAAATATTATTCAGTAAAATATATATTGGTACTTAAAATTAACAACACATCTTCAGAATATTTTCAAGGATTGTTTTGTTATTGTGTTTATGGTGTGTGTGTTCCTTTTCCCACCTCACTAGTCTAGAGCATATTTCAACTTATATTGCCTTTGTCTGAACAATCAAATATTCTTTTACATCTCTGAATCTTAATTATGCTGTATGAAAGCAAACAATTATAGTAAATTAAGAAAAAAAGCAAATGTATTTTGTGGCACAGCCATTCTTTCTACATGCTCTATTCAGGTAGGTTTCATTTTTGTCATTTAAAAGGTAAACTATTGAATATGTGATGCATCATAACGAATACATCGTTGACACAGATCTGTCATTACATAACACTTTTCCTGTACTAGTCAGACTGTAGCTTAGATGCATTTAGCAATACATTGCATTGAATTTATCTTTCCAGTGCATGACACATTACAAACATTTGTAGTAATAAAATGTTTGTGATGCACCATTTGTTGGAATGACAAGTGCAATGCATATGTCTCTATTATTTGCAGTGTTATTGTTTGTGATGCACTGTCTGTTGGGATGACAACTGCAATGCATTTTATTACTACAGTTGCTTATCTTGTGCCATCTTTTGGAATGACAGAGACATAGCAACTGGACGGATACACAGACACCTGTCTTTATTAAGGTAGATAGAAGACAGATGTTTCAAACTGTTTACACTTATAAGGACAGTTCTATCTTAATTCACTATTTTTAACCCATGTGCGTGGTAGATTAATTGATAATTGTATACTGTATATTAATTGATAATTGTATATTGGATATGTATGAGAAATTGCACTAAAGGTCTGTGTGGGTGTGTACCCTGAATTCAGCTGGCATCATGTCCAGGCTTGATTCCTGCCTGATGCTCAGTGCTATTGGGGAAGACAACCCTCAACTGGATTAAGCAGGGTTGAAAATGAATGGAGTGATTAAACTGCAGTCAAGCTGTATAATTTTAATTATGGAGTTAAATATGAATGTATTTGTATAAAGTTTAAGACACTAAAAATAGACTTGCTTCATAATTCAGTTGTATAATCCCCATCTATAATTGTGTACAGTTGCTTATCACCAGAAGCATGACACGTTGTAGAATAAAGTTAGGAAACACATGGAGTTTCACTCGGCATTCCTAAATTATGGGCAGTTGATAGTTTGGAGACTTGTGTGACAGCAGCAAAGGTGCTTCACGTAGTTGCCACATATGCAGATTTTTCGAGATTCTGAGTCTTAGCAAGTACTCGCTTATTTGGTGCTCATTTACAGAAATTGTTTTGTCTTCACAAATCTTGTAAACTCTCTTTAATGCTTGCCAGAAGTCATGGGTGTCCTTCTTACAAAACATTTCAAGGAAAAAGCAGATTTAGTTTGTTGTAATCAAATCGGAGCCAAGAAAACTAAAGCTTACTTATGTTTCATTGTCAGCTGAATGAATCTGCGGCTTTGCTGTGCACTCACGTTTTGCTGCGTAGTGAGCCTGTACTTAAATGGCAGGTTTGAGTAATCTTGCATATTCAGTAGTATTTTGTCAAAATGAAGTAACCCTTCCTTTATGAATGCATTAATAACCCATGTGAATGAGCGAAGTCAAATCATTAACTATTGGCAGTCAAATGGGCTTTATTATCATACCAGCTGTACACATACCTTGGTATATCATACAGTGGTATGAAGTTATGGTTCCCAGGGCCACAGAGCCAAATTTATGCAATGTAATAATACCAAGGGGCGGGTCATTTTAAAGAAGGGAATGTAGGACAAGGAGCAATATCTGCACAAATTTATATCATGTTAACGAACAACAATCAGTAATGATGGGGGTGTACAACGGACAAGGAGTGCAAAATAGGAATTAGATATGAGCCTATGGCTCTGACACTCCACCTTCTCCTTTTCTTTCCTCTTAAAGCCAGTAATAACAGGCAAAACACATCTTCCATCAGCGGAGTCTCTCTTACTCTGCTGTGAAATTCTTAGCTATGTGACATTGACCAAATGCCATCACCTGCTGATTAGGAGAATATCAACGTTGGCACCAATCAAATCGGCTGTCACAAGTATAAATTTGCTTGGATTGCTAAACACGTGTGCACTTTGCATTGCCGTCTGTATGTGAGCTTTGCTCTGTAAGTATAATAGCACCGGTGTTTTTACTTTAAGGAAATAAGTATTGCGTTAGGTTACTTGTTACTTTAAAAAAGTAATCTGACTACATAACGCACATTGCATACAAAGCAAAAGTACTGTTTGCCAGCTTCAGATTTCTTCATTCCTTCCTTTCTTTTTTACTTTTAGTAAACTGGCAGGATGCACCCTCTTCATCACTGGAGCTAGCCGAGGTATTGGAAAGGCCATTGCGCTGAAAGCTGCCAAGGATGGTGCCAATATAGTGATAGCAGCAAAGACTTCACAGCCTCATCCTAAATTGCCTGGGACAATTTACACAGCTGCAGAGGAAAGTAAGTTGAACTTTTCTTGAAACACAAAGCCATTTGATGTATCTTTGTGGATGAATATTTGTGTAATAATAAAGTGTTTTGAGATGGTTAGCACCGAATTCCACATCAAGGCAAAGCAATCTCTTATTGCCTCCCAAAATTGCTAACCTGCCTAGCTTTCAGGTTGCAGTCAGTGAGGCATGACGGTTTGTTCCATGTCTTCGAGGAAAGTCATTTAAAGCTGTCTTGTGATCATCTTGTTACAGTTGAAGCAGCTGGAGGGAAGGCCTTTCCTTGTGTGGTCGATGTGAGAGATGAACAGCAGGTCAGTAATGCTGTGGAAGAAGCTGTGAAGAAGTTTGGAGGTAACAGCATTTTACTGGCACAAGATCACTTCTGATTCAGTTTTTATTTGTTCTGCCTATACAATGATGTTCACTTTTAAACTTATAAGTTGCTGTAACTTTTTTGTAAGTTGTACTCTGTGAGATGTATTTTGCCTTCATTAGTCATTGCATTAAAAATTGTAGACATAAGTATAAATCTAAGCTTTAGTCAAGGGTTTGTAGAAATTTAAAGCATTGTGTGCAGTAGAAATAGGTACCATTATAGAAGTATTTAAAGCCATCATGTTCTGATTCACATTTCGTCTTTATTCAAATTTATACTGCATTTCAAGTATTCAAATTTGAACTGAAAATATTTTAAGTCCTCCAGTCACATTATTCTGGATACAATTTGCAACACGGTGCAGTTTGTTTAGTTTGATGTCATATCTATAAATACTGTAACTTCCTTGAACAGATTATTTGTATTTCCTAGACTAAAACACACAGACCTCCATTCACTAAGAAACAGCAGCTTTTACATTTTCAGTTGGAGAAAAAAAAAATATGGATGACTCAGCCTTATATTTAGTTAGAGCAGTGGTCCCCAACCTTTTTGACATGAAGGACCGCTCTACTAGAAGCAAATTTTTCCGAGGGTGGGATTTTTGGATTTTTAGGTGCGGGTTCGTAGGGCAGTTTTATACACTGACAGCCGGGTCGCGGACCAGGGGTTGGGGACCCCTGAGTTAGAGTACCTGGTGGACATGATAGTCCGCCTTCCAGGAGCGCTTGAAGATGATTAATACTTCAAGCTCAGGCTAATTTGAGAATTTTTAATATGTACACTAGCATAATCAAAAAGACAGCAGAAACGCCCACACAATAGTACTGTGAGTCTCTTTTGATATATAATGCATAGATGGGCTATAAACATTTGTCTTAGAAAAAAATCCACGGTTATTTGTTCGGTGCTTCAGTATTCAGGTAATCCTGAATGTGCTTTCTTTACTAACATCCTAACCAACGCTGCAAAGTCCACATCTGTGTGAAGCATAAATATGACCTGACCTAAGCTGTGTTAGAAAAATGGGGAAAGATATAAAAAGGAAGGGGACACGGAGCATCACAGGATGCTTTTTTCTGATGGTTAATCGATTTGGAGCGTTTCTCTGTATTTAAACAGCAACATTTTGTTTGCTTAAAAATCCATGTCTGGGAAGGAAGATATGGAAGTTTTTATAAATAATTGTTGTGTAAATGGCGCAATAACAATCTCCTGATAAAATAAATGTACCTCGTACGAGAACATATATGTAGATGTAGACGCAGAATTTTAACCAACTTTCTAAATAGTACAAATTTTAAATATGAAACAATCAAATATTTGTTTAAGATGGAAGCTCTACTAATACATAAGCGCTCATCTCATAAGGCACTGTAACTGATTATTCTCACTTTTACTGAGGACAAACTGCTACAAAGCTTGAAATCTTTTTCCACAAATAAAACAACAACAACATTTATTTGTATAGCACATTTTCATACAAATGATGAAGCTCAAAGCGCATTACAAGATGAAGAAAGAAAAAAATATATAAAAATTAGCCACTACTAATTAACAAAGAATAAAGTAAGGTCCAATGGCCAGGGAAGACAGAAAAAAACAAAAAAAAAAACCCCAGAGGGCTGGAGAAAAAAAAATCAAAATCTGCAGGGGTTCCAAGGCCATGAGGCCACCCAGCCCCCAGTGGGCATTCTACCTGACATAAATGATCTCAATCAATCCTCGTGGTTTTCATGTTTCACGTGGAAGAATTAGATGATGATGGACATGTGGACCTCTGGCCTTCAATCCATCAATGTATGGACAGCACAGTGCTTTGATCAGAAAAACGGAAAAAGAACAGCAGAGAAAGTAGGGGCTAATATGGATTTTGGAGCCATGAAAAAAAGATAATTAAATACGTATATCAGGGTTACACTAAAATGAGGCTGTGACAAAGCCATGTTAAAATAATGGGTTTTTAGCAGTTTTTTTTAAAGTGCTCCTCTGTATTAGCCTGGCGAGTTTCTATCAGTAAGCTATTCCAGATTTTAGGTGCATAACAGCAGAAGGCTACCTCACCACTTCTTTTACGTTTAGCTCTCAGCATAATAATAAGCAGACACTCATTTGAAGATCTAAGGTTACGATTTGGAGTGTAAGGTGAAAGGTATTCTGAAATATAGGATGGAGCGAGATTATTAAAGGCTTTATAAACCATACACAGTATTTTAAAGTCAATCCTAAATGGCACAGGTAACCAATGTAGTGACATCAGAACTGGAGAGATGTGCTTGGATTTTCTTTTCCTAGTTAAGATTCTGGCAGCTGCATTCTGCACGAGTTGCAGTCGATTGATGTCTTTTTTTTGGTGGTCCTGAGAGGAGTGCATTACAGTAATCTAGCCGACTGAAAACAAAAGCGTGAACTATTTTTTCAGCATCTTGCAAAGTTATAAGGGTTCTAACGTTTGCTATATTTAAGTGAAAAAATGCTGTTGTAGTAATCTGATTACTATGTGAAAAAGTAAAATATATTAAAACCAATTGACCATTGACTTTCCTTTTCACTTGTAAAAGTTTTACATTTTTACCCAAAGGAATATGATGTCCACTATGACTCTAAACAATCATGAAAAGGAGCCGTACATTGGTGAATTAAATCGCAACACTTAATGCATCAAAAACAGAAACTGCACATTATGATTTGATAATATTGTACTGTGGAGTCCATGGCCATTTCCATCTCTAGGCTGACCAACATTTCTTATGAGAACAACACATTAGTGGTCTCCTAGTGAAATATACCTGACATGGGAGCTTCAGATCTCAAAGTGTACAGCAAGAGCATCACAAATACAGGTTTGTGGGTTTTTACACAGTAGTGACATAAATATTTGTGATATATTAGAGTACACGAGTGAAGCAAAGCAGTGGTGTGTTTCAGTCTGTTCTCATCTGCTCGGTTTTGCAATTATAAGCAAAGGAGGCTGCTAGGTTCATTTTATTTTGTCTGACCATCTCATGTCTATGTTGCTGCCTCTTTTACTCAATAGAGGAAATACAATAAATATGACATATAACCTCTGGAACTGCCTAACATGAATACAGACACAATTGTGGTATACATGATAATATTTATGTATGTTGTCAGAGTCCTTATTAAGTAATGTTTTGTTAAGAACAACCATAGATTTTGTCCCTCTGAAAGTCAACAATTGTATTAAAGCTGCTCAGTAGCGTTGCATAGGTACACTGAGCTGAGCCTAATATGTTGATTAATGATGCAGTCAAATACAAGAAGAGCAGCCAGCTGACTGTTCAGTTTAGCTTCTGAGCAGACGTCCTTATAATCAGGACTGTTCATCTCTGTTTGCAGAAGGTTAAGAAAAAACAAAACACAGCCTCCTGTTCTTCATTCTCTTCTGGGTTTGTCTCTGCCGGCCCGTGAAGATCAGACGTCACAAACAACACCTGCCACCTGCTTTCTTGCAGGCATTCTCTCCTAATAATAATGACAATTTAATTAGGTCGATTATTTGGTTATTATAAGCTCAGTGGCAGAATAAACCAGGCAGGTGTCTTGGACATGTTTTTCGAGTGTGCTACTTCACTAAAATGCTTTTCTTTGTTTTTGTATTTTTAATCAGGTATTGACATATTGGTGAATAATGCAAGTGCCATTAATTTAACTGGTACTGTGGAAACCCCCATGAAGAAAGTTGATCTCATGTTAAATATCAATCTAAGAGGGACATATCTGACGTGAGTACTTTTGAATGGAATGGTCTTACCCTGGTAAAGCTCTGCATTGTTATTTTCTTTTTACTTTAATAGAAGTTGATGTTCTGCAGCACATATATGCTCCTCACACTCATATGATGTGTAATGTACTTTGAATGCTATGTTGGAGTAAATAAATACATGAAAATGGAATTAATAAATGACATTTATCTTACTTCATAGTCAGTAAATAAATGATCATTCAGAAGGAGGGCAGCTATGTAAGTGTGATTTATGGGCAGATGTATTACTGGTTTGAGGATGAAAATCTTGACATTGAAAAATAAGATGAACAGAATGAATGTGGATAATTACAGTATACTGTACTTATTTAGCATACATGTTCAGTTTAATAAGAAATAATGTAAAATTTGCTGGTAAAAATCACTACACTTCAAGCACCACTTGACTCCCAGTGAAGACCATTGGTGCATTAATCTGAACTGTTCACTATGGTAGAAAACAACAAATTAATTAAAGAAAGAAACTTATCCTCTACTAGGGCAAGTGTGATAAAACGTCTTTGAGTCAGAAACCATATCTATAGTGTCCAGCTATTACTCTTGAAATCTCTGTGTATCTGACCACTGTCCAGTCTTGTTGTTTACGGGACATCTGCTGATCTCTTAATCATCTCCTGGTACTTTTTGTGTATGACACAAACCTTCCTACTAGTGCATTGTTGTCTTTTATCTACTTAACCATTTCAGTAGTTCTCTTCATGACATTTATAAAATACATCTTATATATAAACGTTGTGATAAAAGGCACTATATAGGCACCCGACCCGACACAGACTCACGCTGAGGCACGTGTTAAACACAAATAGACTTTATTTTCTTCAGCAGGAGGGCACGTCTTCCCCGTAAACCCCTCCAGCCACAACACAGTCCAAGTAAGCACAAATCAAATCACCACAAATACGCCCTTCTGGCACCACCACTACTCCCAACTCTGGCCACTGAGTGGTGGTGGCTGGACCCTTTTATAGCCCACCCGTAAGTGTTCCAGGTGCTTGACCACCTGGTTCCAATTGCACTTCCGGGTGGGGCTGAAGAGTTGTCCAGCTGGGCTGTGGAATTCATTCGGCACCCCCTGGCGGCCACCCCAGCTCCCAGCCGGGCTGTTGAGGACTCCATCTGCCATGGAGTCCTGCGGGAGGTTGAGGCATCACCGCCGGCTAGGGAGGCTGCCACCAAGCGTCCCGGGGGAGGTATTGAGTTGCCTATGGTTGCTCCCTCGGAACATATGCAGCAGGGGTGTCAGGGACCAGGCCCACCACAACGTCTACGCATGTGTGTATGTCTGTCCAGCCCGGAAGAGGTGCAGTTGGGGTAAGGGTTTCAACTCCAAGGATACACAAGCGAGGCCAGCATGTCGGCAAAGCGAAACCTCTGAAGAAAGAGTCACTCCCTTAGCGGCTAATACAGAAGAGAGGCGAGCACATCACTAAAACAGTATTCATTTTACTTTTCCTCCCGCCACCACAAGTGAGGCACGCAAACCAGCAAATGGAAACCTCCAAAGAAAGATAAAGACACTTAGTGACTAATACACAAGTGAGGCGAGCACATTGGCAAAACGAAACCTCCTAGGAGAGAGATGCCCAGAGTAGTTCCTTCCAATTACCTGACATCTGTACATTTCAATTTTTTTCAAACGATTTCAATAGTTTCTAGAGCCCCGGGCTTTTTACAGCACAGGCTTACATATATTATATGTATAATGTACATTTTTAACCAAAGCACAGACAATGTTACCCTAAAATTATTCTCTCACATCAGTTGACCTGGTCAGATTCTTTGCTGTGGTCGTCACTCTGTTGGGGTTGTCTTTGTGTCTCAGCTGATTAATTGGCTTGCATTAAGATAATGACATTTCAGAGCAGCTCCACAGAGTACACAAGATGGCGATTTGAACAGCTCTTCCTAAAAGTAGCCAATGTTTGTGGGTGTGAGTGTTGGAATAACGACAGGTTATTTAAATGAAATGAATGGTGTCTTCTCTTATAACAGTCTACAGTGAAACAATCCACTAAATGCTGTAGCTGAACACAACTGACTGCAGGCCATGTTTAGGGTTGATACAGCGTTCATGTGTCTGTGTATAAAGTATAAAATATCTAAAAATAATTCAACTTCTCAAAAAAAGACACTCATCCACTGTAAACTTTTTTGTCAGTACTGACCAGTGCCAGCAATCCACTACACTCTAATAAATTACAAGAAAAAAGTAATAGTCAACAATACTACTGAGAACAATAAGAAATTGAGAGGTGGTGTGAATATTGATCATTTTTCTATAAGCCAAGACAATGGGAGCCCCAGTCATGTACAGAGTGATATTGTAAAATCAATTTTCAACCTAGTATTTTGTGTTTGACTGTTTTCTGTGGGTCATGACCTATCCCTTTTCTTTCCATGAAATGCAAAGCTGTCAATCATGGCTGGGTATCTGCTGATCCCGTGATTACTAGGTTGCTAAAGATTAATATTATACTTCTACCAAGCAGCAAATGGAGGGGGCTTGAACTCTTTCATTTAAACTGTGCCGATAATCCATAAGGCAGGTAACTGATTGCTTGCTGAATGCTTTATTAACATTTGCAGATGCATTCATACCAGATTCTCATGTGAGTTTTGCACCACTTGATATTTGCTGTGTCTATTTAATCATAGTATTAGTGATCCAGAAGCAAGATAATTAGTTCACTTTTGTCCATAATAATGAATCACTTTCAAGAAGCAAAAAATATATATATTTTTTTTTGCACTGAATTTTAAATATGTACTTCTACTGCAAACTATTTGGGAATAGTAAGTGACACATCAAGTGAACATTATTTTAATTGTGAAATAGTTTTCACTTTGTCTTTTCAAGTTCTGAAGTGAGGTTGAAACCAGATCTCTGTTGAAACAAGGTTTAGTTACCTCTGAAATGCTTTGTTTTGATCACTTGTATAGATTTTTCAATTGGTCTTGTTTTGGTCTATAAAATAAATAAACACAACAAAACATAGACTTAACCATAGACCGCAATCGTCATTTTGGATGCCATTATACTGCTGTTGTAGTCAGAGAGAATTTGACAAACAATTGGATGTGAAAGCATTCATTTTTTTTTTTATTTGCAATAATAACAGGAAAAAGGAACGGCACAAATATTTCTTCATGGCACTGCATGTTTAGTCTTTCTTAATCAAATCAATATTGATGATGGAATCTGTAAAATCAAGTATCATGAATATTTAACTTTCGAGTAGAGTATTCCTTCAGACAGTGTCATCTCAAATCGAGACTGAAGTGGTCGGCTGTGTCAAATCCACAATACACTATTTCTCTTCACATACGCATAAAAATACATATTAAGTTTAAAAAGCGACGCATACAACTATTACTTTACCTCACAACAAAATGTGAAATTATTGGTGGAGAAGGTGCATTTTTCAAACTTGAAGCATGAGCCAGGTGTGTACATGTGCAGGGAATGGTGACTTTTCAAGTGAAGCATCATGGTACACAACATGCCAATGACAATCTTGATTTAATGAATTTAAGGTTTTCATAACTGGAGGTAAAACTTGCATACATCAGTATGATAATGACATTTCATACATTATCCTGAATCCAATCAACAATAAAAACAACAGAAATGTGGCGATTCTTTAGCAACCATAAAAAAAAAATGTTCAGGGAAAATGCTGTGCACAACTTATATGATGTTAAGGGTGCCGTTTTTATTGATTATATGGCACAAAAGGCACAATTAACCGATCAAGATTAAGCCTTTTTGTTTTCCTGTATGTAGTAGTCAGTCAGGAAAAAAAAAAAACTCTGATGAAAGCAACCTGCATTCACCGTCGGTTTCATGGCAATACCTCCGCTCACGCTACATGGGTGCAAAGGTGGCTGTCGTAATCTGTTGATTCAAAGAGATGTCACACTCACCCAATTTCTAGACCTTCCGACCCATGAATACCACGTTCCTCAATCTGAAATGCTACTGCAAATGTCAAGGTAACCATAGAAGAATAGTTGCACAGGTAAGACAAAACTTTTATTTGAGTGGTATGGAAATGCTTGTGAACATTATAACAAGTGTTTTATGGTTCATGGGGATTATATTGAAAAATTAAATGTGTTTGGTTGTACTGGTGTTACTCTTAATAGGTCAGGGTCAAAACGTTTTGATCACCTCTCATATATGAATATTTGTGTGTTTGTGTACATGTATACACACACAAACTGTTGAATAATAATTATATATGATATCATTATGGAATAATAATGATATTATTGTTTTTTCCTCTGTGGGTAGAACATTACAACAGTTGTGATATGAAGAGGCCATTCAGCCCAACAAGCTCATAAATCCTATTCACCTAGATTCTTCTTAATAATATCAAATCATGAATTGAAGGTCCCTAAAGTCTTACTGTTCCCTAATACTCTTCCTTGCCTTTTTACGACTGAAATATTGAAAGAATCTGTTTGGGTCATCTTTTGCCATTTCTGACATATTTTTCTCCAACTACCTTTTAGCTCTCCTTATATACTTTTTAACCTTTATTCTAATATACCCTATGGTGGCACGGGAGTCATTAGACTTAATATGCCTTATACATCAGTTTCTGTTTTCCTTTGTAGCTTATTGTCCTTATTTATTCCCAAGAGTGCTTGTTAATGTCTTACTGATCTACATTTCGGGGTAAACTTGTCTTTCATTACATGTAAAGCACTTAAACCTATCTCACATCTCCTAAGCTGTCTTCATACTTAAAAGCCTATCATGATTTGTCTTTTTTAGATTTGGCTACATCTACTCAAAATGTTACCTTCTAAAATTAAACTTAACTGGTTTGGCTTTTGAATAAGCAATCTGCCAAAACAGTGTGAAAAGTATTATATCATGGTCACTAGATCCTAACGGTTCAATCATATCTGGCCCCTATCCTAATTATTATGGAATAAATCTAAGTTAATTAAAGTTAAAATGTCAAAGTTAATTAAAGTCCACCATGATTACAGTAGAGAATGGCACGGTGGCGCAGTGGTAGCGCTGCTGCCTGACAGTTAGGAGACCTGGGTTCGCTTCCCTGGTCCTCCCTGCGTGGAGTTTGCATGTTCTCCCCATGTCTGTGTGGGTTTCCTCCGGGTGCTCTGGTTTCCTCCCACAGTCCAAAGACATGCAGGTTAGGTGCATTGGCGATCCTAAATTGTCCCTATTGTGTGTGGGTGTGTGTGTGTGCCCTGCAGTGGGCTAGCGCCCTACCTGGGATTTGTTCCTGCCTTTCGCCCCGTGTTGGCTGGGATTGGCTCCAGCAGACCCCCGTGACCCTGTGTTAGGATGGAAGGATGGATGGATGATTACAATATCACCCTCTGCACCTAACCTATTTTAATGTTTTTGAAAAATTTATATTGATAATGTTGTCTTCATTGGGGGTCAAAAACGCACTCCTAATATGAGGCTTCAATCCCTGATGCTTTCTAGTCAAATCCACACATCCTCACTAAGGGCTGTGCCACATTATGCAACTTTCCCAGCAATTTTCAGTCGTAACCTTCATTTAAGTAATATTAGAGAGCTGGGGTCAGTTGATCGCGCTCTCCTGTCGTGTAAGTCAAGTAATGTGACGTGCCCAGAGGCTCAGTCCAACTAGATACAGTGCATCTGGAAAGTATTCACAGCGCATCAGTTTTTCCATATTTTGTTATTACAGCCTTATTCCAAAATGGATTTAATTAATTTTTTTCCTCAGAATTCTACACACAACACCCCATAATGACAACGTGAAAAAAAGTTTACTTGAGGTTTTTGCAAATTTATTAAAAATAAAAAAACTGACAAATCACATGTACATAAGTATTCACAGCCTTTGCTCAATACTTTGTCGATGCACCTTTGGCAGCAATTACAGCCTCAAGTCTTTTTGAATATGATGCCACAAGCTTGGCACACCTATCCTTGGCCAGTTTCGCCCATTCCTCTTTGCAGAACCTCTCAAGCTCCATCAGGTTGGATGGGAAGCGTCGGTGCACAGCCATTTTAAGATCTCTCCAGAGATGTTCAATCGGATTCAAGTCTGGGCTCTGGCTGGGCCACTCAAGGACATTCACAGAGTTGTCCTGAAGCCACTCCTTTGATATCTTGGCTGTGTGCTTAGGGTCGTAGTCCTGCTGAAAGATGAACCGTCGCCCCAGTCTGAGGTCAAGAGCACTCTGGAGCAGGTTTTCATCCATGATGTCTCTGTACATTGCTGCAGTCATCTTTCCCTTTATCCTGACTAGTCTCCCAGTTCCTGCCGCTGAAAAACATCCCCACAGCATGATGCTGCCACCACCATGCTTCACTGTAGGGATGGTATTGGCCTGGTGATGAGCGGTGCCTGGTTTCCTCCAAACGTGACGCCTGGCATTCACACCAAAGAGTTCAATCTTTGTCTCATCAGACCAGAAAATTTTGTTTCTTATGGTCTGAGAGTCCTTCAGGTGCCTTTTGGCAAACTCCTGGCGGGCTGCCATATGCCTTTTACTATGGAGTGGCTTTCGTCTGGCCACTCTACCATACAGGCCTGATTTGTGGATTGCTGCAGAGATGGCTGTCCTTCTGGAAGGTTCTCCTCTCTCCACAGAGGACCTCTGGAGCTCTGACGGAGTGACCATCACGTTCTTTGTCACCTCCCTGACTAAGGCTCAGTTTAGATGGCCGGCCAGCTCTAGGAAGAGTCCTGGTGGTTTCGAACTTCTTCCACTTACAGATAATGGAGGCCACTGTGCTCATTGGGACCTTCAAAGCAGCAGAAATTTTTCTGTAACCTTCCTCAGATTTGTGCCTCGAGACAATCCTGTCTTGAAGGTCTACAGACAATTCCTTTGACTTCATGTTTGGTTTGTGCTCTGCCATGAACTGTCAACTGTGGGACCTTATATAGACAGGTGTGTGCCTTTCCAAATCATGTCCAATCAACTGAATTTACCACAAGTGGACTCCAGTTAAGCTGCAGAAACATCTCAAGGATGATCAGGGGAAACAGGATGCACCTGAGCTCAATTCTGAGCTTCATGGCAAAGGCTGTGAATACTTATGTACATGTGCTTTCTCAATTCTTTAATTTTTAATAAATTTGCAAAAACCTCAAGTAAACTTTGTTCACGTTGTCATTAATGGGGTGTTGTGTGTAGAACTCTGAGGAAAAAAATGAATTTAAGGCTGTAACATAACAAAATGTGGAAAAAGTGATGCGCTGTGAATACTTTCCGGATGCACTATAAATGGCAGTCTGATAAAAATCAAAAAGGCTTAATTTTGTCTTTAGTTGTAGGGTTAGGCTTTGCGCACATGAGAGTGGAAAACCAAAGAATACTCGTACAGATATACAATGCATTTAATGTGGTGACAAGAAATAAGGAACATGGGTGTTTTGGACCTCACAAATAGAAGATAATTTTGTGTGACGTTTTGTGTTTTACATACCATGACAGAATGGAAAAAGGTAAAAGGGTTGACATTCTGACTGGACTCACTGTAGCTGTTAGCATTTTGCACAGCACAAGCACCATCGGACAGCATGTTATTGGCTCTCACAAAAAGCACACAGCCAGTAAAAATGACATGGGCAGCAAATTTCAGATGTATAAATTGACATCGTCTGGTGATGCAACGGCAATTGGCAAGTCTGACATACCCTACAACTCAAAGTTGTGTAATGTGACTTTGGCTTAAGCTGTTACTCACTATCTAATTGAAGAAGACTTTGCATTCAAATTCTGTTTGAAATACATAGTGACTACCCCATCTTTTTGGTTCTGCCTGTGTTCAATAAATAAGGTGTACCCATCTATGTTCTTCTCATGCCCATCTCTATTATTTCACCAGGTTTCTGTTAATCCTTTTATATCTTATTTATTTTATTCTTAAAATAAATTAGGCAAACACTTTTAACAGGCCAACAGTGGAGTAGAAGGTTCAAAGTTAACATATACTGTATTTTTGATGTGCAAATATTTGTAGTGTGTGTGTGTGTGTGTGTATGTGTGTATATATATATATATATACATATATATATATATATATATATATATATATACAGTTAAGAGCCAGAAGTCTGTTTATCTTTTTTATCTTTTATTTTCTGTCATTTAATCTATTTCCACCAGACGGTGTGTATAGATAAGTAATGACAGTCAGTCAGCATCTTTTTGTAGTAACAGGGAATACCCAATTTTTGCATTTCATTAATTGATAATTTAAAACATAACTCTATGACAGAACAAGTTCCTTAGAATGTTTTCCACTGTATGTTTTTTTTATTATAGTAAATTCAGACTACAGTTTAGGTTAACATGGAAGTTATTTGCAACAGTTGCTGTCTTCTGTTGTTTTTACTGGAAATTTCAGTCAATTTATTAATTAGAATAAAGAACATATAGGCCAAAAACAACATAGTGTAAATGAAAGAAGAACAAGGATACAAACGATGATCGGGTAGAAAAATAAGTATTTGGCTATGTTTTCATTAATGTGACTCGTCATTGAAGCATTCAGATCAGATCTGATATTTATGTACATGTGCTCTGAGTGTTTCGGGGATCTCTAGCCTGGTATTCCTGTAGCCAAATAACAGCCACCACTGACTTGGAACAGGATACTGTGGTCAGATCACAACTGACACCATCACTACATTTTGTATCTGAAGACGAATGCATTCAAAGAAAATAACCTTATACCAGCATAAAAAATGGCAGTTATATAGTTTTTCAGATTCATTTCAAGAATCTCTCGGTATATGGCCCCATTCATTGTTCTTTCAATTACATGCAGTTTGCCTGTACCGTAAGATGAGAAACAGCTCCACACCTTTATGCTTCCACCACCAAACTTCACTGTTGGGATAGTGTTTTTTAGGTGATGTGCGGTGCCATTTGTCCTCTAAACATGGTGTGTAGTATGAGAGCCAAAAAGTTCAACTTTGTTCTAATCTGAGTAGACTACATTCACCCAGTATTTCATAGGCTTGTCCAAATGTTGTGTAGCAAACTTTAAATGAGCGTCAACATGCCTTTTCTTCAGTAATGGAGTCTTGCGGGGTGAGCGTGTATATTGCCTGTTGTTTTCTCTGTAACAGTTGTACCTGCTGCCTCCAAGTCTTTCTGGAACTCTTTCTGAGTGGTCCTTAGTTCTTGGGCTACTCTTCTGACTTTTCTTCTGACTCCCTGATCAGAAACCTTGCGAGGAGCTCCTGTGTGTAGCCGGTCGATGGTTAATGGCCCCAGTGGTGCATACTGGAAGATTCAGAAGTTTTGAAATACATCTGTAACCAGTTCCATTGATTTGCTTTGCAGCAATCAGATTGTGAAGATCTCGGGAGAACTCTTTGCTTTTACACATCACAAGATGTTTCTTGTGTGACACAAGGTAGCAAAACACCTTTTAATAGCCCATCAGTATGTACTAACCCGGCTGATATCAATTTGCTATGATAGGAGGTGGAATTGTTTTCTAGCTACTTCCAGATTTCACCTGGTTGCTTGCCTTTCCTTGGCTTGGTGTACTGCTTTTTCTTGGTGTGTTCAATACTTTTTTTGTGTCATTCCACTTTAGTACACATTCCTTTATTAATTGCCTTTAATGTTGTGAATTCTTTATATTTCTGGATTTCTTGAGTTAATACCAATGTCTGGTGAGAATATCATGTGTATAGCCTCATTGGAAATATATTTACTGAAAAAAGCCATTCAATACTTAAGTTCCCCCACTAGATTTTAATGACGAAGACTTGTGCATTTCAGGATAGCTGCCAAATTGCTTACTGTGCGCTGCCAGTTTTTTGATAAGTCTGGTTCCTGTGTCAGAATGTTATTTCTGGATTTCCCTTTAGCATTCAGTATTATTTAGCCTCATATATTGAGAAATGGAACAATATGAATGCTAATCTATACAGATTCGGGAATACCTATTAAATTGTCCAAGACATTTTTTCAAAAGCCACTTAGTCAAACTCAGGGCTTCCTCAAGCTTGTGTTCCATTTTCCTTTCTATTTACAGTACATTTTATAACCAGTGACCTGAAACACAATAATAGTCAACTTTCCATTATCACGTTTGCAGACCAGAGGAAGAATAAAGTCATTACTCGAATCAGGTGGTGTGCAGTGTATATAAATGTCTTTCTCTGAATGACAAAAATACAGTAATAAAGAAGTAGAAGGCAGAAAATGTTTGTTCACCCTTTACAATTCTGGGAAAGAAGATAAGAATATCAATTAAATATAAATATCAAGCAACTCATGTCAATGATAATTTAAATTAGAATATTAATGCAAATAAGTAAAATTCTAAATGTAATCTGTAAATCCATACTATTCAGAATGCGCAGTTATCGCTGTGTATCCAGCCTGTCAACATTCTCAGCTACATTACCTGGTTTAGTGGTCTGAAAAGTCAAAACTTTAAAAAAAAAAAAAATCTTCAACCAGTTAACAAACAAAATAAACCTCTTCCAGAGGGTATTGATGAAAATCTGGAAGTCATCTTACACGATTGCTGTTTATTGCCAGTAAATTAAGCAGGACAGTCAAGGTGCTGGTAGCTCTTGAAGGCACATACATTATTATATGCCTTTCTAATTCTATTGATATTTTACTTTAATTTATCCATAGGTAGAAAGTAAGGAAACATACATTTAGGATGAAGTCTTTTTGCTCATGTAGAGAGTTCAGTTAAAGTATAACCTGCAAGTCTAAGTAACATGCAGCATCACCACTGTCTAGTGCCCTGATCTAAGGCTATTCATAAGATATGATCAGTTGACAAAAGAGAAGAGGATATGCCTCAGCTGACAGAATTCCAATATAAAATGTCATTTTCAATAGATATTATTTTTAGAAATGTTGTGAACATTTATTGAAATGTAATAAAATAAGTGGCTGTGCAATTTTGATTCATCAACATATAAATGTTTGTCTGTACTGATAAGCTAGGAAAAAGGAAGCCGCACAGATGAGAAAGCAAGCCTTGGTCTGTCAAAAAACCCAAGTAAATGCTTTGGTAGCTGACCACACAAGATAAATGAAGAAGAGGCAGTTATTTGTCAAGCAAACATCCAAAATAAGCCATAAAAGCAGGCTAGGACCTTTACTGGCTTGTCCCAAAGCCTAAGCAGGCCCTAAAGTAGGGAAACTGGCTTTTTGGTTCAGAAATACCAAGAGAGTCCAAGAGATCTCAGAAATGTTTCACAAGGAAACAAAACATTAAAAACTCTTGGCTTGTAAAGGCAATTTAAACACAGAATCTTTGTAATTAAAGATATTCATTTGAAAATCACAAAAAGAAGCACACAGTGGCATAAAGGATTTGAATAAAAAAGGCAATCCAGAGCCTAAGTAAGACGTAATTCCAAAAATCAAAAGAAGAAATCCAGAACCCAGAAGAAATACTTAGAACTTTAGCAACAATCAAACTCACCCAGTGAACCGCTACAGAGATCTCTTTGTTGGCTCAATAAATAGCCAGAGGGCATCCTCAGCAGGGGTGACATCAGAGTGGGCCTGCCTCTTGGGGTGCTACTCAGAAAGCACAAGGGACAAAAAGCAAGAATATAATACACTAAACAGTAGATACTAAACATAAACCTAACAACATTAATAAAATGATATAAACCCCTAAAAATTCATTATAATAAACTGTAAAGACTTGGAAAAAGAATATAAAAGTGATCCAGGGAAAAAGCCCTAGATAAAACCTGACAAGTAGTTTCTGACTGCAGAAATGATTCCTGCCCTTGCCCATAAGTAAACCATGATGAGGGTTAGCTTGAAACTTGGAGTACTGAAACAAAGTCTCAATAGTGTGATCACGAAAGTTCACAATCTTGAAGGAGAAAGATCTTAACAACTCTGAAGGTGGAACATCAACATCATCAGACAAGAGCTCCTCTCACAACAGGTTACAAAAATGGCAAAGTTTCTTGATTATGGCTTAGGTCTTGGCTGTCTAGCTATGCTCGGCTGGCTTGATTTGGAGAAAATCCAAAGGCTGGATGACTCTGTGACTTCCAACAAGACAGCAGTGAGATGTTAAATCATTGTGACAGACATACAGTTGTTGAGTGAGCAGGCAGACAAGCTCTCTTGTTTCCAAAATTAGCCCAAACAAATGATAAAGTTCTTTATATTCCTCCTTCTCTCTTTGATTCTGCAACCAGAATATTCCAGCAAGGCCTAGGCCATATGAAAGGTTTTGTACTGACCTTCAGTTGTGTTTGTTTTTTTTAGTTTATGTCTGGATGTTCACATTTCAAAAGGGCAATGTTTCACAGCTTATTATGTCCAGTCTTGATACTTTTATTGTACAGTATATGTCCAAACTAAATTTACAGCATGCATCCTCTTTAATAAAACCCCTGTGTGCGTCCAGGTGTCCGTGTGTGTGTGTCTTTTGGTGAAGTGCGCATGTGCGAGGCTCGGTGAGACACGCACGTCTGGCATCGTGGACGCACACACACTGGAAGCTGAGCACACAGTGAATGGCGTAGCCACGGCTGCGCATGATAAGCAAATAAAGGACAGCATTGCTGGGGAGAGTGCTGATTGGCCACGCACCTAAAATCCATTGCTGAGGAGACGCCACACATACTGCCCTGTGCATGTTTACTAACTAACTATCTACTAACAACATGCCACCCAAAAAAAAGGACACGTCAAGTAGGACAAAAGACACAGACACTCAAATCGTATATAAGCAACATCTCCTGGAAGAATGGTCAGCTCAGCAAGTAAACATCAACAAAAGAAAGGCTGAAAGACAAAGAAAAATACGAGCAAATAGATCGATTGTAAAAAAGAAAATGAGCGTCAGAATATTCCCTGTATTGATTTGGCTCAATCCTCTACTAATTTACCCTTTACCATAAGAAGGCAACAATTTCCAGTTACATTAGCCTTTGCCATAACAATTAATAAAGCTCATGGGCAAACCTTAGAAAAAGTTGCCATTTACTTGCCAGAACCAGCATTCAGCAACGGTCAGTTATATGTTGCATTATCAAGAGTTAGAAGTTTTACAGATGATGTTGTCAACGTTGTAGATGGTCCTGAACAAGAATGTTTACAAAAAATGTTGTCTATAATGAAATTTTATTGAAAAATTTCCTGAGGTAAAAAAATAATAACATTTTCCTAAATATCTTCTTCAGATATTGTGTATTACAGATTGTTATAAAGTTTTACACTAAGGCAATATTAATTATACTTAATGTATTGTCATATACGTTTCTATTTTATTTTTAATATTATTTTACTTTAGGCTTCAACAAACAGAATGAGGTCAAGGCCCCTTGCCATTTAATATAGACTGTTCCTAATAATGTTTATGCAATACTGTTCTAGCACCCGTTATTGTAACGGGCTTAATGTCTAGTAAATATATAAATTAGGCAAAATAAAATAATTATTTCTAAATAACCATGTAATCATAAATCACAATGATGTTCTAATTATTAACTATATTTGCTACATTCAGAATAACAGTGGATATGCCAGCTATTGAAAGGATTTAAATGTGGAGAAAAATGTACTTTAGGGGTACAGTATCATGAGAGAGTTAAGCATTGCGATTACCAAAAAATAATAAATCAATAAAAGGTCTGAAGCTTCATGGATCTCCTCCATTGTACTGAAACCTTGTATGACAACTTACAGATGAGAACACTAAAGCATTTGATTTCAGTACATTATCTTGGAGACGTTTGGTTCTAAAGTCATCAGGAAATGAGTACCAGTGTGCCAGCTGAGGGGTGACTTGTTTGCGGTGTGTCTTGACTTTGATGACAATGACCACCCATTGTCCGCCTATTAATACTGCCTAAATGGTAGACCATTGAAAGAAAAGAAAAGTGGAAAGTAAATCAAATAAGAATTTAAAATACTAGTATCTTACTCCTATGTGCATGTACTTTATACCCATTTATTTGTTTCTTTCAGATCCAAATATTGTGTTCCATACCTTCGAAAAAGCAAAAATCCGCACATTTTGAATCTTAGTCCACCACTCAACTTGAAACCTGTCTGGTTCAAGAATCACACAGGTAAGTAATTGTTTCATATTATTATAATATAATAAACAGTCAGCAGTAAGTTATCTCCACGTACCTCCTAACCACACATTCATTTTTCCAAGCCTACTTGTTCTATTAATCTGGAGCCTCTCCTTACAGCACTAGATGCAACTCCTGAACAAAACCGAGACAGCCAAAAACTCCCAACTATGTGTATACTGAGCCAGTTTAAATCCACCATGTAGTCTAATACACATTTTTGAACCTGAACTCCCAAACTACCTGGAGAACAATTCACACAAACACTGACCCAAGCACAAATTGAATTCTGGTCTCTAGAAAATATAAATAAAACCCCTCTCTCTCTCTCTCTCTATCTATCTATCTATCTATCTATCTATCTATCTATCTATCTATCTATCTATCTATCTCTCTATCTATCTATCTATCTATCTATCTATCTATCTATCTATCTATCTATCTATCTATATATATATATATATATATATATCTATCTATATATATATATATATATTCACGAGAGAACTACTTAACAGATTTAGATCGGGTTTTTTTTTTTCTTCTATAATTTGCTTGACTTTATTTTGCGACTTCTCTCATTGCGCTATGAATCATAGTTCGCTTGTGGTACCGATTTTATTTGAGCGCATCTGAGAGACATGCAGAGGGGCCGAGGGAGGCCGGACCCTCCTCACTCACGCACCACCCTTGGGGCGTATCTTACATCGCACTAAGAATCATAGTTTGCTTGCAGGAGCGATATATTCACGCTAATCCAAGTAAGAGGCTGCGAGCCGAAGGGAGGGGGAAGTGTGACGTCAGGAGTGGGAAGCCAGGCAGGGCCCTTCTTGCTGTCCTGTTTCACTTCTACAAGGGCAGAGCCGCGGGGGGCAGCTAGTAAGTAATATAAATGCTTTAGCATAGCTTGCGTTACTTTTAACTAGTGTAGTTTTTAAGTCTATAATAGTTATAATGATAAAATGCAGAATCCGATACACTGGTCAGGTGGCCAGGGAGGAGTGAAAAACAAGCTGATGGGAAGCTTAACCCTGTAATATAAGTTTACTTATTACTATATTGGAAAACTGGGAAAAATATAAAACAATCCAACTTCCAAACCAGCTTAACCCTGAGCAGGGTAACAGAGAAGCTAGAGCCTGTCCTAGCAAGCATAGGCACAAGGCAGGAATAATCCCTGGACAGGGTGCCAGTCCATTGCAAGGCGAACCCACACACAAAACACATAATCTAGGGCCAATGTAGCATTGCCAATTCACCTAAACCATTTTTAAACTATAAAAAACGTTTAGTGTCTCCAAAAGCTGTGGTTGCTCTGTTACATTGAAGTTCCTCTGCATACACCAAGAGGATATATGATGCCACTTTTTAATCTGCCAGCCTGTTTATTCTGAGGAAGTAACTACATATATTGTTTCTTTAAAGTCCTTTCTCAACAATTTTTGACACCGTTTAGTTAAACATGTAAAGCTGTCCTAGTTCCAAAGTTTCAGAATAATGTGTCACTTTTAACATTCAGGAGTTGCTATTCCTAATGGTGAATTTCATGGAGAGCATTTTCCCAGAAATTCTTTCCCTGCAAAATATTAAAAATGCTACAAAATATTGTGACATTGCCCTCGAGAGATGAGTGGCAGAGGTTGATTGATACACACTGGTGTATTGTCACCAAAAAGACTGGAAGTGATTAGGCCAGGGGAAGGATGGGTGTGTGTGTTAGGAAAGGGCAATGGCAGGGCATATGCTTTTTTTTATTTCAAGCCAGAATATCTATTGTGTGTTTTTGAAAATCATTAGAAACTGAGCCTGATTTCTTTTATTAAAAATGCAGTTTCATTATTGCTTACAACACTATGCTGTTGTAATCTCATTATTTACATTAATCAAGAACAAGATAGTCTTTCCCAAAAGAGATGACTACATCACAGCAAATCCTTTCCAGTTTACTGATTTCCATTTGCTAAATTGCTACTTTCATGTCTTTATTTTAGCGTACACTATTGCTAAATATGGAATGTCCATGTGTGTCCTGGGAATGGCAGAAGAATTCAAAGGAGAAATTGCAGTTAATGCATTGTGGCCAAGAACTGGTATAATTATTTTTTTATGTTTTCCCTTTTATTTATTTTTTTATTAAAAGCTGTTTCTTTCCTCATTGAATTTGGTTTGTTTTAGGCTGTCCTCATAGAATATTTTCATCTGTGCATCCTTTATAAAACACGTTTAATCAAGTTCTGGATTGTGGACGCCAGAGTCTTTAATGGCAGCATCATTTGCAAAATAGTAATAAAGGAACCTGCCTTGGATGGTGCCACCATTCCCACACCCACAATCAATCATATCAAGCTAATTTAGAGTTCAGTCTAACATAATGTGCATGTGTTTGGGATGTGGTATCAAATCATATTTACTGAGACCACACAGACCACCTGGACCTGAATTCTTGTGCAACATTCTGGAGCTGTGAGGCCAGGGCACCACCGTATTAACAAAACATATTCATTAATATCAAATGCATCTTCTGGTTATCAGCAAAGTAATAATTCTATAGCCAAGGCCGCCACACAATTTGTTTTTGCATCAAGATGTGGAATTTCCATATTTTCCTTGCTTTTTTGTTTTATGTGAGCAATAGCCATTGTATACTTACTGCAGTACCTTGAGGATGAGTACATGCTCGTGTATGAAAGGTTTTTTTTTTTTTAATTATGCTGTGGTCAGTTCTAGGCCAGAGTTATACTTCATGTGACGCATGCTGCAGCGGACACTCCTGCTACGCAAGCGTTGTAGTGTTCATACTTGTGCGCGTACTTAACGTGAATCTGGAGGAATCCACCAGGTGGCAGTGTGAGATATTATCACGGTGAGAACATGTTCGGCTTCTCTGTGTTGTGAATTGCCTAGAACACCTTTAAATTCTGAGACACCTTACTGCAGTATCTCTGAAAATTAGGTTTATTGATTAAATCCATCAATCCAGGGATATATGTGTCCATTCCAGCAAGCATTGGGCACGAGTGAGAAACAGTCCCTGGATGAGGCCTCAGCTTATCACAAGGTGAATACAAGCACTCGCATACACTAGCGTCATTTTAGCGGCACCAAATCCCCAAATCTGCATATCTTTGGAAGGAAACCGGAGCACAGTGTGGAATACAAGCAGGAAATACCAGCAATATAACTCCCTGCGAGACAGCAGTGCTATCGCTCCGCCACCGTGTCACCCCCATGTGTGTAATTAACAGTATTCATTATTTAAACAAAATTAGATGTAAAATGTAACATACACACTTTAATGCATTTCATCATGAAAGTGATATCAAGTATAAATCTAAAGATTCTAAATGTGCAGAGAGTTGGAATATCATACATTTAATTTGTTCTGTGTGGTGATCTATTGCTGCTTGCCGCTGCTGTCAGGTCCAAGAAGCTTGTAGCGATTAAAAACGGTGATAACGTTTACGATGGTCTGCTTTAATGATAAAGTAAACTACGAGGTTAAAGTGGACATTTCGAGATTAAAGCCGAAATTTCCACTTTAGTCACAAAATACACAATCTCACCGCGTCCTTTATTTTTTTCTCAGTGGCTCAAATACAGCGTTATACATTATGTTGCTGATGTTAAGTTGCAAAAATAAAAAAAAATTTAAAAAAGAGACGGCACAAAAGATGGTATGTGAGACTTTTAAAATGCATCGTGTCATTATGATCGGGAATATGCGACGCTTGAATATAAAAGCACCACGAATGCATCTTTATGTCAGCATTTTGCTTCACCACATCGAAGCATTCATCCCATAGGATCTGCATAGAGGCTTTCTGTCACATGTCGATAGTAAACAGTCTCTGATGTCACGTTCCGACTTTTAGCACACTGCGCCCCCTGACTTTTTGCTGGTACTGCAACTTGCGCACGCGTAGCGCTAATTTCTGAGGACCTGCTCAGAGGGCGCGTGAAATGAATGCTGGGAACATGTGGCAGCCATGATGCGGGCGCGTACGCATTCTGAGCGTGAAGTATAAACTGGCAATTACTCTGCATCCCATCAGAAATTAGTTGTGGGGATTCCACAATTCCATGCTGTTGAGTGGTGGTGAAGATGGATAGTTATTATTTCTCTCTGTGTCACCTTTTTTAGCAATGATTTAATGGGCTGAGTAAAGACAATACAAAAACAAATAATATTCATTTTGAAAGGAACATAAATTACCTTGTAAGGAAAATGTTAAGGGAAATGATAAATATCCAATTTCTGAGGAGGCCATGAAGAGAGACCAGCAGCCCAGCACAGGCCAAAAATAAAAAAAAAATTAAGAATGTGCTAGCAAGAAAAAAGAGTGTCACTGGAACAACAACAACATTTATTTATATAGCATGTTTTCATACAAGTGATGTAGCGCAAAGTGCTTTGGAAGATGAAGGAAGGAAAAAAGAAAGAAAAAAATATAAAAATAAAATTAAGCAGTAGTAATTAACAAAGTAAGATCCGATGGCCAGGGAGGACAGAAAAAACAAAAAAAAACACTCGAGGGTTGGAGAAAAAAACAAAATGTGCAGGGGTTCTGAGGCCACGAGACCACCCAGCCCCCTCTAGGCAATGTTTGGCTTTCTCAAAAAAATAGATAAATAAATAATAAAAAATAAATAGCCTGGCATTGTATTGGGACCAAAGACCAGTAAATAAGTGAGTAGGCTGACACAACAGATCTGACTTCAAATAGTTTTATGTGCAGATCATAGAAAAAACTTCTTAAAAACGTCACTCCATATGTATACTCTTCCAGAAACTTTGGTGTATCAGTAATACGTGCATTAAAACAGATATACTGTAGATCTGTCCTACTTCAGCCATCTAGGAAAGAAACTGGCTTCTCTACACTGTCTCTTCACCCTTGCTAAATGGCTCAAGCTTGACGACTAATTTGTGAGCTCACACATCTGGTGGTTATTCTCCGGTGTTTCTCTTGATCTGATCTCCCAGATGACCTTTATACTGCTTATTACATCACATGACAGTGAAAACAAGGTCACTCAGGACCCTGCCACGTGATTGAGCCCTTTTATAAATTTACTCCGGTACTGTTGCACATTCTCAGCATGTCTCTCCAGTCCTGCCCCTCCACATACCTCCTTGTCAGGTCCCACCAATAAGTTATTGGTCTAGAGAACAACCCAAAGGATACCTCAGCCCCTGTTCCCAAAAGCGACAAACACTGGCAAACCAGTTAAAGAAAAAAATGTATTCCCTCTGAAGATAACAAAAGCATGACCATGATCTGCTACATCACAGTCACCAACCAATAGCCACTAAGCCAAGCAACAAGCATCCATTTTTTAATATTAGAGGTGTAAGACCCCATTGAGTGATTCATTTGTGCGTAAGCTTCTGCTTTTGAATTTACAGCTTGCTGCTTGGTGGCAGTGCCAATCTTTCTAATAAGAGGCCAGTGCCAGCTTGACAGCAGTGGTGTTCTGGGGAAAAAAACAATTTCTGCTAAATAAAATTGAGAGGTAGAGCAGAGAGTTTTAAGACAAAAATATAAGGGGTGTACATCTGTAGGGAGAATCAAAGGAGGAGACAAAGAAACAGCACAGAAATGTGAAGAAATGTTTCAGGAGTGTTTTAAAAGCAGTGATGGCAGTGTACCCAAGTCATGGTGTGTGATATAGAGGATACACAAACTGGATATGCTGATTTGGATTTTTGGAGCACAGAGTGGTGTTCCAGAATAGGGAGGTAAAGCGAAACACTCACACTGCCAGATTAAACGTACTCTACTTTATAGGAAAAGCCTTGTAAGCTACTTTATGCTAGTTGCTGTACTACACAGAGGCAGGCTTTTCACAGAGAATAAGGGAATGAGAAAAAACAAAGCGGGTGCAAAGTAAGAGGAGAAATAACAATACAAATCTGCATCACCAAGTGTGCTCAGTCTTGTCTGGGTTGGACATTTCTCAACCAGTTATTTATTTTCAGACAAAACTGAATAACAAGCCAAGATCCAAAATGTCATCAAAATCATCTTGAAAAGTCGGAACACAGTTAATGTAAACAAGTGGACTTCTGCCTGTTTTTCAGATGAGGGCAAGTGTGAGGCAGAGCTCCGTGATTCATGTCATTAATAATTTTTTTTATTCTTCAACAGCTATATTGACAGCTGCCATGGAAATGTTGGGGGGAGGAGGAGTGGCAAAGCAGTGTCGAAAGCCAGACATCATGGCGGACGCCGCTTATTCCATTCTGAGCCGCCCTGTAACGTTTACTGGCAACTTTGTCATTGATGATGATCTGCTCCAGAAAGAAGGAATCAAAGATTTTGATGTGTATGCAGTAGCTCCTGGTAAGACGTAATGTATTTTCATTTAAAGTGACGCCTGTATGCACGTGTATATGTATATTGTTAGGTCATTGTGTGTGTTGTTTATTTCTTATAAAGGATAATTTTACTCATAACTGAGATAAAATAAAGAGAATAAAGATAGGGTTTATAACTAATGGGAAGATATTTGAATATGGTAACTAAAATTTGATAATTTTATTGTACTGTGTATATTTGTTTGTTGAGTTTTTTTTTGCTGAAAAAATACGTTACACCTGCCCAGGTTTGTGCTTCACATAGTAAATGTCTTGCAGGATTTCCCAAGCTTGTCCCTGTTCCTTCACTTCTCTGTTGCTTTCTAAAGCCAGTGGCCCATTAATAAACCTCTAATTGGGATGCATGACAAACTTAACAGCTTAACCTGCTTTTCTTCTTTCCCTTCAGCTGAATTATTTACACTGTATTTCCAGGTGTGCGCTCAGTGCTGATCAGCTTTGGTATACAAATGAGCCTGCAGCTAAGACTTAAGAAAAATCAACCATTTGATTTTGTCAAGATGAGTCACAGACTGCTGTGACAGAATCGTGTTCTTCTTTCTTTTAGCGCTATAGAAATAAATGTTCTTGTTATTGCATCCAGGCAGCACTGGGTGCAAGACGGGCGACATGTGCAGAGGCACACTTCTGGAGCCTGACAACGCCCGTAGAAATATATAGTGAAAATACAAAGTCCACACAGACAGAGAATGAACCATGAGCTAAGCACCACGCCACCGTAACACCCTGTGTCTGACACACTTATGAATCTTTAGTGACTTCCATTGTTCAATTTAAATTTTCATTACAGTATAAAGTAGATTCTTTAAGGATCTATAATTCACTAGTGTGTTGTTTTTTATTGCTATTTAAACTTTTTATCATGTCGTTTATGAGAAAAGTGCTATTTTATGAGAATGTGAGAGGTTGGAGCTCTTTTCCATATTTCGGTTGATCTGTCTTTCTAAATTTGCTTGGAGGGCAAATTTTGAGGTCTGTGTTGTTACTAGAGAGCATTTTCATAGAGAACTCCACCATAAATTAGTTTTAATTTTTTGTGTCTACAAAGGTCACCCTCTGCTCCCTGACTTCTTTCTTGATGATGAACCAGAGGCTTTGGCAGAGAAGATGGAAGAGTATGGTAAGTGTTTAAATGGCTGTCAGAAGGCACTTGTTTTCATGGATTAGCGTCGAAAATACTGTAGCGCTTGGGCATCCTCAAGATTCATTCTGTGGTTTTTGAATACATTCTTTTGGTCATTAAGTGCTTGTTGGTGAGTGTAAGAAGTTTAGTTTGAAGAGACCATGTCGCACTCTCAGCCACAGTAACAACCCTCCGTTAATTGTTTTGGTTCACTCCCATCAAATACTGTGGGCGTTCTTCATAGATTTGAAGGAAACAAATCCAAATCTGGCTACAGAATTGCTCCATCACATTCAGTTTTTGAGAGATGAAAGTTTAAAATGAAAAAACACTATTTTAAACAAAAAAGTAATATATTTTTTAATATTAAATATCAAGACTTGAAAAAATATAAATTATACATATAATTATCTTACAAAAAATAGTTACTTGGTAGTTTTTTATCCCTCTATTTACCCCTGGAGATGTTTCACAGTAGAATGACCAACAGATGTCTGCTAACACACATTCCCTCCACTTTAAATGTTCAGTTCAGTTTTGCGATTCACTGTGACAATCATAACTCCCTCCAATCAATCATTTACAGGGGATTCAGGAAGTACTCAGACCCCTTCATTTTCTGCACTCTTTCTTGTGTTGTAGATTTAATTTTAAATGGATAGATTTGCCATTTTTGCCTATCAGTCTACACTTAATAACTCATAACAAAGTGAAAACCTGTTTTCAGAAAGATTTGCCAAAATATTAAAAATCAAAACCTGAAATATCTCATTCATGTTAAGTATTTAGACCCACTGCTGTGGTGTATCCTGTTTGATTTTATTCTCCTTGAGATGTGCCTAGAACTTGACTGGAGTGGAGTCCGCCTGTGGCAAACTGAATTAACTGGACATCATTTAGAAAGGCACACATGTGTACCTGTGTATATGTGGTCCTGCGATTCACACTGCATGTCAGGACGAGAACCAAGCTATGAAATCCGAGGAACTTTCTGTAGACCTGCACAGTCAAATCGAGGTGAGGCACAGATCAGGGCAAGGAGATAAAACCATTTCTGAAGCTTTGAGTGTCCCCAGGAGCACACTGGCCCTCAATAATCGTAAAATGAAAAGTCCAAAATCAACAGGACTCTGCCTATTGTTGGCTGTTTGGCCAAACTGAGAAAGGCAAGAAGGGCCTTGGATATATTATGCTGCATCGCAGGAGGAGAGAGGTAGGGACAACACTAATGACTGTCCCAGCTCGTGTTGGACAAGCAACCCGTTTGGGCACCCAGGGGGTGCAGCCCAGGAGAAACTGTTGGAAGGATGACCATCTTAGCAGCACTCCATGAATCAGATATTTATAGTACAGTGGCTAATTCCCACTTGGAGTTTTCAGATGCCATCTAAAGGACTCCTAGAGAATGAGGAAAAAGATTCTTAGATCTGATGAGACACACATGGAACTCTTTGGGCAGAACCCCAAGCACTACAGTTGTGCTTAAAAGTTTGCAAACCCTTTAGAATTTTCTATATTTCTGCATAAATATGACCTAAAACATCATCAGATTTTTAGTCAAGTCCTAAAAGTAGATAAAGAGAAACCTTATTAAACAAATGGGACAAAAATATTATACTTGGTCATTTATTTATTAAGGAAAATGATCGAATATTACATATTTGCTTTCAGTATCTGGTGTGACCCCCCCTTTGCAGCAATAACTGCAACTAAACGTTTCCAGTAACTTTTGCTCATTCCTGCACATCGACTTGGAGGAATTTTAGCCCATTTCTCCGTACAGAACAGCTTCAACTCTGGGATGTTGGTGGGTTTCCTCACGTTAACTGCTCGCTTCAGATCCTTCAACAACATTTCGATTGGATTAAGGTCAGGACTTTGACTTCCAAAACATTAACTTGATTCTTCTTTAACCATTCTTTGGTAGAACAACTTGTGTGCTTAGAGTTGTTGTCCTGCTGCATGACCCACCTTCTCTTGAGATTCAGTTCATGGACAGATGTCCTGACATTTTCCTTTAGAATTCTCTGATATAATTCAGAATTCATTGTTCCATCAATGAAGGCAAGCCGTCCTGGCCCAGATGAGGCAACACAGGCCCAAACCATGATACTACCACCACCATGTTTCACAGATGGGATAAGGTTCTTATACTGGAATGCAGTGTTTTCCTTTCTCCAAACATAACGTTTTTTATTTAAACCAAAAAGTTCTATTGTGGTCTCATCCGTCCACAAAACATTCTTCCAATAGCCTTCTGGTTTGTCCATGTGATCTTTAACAAACTGCAGACAAGCAGCAATGTTTTTTTTGGAGAGCAGTGGCTTTCTCCTTGCAACTCTGCCATGCACACCATTGTTGTTCAGTGTTCTCCTGATGGTGGACTCATGAACATGAACATTAGCCAATGTGAGAGAGGCCTTCAGTTATTTAGAAGTTACCCTGGGATCCTTTGTGACCTCGCCGACTATAACACGCCTTGCTCTTGGAGTAATCTTTGTTGGTCGACCACTCCTGGGGAGGGTAACAATGGTCTTGAATTTCCTCCATTTGTACACAATCTGTCTGACTGTGGATTGGTGGAGTCCAAACTCTTTAGAGATGGTTTTTTAACCTTTTCCAGCCTGATGAGCATCAACAACTCTTTTTCTGAAGTCCTCAGAAATCTCCTTTGTTTGTGCCACGATACACTTCCACAAACGTGTTGTGAAGAGCAGACTTTAATAGATCCTGTTCTTTAAATAACACAGGGTGCCCACTCACACCTGATTCTCATCCCATTGATTGATCCTGACTTGAATTCCACCTTCAAACTCACTGCTAATCCTAGAGGTTCAAATGCTTTTGCGACTCACAAATATGTGATATTCGATCATTTTCCTCAATAAATAAATGACCAAGTATAATATTTTTGTCTCATTTGTTTAACTGGTTCCTCTTTGTCTACTTTTAGGACTTGAGTGAAAATCTGATAATGTTTTAGGTCATGTTTATGCAGAAATATAGAAAATTCTGAATCAAGCACAACTGTACAACACAATAAAGTGTGCAGACTGTGAGAGTTTTGAATCCACTTTTTATCGCGTGCCTCTTCTTAGTCCCTGGTTTTCATCTGCATGGAGTCATGCAGTCTCAGTTCTGCAGCAAGACTGCATCCTCTGAGGAGGCCACAGGCTGTGTCTTCCTTACTCTTGACTTCTGATTCACAATATTTCAGTAGACATCCTGTGGTATTATTTGCTGTAACTTTGTTTTGCTTGTTGACAGGTGTATTTTGTGTTTTAACAGGTGCTTCTCCTGCATTTAAAAGTGGAAAAGCCAAGACGGAGAGCAGCAGCCCTGTGACTGAGACCTTTGAAATTATAAAAGGAATTCTAAACCCTGATGTCGTCAAGTCTACACAAGGCATTTATAAATTTGACCTCTCTGGTAAGGACTTCTCATTTACTATCATCTCTTTACACTTTACATTCACTTGCAGAATAGAAACTTTTCATATCACAGAAATGTCGCTTGTATTGTATGCAGCAAAGCAGCCGAAGGAAGCCTTTATTGAATTTTTTTATTCATTCATTTGCTTTTGTGTAGATGTAGCTTTCTATTTGAAAGGCCAGCACCTTTTGCTGTGATACTGTCTTTCTTCAAGAACTCTTGATGTCTAACAAATAATTGAGAAACTGAATTGTTTCTTTTGTATCCCAAAGATATGGGTATAATATTTATTATTGATTCTAAATTGGCCCTGTATGTGGCGTGTGTGTGTGGACCCTGTAAAAGATAGGTACCCTGTACAAGTTTATTCCTGCCTTCTGCCCAGTGTTACCCACAGCCCCCAGGGCCCTGAATTGGCTCAAATGGTTTTCAAAGTGTTATCCTATTTTTTTTTCTTTGCATTGTGGGCACCTATGCCTGCCTACACTTGTAATTTTGTTGGAATCATTTTGATTTTGAACCTTTTTTCGTTTAGCATGTACATTGTGTTTTACGTTTGGAAGCCATCATGCATCTACATCATCAAATCTTACTGGTAAAGAGTTCTGGTGTTTTCATGTACTTTGGGAGTTTTTATGACCCACCTTCCCTTTTCATTCTACTCAGTTGGAAATTTGGGGGAAACCTGAAATCCTGCTGTTGTTTTGTTGTTGTAGAAAAATAAATATTTGCCTTCACTTTTTTGTTAAAATTAATAGCAAAAGAAATACACTGTGCGAGTACACCATTACTTAAAATACAATTTTACCTCTTTGAGTAACCTAATGGATGGACAGGAGTCCCAAAGGGGATGGAGGATGATTTTGTACCCGGATGGGATGCCATAATAAAGGAAAATTGACAGATGGGGAGACACCAATGTTTGGATCCTTTATCCCCCAGTACACTAGATGGCAGCATCCCTGGGTTAGGATTCCCACACGGACACCCACGGGGCATGCTGGGATCTGTGGTCCAGTGGAGCAGCCCTGTTGGGTTTTGTGGGGGCTGGCAGAGAGAGCTGCCAGGATTAGTAATCCCTACTTTCAGGGACTTCTGTTTGACCTAGAAGTGCTTCCAGCAGGCTACGCCATAGCACCAGAATTCCCCCTGGCATCAATAAAGGAAGCCAGTCGACCTCATCTGAGCAATTTGGTGTCGGGAGGCAGAGGACAACATTTGCTTGGAGGAAGAGGAGTTGGACAGAGAAAGAGGAATCTTTTTTGTGTGGTATGCTGTGATATACAGAGGATTCTAGAAGGGCCTGTAAAGGTACTGGAAAGAATAAATCACTGTATTTGAACCCGTGATTGTGTTTGTGTTAGGTGACGCCCTCCTATCTTTTACACCTGAAAGTGTCATCTTTGGCCAACACATTTTTGAAATGTATTTATTTTGTGTGAAGAAATGAAGTAAAAAATTACAGTAATGTTACAAGTCAGAAAAGTTCATCAATCTTAAAGTGAACTTTGAATTCTCCAACTAGTAACTGCTACTTTGAACGGAGCTCATGTGAAATTTCACGATGGGTTGTGTAAGAGCCAATCTTAAAAAATGACTGTTGAAATTCACATAAGTGTTGCCTTAATTTGAATAGAATATCAATTTCACATAGATAGGGGAAATTCACATACTCCAGCAGCAGCATACTAATAAAGAAGAATATTAAATTAAAGAGTGATAAACATGCAGGTAAAAACACACAATAACTTTGTATAATGTTAACGTTTACCCCCCTGGGTGGAATTGAAGAGTCGCAGAGTGTGGGGAGGAACGATCTCCTCAGTCTGTCAGTGGAGCAGGACAGCGACAGCAGTCTGTTGGTGAAGCTGCTCCTCTGTCTGGAGATGATCCTGTTCAGTGGATGCAGTGGATTCTCTATTATTGACAGGAGCCTGCTCAGCGCCCATCACTCCGCCACAGATGTCAAACTGTCCAGCTCCGTGCCTACAATAGAGCCTGCCTTCCTCACCAGTTTGTCCAGGCGTGAGGTGTCCCTCTTCTGTAAGCTGCCTCCCCAGCACACCACCGCGTAGAAGAGGGCGCTCGCCACAACTGTCTGGTAGAACATCTGCAGCATCTTATTGCAGATGTTGAAGGACGCCAGCCTTCTAAGGAAGTATAGTCGGCTCTGTCCTTTCTTACACAGAGCACATCAACAACAACAACAACATTTATTTATATAGCACATTTTCATACAAACAGTAGCTCAAAGTGCTTGCATACTCAAGTAGATAATGATTGGACCTTTTACCACCTTTAAGCTAACATGTAATAGAACTTTATTGGCTGTTTCTGTAAAAACAGAATTTTTATTAGATAGTTAGGAATATAGTCTCTCTGCTAGAAGTATGAACTATTAGATTTTTTTCTAAAATTTCGGTTGTTGCCATCAGACTTGCAGATTTAGGTTTCTGAAAGTAAACAGCAACATATTTAAGAACTCTTTTATTCCTAGAGCTTTAAGCATTTTTAATTCTGTTACTTGTAGGGATACTGCTAAATGCCACGTTCAGAATTAATATTTTGTGTACTGTTAAAAGTAATTCTTCTTTATACTAACCTTGTGTGTGTGTATTTATAATAACACTGCTTGTCAGTTGTTGTGTCTTTAGATCATAAGAAATCTGACCAGCAAGAGGAGATCATTCAGTTCATCAAGCTCAATTGTTTAGCTAATTCCCAATATTTCCTCCAGACTCTTCTTAAAGGATGTCAAGGTTTCTGTTTCAACTACTCAGTAGTTTGTTCCTACAACTCTTTGCGTAAAGAAGTGCCTCCTGGTTTAAGTCTTAAATGCACTTCCCCTTAATATCGAGAGTATGTGATACGCCCTGCTAGATCTACTTTATCAATGCCTCTCAGGATTGGATTAGGTCCTCAGAGAGTCTCCACTGCTTGAGACTAAACAGGTTTAATTTTCTAATTTCCAGGTCACTGCCACAGTGTCTTCTGTTTTGTACTCCAAACAAGTCTAGCTAACCTAACCTAACCTAGATTAGTTTACAAACAGGACAGTGGCATACAGTTTTCTGATCATACGATTGTATGCCCTGTAAGTACAGGATAGGAGCTTAAAGAAGTATAACAAGATACCTAAGCCTTAAACTTCTTATACAGGAACTTTCCTTTTTATTGTAATAACAATTTTTCTTTTTTTTTTGTGCAAATTGTTTTTCGTTCCGTGAAATAAGCCAAAACTGCAGAACTTTGGACAAACTCAGTTAGCGAAGGTTTTTATTTCCCATAACCAGTTATGAGGTGCTGCTTCTGGACTGTTAAAGTATCCATGTTATGGTAAAGTCACCAGAGCCAAACTGCTCTTCTTTCATTCCAGGGCAGACTGTGAGAGAATGTTTAGCATTGTGAGCAAAAACAAAATGGAGTTCAAGTCAACTAATACACTAAGCAGCCTCATGATCAGAAAAAGAAGATGACAGCAATTGAGAACTGTGAGGTAGCAGCGCTTCCGCCACAACACTGTGTCCCCATATGTTTAATTATTAACAGTATACATTATTTAAATCAAGTTAACAATTTATCTGTAAAATGTAATATACATTAATGCATTTCATTATAAAAATATCAGCTATATATCCTAGCATTCTAACAGCATACAGCGCCAAGAGTCTAGCCCTTAGAGATCTAAATCGACTTAAAAGCCAGTCATCATCATGGGACAAGAAGTCATTATGATTTGTACATAGGAACTTTCTTCTAATTCTTCCATTTGTGATGTCTTTTAACCGCTAAAGCAGCCATGGTAGTTGAAATAGTTTGGCCATTCTGTGCACCATTGTATTGTTACAGATTGATTACAATCATTGCCTTAAATCTGTAAATGATATACAGTTAACTTTGGTGTTTTTGATAAAGCCTACATCATGGATGAAATTCTGAAAAAAAGGGAAACCACACAGAAACAGTAGCACAGTTTTGACGCTGGGTGCCGTCTGTTTACAAAACTGAGCAGAAATGTGCGAATGCAAGGTGTGAGGCTGCCGTGAAACCGCGCATGGCTTTATGCCAAGTTTAGTGTTTATACATCTCGATGTGAGCGTGGAAACGGGGGTACACAACATTTTTGTATGTATTGTAATAAAGGCGCTATATACGCGCCTTTGAACCCTCTGAGGATACGTCAGACACCTGATATAAGTCCAATATTTTTTTATCTTTTATTACTACTACTGTGCACAAGCACCACTATTCCAATAAACAATACAATACGCAATCCATCCTCCACTACTCCCAGCAGCTCTGTCGCACTTCCTCCCAACTCCGGCTCAGCTTGCTGGGGTTACCCATAGTCCTTTTATACTTCTCGACCCGGAAGTGTTTCTGTCCCTCAGTCCATGTGACTCTTAACTCTTCCGGGTCAGGTGAAAATTCCTTTTCTTTAATCCGGAAGTATAACATTGTTTCTGTCCCCTCGACTGTGAAGTACTTCCGGATTATAAGGCAAATAAACGTTCCTGTGCCTCCCTGCAGCGTCCCCTGGCGGTCCCCATGGTATCCAGCAGGGTTGTGAAGGGAGACTCCAAGGTCCATGATGCTCTGCTGGAACCCAGGACATCTCCACATTACAGGGAGGACTCCACCTGGCGGCTTGGGGGTATTGGCCGGAATAAGCTGCCGGCCATAGTCCACAGTATGTACTTTTTATACATGAGGCCCCTGGAGTGTAAGGGGACAACTTCTAGGAAATTATCAGGGAGCTAGAATTTGTACATCTTCATATCAGCCTGCAGGAAGTCATCCTAAAGCCGTGCATGTGATGCAGTAGGTACTGAAAAATGGTTACTGAAGTGCCTTTGAATGTGTTTTGGACCTGAGGGGTACAGTAAGGGTTGGACGCTGTCAGAGCTCTGTACGTTTACACCCTGCAGTGTGGTTTAGAGCAGTATTCAAATTTTCCAGTCCGGCTGAGTCACCATTGACTGAGACTTATTCCCTTTGACAGAGTATGTCAGAATGTTCAAGACTTTATGAGGTAGTAAGGTTTCTCATTACATTTTAAGTCGTGTCTTTTTTTGATAAACCGTTTTGTTTTTTTTTTTTTTTTTCTTTTTTCATTAATGGACTGCATTGTTCAACCAAACAAGCACATTAAATAAACTGTCTGAATCTGGATTTCTTCAGGGGAACACTCGGGCATCTGGTACATTGACTTGAAGAACGGCTCAGGCAGTGCGGGCAGTGGGGATCCTCAAGACAAACCTGATGTGACCATGAGCATGGACAGCGCTGATTTTGTGAAGATGTTCTCAGGTAATTTCCAGTTTTTTTTGTCTTTTTTTTTTTTCTTCTCAAATTCTGCTTCTTCGAATCCTCCTTAGATCTTAATTACTGGAAACTAATGTCTAGACAGACACATCCGATTTTCTTAAAATACCCATGTGATCTAAATGTGTACAAAACAGTTAAAAAAACAAATTGTTTAAAGAAACAAAAAAGCCCTTAAAAATGCCACAATACAACTCTGGTGTCACTGCTGTAGGTGCGGTAATTTACTGTGGACCGGTTTTTGAGCAAATGGAATTAGCACCACTATGATGATGATGAAATATTTGGTAGCTTATATCCAAGCCATTTTGTTCTTATTTGAATGTCTCTTACAGATTGAATTATTGAGTCAGTGTGTTGATTCATATACAGTACAAGGGTGAATCAAAAAGTAAAGGCAATTTGAAAATTACACAGAAACTGCAACGGATAGAAGGTGACACAAAACAACACCTTCGCAATGGCTTATCAGTAGCAGTGTTCTGCTGTTAGTCAAGTTGACGCCAAGGTCAAATGACCATAAGCGCTTTGCTGCAGGATTGAACAATACGCCATTGTGAGATTTCTTTGGGCAGAGGGAGTGAAACCTGTCGAAATCCAGCGAAAGATGTTGTCATGTGCAAATCACTAAACTGCCTGGGCACCCATCTGGCGCAAACTTTACGCTACCCCACGTCATCACGCGCCATGGCATGTGCAGATCCATAGCTGGTAATGTTGTATTGCATCAGCTTATATCCATTGCAGTTACAACATAATTATCAAATTGATTTGACTTTTTGATTTACCTTCGTAATCTCAATCCCAAAACGGTTCCAGTCCTCAGAATTTGACTTCTCTGAATCCACTCAGTGGATATTTGATGATGAAATTATTTTTGACGTCACTTTGCATCAACTGTATCAAAATGATTGGCAATACAAGACCCTTTAGCTACAGGGGGATGACAGGTTTACTTTAACTCTGTCAGAGATGAGGGGTGTGTGTGTGTGTGTGTGTGTAATTAAAACTGGATCAATTGTATATAAATAACCCCATATTTAACTAAATATCCTCTGGGATAATGAAAATGGCCACAGATTATATCTGCAGTGATGGCAATGATGAAAAATCAAAAGGAATGCTACTTTTTCTGTGTTACTTACTCCCTTAAAGATGACCTCATATGTGGATTATACAACAAGAAATGTGTGATTTTTGTTTTTTTTTATTGAAGTTTTCATGTTTGCTGTTGTACTTTGGTGTGTATATAATGTTACATGTCTGGCCTCTTGTTCATTGAAAAGTGAATTTGGCGCCCAATATGAAATGTTGTGAATCAAACATCACTCAGGCTCACATAAGTATCACTTTGGTCATATATCAAGTAACTATTCCTCCATTCTGATTGCCTGCTACCCATATGTAAGCTGCAGGTTACAACACAGAACCCACTACGATTAACTTCTACTCGGCCGTGCACTTTTAGGAGTTTGTGGGCAGACTGCAGTTCAGCCTGCAATGGCCAGCTGCTAAATGAGCACATGAGTAGCAGTGCGTGTTTTAGTCTCCTGTTTCATTCTTTATTCACTTCTAAATGCCTAAACCACTGTGTTCTTGCTTCCTCATATGTGATTCACTTTGTGCTCACCTTCAGCTTATTTCAGCTGCTTTACATCAGGTTTTGCCCTACATAAAGATATTATTAGCAGAACTGTAAAACATTTTTTGCTCCGTTCCCCAGCCTACCACAATATACTACATTGTTCTTTGCACATTTACAGTTGTAGCATCGCCACGTGTACAGAGTACAGTGAAATACCTCCTTACATGTCCCACCAACATGCACTGCAACATGCATTCACCACTCTCCGGGGCCGTGATAAATAATATGCATCTGAATTGTATATAATGGAAATGAGAAATCAGCTGATGCCATTCTTACCCGTTTCCACTTGTCCAGTTGAGCTCTTGTTTCATGAAATCGGTGGGTAATATGTAGAACAAACAAAGACTGGCGAATAAGAGCACCCTGCTTTGTGGCTTTACTTGGCATCGTCTCACCAAGTGTTAATAGTAAATGAAAGTAATGTCATTCTAGAAAGGACACACAAAAATTACACTTCATTAATTCAGCAGTGCAATCAGCCTAAATGGAGATGTGGTAAAAAATGGCGGAGCACCCACCTGTTTGTCATTAACTGTTGGAATGAGAAAGTAATCATCATAAATTCAATCTGAATAGATATGAAATGAGAAACTCGACAGACCACACCATTGTTGTTAAAGGTCTAATTACATATGCACTACCCATGATGTGACTGATAAATACTTAATAATTGATAAGCAAATTTACAAGATGGAAAGGCGTCAGAGTTGAAATATACTAGAAGGGTCTGTGATAATCTGTAGTCACTATGAGCAGGGGGGTGACCGGTGCGGACCAGAGAACAGCCTGACGGAGCGCAACTCTGGTTAAGACTGGAGTCGAAATTGTGAAGTTAGTGAGGCCTGCCTCAGTCAGGGTACCACTGTATGTCTAATAAACTTGGGATCAGCAGCGTCTCAAAATCCTTCTCATACTATATTTATTATGATTATCGGTAACACTTTACATTAAGTGTCCATAATTACACTGTAACTACTATGTAATTACCTGTATAAGTACATTGTAACTATGAGTTATTACTCCGTACTTACTGTGTGATACAAAGTAACACTATAGTTAATTACTCAGTTGTCATTGTTATTCCACAGTTTATATAATTACAATGTAACAATTTATCACTGATCCAAAAACAAGTGTACTTACATAGTTACGATGTATCTGTACTTTCAAAATGTAATAAAAACATCAGGGCCCACTGACAAACATACCAGCACTCACGCACTTACACATGTGGCCACGTAACCCAACCTACATTTCCATGGGATGTGGCAGTAAAACCCATGAAGAAGACATAAGGAGACATGGGTAGAATGTACAAATTTTACACACATATCTCCAGAAAGAATTCCATCTCAGGATAATGGATCCGTGAGACAAAAGCGTTAACCATTTTGCACATGTGTTTTCACCATTTAAAAAAGATCTTAAAATATCATCAATAACCTATGCAGTTATCACTACAATTCTCCATTACAATTGCCCAGACTGTGGAACATCTGTTACATAGTTGTAGTTACATACCCTGATATTTTTATTACATTTTGAAAGTACAGATACATCGTAACTATGTAAGTACACTTGTTTTTGGATCAGTGATAAATTGTTACATTGTAAGCATATAAACTGTGGAATAACAATGACAACTGAGTAATTAACTATAGTGTTACTTTGTATTACACAGTAAGTATGGAGTAATAATTCGTAGTTACACTGTACTTACACAGGTAATTACACAGTAGTTACAGTGTAATTATGGACACTTAATGTAAAGTGGGTTTAACGGATTATCATTTTTGTTTTTCTTTTTGTAGGAAACCTTAAACCAACCATGGCTTTTATGTCTGGCAAACTGAAGATTAAAGGAGACATGGGCTTGGCTATTAAAATGGAGAAGATGATGGGACAGTTGAAACCTAAACTGTAATTTTCTAAAGCAGGTAATAAATATTTTCAGAAAATGCCTGTGTACCCGTTTATGTGTATTTTTTATTTTATAGTATTTTTGGTAGAAAGACTGCACATTCTCTTTCTGCCTTTTCAGTAATTTATGGAGCCCTGTCTTGTGTTTTTATTTTACAGATTTTTATTTTGAGCCCTGCTTAAACTGAATTTGTTTGTATTGTGTGTCTTTTGTAAGTACAAATTTATAAGTGAATTTAATAATAAATTATAATTATAATAATTATATATTATAATTCATTATTAGATAATTTATTATAATTTATAAGCAAATTCACTTTATTTTTGAGAACTTTTGTATGTTTTTATAATACGGGGTGAGACGCAAAAAGAACCGGACTGGGCTTGGGGCTTTCCTGGAAAACCATCTGGAAGTGGGCCGGATGTGAATCATAGAGCTATATCCCCTCTTAAACCACCGACTGGCTACGTATCTCCTGTGAAGAGACCAGCCAGTATTTGCACAACAATCGCTACACAAGTTGCCACGATAAGGTCGGGTAAAAAAAATTAAACAGCGAATCAACATCAAATTTCTTGCAAATTTTCTCCTTTTTCAGTAAAGTAGCCATTGACATACAAAAACATTCCTATCCTCGCTCATCCTCCATATTCATCCAATTTAGCTCCCTGTGATTTTTACTTGTTCCTGAAAATCAAAAGTGACCTGAGGGGAACACATTTTTCTTCAGTGGATGGAAGTGAAGACAGAAACGGCAAGCCTGTTGAAGAGCCTCAAGCAAGAAGACAATGGAAAACATGTATGGAGCGGTGTAGGGGTCGGGAGGTAGGGGGAGTAGATAGTAGGCGACAATGTTTAGAATGCTGTAATTCAGCAATAAATATATATATATATTTTTTTTTATCAATCAGGTTATTTTTGTGTCTCACTTTGTACATTTACAGCATATGGCATAAACCATTGCAATAAGTCAAAGTCTGTATTTAATAATGTATTCAATTTATGAAAATTATTTAAAATCTATCAGCAAAAAAATCCATTTCCTTTTAATTGAATGTAAAAGAGTGAGTTGCTTTTGGAAGTTTCCTCTTCGTTTGTTTCCATATTTCTACTGCAGGGGTACTGGTGGCAGCACACAGTGAATTGGTACTTCATGGTTTATAATCAGTGCCTTAGCTGCTACACCATAACTGTTTATGTCATTTTTTTTTGCATGTTTTGCTTTTTAAAATAATAGTTATGGTTGGGAAAAAAACTGTAATATCCTTAATGAAATAAAAATAGCTGTTGTAATACTAAGCAGGGTACCTAAAAATTCCTTGTAAATGATTTGAAGGGATTGCAGGTGTTTTTCATTATTAAATTTCATTCTTAAGCTGGTGGCACATCACACAAATTCTAGTCGTCGGAGATGTCCAATGTGACAACTACAGTTGATGATCTTCTTGCCCAAATGTGTCCGATTGCAGGATTAAAAAATTGCAGCATGTGACGACTGTCCAAAGTATCACAAACTCGCTCCTTTTTCTGGTAGCTAATAATGGAGCCTTTTCTGTACAAGTGCTTTAAATGTACAGTGAGTTTAGCTGCAATCTCAGCAGCTTTTATTCCCCATTCTGTTGTGGTTCGTAAAACAAAAGACATCAGACGGGCGAGCCTCTCTTCAGTTTACAAGGTTTTATTGCTCATAGCTGCGTTTTATATGTATTGTACTTCCAGATGACTATTTGTTGGTTGTCAGCTTTTGCACATACAGAACATGACCCTATGACCAAAGACAAAATGAAACCTGTCTGATTTTATTTTGGGGGCGAGTTCCAGACAGTCACTGAGTATGTCAGACTACAGGACTGAAGGTCACCTATGATTTGGAGGAGATTTGTTTTCCAGGAAGACAACAACCATAACCATAAAGCAAAAGTCACACGGGAATGGCCTCAAAACAAGAACGTTAATGTCCCGGAGTGGCGAAGTCCGAGTCCAAGTCGCAATCCGACTGAGAATTTGTAGCTGGACTTGACAATAGTTGTTCATTCACAATCTCCATGCAGCCTGACAGAGCTTGAGCAGATTTACAAAGAAGAATGGATAAAAATGGCAATGTGCAGATGTGCAAAGCTGACAGAATCCCGAGCCAAAAAGGGGCTGAATACTTGTACAATCATGTAACGTTTTATATTTGTTATTAATGTAGACACTATGCAGAGATCTGTTTTACTATGCAGAGATCTGTTTTACTATGCAGAGATCTGTTTTCACTTTTTTTTGTCATTCTTTTAATCAATGTGCAATTCACCATGATACAATGTTGTATAAAAATCAAAAGTGAAAACTTTCAAGGGGGTGAATACTTTTTATAGGCATCTGTATGTTGAGATTAGTTCAGCTGACAATAGAGTAAGTGAAAAGAAAGACTCCAGTGAGCAACATCCTTCGGGGAGTCCACAGTTGGTAAGGCAACGTCAGACACCGTCATGGTTCTGGAGATCTTGGCCAGCTGGCTGTCCGACCCCTCCTGGGTATTCAACATTATTTTAGAACATTGTGCTGGGCAGTCTAATGTGATGAAAAAATTAAGTGGTTGTGTAAACAGAGGGGTGAATGGACCCAACTGTTAAATACACGCAAGAGCCTTAACACAGGAGCTTTCCAGGTGCAAGATCAGTGATCCACAACTTTGGCGATATCTCAACAGAGATTAGAACGTTACAAAAATTTTGACATTTCCCCCAACCTCCCCCAATCTCACCAGTCGTATTCACTTCATTCTTCCAAAATAACAACAAGTCGAATTTTAAAAGTCCTTAAAGTTCTACTGTCAACCACACTACTTGGTTGCTTATTCCAAGTGTCTCTGGTTCTTTGTGTGAAGAAAAACTTCCTAATGTTTGTGTGAAATTGACCCTTAACAGGTTTCCAACTGTTTTCTTCGTTTTCTTGATGAACTCATTTTAAAGTCACCGTCTTGATCCACTGGACTTGACAATTTTAAACACTTCAGTCATGTCTCTTCTTGATCTTCTTTTGCTTAAACTGTAAAGGCTCAGCTCTTTTACAGTTTCCTCATAACTCCTCCTCTGCAGTTGTTGTGTCAGCCTAGTTGCTCTTCTCTGGACTTTTTGTAGCCTGGAGATCAGAACTATATGCACTACTCCAGGTGATACCTCACCAATGTGTTATCAAGCTGCACCAGTATTCTGTTCAAGGTCCCTTATTTCTGTTGGCCTTCTTGCAACCCTGACCTGGGTAAACAAGTGTCCAATTTCTCAGTAGAATTTGGAGTGAAAGCCTGGGATTTGCAAGTAAATGCCCAACGCAGTGCCACTCATCTGTCAATGCTTTACATTGGTGTGACCAGCAGCTCCACAGATTCATCAGGTTCAACATTGGGAATCTCCCAATAAGGGTTCTCTACTTGAAATGCCTCCTGAAAGCCACAATGGTGACAAAATAATCACACAAATAATAAGTTTATACTTAGCTTGTGTTAAAATCTACAATTAGCTTCTGACAGTAAATCCCTGATTTCAGTTCACGAAGATGAACACAGCAGCGTCCTGAAATCTACTCCGCTCTCCGGCATTTATGTTCTTCTGGTGCTGTCATAGCATGCAGATGTTTGCAGGATAGAAGGTTCTGCAAAGCCACAATTCTAGGATTGAGCAGATAAGCAGCTATGGTGCTCGCGGCGGGTTTGGGGTCCCGTATGCTAATGTGTGGTAAAGCTTTTTGTAAGTGTACGGTAATACTGTTTTAATAGAATAAGCCAGTGAATGAGCTTCATGCACATCCCATGCCAGGAAATGTCTGTTAACAAATGACCTAATCAGCCTTTCTCCTTGAATCAAATATTTTCTCACAGTGTATTAATAAAAACAAAAGCAAGAATGTATCAACATAATGATGAGCAGAAATGGTACATGAAAGAATAATATTTCATAAGCAAGGTAAATGGATATAAAGCTTATTGAATGCACAAACCACAATGATGAATATTCATTGAACTTTATAGCTGCCACAGCAAGGATGCGATTCATAAAAGACTCCAGGCTGCTTGCTTTGCTGTGACAGAACAGTGTCATAGTGATGCTGAATGTCACTCAGAGCCTCTTGCCGTGTTTAATGTGTTTTATTTTTATACAGAACATCTCAGGGGACTGTCCTTTTTCCTGTCTAATTTGGATGGTCGAAAACAAGCGTGAATATAGTCAGGGCTTCATGTGTCTAATTCTAATTAAGTGATTAGGCCTTAGTAAGTTATAAGCATAGATGGCCAAAGCTGTAATCATATCAGTTAGATGAGAGGCGATTCCCCTGGAAACTCATAAACCAGACGTCTGTCTTGACAATACCCTGCCTGCTTAGCCGGTACACAGGGGAAAGATTCACTTTGACACAGGTGAGTGTATACACGGTGTCCTGTTCACAACAAGCTCAAAAGCTCCCCCGAAATATAGTAAAGCTGGCTTGATATGCACTCATATAAAGTAAAAGCTGACTATACTTGCTCTAGTGTACAATACACTGTTAAACTGGATGTTGTCATTGTGAAAACCCACTGGGGCATGGGTAGAACCCAGAGAGGGGCTCTTCCATTTCAAACTAGAAAGAAATATCTCTATTATATAAAAAAAATCTTGGGATGAAACAAGACTTTTTCAGAGAGATAATTTCAAGTCCCGCGAGATGACACTTTGTGCCAAGAGATGAATTGAAAACCTAACCGGTCCAAGCGGAGGCGGAAATAAAAGACAAAGAGTAGAAGACAAAGTAGAACATCGTAAAGAGGTTCAAAAACGTTGGGGCGATACACACATGCAGAGCAGGTTAGAGATTATGAAAGTATTAAAATTTGAAAGTCTCAAAAAAAATGAAAGTAAATACAGTAATCCCTCCTCGATCGCAGGGGCTGCGCGTTCCAGAACCCTCCTCAATAGGTGAAAATCCGCAAAGTAGAAACCATATGTTTGTATGGTTATTTTTATATATTTTAAGTTCTTAGAAACTCTCCCACACTGTTTATAAATATTCTCCGCACAGTTATACAGTAAACCCTCGTTTATAGCGGTTGATCCGCTCCAGACAGATAAATGAATTTCCAAGAAGTAGGATTCTTTATTTATAAATCTAATATTTTCACAGTTAGAGCATTGAAAACCTGTTTACAACCTTCTAAATACGTTTTTTTAACATTATTAGAGCCCTCTAGACATGAAATAACACCCTTTAGTCAAAAGTTTAAATTGTGGTCCATGACAAGACAGAGATGACAGTTCTTTCTCACAATTAAAAGAATGCAAACATATCTTCTTCTTTAAGGTGTGCGTCAGGAGCGGAGAATATCAGAGAGAGCGAGAGAGTAAAATCAAAAATCAATAGGGCTGTTGCGCTTTTAAGTATGCAAGCACCGCGATAAAGCGGCGCAATGAAGGGATCAATGTGAAGGTAGCCTTTCAGCATTTTTTTACAGGCCCGTCCGTATCTTCTAAGCAAACAGCCACTGTACAAACAGCCCCTCTGCTCACACCCCTCCGTCAGGAGCAGATAATGGGGCCAATCATACGCCTCCCTGATGGTATTGCATGATGGATAAGTATCTGCCTGTATTTCTGCAGAGAGAGTGAGAGAGACAGAGAAAGGCAAACAATGAAAAATCAATACGGGCTGTTAGAGCTTTTAAGTGTGCAAAGCAGCACGCGGGAAGCATATTGTATATCATTGAGGAGTTTTATTTAATATGTAATACGTGCTCTGATTGGGTAGCTTCTCAGCGTCCCTTGTATGAAATCAACTGGGCAAACAAACTGAGGAAGCATGTAACATAAATTGAAAGACCCATTGTCCGCAGAAATCCGCAAACCAGCGAAAAATCCGTGATATATATTTAGATATGCTTACATTTAAAATCCGATGGAGTGAAGCCGCGAAAGTCGAAGCGATATAGCAAGGGATCACTGTATTGTATTAGTGCTAACAAACAAATTACTACTAGGTGAAATAACGGAACAGCAAAAAGAGATCAAATATATGCACAGATATTGTTCGGCTTTAAAGTTTAAGTTGGAGACTTGTAGATCGTCTAATTCATGTTACCATCAGGGAAAAGAAGTGTTTCTTCCAAATGAAGAGGCAAATCCGCGAGAATTAAAAGATTTGTTATTTGGTGAAAGTGAAATCCACAAACTCTACAGGCAAAATATCCAGATCTACAATAATCTGTTCGCATTATTCAATGTTCAAAAGGTAGATTTACATGATTCAGGACCATACGCTATGAGAATCTCTGGTCCTGCAACAATTAAAGATACTACAAGCTTAATTTCAAAGAAACTACAATTCGGTCAGGTTTATATTTATGATCATGGAGAAGCGATGCAACATAGAATTGACAGAGTTAAACGATTGGACATATTAGAAATTCTACAGCCAATAATGGATACAAATCCATATGTCCAAAAGTATCACACTTTACACAAAGTTTATCTGAAAAATACGGACAAAGAAGTTTTCTTGGATTTCTATATGAATCCAAAAGAACACGCTCGCATCTATACTAATAAAAGGCAAAGCCCTCACTGACTGACTGACTGACTGACTGACTCACTCACTCACTCATCACTAATTCTCCAACTTCCCATGTAGGTAGAAAGCTGAAATTTGGCAGGCTCATTCCTTTCAGTTTACTTACAAAAGTTAAGCAGGTTTCATTTCGAAATTCTACGCGTAACGGTCATAACTGAATCCTACTTACGTACATATATACAGCCATAGCCTGCAGCTCGTCGCCGTGAGGCGGTTAATCCTCCATCATCACGCCTCCCACGTAGTTGGCTGCCTGCCTATATTGCGTCCCCCATCCCCACGCCTTCCATGTAATTGAGTGCCTGCCCATATAAGGCCGTTCGTCAGCAGCAATCCAATAGACACGCTGCCGCTATGAGGTGTTTGTCATGCCTAAGATGAATACGATATTCGCGAGATACAAGTTTAGTGAGAAGACGCAAGGTATAAACGAGACTTTTGATCACTTTTTAACAGAGTTAAAATTGCTGGTGAAGGACTGTGCTTATGCAAACGAAGATGAGATGGTCAGAGATAGAATAGTGTTTGGCACAAACTCAGCAAAAGTGCGAGAGAAACTTTTAAGTGCCGCATCTGAGCTAACATTAAATAAAGCCGTGGACATCACAAGATCGCACGAGATAGTACAAGCACAGCTGAGAACCTTCGATGCATGTACTCCAAGCGGCTCACATGAACTGACTGTGAACGTGGTACGCAGACAAAAAGCAAGAGCTCCAAAGAGCGCTGAACAAAAAACGCATTACACAATTGCGAAGGCAGCAAAAGAATATGAAGCGAGTGACGCATACAAGCATATTCATAAGTGCAGCTACTGCGGAAACAAAGCACACGGTGGAAAAAGTCAATGTCCAGCTAAAGGAAGACAGTGTAAAAAATGTGGTAAATTGAACCACTTCGCTAAAGTTTGCAGGACTGGGAAAAGTAAACCTGTGCATGCAGTGTATGATGTCTCAGATAAAGAGGAAGACGAGCTGTTTATTGATGCAGTAAGAAAGGAACAACCCTCTGAAGCTGAACAAGCCTTTGTAGACATATCAATAGGAAAGCAAGGTGTAAAGCTTAAGTTTAAATTAAGTTCAGAGACACGCTGCTGCTAAATATTCGCAGGCAAATCCACAACTTAATACTGGGAATGCCTGTTAAACATCTTAGATTCATGAGTAGCGATTTGGGTAGTGAACACTTCGATGAATGAAACCTGTTATCTTTACAACGGTTGACAAACACGGAATATAACTTGAACACAACACATCCTCCAAATACAAACCTGATTGAAAGAATTAATGATAATCAAATCCTTGATGACAGCAACACTCATAACAGTGACAAAACAATTACATTGACAATCATGTTACGTTATTTTTAAAATGTTTCCTTTTCTTTTTCATAAATTCTTTAACACACTACTTCTCCGCTGCGAAGCGCGGGTATTTTGCTAGTATATAATAAGCCAAAATGTGACAAATTGTCAGCGACAATAGTTTTGAAAGACAGAGATATCAAAGACAGAGTTGATATTCATGTTTATCCAAAAGAACGATAGACACTTGGAATAAGCTACCAAGTAGTGTGGTAGACAGTAAGATGTTAGGGACTTTCAAAACTTGACTTGGATGTTTTTTTTGGAAGAAATAAGTGGATAGGACTGGCGAGCTTTGTTGGGCTGAATGGCCTGTTCTTGTCTAGAGTGTCCTAATGTTCTAAAAGCACAGCACGATTCATCACAAGCGGCAGATGTGGGAAATGACTAGCGTGTAGGGCCCGCAAGGGGATTGGCGAGCGAATTGAGCATTTAAATATATTTATTTTTGTATTTACTTACTTACTTATCTATATATTTATTTATTTAAAGAGTTTCTGTAAAAAGCCAAATTTCCTCCTGGTGTCAAATAAAGTTCTATCTAAGCTTATGAAACAGACAGCCCTCAGACTAATGAGAATCAGTAAAAGTAGGTTCAAGGACAGACCCCTGAGAGAATCCACTGAGGACCCCACTCCATTCTCCCCTTATCTGTACTCTTTGACTCCTGCCATTTAACCAACTTGAGGTCCAGTGTTGCAGGTTACTTCAGATGCCTACAGCGTCTAGCTTCAGAATGAATTAACCTGCAGTGTTGAACTGTTTTGAAAGCTTTTTGAAAGTCTAAGTTAATTATGTTGTATACTTTACTGTTATCAGCTATTCTAGTAGGCTGCTCAAAACAAATCTAATAGATTGGTTTAGCAAGATCTTCCTCTCATAAACCCACGCTGGCTTTTATCTAGTATATTGTTTTCCTACAGGTACTTTTCTAGTACATTTCCTACTTGCCAAAGTACCTGTTGTTACCTGGGTATTAATAAACAAGGAACATCTGTCTTGGAAGTTCAACCTGGCAAAAACACAACCCAAAATGAGACAAGAGGACGTACTCTACTCTACTTCTATGCGGTGGTGTGCTGGGCAGGCAACATAAAGAAGGACGCCTCACACCTGGACAAACTTGTGAGGAAGGCAGGCTCTATTGTAGGAATGAAGCTGGACAGTTTAACATCTGTGGCAGAGCCACGGGCGCTGAGCAGGCTCCTGTCAAGCATGGACAATCCACTGAACAGAGTCATCTCCAGGCAGAGGAGCAGCTTCAGCGACAGACTGCTGTCACCATCCTGCTCCACTGACAGACTGAGGAGATCGTTCCTCCCCCACACTATGCAACTCTTCAATCCCGCTCAGGGGGGTAAACATTAACATTATTCAAAGTTATTGTTTGTTTTTACCTGCATTTTTATCACTCTTTAATTTAATATTGTTCTTTATCAGTATGCTGCTGCTGGATTATCTGAATTTCCCCTTGGGGATTAATAAAGTATCTATCTATCTATCTATCTATCTATCTATCTATCTATCTATCTATCTATCTATCTATCTATCTATCATATAGTGCCTTTCATATCTATCTATCTATCTATCTATCTATCTATCTATCTATCTATCTATCTATCTATCTATCTATCTATCTATCTAAAACAAAAGCTGTGACCCAGTGAGACAATGAAACTATTGTCCAGATTAGTTGAGAAGACAACATGGTACCCATCTGTGGTCTTAGATGAGATTTCACATTGGCTGGTACAGAACTGTGTGCGCCAATGACAGTTTCCTCCTATCAGCCCCAGTGTACTCCTGCTGTCTATTGAGAATTTTAGCCCTCATGCTGTTTTTTTTGGTGTTCCCCTCTAATTACAGTCCCCTCTTCTCAATATGACATATAGCCTGTATTTTAAGTCAGACCAACGGCAAGCCGCATATACATTTTGTCAAAATTGGTTCAGCCATTTTCACATGATTGGCAAACAAAGAGACGGACATCTAAACAGTGTATGATTTTATTTAAGGGTTAGGGTTATGGTTTCCATAAATTTGTGTGGTACAGAAGTAAGACTTATTGATCTGTAATTACTGCAATCCACTTTGTCTTCTTGTAGACTTAAGTCATAAGTTCAGTTTTACAGCACTTCTTCTTCCGGCACTACTTCTCTCTAAAGTTACTGCTCAAATATGCCTGATAAAGGTTTGTAACTGATGTCCTCATGTCTTTCAGCTCACTGTTGTATGAGAGGCACCAGGAGACAGTAACCCGGCTACAAAAGTCCAGTAGATTTAAAATGAAGAACTGAGGGCAAGTCATCCCCAGTTCTTCCTTTCATGGCCATGCTGGGTCCCTTCAATTCAAATGCATTGGGAACATGGCATACATTTGAGAAGAACAGGCCCTCACATACCCCAACCTTTACCAATCCACCAATTATGACTCTTGACGATGTTTTTAATAACTCCTTTTAATTTCTCCTTTTGTTCAATTTACCACTTCAATCCTGTTTTAAGGCTAGTGGTGTCCTGCTATCGTCTCCTCTTCCTGCTCACCCTCTTATTCATTTCTATACATGTTTCTTCCCAGTGACACACCCAGAAGGCGTTTATTATTACTTCTGGTTCAGTTAAACGTTTTTAGTATGAAACGCAACAGAACTAACTGGAAATTGTAACAAAGTAACCAAACATCCCTTGATTCAACTCAAGTCCCCTACATCTGGTTAGAGGTTTAATGATTAGGAATTGGTAACTTTTAATAATTGACTGATTTTAACCTTTTAAGGCACACTTTTTTAACCTATCGTTATTGCTTTTTGTATCTCGCTGACAAAAAAATCTAATGGGGTTAGAATTTAAATGTGATGTTGTATTAATTCTTTTCAATAGACATACTCACTGGCCACTTTATTACGTACACATGTTCAACTACTTGTTAACGCAAATATCTAAACAGCCAATCACATGGCAACAACTGAATGCATTTAGGCCTGTAGACTTTGTCAAGACGACCTGCTGAAGTTCAAACTGAGCATCAGAATGGGGAAGAAAGGTGATTTTAAGTGACTTTGAACATGGCATGGTTGTTGGTGCCTGACGGGCTGCTCTGAGTATTTCACAAATTGCTGATCTGCTGGAATTTTTTACACACAACCATCTCTAGGGTTTACAGAGAGTGGTCTGAAAAAAGGGGAAAAATACATTGAGCAGCAATGTTCTGGGCAAAATGCCTTCTTCATCCCAGAGGTCAGAGGAGAATAGCCACACTGGTTTGAGCTGATAGAAAGGCAACGGTAACTCAAATAACCACTCGTTACCACAGAGGTATGTAGAAGAGCATCTCTGAACATACAACATGTCAAACCTTGCAGTACCAGGGCTACAACAGCAGGAGACCACGCTGGGTGCCACTCCTGTCAGCTAAGAACAGGCAACTGAGGCTACAATTCACATGGCCCCACCACAGTTAGACAATAGAGGATTGGAAGAACGTTGCCTAGTCTGATGAGTCTCAATTTCTGCTGTGACATTTGGACAGTGGGGTCAGAATTTTGCGTCAGCAACATTAAAGCATGGATCCATTGTGCTTTGTATTAACAGTTCAGGATGGTGGTGGTGGTGTAATGGTGTGGGGGATATTTTCTTGGCACACTTGTGGCCCCTTAGTACCAAAAGAGCTTCATTTAAATGCCACAGCCTACCTGAGTATTGTTGCTGATCATGTCCATCCCTTTATTACTATGGTGTACCCATCTTCTGATGGCTAATTCCAGCAGGATAACATGCCAGGTCACAAAGCTCAAATCATCTCAAACTAGTTTGTTGAACATGACAATGAGTTCACTGTACTCAGATGGTGTCCACTGTCACCAAATTTCAATGCAACAGAGCACCTTTGGGATGTGGTGGAGCAGGAGATTCACATTATGGATATGCAGCCGACAAACCTGCAGCCACTGCGTGATGCAGTCATGTCAATATTATCCAAAATCCCTGACGAATGTTTCCAGCACCTTTTTGGATCTATGCCATGAATAATTACAGCAGTTCTGAAGACAAAGGGGAGGGGGGGGTCCAACCCGGTACTAGCAAGGTGTTCCTAATAAAGTGGCCGGTGAGTGTAGCTTTAATGTTTTAGTGTTTTGAAGCAAACATACCAGATTAATTTAAAAGATAGCAATGAAAAAGTAGTAAATAATGACATACATTTAATGTCCTTTAATTTGAATGTATACTTTAGGTTATAGTGCTTATACCATTTTATAATGAACATGTGAGATTATTTTAAACGAGAATCAGTAACATCAGATATGCTTGAAAACAAAGCCTCCGAATCTTTCTCCGAGATTTTGTTTCGATGTGCTCTCAAACCACAACGCTACGCTAAACTTCATCTTTAGGCTTCATCTTTATCTAGTGATGAGTGAACTCTGCTGAATTTGTTTCACCTCAAGTTTGGTAAAATCTCAAAAATGTTTGGGAACTGGGGATCAAGAGGAAGAATCGGAGATTAAGATTTTTTTCCCCTAACACCTATCTATCTATCTATCTATCTATCTAGCTATCTAGCTATCTATCTAGCTGGCGAGGCCTCATCTGGAGTCCTGTGTGTAGTTTTGGTCTCCAGGCTGAAAGGAGGACATAGCAGCACAAGAAAAGGTCCAGAGAAGAGCAACAAGGCTCATTCCAGGGCTGCTGGGGATGAGCTATGAGTGAAGATTAAATGAGTTGAGCCTTTACTGTTTAAGCAAAAGAAGATTAAGAGGAGACATGATTAAAGTGTTTAAAATTATGAAGGGAATTAGTCCAGTGGATCGAGACTGTTACTTTAAAATGAGTTCATCAAGAACACGGGGACACAGTTGGAAACTTGTTAAGGGTAAATTTCATACAAACATTAGGATGTTTTTCTTTACACAGAGAACCAGAGATACTTGGAATAAATGACCAAGTAGTGTGATAGACAGTAGGACTTTAGGGACTTTCAAAAGTAGAATGGATGTTTTTTTAGAAGAATTAAGTAGATAGAACTGACAAGTTTTGTTGGGCTGAGCGGCCTGTCCTCGTCTAGATTGCTCTAATGTTCTAAAACGATTACTGCCATGCAGGGGGACGTGTGTTCACTTCAGCATTGGCTCACACACAGAGGGCCTGATAATCCTCAGAATATTTTCACATGACAGCCAAAATATGGCCCTACTACATAGTGAGATTCGGTTTGGTTTGGAGCATCAGTAGTTGGGCCAATGCCAGGAAAAGATTTGAACACTTAGCAGAAATGTTTTGACTCATTTAAATGTATAATATATTGTTTTCTATATAGTGTGTCTCCATTAATTTACATATATTTTGGAAATAAAAAACTCATTATTAATGCCATAAAACATTTTATTTGGTATGATCAGACATCAGAAAAAAAAAGTTTATGATATAATAGGACCCAGTGCTGACCAATGCTAAAAAACATACAAAACACACAAATTATTGATTTTGGAAAACTTAGCGTACATCATAAACATAATGGTGCACTTTTGAATTGAAGACAGGACACATGAACAGTGAATGAGAGGGAGAGGCAGATCTTCAATTAAAAAACACAGAAAAACAATGCAACTCTCACTTGAAAAACACTTGTTAAGATATATGTTGAATTTTCCATAAGTAACTATTAATAATATTTTAGCAAAAAAATGTATGCATTTTCAGTGTTTTGAGCATAAGACTGGATAACAGACATGTGGATTTTGGGACACAAGTAAGTTGTGTTTCTCATTTTTCCACATTATTTGCCATTGTACAGTGCTGGTCACCATTGAGTTCTGTTATACACTACAAGTTACATGGGGTAAGTAACATTTCCAAAATGGGGGTAGAATTCCTATAACAAAGACATGTTGTGTAGCACATTAGGGGTCCATGACAATGCAGGATTATAGAAGTAAAAACATTGCAGCTCAGGGTTGTGGGTGTAGGGTGTGTGCTGCTGCAAAGCAGTGTGGCCACGAGGTGTTCAATGGGGAAGCGAGCTAATAGTGTGTTAGTGTGCAGGCAAAATATGCTTAAAGGAGTCTTAATAGGATAGGAAAGAGAGGTCAGAAAGAAAAAACAACAACAAGAAAAGGAAAGAATTAGAAGATCAAACATGCGGTGGAGAGGAGGCAGAGCAGTCAGTGGCCCTGAAAAGGAGTGAGATTAATGGTGCTGCAGGGGTGGTTCACTCCCATTGAACAATTGAGACGAATAAAAGTGATCGGGTGCTCTAGGGTTCCTGCTGAATCAAAAACAGGTGGCAGCATGATGGAGGTCCGGCTCTGAGCATCCCAGCCATGACTGAGTGAGATGGCTGAGATGATGGCCTGAAAGGGGGCCGCAGTTGACAGCATCTCAGCCCAGCTGAAGAGACTCGAATGGGTAAGTGTTGTGGACAAGGTAGAAAGATGCACTGGGTTTACAGGAGAGAATGGAATTATTAGATTTAACTTACAGTATGTAAGAAACTTATTTATTCATCTTCACGAATGCATTGACTTTTATTGGATTATTTATTTAAGACATTTATGAAAGACTTGCAGTGCACTTTATTTACTTGTGTGTTTGGACACTTGAATAAAACTGTGCAAATCACTTTGATGCACCATCCTTGCAACTGCAACATTTATATTTCATATGTAATATTTAATTTTTATCTCTGCTAGACAATCACGCTTTTTTATCCAAGTAATTTCAGTAACACTGCACACAAAAGTCACAGAGGGACCTAAGACCCTGACCTCTGTAAATCCTAATATTACGTTTGATTTAGTTGACAACTTAGTTAATTTCTATTCATTCCTGAGCATAATTTTATTCTCAATTACAAGTACGTATGAGCATACATTGTTCTTCTCTCTCTTGTTAAATTAATTTTAGCCTGAATGAATCTAGTATTTTTTTTCATTTAAGATTTTTCCTTTAAAGATTTACCAGTGTTGTTTCTTGTCCTAGTGTGTGGATATAAACACAGGGAACTTCAGTTTCTGTATTACATTTTGATGTGAAAAGGGGGCCTGAGTTGCCTCGAAAGCTTGCATATTGTAATCTTTTTAGTTAGCCAATAAAAGGTGTCATTTTGCTTGGCTTTTCTCTACATTCATAATGGCTAACATGGTACAACACCCTAGTACTAAGTACTTATGAGTAAATTGAATTGTTTTGAATATGTGATCTTAGCAACTGTAGTTTTGTGAAGCAAGCATAATTTCCAGATATTACTATCCTTGCATGCCCTTTCTAACCTTGTTTTCATTTTTCAGTTCTGCTCCAAGTATAATAGTGTTGTGCTGAACAAATATCACCTGGAATGAAAATGTGCAATAAGTATTTGTCTTTCAGAGTATGTGATTATGTGGTTTAATGACACAAAACCGTATGTTGTTTCTGCTACAGAGCTGTCTGAATAACTAGCTAATCATCAGACACATATCTATGTGAATAAGCAGCTACTTTGGTCTTGTTTCTTATCTTGTACATTGTGTGGGGAGCATGCACTGGTACAGTGCGTTGCCACACCCACCACCCAACAATACATCTCGGGATCCCGGTTGGCAACCCCCCCAGGCAGATGCGCGGTCCAGTCCCACCCTCCGGAAGTGACCCTCTATCTGCCGCAGCCAGGTGTTACATGAGTGTCCCTTGGCCTGGTCCAGTTACTCGGGTCCCCAACAATGAGGATCCTGCAGGCCGGATCACCCTCGGGGAAACGCACCACATGACTGTAGTGCCGTAACTGATACTCCCTCACAATGCATGTAATGTGCCTCATTCAGGACTCCATGAGCAATCACTCATTCAACACAAAGTCAAACCAACGGTAGCTAAGGATTCTCCGAAGAGATACAGTACATACTCATATGGGAAGCACACACTTTTCAATGCTTGATGTAATGCCTATTACCCTCTTGAATCTGAGGCTCAGTCCATCTCCGTGTGTCTGGGAGGTGAGACCACTTTAAAATACAGAGGATGTGTCAGCTGCCAGTGTCCTATGAATAAAAGTTGTGCTGAGGGATGAAGGCTCATATGGTTTGTTTCCATGTATTCAAACTCTTTCACTTTTGGCACATTTTATTGTGTTGTAGATTTAATTTTAAATTGATACATTTGAAAATTTTGCTCAGCAATCTACGCTCAATAAACCACAATGACAAAGTAAAAACATGTTTTCTGAAAATTATACAACTACTAGGGGGCTTCGCCTGCCCAACCCCGGGTTTGGTTTACTGGATATACAATTGAAAGAGACTTATTTTCATGGGAATTGTTACATACTGTACGCGTTATTTTCACTTTTATTTTAAAACTTTTGTTAAAACAATACTGTTCTTGTCCTTTCTTTCCGGCCCTGGGCGTGGTTAAACCTCTTTTCTCGCAGGACGTATAACGCTGCTCACGTTGTGAAGTGGGGGCAGCTGAACGCACGCTAAGGAGAAGCGGTTGGATCATCTGCTGGTGTCTTGCTGCGTGTTCTGCTTGTCGCGCTGCGCGTAGATCATTTAAAAGCCTATACAGCAGCTGTCCTTTTGCCACTTCGCATCAGTGCTACTCGCTTTGTGAAGGGGGGTGGGGGGTGGGTTTAACGCACGCTAAGGAGAAGCGGCTGGATCATCTGCTGCTGGCGAGCTGCATGTTCTGCATGTTGTTTGTCTTTGTTTTAAGAGCTGAGAGCACATGAAGTGTGTCTGCCAAAAACATTCCAATAACTGCTAGGTTAGATGTCCGTGAACTTGTTTTATATGTTGTCTCACTGCCTTGTCTCGCTTGACGTTAAAGTGTCTCCCGCGGGATGTCAAATTGTCTTCCGAAAAAGATCACGTCTCGTCTCCCTAGTCTCCCTCCAAAGATTTTTTTAAAATAGAGAGATATTACAAATCAAATACTGAAATCTGTCAATAATATAAATATTCAGACCCTTAATTCAGTACTTTGTAGAAGCCCCATTGGCAGCAATTACATCTTTGAGTCTTCTTGGGTAAATCCTCACAAGTTTTACACAACTGGATTTGGATAGTTTATCCCATTCTTTCATATCTAAATCTCTTGTTATACTAGTGGGAAAGTGTCTGTTAATTGCCATCTTAAGTTCTTTGTGGTGTTTATGTCTGGGCTTTGACTGGGCTACTCGAAGACAGTGACAGGCTTATCCTGAGGCCATTCCAGTGTTGTCTTGGCAGTATCCTTTGGGTCATTGCCATGCTTAAAAATGAACAGTCACCCCAGTCTGAGGTCACATTCACCCTTCCCTCAATTCTGATCAGTCTGCCTGACCCTGCTGGTGAGACGCACCACAACAGCATGATGCTACCACCACCCTGCTTCACTGTAGGGCTGGTTTTAAGCAGGTGATGAACACTGCCAGACAAAGTGCTCAGAGTCCTGTCTAAAGAGTTCAATGTTTGTCCTGGAGTCCTTTAAACTGTCATATACCTAATTACTCAAGAGTGGCTTCTGTCTAGCCCCCATACCATCAAGACCTGACTGATGGAGTACTGCTGAGATGGTCTTCCTACCAACAGGTTCTCCCATCTCAGCAGGGGACTTCTGAAACTCTTTTACAGTGACCATTAAACTCTTGGTCACCTGTATGACCAAGGCTCTTCTTGCCCAGTTACTCAGTTGGCCGGACAGCAAACTCTAGGAAGGGTCCTGTTGGTTCCCAACTTTTTCCATTTCATAATTATTATGGTCTCTGTGCTTCTGGGAACACTCAAAGGTTTAGAAATGTTTTTTTTTTTTTTTTTTTTATCCTTGCTTTGATTTATTCCTCACCACAGTTGGATTGCAGAGGTCCACCTAGAGTTCCTTGGATTTCACGGCTTGGTTTTTGTCCTCACATGCATTGTGAATTGTGGGACCTCATATACACAGGCGTGTGCCTTTCTAAACAATGTCCCAATAATTTCAGTTTGCAACAGGTAGACTCCAAATTCTAAACACATCTCAAGGAGAATTAAAGAAAATTTGGAGCGCCACAGCAAAGGGTTTAAATACTTACATAAACAGATAATTGAGAGATTTCTGTTTTTAATTTTTAATAACTTTGCAAGTCTTTCTGAAAACATGTTTTCAGTTTGTCATCATGGGTTATTGGGTGCAGATTCAAGCGCAGAAATGACAAATTTATCCATTTAAAATTAAATGTACAACACAGTGTGCAGAAAGTGAAGGGTTCTGAATACTTTCTGAAACCCACTGAATGTTGTAACAATGCTGGCAAAGACAATGCATGTGGGTACTCACTGCAGCTAAAATTCCTAGTTTATCAGCTCTCTGTTATTTTATTTTCTTGTATCCCTGGACTTGATCTCTCATTCCCCTCCACGTATGGTAAAGCACACGTAGCATCATTAAAGTGATACATCTTTTAATGGTTATCTTCACGTATCTACTGATTATCTCCTATTTGAAAAGACTATCATGTCCCATTTTGGGTGGGGAACCTGTGTCTATCCTGGGTAGAAGACGGGGCGACACCATCACTGGGTGGGACACAATCCATCTATCTATCCGACACAAACAATATAAGGCGCTCTGCCAGTCTATTTGTTAATTTGTTAAAGCGCATGGTCGGTCTGGACGGACTGTCGCCCTTTCCGCGCACTGGCAGACGCGCCTTTTAATCACGGCGTGTAATAAGCGGCGCGCTGGCCCAGTGTAACACTAGATGAGTTATTGCACACTTCCTGTGGTATATTTATGACTCCGTGAGCCCAGTTCCGGTGTGTGCGGATACGAACGTACCGTCTCCCTCCAGTCTAAATGCAGGAGCTCTTTTTATATCACAGACGCAAGGGCACGAAGCGGGAGACGCGGGGAAATAAGTGTCGCGCGCATACGATATCACTCGCCGCTTTCGGCTCCTATGGAGTTTCACTGGCCGGGAGGTAAGGTAACCCGTGCTACTGGGAGCTTTCTGGGCATATTATTTGGAATAGAGCATAGATAAAAGGGTCCTTTGTGCCTTTTGTTCCCAGAGAGTCACTGAGGCGGATACGTGCGGTGAGCTAACTCGTTTATTACTTGGGCTTGCGAAACCTGACGCGGCTCTTCGCCGCTGTGTTGCACGGGCACCGATGGGACAAGCGCAACGCAGGCATCGGCTCGTCGGTGTCTCATTTACACCTTTCACGATGGTGTCAACAAGAGTTGTTTTTTTTTTCTAAATTATTTTTTGAGGGTCGTCGGCTTGTAACGGAGAAGATGAGGAGGGAGGGAAGGATGGAGGGAGGGAGGGAGTGAGCGGTGGTGCCTTTTTGAGCATGCGCAGATGGTCTGTCCAGTGGCTGATAACAATCGGAGTAGCTGAATTGCGCGGAAGCGCGCAAGCGCGCGCGCGCTAATATACCGCGATGTAGAAAGCGCGGAGCCGAGGCGACGCCGACTATCGGGCGTCTGGCAGACTAGAGAGTGCAGATAAACACCATGTGTGCCGTGTGTCAGCGATTCAGTTTTCATAGAGCAGTCGGTGAGAAAAACTAAAAGGGAGGAAAGTCACCAAAGAAAGGGCATGTGTATTGCTGTCACTTTCACGTTTTCGGTAGTCATTGAATTTAGTTTGGTCTTAGAAGTGTTGGGGACATTTAATTTTGTGCCACACTTTAACTGTATCTCAAATGTGGGTGTACTGTATATGCAATTCCCACATTGGCTAAAGTTGCCTTAAAATGCTCCCATATGGCCCACCAAACTGGCTATGACTAAAGAACTGAGGCTCCTTTAGGGGTGTCTTTGTAACTGGTCATTGTTGGTGTGGCGTCCAAATATGAACTTTTGAGGTATAAATCTGTTTTTCCACTTCTCACTATATATGATGGGGTTTGGCAGGCAGGAGAGTTAATGTCAGCCCAGCGGGTCGTTAGTAGAATACAGAAAGCAGGATGAACATTGGTTGGACAGAAAAATCTCATCACGCCTGCACAGAAGATAGGGATGTTGTGCTCTAAATTATCCAGGAGTAATCAAAACTGAGAAGCCTACAAAGGAAAGAGAGACGGCAGTGAGAGAAGACTGACTTTGAGGGCAGGGATGCCTCTTGAGATTTTGGGACCCATGAAAGGATATCAAATTGGGAGCCCCCACTGACCAAACCAACTCTGTACAATGTCTTCGACATTACATCATCAATAACCCCCCCACACACACACACATATATCTAGAGCTACACCCCATAATGCAGGCTGGTATAGTTCTAGTTGAGTCCTGTACTTACTAGGGGGTGCCAAATTAGCGAAAATAAGGTTTGAATATTCAGTTTAAAAATAATATTCAAATATATTCAGTTGTAGATTAACTATTCAAGGCATTACATTTTTGTATACACTTTTTTGTACGTTATGGGAACAGTGTCAAAATCAATAACAAAAACCAGCAAGATAAAATGATAGTAACACTTGGACAACTGATATTTAAATGTGTTATTTTAAGGGCCCTTGTCAGTCGGAGGGCCTTGGAATCACTCATCATTCCTTTATGGTGCCTGGAAGAAAAAGAAGTGCTTCTCCAAGGCAATGGAGAGAAGGGAATCTTACAAATCTTAGAGATGATTGAAAATCAAAATAAAGAACGAGTCTGTCCATGGAAGCTTTGGTAGAAGGACATAGAGATCCAGTTGCCCTTTAAGAGGTCAGGCAGGGAGAAGGCTAATCCAAACATATGTCTCTCTTGAAGCCACTGATGGCTGGATTGAGGTTTGGAGGATGTCGTACTCACCGGCCAAAAGACCACCTGGATTGGGACCCAAGTGCAGCAGGTGACACTTCAGCACCACACCGGAACCATTAAAAAGTTTTGCTTTAAAACAACAAAACACACAAAAAAGACATTAACAGAAATACAGCACATACCTTCTTCACTGTTCTTGTTTGACTCCACAACAAAATAAACATTTTTATTGAATTTTGTGATTGCAAAATTGAAAGCAAAATCAAATTTGGTTATTTTACTCATCATACACACTTCTATAAGCACCTTTCAAATTTTGTCCTGAAAGCTAAAAGGCACGTGATCTTTTTACTAAATATACATGTTACAAACTTAAACGGTATTTAACAGACATTGTACAAGTGACTGATACCTCAATAATATTCCAGAAATTTGGAGTTTGGTAAGAGGTTTCAAGCACTTTAAGACATGAGTTTGAGGGTACCATGCTACCTGTTTAAAAGAGCAGGCATCCTGGATGCTCCAGAGACGACTGTCTATTCTTTCTTTATAGGGCTTAGGAATGCAGAGACACCAGGGGATATGAGGTGAAGTTCTAGCCTGGTGTCCATGGAATCATACAGGAAGTGGTCCTTGGGTTTGTTATGGTTGTGAGGACTGGGGTTCAAAACCTTATCAAACTAGAAATGATCAAACCTTGAGTCATAGAGAGAGATGGGACAAAAGCTAATAGTAAGAAAGAAACAAGCCAGAGTCGAGAGAAAGAATGGAGGTAAGGAGGAAGAGTGCTTAGTATTACTTGAGAGATGGGGGGCAGGCAAGGATTAAGGTTTGTGTAGGAAGGAGAAGAGGAAAGCATGCGTCTTTTTTGTCATGTTTTTTCTTACTTCAAATTTTCAAATAAATGAACCCTATCTTGTTTGTAGTTTATTATTTTGTATACGTGAACACTTTTTGAGAGATCTGGGTCCATCTTATTATGCCTGCTATAATGAGATGTTAAGAGAGTGTTGTTTGCCTTATATATACATACAGACACAGGCACACATATCCTTATATATAATTTGATACTATCCATATGTATGGCATTCGTGTCAATACCTCGACTCAATACAAGTTAGAACCATGCAATAGGACTCTGCCTCTGTAGTTAGAACATAACGTGGCAAATGCAGACACAGTATTGCATGAATGGCTAAGAATGTTCGAATGCTTCAGTGACGGTGCTGGACGGCCAAGTATAGTAAGTCAGTGTTGGTTCGAGCAGATAACAGTAAGTTCGGTTGGTTTTTGGAATGTTGGTTTGGTGGGGCGTACTTTCCAGGACTAACATCGTCGACTGACTTAAACCCTTCGACAACTCCGGAACCGTAAGTAATTTAGAACGTATCGCCATTTGCTTGGTACGTCGAAATCTATCTTTGGCCAGTTCGGTTTTGGCATCCGTCCTTCTGACATCCATTGGCAAACTGAGTAATGACGGCTGGGTATTAACAACAGTCAATGTTTAAATTTTAGCCGATCTCAGATCTAAAATGATCACGCCAACATAATTATTACTCGACTCTGATTAGAGTCATAAAATATGGTTAGTTTTGAAAATTTATTTGCCAGAAAAAATCAAATGAGGTGCACCGAAGAGCTGAGTTCACGTCTCGCAGCCCCGTTTAAACAGGAAGCTCTTCATTACATCGGCCGAAAAGGTCTATTTTAAGCACAAATCAGTGCCATGATAACAAAAATCATTTCAAGGACTTAAAAAAACAAATAATTCTTTGCAGAGAAAGTATGGATTTCACAAACATAGAATTTGTAGCCCGATTCGATCGGGCTCCCAGTTGCTATATATGAATATATTTACGAGATATCACAATGGTGCAGTGGTAGTGCCGAGGCGTTGCATTAAGGAGGCAAGTGTTTGAGTCCTCCCTTTGTGGAGTTTGCATGTTCTTCCCATGTCTTCTTAGGTTTCCTCTCACAGTCCAAAGAAATGGCAAGTTAGGTGAATTGGTGAGGCTAATTTGGCCATAGTGTGTATTTGTCCTGTGATGGACTGGCACCCTGTCCAAGGTTTGTTCTTGCTTTGTGCCCTATGCTAGCTGAGATAGGCTCCAGCACTTCCCTTTGACCCTGTTCAGGACAAAACAGGTTATGTATAGTTATGTATATGTATAGTTGTATATAGAATTAATTTCTTTTGGAAATTAATGTCTTGTTGTGAATATAAATGGAGTTCACATTTAAAATAAATCAGTTAAACAATTGAAATAGGTGCACAGATCACATATACAGTATATACTGTAACAGGAGAGAGCACCCTCTATGTCCCGCTATGAAACATAAGTACAAAGTAAAGAATACCCTGTAGCAGTTCTAGGGCATGGTCTTAAAGCCTGTGTTAACATAAAGCATGGTCTTTCTCACCTCACATTTCTCTCTCACTTTCATAACTCTGGTCTCTTCCTTACAGCATTGATCCTTCATAATATTCTTCTTCCACCTCTAGACTTCATTCTACCACTGTCTTGAGGTAGAGTTTGTTGTGACTAATGTCAGAAATCACATCCCAGACATCTGGGGCAACCCCTTTTTGGTTACAGAAATGCCATGCTAGAAGTACCTGTAGACAGTCCCCGTGTCCTTATATTCTTGACCTTTCAGGAGCCCATATCTTGGTCTCTCTAGTAGTATCTTTGCCGCTATTCCTATAAAGGAAGGTAACAAAGCCCCCCTCTTGTTCAGTTCTGAGATGTTGTTCTGCCTTTTGTCGAATAAACAGAATAGTAATTGGCTCCTGCCTATTGACCTTGAACATTCAATTAAATCAGCAACCTGGCTACAATCTTTCCAGTTAGTGAACTTGTGCTTACTTTGTTTGGCCAGAAAGAATTATGACCCATTGTTCTTGACTATTGCATTGCCCTTTTGGGGAACCATGCTGAGTTTCTTTGTCCATAACAGTATAGGTTTCCCTCTTACCTTCTCTCTTAACAGGTCATTCATGGGACTTCACCTTGCCCTGAGTCACATTTGCATTGCCTTTTTTCCCAGACAATCTCTTGCCAGATAAGCACCTCACTACATATAAATTATATGTATACATTTCTGTATGTATTAGTTGTTTTGTGTGTTGGTATATATGACTATATCTAATTAAAAGAAACCTAACAAACAATCTGACTTTTGTCTCAAATGCTGTCTTTGGGAGTCAAATGGCTTTTAAGAGAGCAAACTGACTTTCATTCTCCTGTTAGTTAATTTTGCAAACGAGGAACTGATAGTATTTTTGAGAATTAAGTATACTATTATACATTATTAGACATGTAAGCAGATGTTTAACTGAAGCTAGTTTCTCTTGTATGTAGAGGTAAACAATCACCTGCTATTATAGCACAAGAACAATTTCCAAATAGATCATTATAATGCTTAGGTCTGTGCATTCATTTTATATTATTAAGATAAAAATTAAGCAGGATCACTCTACAATAAAATAAAAATATTCACATAGTATGTTTACTATTATAACGTCTGATGTAAAAACTAACTCTGTCAAGTTCATTAATACATTTTAGTCCTCAATATTGGTTTGTTTGATATATAATGCATTAAACTGCTTTGATTTAAATGCATGTTATAGTTTTAGTTAATTGTTATAAAACAATTGGACCAAAAACCCAGAGCACAGATACTCCAAACGACAATTGGATTTTCACACAATACCTTAAACAGGTTTTCAACCATAAGTGTTGTGCAGCACAATGTTCTTCTTCCTCCACTCCACCACTACTCCACTCCAGCTGAGTTTGACTCTTACTCTGCTCCTGCCTGTGACTTCTGTAGTTGAGCAGAAGAGGCTCCTTTAAAAGTCAGACATGGGAGTTCTTCTAGCTCAGAAACACATCTGGGTCAGAGGGAGCTCAAATGTAAAAGGGCAGCCACCCCCCATTAGCTCCCTTCAGAGGATTGAAAGGACTTCAAAGGGGCTGCCTGTTCAGACTGTGGATGCCAGTACATGGCAGTATGGGGTACATATCTGGGGGGGCTGTATACCACTGCCCTTCCATTATTCTGGCCTCCCAACTGGGGAGGGTATTACCAACACTCAGTTCCAGCCCAGTCCCTTTCTTGGTGGGAGTTTGCTTGTCCTCTCTGTTATAGGTGAGTTTTTTCTCTTGTTACTCTAGTTACTCTTCTCCCATATCTCAAAAGACTTTGGTGTTAATCAGAGACTTTGTGTTTGCCTAGCATGAGGCAGTGGGTATGCGTGTGTGTGAGTCTGCCCTGTAACTGACTAGTGTTCCACTCAGGATTCCTTCCTACTGTATATCCTGTGCAGGTATCAGCTCTCTATGTAACTAGACATGGATAAACATATTCAATAAATAGTTTGCCAAATATAAACATTTTTGTGACCTTTAAATTAAAAGACACCCATCTACTATAAAAAAACTTACATAATATTTATAGTGAAATATTTTAAATGAGTAATTACATGAATGCAGAAGTACATTCTAGTTTCTAATACAAAGCTTATTTTGTCATTTATGACACTAAGATTTTAATTGCCAGATCTACAGTTAGGTCCATAAATATTTGGACAGAGACAACTTTTTTCTAATTTTGGTTCTGTACATTACCACAATGAATTTTAAATGAAACAACTCAGATGCAGTTGAAGTGCAGACTTTCAGCTTTAATTCAGTGGGGTGAACAAAACGATTGCATAAAAATGTGAGGCAAGTAAAGCATTATTTTAACACAATCCCTTCATTTCAGGGGCTCAAAAGTAATTGGACAATTGACTCAAAGGCTATTTCATGGGCAGGTGTGTTCAAGTCCGTCATTATGTCATATCAATTAAGCAGATAAAAGGCCTGGAGCTGATCTGAGGTGTGGTGCCTGCATGTGGAAGATTTTGCTGTGAACAGACAACATGCGGTCAAAGGAGCTCTCCATGCAGGTGAAAGAAGCCATCCTTAAGCTGAGAAAACAGAAAAAACCCATCTGAGAAATTGCTACAATATTACGAATGGCAAAATCTACAGTTTGGTACATTCTGAGAAAGAAAGCAAGCACTGGTGAACTCAGCAACGCAAAAAGACCTGGACGTCCACGGAAGACAACAGTGGTGGATGATCGCAGAATCATTTCCATGGTGAAGAGAAACCCCTTCACAACAGCCAACCAAGTGAACAACACTCTCCAGGGGGTCGGCATATCGATATCCAAGTCTACCATAAAGAGAAGACTGCATGAAAGTAAATACAGATGGTGCACTGCAAGGTGCAAGCCACTCATAAGCCTCAAGAATAGAAAGGCTAGATTGGACTTTGCTAAAGAACATCTAAAAAAGCCAGCACAGTTCTGGAAAAACATTCTTTGGACAGATGAAACCAAGATCAACCTCTACCAGAATGATGGCAAGAAAAAAGTATGGAGAAGGCGTGGAACAGCTCATTATCCAAAGCATAGCACATCATCTGTAAAACACAGTGGAGGCAAGCAGTGTGATGGCTTGGGCGTGCATGGCTGCCAGTGGCACTGGGACACTAGTGTTTATTGATGATGTGACACAGGACAGAAGCAGCCGAATGAATTCTGAGGTGTTCAGAGACATACTGTCTGCTCAAATCCAGCTAAATGCAGTCAAATTGATTGGGCAGCGTTTCATGATACAGATGGACAATGACCCAAAACATACAGCCAAAGCAACCCAGGAGTTTATTAAAGCAAAGAAGTGGAAAATTCTTGAATGGCCAAGTCAGTCACCTGATCTTAACCCAACTGAGCATACATTTCACTTGTTGAAGACTAAACTTCAGACAGAAAGGCCCACAAACAAACAGCAACTGCAGTAAAGGCCTGGCAGAGCATTAAAAAGGAGGAAAGCCAGCATCTGGTGATGTCCAAGGGTTTTCAACCAAGTATTAGAAATGAACATTTTATTTCCAGTTATTTAATTTGTCCAATTACTTTTGAGCCCCTGAAATAAAGGGATTGTGTTAAAATAATGCTTTAGTTGCCTCACATTTTTATGCAATCGTTTTGTTCACCCCACTGAATTAAAGCTGAAAGTCTGCACTTCAACTGCATCTGAGTTGTTTCATTTAAAATTCATTGTACATTCATAATTCATTCATAATGTACAGAACCAAAATTAGAAAAAAGCTGTCTCTGTCCAAATATTTATGGACCTAACTGTATTATATAGTCAGTATCTATATTAACTTTTTTGTCTGCAGTAAGAAGTATTTTGAACTCATTCTGAAATTGTTAACTTATTCTTTCAGTAAGAAGATAAACTAGAGATAGTACACATGAGATGTTTCCAGGGAGGATGCATTTGGCCTAAGTGGTAGCTATGGGGACCACTATAGTGGCACTTCATGCATTGTCCTAATTGTTCTGCGCCTCATTTTGTTTTAGGACCTAGTTTAACTAAACACTAAATTTTAATCAATGGAAATTTTTCATGTTTTCTGTGGGTTTATTTCACATTTTGCTTTAGTCCATAGTGATGTAATTATGTCAGTTAATCAGAATAAATTGGTCTGGTGTGACTTTGTGTACAGCTGAAAATAAACTGATGTCCAGTGGCCAGGTTTCTACCTTGAATCTTGTGTTTTTGGTTTAGGATCTTGTTCCATGTGACTCTGAACTGGATTTAACCTGTGTGAAAATTAGTGAAGGGAGAAATGGAGGGCACGTGTTCCCTAAATATGTTAGTCTGTAACTACTCTAAACATCCACTGAGATTTATCTGAGTGAGTTGCCTAAGCACAAAATAAACTGTAATGCGCAAATGGTTTGTATTTTATATAAGATCATGAACATACAAAAACAAAAATAGGCAGTTGTTTATGTGATAAGCATGTGAATAGATCTGTACCAGGACTGTATTAGTAGTTAAACTATTTAAACTACATTTTGCAGGAGACATACCTTATATACTTATTTCAATCCACTTTATTATTTGTATAGTGCTCTTGACTGAGTACAAGCTAAGACCCCTTCACATACTGTAAAGAGTGGTGTGATAAAGTAACTACACCACAAGGTAAGGTTTGTGTTTTTACAATTTTAGACAAAAAGTATATTTGACTGCCATTGCAATAATAATGATAGATAAAAGTGAACTTTTAATTTTCAAAAATACCTTTGGAAAAATTACATTTTGCACTCAGACAACCCAAATTTAGTTCAGCACAAACAGTTTCCTTGTGTAGAAAAAAACAGTGCGCTCCTATCTTTTCAAATTTACAGTACTGTATATACTTTGGGGAGCATTTTCAAAATTATGTTTTTTGGTGGTTGAAAATGCAGTTTCCGTGTAGCAGGATGGACAAAACAAATAAAAAAAGATGTTTTTATATGTATCCATGTTAGTGTGGACTAGGACAAAACTAGTTCTGAAATATGGAAGAGTGGATCCTCTCACTGAGATTTTGCCTCTCCTGTGTCCACACCTTCTGACCATGGTGTACGAATGACTGCAACAGGCACCTGTGCTTTTTCTTAAACTAATGGAAACATTCATGCATGAAGGTAAAAATGATCATTTTAAATAGTGACATGGCACTATACATTCTGGGCATTGCTACATTTATAAACAGATATTTTCTAGATAGAATAAGGTATGCCAGGCATACAATTGAAATGGAGTGATGCACCTATGATTGGAATGGGAGGACCTGGGAAAGGATCAGAAAGGACAGAAATGAGAAATGGGACTGCAGTGTAAACAGGTTACATTTATTTTGTACTCTAGAGGTGAGCCTGGTGAACCTAAATATTGGCCATCTGGAACAGAGGACTTTTTATTGTTCAGAAGCTTTAACAACCTGCTCAGCTTGGCAGCATCTTTTAGTTTCTTTTCAGTACTGCTAGAAAATGTATATTTTCTTAGCTTGTTTTGTTTTTAGTATTAAAGTGCAGTGCCATGATTGTATTTGAGTTACACAATTTAAAATAAAATTGTCCAATTATGAACCAAATAATCACATGTTAAGAAGGAAAATCAATGGATCAAACTTTTTGACTTTAATCAGTGCTTTAAGTCAAAAAATTAAGACATGTAAAAGGATGGCATAAAATAAGTATTGCCTCACTACAAAAGAATATTATATTTAATTTAAACAGTTCACATCTGTTACTAACTACAAAGTATTGCCACAAATTGAAGCATCTCTAGGTATTAAAAATGTAATTTGCAGAACTGAAATTTTTGATTTGTTTTTCTTTCTCTCCTGCTTCATTTTTATACAAGTGCATTTGTTTTTAGCACCTTATTTTATTTTTCTGAAATAAGATATTTTTGGAGTCTTTAGCACATTTTCCTTATTAACACATATTAAAGGCTAACATTACTTAAATGGAAATTAAATTTATTGTCTAACATGCCTGAACCTGACAAATGGTAAGTACTGACAAATATAAACTTTATAGTTAGCATTCTTTCGTCAAACCAATATTTTGAGCATTTTTGTAATGCAATCCATATCTGAGATGACTGTGGCATTGATTTTGCTAATATAAAGGTACACGTTTCATTCTTAAAATATAAGTTTTGCACAGTCAATTTAATTCCTAATATACATTTTATTGTGTTTACCTTGATTGCATTCTTTTATGTATAAAGTGAAGTAGAAACTCATGCAGAACACACTTGCAAACTTTTGGAATATTTGAATAATGTTAAGTGATCTATTCTGTGTAGGTGGGAAAGCAATAGTGATACGTCCTTAACACCCCAGCTGACATATTTTTAATGCTCTGATTCTGTCCTTTAATTTTATATTTTAATGCTAGAATATTTTAAAGTGTTTAAAATTTGATCCCATTTTATTCAAATATTGACAACTTGGTGAGTACAAGTAATGGCAGGAGACATTACTTTGATGGTCGAATTAATTGTCTAGTGAGTTTCTTATGTTAAAGGCGTTTGTGTGAGCTATTCTTGTGTTTTTGTTTACTACCTTCCCATTATGCCCTGTGATTTATATTCTCTAGTTTTAAAAGTGAGTGACACATTGCTGCTTCATGCCTATAGAATCCTGGCTTTAAGTTTTATCTTTGCATGTTCTTTCGAATTAATATGATTTTCTCACACAAACCATTGATAAACAGATTGACTTGATTTGTAAAATTGACTTGTATGATTTGGTATGTAAATTAGAGTGCCTTTTTCTTGCCTTGACTTGGCTCCTGCCATGAGTTTGATGGATCCTGGTACCCCACAACCTAATACAAGAATAAGTGGGACTGGAAAAGTTATGAATGGGTATCATATTAACACATTACTTTTAATTGCCTCTTCACATTCTGAAATGTCCTGTTTTACTGACATAATGATTTATGTCTTTGATTTGTATTTTATTGTCTGTTCTACGACTTAATGCATAAACATTTGTAGTGAACCAAATCTTTACTGGTAGTATTAGGCACTAACCCTGGATAACATGCAGGACATGCTCTACACACATACACCCACAGCAACACTAAGTCATTTAGGAAAATTGTTTAAAGATACTAACTAACTAAACACGCATGTCTTTGGGTGGTGGGAGTAAAGTGGAGGAATCCCATGCAGACACAGGGAGAACAGAACGTGTGGAGTTGTATGTTTTTTTCCATTCCCTGATTTTTTTTTTTTTGTGTGTTGTGTTGCACAGGTAATTTCAAATATCAGCGTTTCAGTATTTTTTTTTTTTTTACCAAGCTGAAATTTGTAAAATGGGTCAGATTTGCAATCAGGTTGAATCTGAACTGCACATTTCATTATGTACAGTATGTACAGTATGTTCCATGACCTAAGACAATACTGTATATTTCTAATCCATAAACATAGCAGTCGTAAATGTTTGTGTGTTAATTCCAATGTGCTGTGTGCTCTCTTGCCTCTTCTAAGCTAGTGCAGAATTTGAACAAATAGTAATGAAACCAGTCAAAGTAGAATGGCTGGACTCGTTCAGCCTAGCAGAAAACCCACAAAAGCTCAAATTATAGCTGTTTACAAAGTGGTGTGCAGAAGGCCATCTCCGAACTTATAGTGTTTAGAAAGCTTGAAGGTACTGGTCCTACTCTTCTCAGCTAAGAATAAGCAGATGATGCTACACTTGGTATGTGTTCAGCAAATAAAAGTGAGGACTTGGAAAATGTCACTTGGTAGACTGAATCTCAGTGTCTGCTGTGAAGTGCTGATGGTGGAGTAAAAATTTGGAGCAAATTGCATGAATCCATTGATCCCACAGCCTATACCACAGGTGGAGGTTGTCATGTAATGGTGCAGGTTCTGTTTTCTTGCTACACATTAGGCCACTTAATACCAATGTAACAGCATTTGAATGCCACAAGCAATAGTTCTGACTATGCCTCATGCCTTATGAGGAAATCACATAACATGCAAACATTTTTTAACAAAAAGTAAAAATTTAAAATGTATTCCCTTGAAACTCACCTTGTTTTTATACGTTAATAGAACAACCCTTTATTTCAAATGTAGGGTAGGCTTGTAACTTCTTAAATGTAAATGATGAGATGCCTGAGCTTATAGTGACCGCTCAGGGTTGGAATGGGGGTGTGACAACAATGGCAATTTGAGTACTGGAATAATGTTATCAGCCTAATAATTACGTGACATGAGTCCTGTAAATGTATACTCACATGCAAAAAATTCATATTTCACTTAGAAATCTTTCAGTCTTAAGTTGTTCTGTTATCCATGCAGCACAATTGTGTTAGAGTTTTTGCTCTCTTCAACCTCATCTGATGCGCTGCCTCCAATGTTTTGCTCCCGTTACTTTTAACTTCCATGTCCGTATCCACACCCGCTCAAACAGAACTGGCTTTTACAATACAATCTGAGTAATAAACTGTTTATCTTAACATTATACAAATTTGAAAACAAATATTTGTTTTGTGAATTTTGGGGTCTTGGAGCTCCCAGAACATGAAAGGCTTAAAATAAGAGGTGCTCATTACAAATTAAGTGCTGAGCTTGAAGCTTTATAGGAACATTATTATCATGTGTACAGAGTACAATGAATCATATAGCATGTCACAAACAGCACATCTAAAGCTTGTTCTGTGAACATGAGAGTGATTTCACTTTATTCCAAAGGCCTGCAGTGTCCGCAGATCACAGCAGTAGATCACCTTCAGGATGGCATGAAAGGAAAGGTTGGCAGCATGAACATGTTGCTGAAATTCAGAAGGGTCCGTGTGAAGCATTGAATCTATGCTTTGAAAAACTCATAGTGTTTAGTGGCAAAACATGTTCTGCCATGTTCTAGATGAATGAACCTAATAAAGTGCTCTTTGTGTTTTAAATATATACCGTATATATATTTTATCATTTTGTTTGGATGTTAAATAAAGTTAAACTCCAGTAATCATCGATTAGTTTATCACAATTTGGTAAAAAGTACATGAACCCATATAACATGCATTTTGCATTTTATCAGTTAAATATGTACGGTGGTGTTTTGATGATACACAGCATGTAGCCGTAATTCATTGGAGGAGTGTTGTGTACAGGTGGTCTGCCCAGGGGCTAGAATGATGGCTTCATGATTAAAACTGGTAGACATTAAATGAACTGTTGCTGTATAGTGGTGCTTTTTCACTTGCTATTTCTGATTTGTATCATGTGATTGCTATAATACCTTAGATGCTCCCTCCTCAGTATTGTACAGTTATTTTATTTGATTTTAATGTAATCATTTATGTATTTAAACTATTGTGAGTAGAATGGTAAATTATTATATTTTAATTTGGAAGTTCGTCCCCTGTAAGGGTTCAGCTAAAGGTTGAATATATACCTGAAAGAAAACAAAACTAAACTTATTTAACTGAATGGCTCTTTGCATTTTAACTTTATAATTGGGTATACTTTAGTGAAGTATATACTTTTTTTGTTCCTCTAATATATATGACAAGTAGGCAAACCATACATCTATTTATTTTCTCACCTGTTCATTTATGTTATATATAAATAGAAAATGCAATTTTCTTGCATCTTTACACCCAAAAGAGTGTTCAGAAATCTTGTTTACCAGCCACTTTAGAAATACCAGCTTAATCTGGTCTGGTCCTGTCACTCACATGACACTGCCTTTCTGTCTCATGATCCATTATTTGTAAAAAAATATATATATAAGGGGGGCACTCCGGTTTCCTCCCACAATCCAAAGACATGCAGGTTAGGTGGATTGGCGATTCTAAATTGGCCCTAGTGTGTGCTTAGTGTGTAGGTGTGTTTGTGTGTGTCCTGTGGTAGGTTGGCACCCTGCCCAGGATTGGTTCCTGCCTTGTGCCCTGTGTTGGCTGGGATTGGCTCCAGCAGACCCCCGTGACCCTTTATTCGGATTCAGCGGGTTAGAAAATGGATGGATGGATATATAAGGGGAGGTGATATACCCCTCAGAAATGTGGGAGATCAGGGACCACAACATCAGAGGTTGTGCATTGACATGTACAGTAGTGGTTTCATATGTCCTGTCCATTTAGTGTGCTGCAAGAAGCTACCTTTTTTGACAATACACAGTGTATGTATACTGCTTGACTGAACTCACACACAGATGTACATGTTACAGTTGTGTACATGGGTAATGGTGTTGTGTTTTTAAAATCTTACTGACAATTATTTTTGATGTCTTAAAATATCTGCATCATTGTTGTCCTTTTGGTAAATTAACTAAAATGTTTGGATGAATTTGAGCAGTAATTTTTTGACCTGTGTCATGGTTTCATTAGGAGAAATAGTTATTTTTAAAAAGTTTTACAGACTACATATTTCTTTTTCTCAAGATGTGAACATTGTATGAAAGCTCCTGGATAGGAGTATAGCACATTACAAAAAGACAATGTGAATCCACAAGCGTTGGAAAACTCAAACTATAATTAGTGATTTCTTCTATTTTATATAGTGCATATCAATTTAAATGCTATTTCTAAGCATAAAAACATTACACAATAAGTAATGTGCTGTGACCTGACACTCATGTTTTATTTAAAGCTGTTTCAGTACATGGAGATAGCTGATAGCACTGCCATCTGTTTGATCTGAGATAGCCTGCACTAATTATATTATCTCCAGGGGCAAGAATTCCTTTTACTGTTTGTAGTTTCACAATTATTCCACTGGAAAATAAGCTTCTGTCTCGGCCTTGACAGAATGTCTTCATACAAAGAGGAAAAAGAATTAAAAATTTAACTGTATGCAGCTTGTCCCATGCAATGATACCTACCTGTAATTCAGGAAAGTTTATGAAGCATTCAATGTCATGAATGAGTTAGGAATGCATTATAAAATGCAAAAAAATGAATAAGTTTAACATTGTGAATAGCATTTCATCAATACGCACCAAGACAGGAGTGAGAATGATATCAATGCTCAGTCAGCAACAGGCAGCAGTATAAGCTCGTAATATACTGTATAATTCAAATGAGCAGCTTTAGCGCTAGCTGCAGGGGAGCCTATAGAAAGGCACCTCTGCCACAGCCACGTGATCATTATTCTAGTATGGCATTAGAGAGCACTCTTTCTAAGAACAGCAAGCTGCCTAAAATGAGCAGAGGAGCGCTTCAATGTTCGGATGCTTTAGGGAAGCTTGACAAACTTCTTTTAAAACTGTTTCAAACCTGGTACGCTAGTTTTTTTTGTTTGAAATTACTTTTGAAGGGTCAGTGATATGCTTGCTGTCCTTATGCACTGGCTTTTATCTACTGCAATGCCTAAAATAATGTCACAGGTAGAGTTGCTTTCTGCTTTCTAAAGTTAGGTGAACTGGCCTTCTTGCCAAAACTTGGCACTCAAGATAAACAAGAAAGATGCATTCTCCATAATTGTGTGCTTTTGAATTGAAGACGGTTCTTGAGGAATGACTAAGGGAGAGGGACGGATCTTCAATTCAGAACCACAAAGTTATGAGACTGCGTCTTTCCTATTTATTGTGGAAATGGATTTTTATTTCAGTAAGCATTAATAATATTTTGACAAATATTGACATGATTTTTGCATGTTTTGAGCATACAAATAGGTAATGGACATGTGGATTATGCAATGTGAAATTTTGTTTCTTTTTTTACATGGACATTTTTCACTTTGTTTTCTAATGTATAGAACTGCTCACTATTGGGTCATATCACATCATTACCTTTTTTCACTCAATTCTACATGAAAAAAAAAGATTACAAATTTTTCTCAGCCACCACTACAACCTACATGTGGCAAGTAACATATAAAAAATGTAATTTTTGTGTGGAGTATTCCTTTAAGTGTTTATCCCATGAAGCCACCCTGGACGTCATCTGTTAATGGCCATCTGACATTTGGACAAAAAGAAGAATCTTGTATCTTTCTCCTCTCCATGTTGCTAATAATTTATGTAGCATCTGATAAATAAATTATTTGGGCAAGCAAGAGCATCACATTAAGAAAAGAATTTAGAGATGTTTAATTTTTAGGAGTTTAGGATTTTGGAAGTCTCCTTGAACAATGCATATATAAAGGACATCCTGCAGTTAATAACTATTACCTTTTAAATACAGTCCCAGTAAATTAGAGACAAAGACCTCTCAATTAACAAATCATTTTCTAAGATAAGCTATGAACATATGGAGCTCCTTAATTGTACTTGTTGGTAAATTTGTTGCATTGTTGAAGCTTACGTAATTTGAATATCAGGTTAGAGAAATTCAAAGTACACAGTTAGGGTAGTTTAGGGAAGAAAAAAAGAATTCCAGAGTCATGCATAAAGAATTGAGAAGAGGAGGAGTGGCACTGCAAACAAGAGTTAGGAAAGACAAATTCTAAAATCATCAATGAGCAATTGACAGTCACAGATCTCACACATGCTACAGTAGCAGTCACGTTTTCTTTTTATCTTGTATTGATGTGAGAAGAAGGGTGCTGTTATAGTTTCAATAGCAATGAAATCTTATCTATACTAATAAAAGGCAAAGCCCTCACTGACTGACTCACTCACTCACTCACTCACTCACTCACTGACTCATCACTAATTCTCCAAGTTCCCGAGTAGGTAGAAGGCTGACATTTGGCAGGCTCATTCCTTACAGCTTACTTACAAAAGTTAGGCAGGTTTCATTTCGAAATTCTACGTGTAACAGTCATAACTGGAACCTACTTACATACATATATACGGCCATAGCCTGCAGCTTGGTCGCTCTTTGAGACGGAGTTGTGTCCCTCATCGTCACCTCTCCCAAGTAATCAAATGCCTACCCATATAAGACCGTCCATCAGCATTACACAATTGAGAAGGCAGAAAAAGAATATCAAGTGAGTGACGCATACAAGCATATTCATAAGTGCAGCTACTGCCGAAACAAAGCACGGTGTAAACCTTAAGTTTAAATTAAGTTCATAGACACGCTGCCGCTGGTGTTTGTCATGCCTCCGACGAATATGATATTCGCGAGATACAAGTTTAATGAGAAGATGCAGGGTATAAACTAGACTTTTGATCACTTTGTAACACAGTTAAAATTGCTGTAACGGAGTTAAAATTACTGGTGAAGGACTGTGCTTATGCAAACGAATAGGAAAGAAAGGTGTAAAGCTTAAGTTTAAATTAAGTTAATAGACACGTTGCTGCTGGCGTTTGTCATGCCTAAGACGAATACAATATTCGCGAGATACAAGTTTACTGAGAGGACGCAGGGTATAAATAAGACTTTTGATCACTATCTAACAGAGTTAAAATTGCTGGTAAAGGACTGTGCTTATGCAAACGAAGATGAGATGGTCAGGGAACAAATAGTGTTTGGCACAAATACGGCCATAGCCTGCAGCTACAGCATGTGAGGCGAAGTTGAGTCTCTCATTGTCACACCTCCCACGTAATTGAGTGCCTGCCCATATAAGGCCGTCCGTCAGCATTACACAATTGAGAAGGCAGCAAAAGAATATGAAGCGAGTGACGCATACAAGCATATTCATAAGTACAGCTACTGCCGAAACAAAGCACGGTGTAAACCGTAAGTTTAAATTAAGTTCATAAACACCCTGCCGCTGGCGTTTGTCATGCCTATGACAAATACGATATTCGCGAGATACAAGTTTAATGAGAAGACGCAGGGTATAAACGAGACTTTTGATCACGGCTCACGTGAACTGACTGTGAATGCAGTACGCACACAAAAAGCAAGACCTCCAAAGAGCGCTGAACAAAAAACACATTACACAATTGAGAAGGCAGCAAAGGAATATGAAGCGTGTGACGCATACAAGCATAATTCATAAGTGCAGGTACTGCGGAAACAAAGCACACAGTGGAAAAAGTCAATGTCCAATGGAAGACAGTGTAAAAAATGTGGTAAATTGAACCACTTTGCTAAAGTTTGCAGGACTGGGAAAGGTAAACCCGTGCATGCAGTGTGTGATGTCTCAGATAAAGAGGAAGACGAGCTGTTTATTGATGCAGTAAGAAAGGAACAACCCTCTGAAGCGCAACAAGCCTTTGAGGACATATAAATAGGAAAGCACGGTGTAAAGGTTAAGTTTAAATTACGTTCATAGACACGCTGCCGATAAATTTTCGCAGGCAGATCCACAACTTAATACCGGGAATGCCTGTTAAACATTTTAGATTCACGAGTACCAATTTGGGTAGTGAACACTTCGATGAATGAAACCTGTTATCTTTACAACGGTTGACAAACACGGAATGTAACTTGAACACAACACATCCTCCAAATACAAACCTGATTGAAAGAAATAATGATAATCAAATCCTTGATGACAGCAACACTGATAACAGTCACAAAACAATTACATTGACAATCATGTTACGTTATGTTTAAAATGTTTCCTTTTCTTTTTCATAACTTCTTTAACACACTACTTCTCCGCTGCAAAGCACGGGTATTTGGCTAGTTAGGTATAAATTGCAAAATGATATAATTTGACTTCAGAAACTGCTAGCATTTTGATTCAGGATAGCACAGTGATACTTTGCGTTAGGAGAGAAGGGAATACCTGTTTTGACATCTGCTGCGTTGGATTTTGGCCTGTCACAGCGGGTGAACCTATTGTGATAAGATGAATCTTGCATGTATTTTGCAAACATGGAATTTTGTGTTCAGTGGTATTACACTGTTTCAACTTAAACAATCGAAAGCCAAAAATGGAGGTGTCACTTCCTGCCTGAGTAACATTTATTCTTAAAAAATAAACAGCATGATGAGTGGTGATATTTTTAATAAATACTACTCACATTAGTACACATCAAGATTCAGCTGTAAAATGAAAGTTCTTTTTGTGCAATAACAACTCTTTACTAAATGCTGACAGAATAGTTTTTTGGTTGATTATTTATTTAGTTGCTTTAAATATGACTTATGTTTGCCTTCTAGAGAATTGAATATGTGCCATGGAGGACTGCTTACACACGTCTTCTGAAAATCTGGCTAAGCTTGTTAGTTGGGCCCATAGCCATGGAACAATCTGCAGCCTTATTCCCAACCTGAAGCACTTACTTTCAGAAGGGTCCCATGGAACCCTGACTGCCATGTGGGGGTGCAGTGCCGGACATGCTTACCACTGGCCTCTCACTACTACCTGCCGGGCTGGCTCCCAAGAGCGTGTATGTTATCAAGACAGTCGCAGTTTTAACTCTGACAGCTCAAGTATCCTTGGTGTGCCATCTGAGACACAGCCTAGCCCAGGGGAGAGGTTCTCTGGAAGAACCAACAAAGGTAAGCTGGACTGTAATCAGACCAGAGACTCGTGTGACTTTTCATACTGCAGTGAGCCTTCTGAGGCAGATGATGCTGTAGATGAGTATGAGGATGAGAATGCCTTGTTTGATATGGTTTGTGAGTCTTCGGTAACAGATGAAGACAGTGACTTTGAATCCTCAATGCAGAGACAACACCTACAGAATGTTTCTCGCAAGAGAGTCAAATCAGATCCTCCAATTTCTGGACTGTTAAGCAGCGGTTCTTGTGAAAAATCAGAAGATGTATGTGGTAATGGTGGGGCTGATCTGATTGTTAAGAAAATAAAGCAAGAGTTGCCAGAGGACTACTACATTGTGGCCAATGCTGAGCTGACAAAGGGAACGGATGGTCCAAGTTTATCTCTTACCCAGACACCAAAGCAGAAATCTCAAGCTGTTGCCTCTGGACCCCCTTCTCAAGCAGTGCCTCAGAAGCCAACCACATTAGCCTCTCCTTCCCTGTCAATTGAAACAGATTCTGCAAATGTTTCCATCACTTCCCCTTGTAGCATTTCTCAAGTTCCAGTTCCAAAGCAAACCAGACCCCCAGTAGCAAGTCATGGAAGACATGTAATGAATGTTCATGCTCCTAGTCAGCCAGTAAGTCTTCAGATGCCCATCAGTACTTCTTCAGGTACAAACCAGCCAATCAACATTCCTTTATCAGCCCTACAGCTTCCAGGACAGGACGATGATGTCCCCACAGACAACCCAGTAAAGCCGTCTCCAAAATCAGTCGCATCCTATGATGGAGCTTTGTCACCTTTGGAAAACAATGAGTTGGAGGTCAGTTCCAGCCAGCAGCAGAGAAGTGTTTCTCAGGCATCAGGTACTGATGTCAGTGCTGAAGCAGCCTTAGGTAAGAATATTTATACTTATTGATAAAATCAACAGTTTTTAATTAAATTATTTAAAAACAGCATAACACAGCATAGCACTGAGAGTTATTTGGGTAAAGGAAAAACTGTGATCTGTCTAATACACTTTAAAAACTACTACCATTTCCTTGGCCTTGGCTCTTACAAATTTGTTGCTGTGTATAGTGTTTAGAAATTCAAATGATCATTTAATTTATTGAAGGAAAAAAAGTTCATCAGCACCTATACTACCCTTGTGAAAAAGTAATTGCCCCTTAGTCACTCAATCAATGAACTTACCAATTTAAATAACTGGCTAAATTAGACTAGAAAAAACTCAAACTTGAATTCTGCCGGCCCTATTGAATCTAAAATCATCAATAGAAATCTAATCTTCACATTGCTAGAAAGGTCCACTGTGAGAGCCAGCATTTCCAAATGGAGTAGTAGTACTTCTGTCAAGGAGGGGCCAGCCTAACAATTACTTCAAGAGCACATAGAAAACACTCATCAAGGAAATAACAGAAGAGCACAGACGAACAACTAAGGAAGTACAGGCCTTTCTCAGCTCAGTTAATGTCACCATTAGAGAGACACTGTGCAAAAATTGTATCTGTGAGAGAGTTTCAAGGTGTAAACCAATGCTAAACAAAAGGAACATAAAGTTTGGTCTAACATTTGCCAAAAAACACCTTACCGCTAAAACATTTGGGATAATGTTCTGTGGACTGATGAGTGAAAAGTGGCAGAAACAGAAATCAGAGTAATTGAGTGCATATGTAATTCTTTAATAAAATTATTCTTTTTCACAAAAGATGCTTTCTTTTTTTAAGCAAAGTAAACAAGGCAGTCCCTCCGTCCTAAATAATGCAACAGTGACATTCCATCCATCCATTATCCAACCCACTATATCCTAACTACAGGGTCACGGGGGTCTGCTGGAGCCAATCTCAGCCAACACAGGGCGCAAGGTAGGAAACAAACCCTGGGCAGGGCACCAGCCCACCGCAGCAGTGACATTCTACTATTACAAGTATTTTCTCCGAAACTTTCCGAATTAATGTACATGCACGCTTTCAAAGTCTAAAAAGTTCAGGGTATTGCTATTTTCCCTTAAATTGAACAACTCATTTTCATTCTTCATCTTTTTTCTTTTATCATCTGCTCTGTTATGATTTAGTAACCAATAATTTACACGTATGGCTCCCTTTTCACTTGTTTCTTTCCTCAGTGTTCTAACAAAGGTCCTCTCCTTGACTTCAATCCAGAAATCTTCATATAAACCTCTGCATATAACTTTCATCTGGGCTACTAATGTAAACTAAGTGTACAGGTACAACTGGTTATTAACACGAATACCACACTCTTCCAAACAGCCAATTGGCTGTATTTATAGAGTTTTCATATAGGCCATATTACCATGCAGAAATGGTCAAGAGTGTAGTTAGAATAACCAAGACATGTGATCAGGGTAGATTTGAGTGCAGTGTGATTTTTGATGTCAGAAGTGGTAGTATTGGCATCTTAGCAACAGCTGCCCCCCTGGGATTTTCATTTAAGAGTTTGCAGCTTTTTAGATTTATAAAAACATGCAGTAAGCAGCAGGTATGTGGACATAAACAACTTATTAATGAGAGAGGTCAGAGGAGAATAGCCAGACTCATGCAAGGTAACATAAAAGCCAGAAATACTCAGATAATAGCTGGTTACAAGGTAGTTGTGAAATAGTCCCTGCATGCACAATTTATAATTAGCTACAACAATAGAATACCATGCCATATTCTACTCTTGTCAGCTAAGAACAGGAAGATGAGAGTGTAATGGACAGATGATCACTAAAACTGGATGATTGCAAGTTGTCATATTTCCTGAAGAATCTTGACTTCTAATGCAATTTGGAATAAACAATATGGATTCATCTTTCCTTGTGTCAGTTGTTAAGACTAGAGGTGTAGTGTAATAGTGGCATAGTGGGAAATATTATTTAACACACATTAGGCCCCTCAATAATTGAATGTCCTTTTAATGCCACAGCATACCTAAACTTTGTTGCTAACCGTGTGCATCCATTTATGGTAGCAGTCTGTCTTTGTTCAATTGGATACTTCTAGCAGGATAATGCGTCACGTCATACAGTAAAGCACCCATCATCTGAAGCCGGTTCCACCAACATGATTGTGACATCATTTTACTTGAATGGCCTGCGCAGTCCTCAGATCTCAAACCAAATGGGCACTTTTGGGACAACTTGGAATAGGAGGTTTGCAAGCATAAATATCTGGTATAAGCATGGACCAAAATCCTTAAGGAAGATATGTAACATGTTGTTGAATCCATGCCTCATACAATTCAGGTCACTGTTAAGGGGGACCTACCTAACACAAGATAGGCAGACCTAATAAAGTGGCCACAAAATGTGCACTCCTGCAAGACAGGCAACATCATGGACTCCAGATACCATAATGTACCTTCTACAGTAAATACACCAGCTATCAATCTGTCCGTTTGCTATTCATTGATTAATTATATTTATATCATGGATACATTCAAAAAGGGAGTTATCCTTGATTCGTTTTTTTTAAGTTCTACTCCATTGGCGTTCTCAACTATAAGGTTTCTCCTTTTTCTAGCTTTTTTTTGCCATTCTTCAATCAGCTTAGCTTCAATATTCTTTTACTTTTGTATATGTTTATGTGAGTTAGAAAAAAAGGATGATTGGATGGACATTTCTCATAGCCAATGAGTTTTCTATTTATTTTTATTTTCACCAAAAATCATCTTTTGGATTTTATATCCAGGTCCCTTAGTCACACTTTGTTCAATACAAACACCAGAATATGCAAACATACAGTGTTAATAGTAATAGCAGCAATATTTCTGTCATTTGCACATATAACAGCAATCCATCTCCAAAAGCAATAATGCACCCATTAAATCTATCACTCACTGGTTGCAGGCAGTTAAGTGTCTAAAATATCTTAATAATTGATTGCTGCTGTCACAAGGGTGGGGGATACTTGCTTTAATTTCCTACGTTATTAACATACTTTTTCTGTAAAATTGCTGTTTGCCATCTATAGCCATGCTTCCCGGGCTCAAGAGTGTTATTGTGTGTGTGTTGGGTTTAAGGACAAGTGGAACAAAATCAATGTGGCGATGATAATGATCATTTAAAATTATTATATGAAATATTATCTACCATTTTCAAAAACATGTTGAAAAAACATTAATTACAAAATCTAAAGCATTTAAAAAATTCTGTCATAGATTCAGGCCAGTCTTGAATGTGTAATATAATTTTTGTGTCAAATATGATAATAATTTTTATGTGATTATTCCCTTTCATTTAAACCAATTAAAATGTGATGTTTGTACTATAAATATACGGGCTTTCATTTAATCTGACACCTTTTATTAAAACAGGTTAGTTCACTAATATATTAATAACTAGCAAAATACCCACGCTTTGCAGCGGCGAAGTACTGCATTAAAATTTTTATTAAGAAGAAAATTTAACCTTTTTAAACTGAGGGAAAATATGCCAATAATTATTTCTTAAGGATCTCTTTGTATACCATGTTGTCAGTTCGGCCCTCTGGTTGTAACATGACCAAGCTGTGCGCTGAGCTTACTCTTGAGCATGTAACTTACAGTTGGCCATGTGAACAGTAATCTTGTCTCAAATCTCACAGCTTGGATTGCTGCTGTCATAATCGGTTTGAGTTTCATGGTTTGTTTCAATTATGACAGTATTTGTAGGACTTGTGTTGAAGTGACATTCAGTATCTGTCAAGCGTTGTAAGCACACAACCGGTTTCAGCGATAAAATCACATCCAGCTTTTGAAAGTTTAAACATTCATAAACATCAAAGTGTCCACTACTGAAATCGTCACCTGTGAGTCTAAGATGTTTAAGAGGCATTGGCGGTTGTCGAAAGGTGTAAAATATTTGGCCATTTCGGTACACTTGAAAGCGACAACTGAACAATTCAGCGGCAGCCATCAACTCACATGCAGAACCATAGGTGAAGGGCTTAAGCATTTCACTCTTCTAGTGCTCCTGTGTAGTATAATTATCTCCTGTACAAATAAGCAAGGGAAATAAATATTTATTAGTCATAATTACATGTGTAATTTCCAACAATCATATAAGTAATAAAATAAAGGTTATTTACTTTAAATAGTGCAAAAGAACAAAAGTGTATACATATGTGGAGTTACGGATACAGTATAGTCGAAAAGAAAGATACTCCAGACGTAGTAGTCTGCACTCTGCTAAACATGGATCAGAGGAACTTCCCTGTTTGCTTCCAAATGAGAACTCAATCTAGGAAGGTTTATTTTGTTAGGCAAATGTGGGTTACATAAAGGCATAGAATAATAATCTAATGTGTAACAGCAGTTTCTTCTGCTGTACAGTAGTCTTGGGAACAGCTGCACCCTTGAGCCCACTATTACAGTGACATAGCGAGTAGGGTCACTTCTGTCCCAGGTGGAGCTCCTCTCCTTCCACTTACTGGATCACAGAAGTCCATATGGCTTCTAACTGGTTCTCCCTTTGGCTTGCTTTAACTTTAGTGTCTTCATAGTATTTATTTTTGCAAGTACAATGTCTACCACCTCCTAGTGGCACCTGTCTGTCCAATTCAGCAGTTAGAAAAGTTCTCAGGTTGACAATGCTGACTGTTCTGTGGCCCGGTTGGACAGTTCCATGAGACTGGTTCTGATTCACTGGCCAACAGCTTATGAATTTCAAGCAATACAGTAATCTCTCGCTATATCGCGCTTCGACTTTCGCGGCTTCACTCTATCGCAGATTTTATATGTAAGCATATCTAAATATATAACACTGATTTTTCGCGGCTTCGCGGGTTCTGCGGGACAATGGGTCTTTTTACTTCCTGTACATGCTTCCTCAGTTGGTTTGTCCAGTTGATTTCATACAAGGGACGCTATTGGCGGATGGCTGAGAAGCTAACCAATCAGAGCACGCAGTGAAGATCCTGTGTGCTGAATGGCTCAGCGACGGAGTGCTGAATTCGATTCTGCAGCGTTAACCAGGAAGTCTCGTCTTGCTCATTCAGCATCAACATGTGCTCTTTTGTATTTATCTTTGTGCATAGTCAAGCCCTTCATTGTGGCTCCAAAGCGATCTGCTCCTGCTACTGCAGGGGCCGTGCTCAAGCGCCAACGGAAGATGTTAACGATTGCCGAAAAGGTAAACGTTTTGGATTTGTTGAAAGAAAGGAAAAGCTACACCACTGTAGGATGCCATTACGGCATCAATGCGGCTACGATTCTTTTTATTTAAAAAGTAGGAAAGGAATATAAGATCTACGGCCGCAGTGTCCTTTTAACCAGGGTGCAAAACGAGTTGTAAGTGGATGTAATAAGGTGGTAGTCTGGATGGAATCTGCTTTAGGGATTTGGATTGAAGAACAACGGCGGTGCTACACAGTTGCCTGAAGAGGCTCCTTTAGAAGAGCTGTAATGCTCTCCTTTGTTGTGCAGTAAAATTAAACTCATCGTTATCGGACAAGTCATCGTGGCATTGTTGGTGAGTAACCATAATTAATTTTCTACTTACAGTACTTAGTACATGTACGTACGTTTAGTGTCACTGTTGTGACAGATAGGGGGCGCTATCGCTCCCTTGAACCCCTGTCCACGATTCCAGACACCGGGTAAAAGTCCAAACTTTGACTTTATTTAAATGCCACAGTGCACAAAGCACCCTCTCCTCCACTATATTCATAAACCAATCAATAACTACAATAATAAACAATAATCCAATCCTCCAACTCCCAGATGCGTTGCCACCCTTCCACCCAGCTCAGTTCGCTGTCTGGGAGCTGCCACAGTCCTTTTAAATATCCTTTCCCCAGTTCATGTGATCTTGTATCACTTCCGGGTCAGGTAAAAAGTAATTTTCTTCACCCCGGAAGCACGTTATTCCCCTTGTCCATGTCTGCTTCCAGGGCGTAGGGAAAATACCCATTGTTCCTCCCTGCAGCGTCTCCTAGTGGCCCCCACAGTATCCAGCAGGGCTGCATATAAAAACTACAATGTCCATGATGCCCTGCTGGTCTTCGGGGAACCTCCATACTGCAGGGAGGGCTCCACTTGGCGGCTTGGGGGTATTGGCTGGGATAAATGGCCAGCCATACACCACACTGTACACACATTTACTGTATACAATTTTTCTTGCATTGTATCTATTTATTGCTGGTGGCCTGTCTATTGTAATGGCTGTAACATATGTGATATCGGAGACACTCAATATCTTTAAAATAATATTTAGGTTTTACTGTGTATAAACAATGTGTTTACATACATAATTTCAATGAATCTTACCTAATAACTAAGAGAATACAAAGGGATTATGCTGTATAACTGTGCGGGGAATATTTATAAACAGTGTGGGAGAGTTTATAAGGGCTTAAAATATATAAAAATAACCATACAAACATATAGTTTCTACTTCGCGGATTTTCACCTATCGCGGGAGGGGGGGTCTGGAACGCAACCCCCGTGATCGAGGAGGGATTACTGTACTTTTTCACATCATTTAATACTTATTTATTTTAAACAGCTCCTTTTATAGGGACACTATTACAGTATGTTTCATAAAGCATTTTATAAGAAGAAATAAACTATTTTTTGAAAGAACATAAAGATGAATAAATGCAGGCTGTACCAGTAAAGCTATAAGAAAGTGTATTGAAAAGGACAAGATTATGTAATCATATTATGCATACTGTATGTATATGTACATAGATGTATATTTATGTATATTCTAATAGAACACACACAAAAGAACTAACAGACGGTTGGAATTTCAATCCAATTAAGGGCTGACAGCACTGAGCATAATGTAGGAAACAAACTTGGAAAGTTCAATATACTTTACATATATGAAAATTGCTCCGGGGGCAGTTTAGATTTGAGAGTTAATATAACCTGCATGTCTTAAAGACATGAGCAGAAAATATTAAAAATTGCAGAGAACACAAGACAGTGACAGCACAGAGGATTCAATACAGGACGCTGGATCTGTTAGGCAGCTAACCACTACGTCACAATGCCCCCTGCTTTTACTTTCAAAAATTTCCAAAATGGAAAATTGCTCCCTTCAACAAGGGTATTTAAAATTACAAATTTGTACATTTATTTCATTATAAAAACAATCTTATGTGGCACCACTTTTTAATATAATTGAGTGAAGCGGTGATATTTTAAATTACTGAAAAAATAATAATCTGAAATGCAGATACAGTTTGATTTTTGGAACTACAGTTTCGCTCTATAAGATGAAAAAATCTTCATGGATATTTCCATTTCAACCTCACAAAAGAAGGCTTATCATCAATTGATTAAAAGCAGCTGGCTACAGAGGTAGGGGACATCAACATCAAATGGGAGATTCCTATTAATAGTACTCGAGTGGAAAGTACATTTTATACAATCCCAAGATTTCAATTTTAAAGCATTTGAAGCTGTAAACTGCATGCACTTATCAGGTGGAGAATAATTACAATTTCTTTGTGAATCCTGGTGCCCTGGAAAAGTGAGATAAGTAACTGAATTTATGTCCAAGTTTAAAGAAAAGGGGATATAAGAGCAAGTAATTATACACACATGGTTATATACTGTATATGGTTTCTTAATACTAGATAACATTTCCATATGTGTATTCATACTTTACACTAAGATAAAGTGGCTAAAAGAATATGAAAAAGTATGACTAAGGTAATTTTATTAAAACTGAAATGCTGACAAGATGAGCACAAAAAAACATAAATGCAAACAATACTTCATACATTACAACATACCTGTCTATCTAGTCATGATTTACTCAGTGACATTTTGGTTTGGGACTAAACTTTTTCCCCCTGGGGAATTTATTTAGTGACTGCAGCTGCAATTTATTCCACCCTGGGCAGCACAGGTTACCCTGCTAGATTAAATATAATATCTAATTGTCATCACTCTGTTTAGCAATTGGTGTCAGTTTTGTCTGTCTACCATGTATCACATTGTCATTGCATATTCCTGCCCCTCTGGGATAAGCAAGAAGGTGAATTGGCACTATGAAATTGGAACAAATGTGTGTGTGTTCATCTTGTGATGGCTGACACTCTGTCCAGTGACTGTTTCTGCTTTGTACCTGATGATTAGTGAGATTAGCTCCAGATTCCTTGCAACCCTACTCAGGATACAGTCAGTTCAGAAAATGGATTGATGGACAAATGCTTTGTGCGGTAGCAATAATGAGAGTAAACTCAATTGAATCTGTTTCATTCTTCCAACTGATAGCTTAAGGGAGTGCCGTCTAGTACGTGCCAGTCGCTCCAGGCGTGCCTCTTATTCTGCCGTCAGGGTATCTGCTCCACAGAATGGGTTTACCACACTTTGACAGGCTCCATTATCCCTCACTGGCAATCAGAGAGACCCTCAAGTCAACACTCTGGCTTTCCCTAATCTATGATTATTATTAGGTCCATTTAATATGCCATATCCATACATGTTATTTAGCTGAGCAAATTATGACAAGTCCTTTGTAAAACCGGAGCTTTTGAAGTTCAGTTTGTCATATACAGTATAATACTTGCTGTTTTTTGTTTGAAATTCACTTCCTCTTTCTGTTATGGTAGAAATATAAATGTTGGACCATTACTATATGTTCACCTCAGCTGTTCCACATTTTTATAATTTGGATTTTTATTTTATCATTTTATCAGTGTTACCATTTTCCTTGTGTTTGGGTTTTTTGTTAAATTCTAATGTTTAAGAGGCGGCATGGTGGCGCAGTGGGTAGCGCTTCTGCCTCGCCGCGCTTCGCAGGTCCTTCCTGCGTGGAGTTTGCATGTTCTCCCTGTGTCTGCATGGGTTTCCTATCATGGGTGCTCCGGTTTCCTGCCACAGTCCAAAGGCAGGTTAGGTGCATTGGCGATCCTAAATTGTCTCTATTGTGTGCTTGGTGTGTGGGTGTGGGTGTGTGCGCGCCCTGCCCAGGGTTTGTTTCCTGCCTTGCGTCCTGTGTTGGCTGGGATTGGCTCCAGCAGACCCCCGTGACCCCGTAGTTAGGATATAGTGGGTTGGATGATTGATGGATGGATAATGTTTAATTTTTATGCTGATTTTGTGTTTGAAATTTTATTAAGGTATTAAAAATTTTCTGGTATTCTTTCATTTAGAAGATCAATATCGAGAAAATGCTTCAATAGTGGAATGCATCATGATTTTTAAAAACTTTGGTATTTTTTGCCAATGACAGGCAACTGTTGAGCACACTAGAATTATGTGGTAACTTATCCAATTTTCTTATCTAGTCATTTCTTGAAAGCCTGCAGGGTATCTGTTTGAATAGCACAAGCAGGAAGTCTGTCCCATATTGTGAAACTGTGAATACAGAGTACAGAGAGTAGTACCTTTTTGTAAACACCTCTCCTGTATTTTCTGTGCAAATTGCAATGGCAGAGCTCCATTTCTGTATTGAATTTATGGAAATATAACCCAGGGAGCTATCACTCTCTCTAAGTGGGCGCACATTTGGATGATCTTTTCTGTTCTGTAATGTCCCTGGCATTCTGCAGATGGAAGAACCTCTCATGTTTATTATTGGGAAGCTTTCTGAACATTACACAGTTCAGGACATTTTTTAAGCTGCAGGTAGACATTATATTACATTATACCATGGTTTTATCATTATCTAAAGATCTGGTCACCATCATATTGAAGGTGGCTAGCTGATTACTGTGTAGTAGACTGCAGCTGGTTTTCTTATTCACACATTGATTAATTTTGATTCTGTTTCATAGGGTTGAGTAAGATGGATTGTTGTTCTTCATATTGTTCTCTAACTTTATCACTTGAGTACAGATGAATGTTAAAGGACACAGAGAAAGGTATTTGGGTGATGTTGTGGGCTACAACTATATTTTCAAATTCAATTTAAGTTTATTTTTATGAAGCACACACCCATTTCTAAGGCCAGTGTTCAGTACATTATTATAGATACTTTGTCACTAATTTAAAATGCAAAATGGCATGCAACACAAAAGCAAAACATGCTGTGTGATATGTTGCAAAATCGTGATGAGAACTGGCCATTCAGCCCAACAAACTCATCCATTCTATATATATAGGTTGTGAACGGCACCCGGGCACAGACAGGCGGACATGTTGTTTTTCAACCACCACACGTTTATTACACAATATATTTACAATAACGGGTCACTCAGACCCCAGCCAATGGTCACTCAGACCTCAGTCACGTGCACAAACCCCAAATCACCCAAAGTCCTGGCCACAATGCCTTTCTTCGGGCCGCCTCCACTCTCCACTGCTTCGTCCTCCTTCCACCCGACTCCAGCCTCGAATGAAGGGAGACGGCCCCTTTTATACAAGTCCCGGATGAGCACCAGGTGTTCCCGGCATTCTCTCTGGCCACGCCCAGCGTGGCGGAAGTGCCGGCTGTCCTCCCGGCTGCTCTCCGGGCGCCGTCATAAATCTTCCCCCCAGCACTTCCTGGTGTGGCGGAAGTGCTGGGGAAACAAGTCCCCAAGGCATTGGGGCGCCTCCTGGCGGTGACCACGGGCCCCTACAGGGAAGGGCTTCCATGCCCTTGACCCGTGGCCCCAAAGCAACCCGGAAGGCAAACCCCACGGTCCAGGCAGGGCTCTGACCCTCTTCCGTCCCTCCTGGCGCCCGGCCGGGTCATGGCCCCTGGCATCCCTGACAGTGCCCCACAGCCAGCGAAGACCACTCGTGGGAAAGAGCGACCCGTCCCGCGAGGGCAGCAGAGCCCCGAAACGGGTCCCACTCGAGGATAGCCGGGGTCCGGCCCCGCACTCCTAGCAGGGACAGGGGCGGAGACACAATCTGAGCACCAACCCATGGTGCATCCCTGCGCCTCGCACAGGTTGTGCTCCCCCCTTTTACCGGCACCCCGGGGCCTCCTCGATCGGCACCCCCTCCAAGACCTCCATGCCCCTTTGTTCCGAGCCACTCGTCCCCGTAGGCTCCTCCAGCTGTGAGCGCACCTGCGCACCAGCAGAGAGATCATTCCGCAGACGGCCCGACATCAGAGGGCTATTCCACCACGAAGAGGTTCCTTCAGCTCGCCCGGGGTCCGTCCCTACAAAAGAGAATACAGGGGCAGAACCGCTGCCAAAGCACCCAGCTCGTGCCATGCACGGGCAGCGCCCCCCCAACACCCCGCACTTGCCTGATCGGCGTCCTCTCCGCGGCCTCCATGTCCCTCTCGATGATGGAGCCGCCGGCACCGCCTGCGCTCTCTCCGCCCGGCCTCAGGGATTCCCTCTGCCGCCCAGAGGGTGGCCAGCCGTCGCGCACCCAGCAACGCTGCTCACCATATTGGAGGAAGCGGCACCCAGCCGCTTAATCCTCCCTTCACTTTCGGACGCCTTGACGGTATGCGACTCCGTATTAACCAACACGAGCCCCTTTCCCGTCTGCGTCCGCAACATATCGGAGGAATCGGCACCCAGCCCTTTATTCCTCCGTTCACTCTGGGACGCCATGACGGTTTGAGACTCCTTATGGAATAAAAGGCGCCTCTGTCCCGTCTGCGTCCCTATAGTGCGGCGCAAGACCGCAGCCGACTCGGGGCGGAGGGCGCTAGGACCCGGGGCACTTAGCAGCCCGTATCCATTCAGCGTCCTCTCGGACTCCCCCCTCGCCGCGCATACAGCCCGCGGCGCCGCACCTCCTGTCGGAGGGCTGCCTACTCGAACTGATCGTTATCATCACAGCCTTTTTCAACAGACCCTCCCGCATGCTGTACGGAGTCGGCTGTACTCACCGTCTCCGCCGTACCTCTCCGGCTGGAGATTCCAGCGTCGCGCCGTCCCGTTGTCGATCGAAACGTTTGCAGCGCCGCGAGCGCCTTCCTCTCCAGTTCCAGCACCTCAGCCCGGAGGGCACGTAGCATCTGTAAAACACGCTGCTCCACGGGCTGAAGGGACGCCTCCAGCTCCGCCAGAGCAGCCGGCAAAGACAGGAAGTTAACCGACCTGTCTGTCAGCCTCCGACGCCGGCCACTTCCTGTGGGCCTTTTCCTCCGGCCCAATCGGGTCTCCCCCCTGCCCGTGATGGACATTCCTTGGTCCCGCCTCTCTGCAGTCATCGGTGGGCACACAAGACACACCGTCCAATCGCGTGCCTGTCAGGGGGAGGGACTTCTGGCCCGCGGCCATCTTGGCTCCCCTTCTGCGGCGGCGACGTGCTTGCCGGCAGCCTTGTCGTTGCCAGCACCTTTCGAGCTGCAGCGTCTCTTCCTCCGCAGCCCTCTCGGCTGCCGCCGTCTTACCGAGCCCCGCAAACCAGCATGCGCCCGCCACTGACGCGGATCCGGGAGGTCCCTGCCTGGAAAACAAAACACCGCCCGCCCCCAAGGGCCGCCGATAGGCAGGGAACTCACCTCCCAGGTCCCGTCTAACCGAGGAAACGTCCTCGGCGTGGCCTCTCTGGACGCCATGCCGTCCCGGGCGCCTCCAGCAACGGCGCGATCGTGGGAGCCCGCTGCACTCCTCCAATGCACGCCGCCCGCCCGCTTCAGGGAATAACGGCCCTCCTGCGGACCCCTGGCGGTCCGTGGGGTTCCTTTACCCCGCGGGGCTGTGTGCACGCAGCACCCGCGGTACGTGGGTGGGGTCCCCTGCTGCGCCGGGCCGTCCACAACAAATTTGTTATATACAGGTCTCCGCCTTGAAACAGGCGGAGCATCCTGCCGGCTACGCCAGATGTGAACGGCACCCGGGCACAGACAGGCGGACATGTTGTTTTTCAACCACCACACGTTTATTACACAATATATTTACAATAACGGGTCACTCAGACCCCAGCCAATGGTCACTCAGACCTCAGTCACGTGCACAAACCCCAAATCACCCAAAGTCCTGGCCACAATGCCTTTCTTCGGGCCGCCTCCACTCTCCACTGCTTCGTCCTCCTTCCACCCGACTCCAGCCTCGAATGAAGGGAGACGGCCCCTTTTATACAAGTCCCGGATGAGCACCAGGTGTTCCCGGCATTCCTCTCTTGGCCACGCCCCAGCGTGGCGGAAGTGCCGGCTGTCCTCCCGGCTGCTCTCCGGGCGCCGTCATAAATCTTCCCCAGCACTTCCTGGTGTGGCGGAAGTGCTGGGGAAACAAGTCCCCAAGGCATTGGGGCGCCTCCTGGCGGTGACCACGGGCCCCTACAGGGAAGGGCTTCCATGCCCTTGACCCGTGGCCCCCAAAGCAACCCGGAAGGCAAACCCCACGTGGTCCAGGCAGGGCTCTGACCCTCTTCCGGTCCCTCCTGGCGTCCCGGCCGGGTCATGGCCCCTGGCATCCCTGACAAGGTCTAGGAAGGTCCCTAAAGTCCAACTGTCTACCACACTACTTGGTAACTTATTCCATGTGTCTAAGGTAAGAAGAAAAAGATTCTAATATTTGTTCAAAATCTCCCCTTACCAAGTGTCCCCATGTCCTTGTTGAAGTCATTTTAAAGTAACTTGGATCTGCTATACTTATTCCTTTCATAACTGTAAACACTTCAATCACGTCCACTCATAATGTTTACTTGCAACTTTTATCTGTTGTTTGTATGTTTTTGTGATAGTATGCTTTGAGGATTCTTGGAACATAGATGAAGGCATTTCTAATGTATAGTGACACTAACAACTAAGGGGTGATTAAAAAAAAAACATCCATCCATCCACGTTCTTAACCCACTTATCAAGGGCAGGGTTTCAGGGAAGGTGAAGGCTGTCCCAGCAATCAAGTAGCACAGGGCAGGAATGATAGCTGGACAGGATGCCAATCCATCCTAGTAAAAGAACAACCATTTTGTAGCTTATCAGAAATCCATCCACATTGTAGTTAACTAGAATACACACTGGAAATGCTTGTGGACAGACAGAAAGCATAAACTCTACACAGAGAATAACTGGCCCAGTTTCAGTCCTGAGTGCTCTCAGACAGCTATGCCACAATACCACCTACAGTTGTGCTTGAAGGTTTGTGAACCCTTTAGAATTTTCTATATTTCTGCATAAATATGACCTAAAACATCATCAGATTTTCACTCAGGTCCTAAAAGTAGATAAAGAGAAACCACAAATATGTAATATTCAATCATTTTCCTCAATAAATAAATGACCAAGTATAATATTTTTGTCTCATTTGTTTAACTGGTTTCTCTTTATCTACTTTTAGGATTTGAGTGAAAATCTGATGATGTTTTAGGTCATACTGTATTTATGCAGAAATATAGAACATTCTAAAAGGTTCACAAACTTTCAAGCACAACTGTATAAGGAATATACAGAGATCTAGTAGATTTTGTACATAGTTGTGTGAGAGACTGTTGTAGACACACAATGATATGACAAGGACAAAAACAGCTAAGGAAGGACACCAATTCAGATCCTATGGGTAATGTTTGGAAAGAATGTCTCTTCCAACACACATTATACTGCCTGACCATCCATTCAAACCCACCTGAGCCCCCAAATTTTGCTGCATACACAACAGATACATCATTTAGCCTGATCAGTTGTGTTGATGTGTATAGGGTTGGGTGTGTCTGTCACATCCCCAAATCTTTATTGAAATGTAACTTTTACCACAATGCTAGATAAGAATCCTTTACTGCTGATTTCTTGTTATCAGAATGTAGGCAGTGTTAGCAAGTGACTAATACATTCAACTTTAAACTACAGCATTGTTGGTTCAGTTCCTGCCACTGATTAACAGTTTGGCCCTGACAAAGTCACTTATTCTTAGCTGTGCTGCAAAAGCATGATATAAATATAGTCCCAACAGGGTCCCAAGTTTAATTACACTCCCTATGTGACGCTGAAAGATTGCATAAAGCATCAGCACTCACTTTAGAATAGTATAAACTGGTGTTCTATACTGTGATTTATAAGACACTTTGGATACAAGTGTTACCTGGAGATATTCATTTATTTGTCTAGAAAAAGAAATAAAAATTGTTTTATATCTTATATCAAAGGAAAACTGGATATGAATGTAGAGTTGATGATTTAAAAATATAAAAAAGTGGTTCTGAGAATACAGAATCATTCCAACAAGAAGCCGCAACTCTTCATTTGTACAAGCAGGGCACTGACATTAGAGCCTTTGAAATGTGTAAATACAGTACCATTAAGCAACCCGATCAAAGCAAGAAGGAAACATCTCAGAATCGATTAAGCCACTTCATGAAAGTGAGTCCTGCATCTTTTTAAAATAACAATGTATGACTTTGTTCAATTTTTTAGCAAACAATGCCAGTACTGTGATGAACAACAGATTGCTGACTAATTTTATGCTACATGCCACTATCTGGTGCAAATTACACTTACATTTCTCCTTTCTTGACAAGGATGCAGTCCTTTCTATGATTTATTCTTTTAATTACTTTGCTGTGGGTTTCTTGCAACTTCTTAACAAACCGTGGTGACATTACTGAAAACAATTTTTTTGTTTTCTTCTCTCAAAAGCATCTCTGCATGTCATCTTGAAATAACAGATTGGCCTACACTTCTATAGTGTGTCTGTTCCAACATTTAAGTGAATTTATTATTTACTCCATGTGTTTTTTAACTCATCAGTATAATTTCTTTAGGATACATTACTCAAAAACAGTCCGGTCAAGAACCTCTATATTATTCATTAAAATGACATAAAAACAATGTAGCTTGTTATGGGATTATTATCCAATCAGACACATTTTTAGGGTGGCAGTGGTGTAGCAAGTTAGGTGGGACATGCTCTGCTTGGTGTAAGTATATAGTATAGCAGCACATTAATAAAAGCCCTGTGTGCGTCCAGGTGTCCGTGTGTGTGTGTCTTCTGCTGAAGTGCGCATGCGCGGGGCCGCGACACACATCGCACCGTGCCCCGCCCATGCGCACAGCACCTTGGTCGCACACACACTGGAAGCTGGGCACACAGTGAATGGCCTTGCCGCGGCAGCGCATGATAAGCAAATAAAAGACATCATTGCTAGGGAGATTGCTGATTAGGTAGTCGGCCGCCGCGCACATAAAATCCGTTGCTGGGGAGACACCACACGTACAATAATCAGCTACACGCCAGTACAGATTAAAATACTTGCTGGGGAGACGACACAGTCACGATTATCAACTGCACGCCACACATTACATCAGTTGCTGGGGACACTCTGCTGATTGCCCACTGTTTTGACAGAAAATGAAAGTCATATTACGGAGATCAAAGCCAGTATTACTGTCAAAGAGAATTACAGGCATTTTACGGAAATACAAACCAGTATTACTGCAAGAGAAATTTAAACGCACACAATACACTGGCTCATATTACAGCCACATACAAGCCAGTATTACTGTAAGAGAAAATATTACAGACATATCTACTAACAACATGCCACCCAAAAAAAAAAGGACACGTCAAGTAGGACAAAAGACACAGACAATCAAATCCTATATAAGTAACATCTCCTGGAAGAACGGTCAGCTCAACAAGTAAACATCAACAAAAGAAAGGCTAAAAGACAAAAAAAAAATACAAACAAATAGATCGATTGAAGAAAAAGAAAATGAGCGTCAGAAAAACGCTAAGAGAGAAAGACTCAGAAGAGCAAACCTTAGAAAAGGTTGGCATTTACTTGCCAGAACCAGTATTCAGCCACAGTCAGTTATATGTTGCATTATCAAGAGTTAGAAGTTTTCCAGATGTTGTTGTCAAGGTTGTAGATGGTCCTGAACAAAGCAAACTGTTGCCAAACTCAGACAGAATATTTACAAGAAATGTTGTCTATAATGAAATTTTATAGAAAAATTTCATGAGGTAAAAAAATAGAAAATTTTTCCTAAATATCTTCTTCAGATTTTGTGTATTACAGATTGTTACAAAGGTTTACACTAAGGCAATATTAATTATACTTACTGTATTGACATACGTTTCTATTTTATTTTTATTATTATTTTACTTTAGGCTTCTTGCAAAAATATTTTTGACAAAAAAAAAAAATTAAGACAAGAAACAGAATGAGGTCAGGGTCCCTTTCCATTTAATATAGACTGTTCCTACTAATGTTTATGCACTACTGTTCTAGCGCCTGTTATTGTAACAGGTTTAATGTCTAGTTAATATATAATACTGGAGCCTTATTTTTTTTTACTTAAACTATATGAACAACAGACAGTCAAGCCACAGTTTTCCTTGAAGATGTTCTTTGTTGGAAGACATTTCTGGACAGATGACTACAGACTAGTTACAAGTTATCTCTCAGAGGGGTGGTAGAAGGGAGTGAATTAGAGGAGGGAATTATTCCATTTATGACTTAGTTCAGACACTGATCAGCAAAATGTATACAATGTGGTCTCATCTCTCAAGCCTTCTTCTAAGACTGCCACACTCCATTTGCTAATTGCCTGGATGTCACCTTAGTGGAGTGGTTGGTTTATTTAAAGCTAACCAAGCCACCTCCCTCTGTTGGATCATTGTCTAGTTTTTGCCTTTATAAAAACTTTTTATGTGTAGTTGATCTGACATGGAATGAGCTCACTTATAAGGAGAGGCACACTTGCAGTCATAAGCGAGGTTAGTCACCTCAGTTGACACTGGCTCCACCAGCTAAGACTGTTGCTGTCCACACTGGGTGCTATTATGAGTTGCTTTCCAATGTAAAGAGAGATGGGTTACAGATGTTGGGTCCTCTATTTATGTAAGGTGTTTTGGACTTTTGGACACAATCTTTTTTTATACTTTGTGACACTTTATTTTACTTTTTGCACTTACTCTGACTTTTTTGACTGCTTATTTATTCCTTTATGTGAGAGCTTTCTGAGTTGGTAAGTATGAATGTCTGGTACCTCTGCTATCAATCAGATTCTACATACATTCTACTTGCTAGCTTACTACTCCTTGGAGCGTATTATTCCGCGTTGCATCTTGCATCATTCTGCCTCAATGTATGTATTCATTTAGGGCACTCTCTGTACAAGCATATGCCTTATACATGTCTGTGTACAGAGGTAAACATCAACATGGAAATGTACATTTGCATTAAATTAGCTGCTGCTGGAAATGACCCCAAATTATAAAATTCAGTCAATGGTCGGTAGTACTCCACCACACCACAACAATAAATTCTAGAAGAAGCAATAGTTTTTCGAAAATATCACCTCCCATACTTCAGGTCCATGTCCCCTGTCCTGGTAAGTTTACAGAACTGGACGCCTCTGCAATATCGATGACTCCAAAATCAGTACGTTTTATGTGTGCTATAGGTTTGACCAGTGGAATTTGATTGTTAACAAATACGAAATGTTTGCAACAAGAACAGTCCATTCAGTTTGTTCAAAATATCATTAAGTTGAGATCTGAAGGTCCCTAAAGTAATGCTTTCATTCACTCTCTTGGTAACTTATTATATGTGTTTACACTTCCTAACATTTGTGCAAAATCTATATATATAATTCACTAAGGCAAGACAACCATGGAAAGCACGCCGGAAGAGGCGTGGATTCACTAAGCTGCCGACAACTGAGACACCTATGGCGCACGCAGGAAAGAGCCACACCCACCAACTCCAAGACAATCGGATACGACGACAACTCGCAGGGCCACGCCCACCAACTCGGACACGACGACACAGAAAAAATGGCGTAATTTATATCCGTCTGTCGTAGAGGCTAATGTCATGCACCTCCGAGCTACGTTGACTGTTCATAGAGGCATGTTTCTAGCGGAGGTGAATCGCCATATGCAGCGTGTGAAACGGTTTGCGAGGGGTATCCCATGGGATCCTTAAAACAATCCTTTACAACTGAGGTTGAAGCACAATGAACTAAGCAGTCTTTAAAAACCAACTTTTCGGTTACGACGCACGACCGCGTGCACCATAGCAAACTGTTTTACACGCTACATACAGCCATTTGCTTCCGCGACAAACATGCGTCTTCTTAGATGCTCCTGCAGGAACACGGAAGACGTTTTCCTGCCCACCAGCGCTCCTTTTTCACCGGACGGCGTCTACCCTCGCTCTCTAGGCATTCACACTGCCTGCCCATTTGCCCGGACGCAAAAACTCACTGACCACCCAGTTAGTCCCTTTCGTCTGTGCTAAGAGTCTGCATGCACGTCTGAGACACGCAGCATTTGTTATGCCGCGGGTTCACTATTGTGTTGTATTTTGCTCTCTCCAGAGTTCCATCTTTTCATTCACTTACTGTTGTATTCTCACACCAACCCGTTTTAAACATCCGTGTCTTTCCAGAAGTGTTTAGCATTCAATAAATAATTATGCATGAGATTGACCGTGTGTCTACCCAGGCATGGGTAAGCCGTTGAACCCCATTCGGGCTGCAAGCCATGGAATTCCCACTAAATGGACTCATACACTCCCACTCATTACGTCCCTACACTTTGTGTACACCCCCCTCCTACCGTGGTCGGGTATCTTGGTGGATTATATATAGAAAAACAGCCAAAACCGAGGGGTATCCTATGGGGTCCTTAAAACATTCCTTTACAAGTGAGGTTAAAACACAATGAAGTAGGCAGTCTTTAAAAAAAAGAGTTTTCGGTTACGGTTTGCACCATAGCAAACTGTTTTACACGCTACATGCATCAATTTGCTTCAGCGACAAACATGCGTCTTCTTAGATGCTCCTGCACTTTGTACACACCCCCCTCCCACCGTGGTCGGGTGTCTTGGTGGAATATATATAGAATAGCAGAAAAAAACGCACAGAGCAATGAAAACTCTACGTCAGTCACAGGTACATCTGTACTGTGTAAAGACGGCGACTCAAGTGACGAGTTGGACGTGGGCACATGAGCGGGCAGTGCATACTGAACGAGAAATCAGCAGACTAGCATGACGGACGGAGCTGAATCGACGTCATTCTCCTTTCCTCCCGTTGCACACTCCGCGCCGTGCACCCCCATCCCTCCGTCTGGCAGGAGAAGGCGCGAGGATGGTACGCCAGTTTTCAGTCACTTCAGACGATTGTGTGTTGGTTCGTTCCGTGTATTGTTACAATGTTGCTTTTCTTGCTGATTTATTACATTACCGATTTTTCAAATGTTAATTTTCTCCCTCTGCTTAAAAATCATTAAAAAACCGACCTGATTATGCGCCGTATGGTACGCCGTGGGTTTGCTAGTTTACTCTAAATCAGCTTCAATCTGTGCCCATTATTTTCTACTAGAAGAAGTCAGTTTAAAGTAACAGCTGGTATCCAACCCTCTTTCTCCTGTTCTCATTTAATTTTTCAAATTAATTTTGTAAATTACATTAATGTACGTGAGATACAGAATAATGAGTATATAATCAGCACAAGTTCACATACATTTACATGTTACATATTAAATAAATATTGTCATCCCCAGTTCTGAGAGGCATGTAAACAAAAAGACCAACATAGGGCACAATGATACATAATATTGAAATGGTGTTTGTCTAATTCAGGGCTTTGTGGGCAATCCTGAAAGCACTGGAGGCAAGGCAGGAGCCAACCCAAGACAGAGTGCCAATCCAGACCAGGGTCCAGTCACACACAGGCAAGTTTTTAGTTACCAGTTTACCTACAGTAACACAAATGTCTTTTGAAAATGTGGCAGGAAAACCCACAGACACACAGGTAGAACAGGCAAACTCCATGCAGAGAATAATTGGCCGTGGGATTTAAACCCAGGATGCTGCATCTGTACAGCAGCAGTGTTAACCACTACTATGCTTCCCTGGTATATAGTTCTTATATTTTTATGTGATTGTTTATTGAACATTAATCAAGAATAACGAATTAAATCAGAAATGAATAAGGGGCACATACATATTTCTCGACCTCCACCTCTTCACCTTACTTCATAATTTTACACTATCTTATCATATCAGCTCTTAATCTACATTTGGTTAAACTTAAACAGTTTTAGTCTTTCGTCAGAGTTCATACCCACAGATTTTAAATGAAGCTGGTAACTGTTCTTTTTACTTTCTCTAGTACTGTTTTTCTGATATAATTACTAAAATTACACACTACACTCTTGTGAACATTACTGGCATTCCAGACATAAACACACGTTGTCTTTCACTTTCTTTATATACCTGTGTAATCGGGCTGCATTAGAGAAATAACTAGAGCCATTCAAACTGAGCTATTGGCAGCATGCTGTCATTTATTTGTATGGATCATTATTGACTTCATTCTGCCACATCAAACATGTGTAATGTTGTAGATGTTCCTCTTCTCAGATCAGACCAATATCAGATCTAAGCAAGCCTGGGAAAGGCATTAATGACTCCCGGTGATGTCCTATCTGACTGCCGCCACGGGCATCGTCTGTCTCCCAGAACATCAATAGTTATAACCCAGGATGGACTATGCCAAATGAGGCCACAACAACAAGATTAAGAGCAAAAAAAAAAGCAAACTGCATTTTATTCAGTCAAAGGTAAAGTGTGCAGAAAGTGCAGTGCAAATCAAAACTAAATAATCCATAGTCAACAAATAATCCAAAAATAGTCCATAAATTTGATGCAATGAAGGTAAACAATGAAAAATAAATTTAATAGAATATAATGAAGAATGAATACAAAGCCAGAGTCTGAAATTCATGTTTCAAGTGCTTAAATTTCACTTTCACTTACTTGTCTCTCCTGCTCACCTTTTGGTATTCTCAGCAAGACTGGGCCACCAGTAAACACTGTCCAAAATCCGACTTGTGTCCCAGCCACCTCCTTCAGTACCTCCTGGGACAGTCTCTGCACGGCTCTGTCTACCTGCCACCTTCTGTCGGTCAAACATTCACCTGGAGCCCAGATATGCCTTACTCAGAAACACAGCAAAGGAAAGATCCGCCCCACACAACGCCTCTGACTTTCCTCCAACCACATGGAATCCTGACAACTTTACAATTAGCCAATTCCCCAATTAAGTTCTTCGTGGCTGCTTCATTTGTCCCGTGCACACCTACACTCTCGGAAACTGAGTTGCTTTATTAAAAACAAACTGCATCTAACCGATCTGCTTACCACATCACAAATCCACTTCATCACACTACCCCTTGACAGTTCAAGAGATTGTTGTCAGATTTGGAGGTGTATTTTTTGTTTTTCCAAAAATACTAGATGAAACATCTTAATCTACTTATGTGTATTTGCTACAGGAAAAAGACTGCACAGTGTTTGGGGTTTGTGTGCTGTATTCTTGCTTTAGTGAAATGTTCTGTCAAGCTGAACACAGGTTGGTACCTCAGGTGGCAGTTGTGGGTTACAACCCAAATCAGAGTGTCTATGTGAAGGTGTTTGTATTGAAATCTTAGACTATACAAGATGAATAAAATTTAAAGTAAACATGATTAAGTAACTTTCAAGAACTATGAATTGATTGCTTCACTAACAATAACCACTTTATAAGGTACTTTATCTCATCCTGTGTAGAAAAAGAGAGATGTCAGCTGTTACTCTAGTAGTAGGATAAATATTTTTAGAAGCAGAATGACATCTGCTTTCTTAAGAGACTAGCTGCTGTTCCTAAATAGCTGATACCTTGAAATATGAAGACTAATAAATGTAAATATTCATTTAATGTCTTTGATTGTTTAGTATTGATAATAAATTCCGTTGTGATTTTCATTTCAACTGTCCAGCATGTGTCTAGTGCAGCAGGTTATTGAAGATGTGAGTTGTGATTCTGTCCATTTAATCTTGTAGATCATTTCACAAGCTTGTGCAAGCAGGTACGTAGTACTGTCTTCTACATAACCTTTTAGTATCATCTGTTACAAGAACCAAAATATGAATATTTACTTTCATAGTTTTTTCTTACAGTGTGGAAGGTGAACTTGATAATTTTCTAATAGTTGTCGTCTTTTTTTTTATTCGACAGACATTGATGAAAGACAAGCTGAAGCAAACAGGGAACAAAATGAGAAAACTATACGAAGCACTCAGACAGCACTTCGAAATTTTAGAGAGTTCCTCATTTCCAAGTACCCAAATGAAAACCGTGAAATTTATGTGATTCCTTGCAATGAGCTGGATGCTTACTTGGCTTCATTCTTTGTGGATGCCAGACAAAAAGATGGATCTGAATATGAGCCAAACAGTTTAGCCAACTACCAATGTGGATTAGAACGTTACCTCAAGGAGCATAAGTATGGCTACAGCATTACAAGAGACAAGGAATTCAAACGTTCCCAGGAGGCACTTAAACAAAAACAACTAGAGCTCAAGTTCAAAGGTAAAGGAAACAAGCCCCATAAGTCCATGAAGCTCACCTTTGCAGATGAGTTGATACTGCGAAAAAGAGGCTTGCTGAGCCGCTTCAACCCAGAAGGACTGCTTAACCTTGTATGGTTGAATAACACTAAGGCATTTGGCCATTGTACGGGCTTCCATGGCTCCACTTTGAAATGGGGCGACATCCGCCTGCGAGTGACTGAGACAGGACTGGAGTACCTTGAGTGGACTTGCCTGGACTCTACGGACTCTAATTCCAAAACTAAAAGGGCTGTGACTGAGTGTCGCATCTATGCCACTCCACACTCACCTCAAACCTGTCCTGTGCAGGATTACAAGGAGTACGCACAGAGGAGGCCACCTGCCATGCGGTATGAAGATGCCCCTTTCTACTTGTCCATCAAACCTGTTGTCAATCTAGCAGCCCTCCACTGGTATAACTGCCAAGCCCTGGGTAAGAATAAACTGGCCAAAATGGTTAAAACAATGTGTGAGAAGGGCAACATACCAGGAAGAAAGACCAACTTTAGTGTATACCAGAGCTGCAGCACTCTCTCTGAAGCGCAGAGTAACCAGTTAGTACTCATCTGTAACAACCTGAGCCAGCAGGCTGCTCAGTCCATGGCCTCCCACTCCAGTGGCACTAATTTTGTCATTGCTGGCTCTTTTGACTCTTCTTCAGATACAATTTGACTGCTATTTAAAATGACTGACTGATATATCTTTGTCTCCCCTACTGTTAACTGCAGTGTTTTGTGTGACCAGTGATCATTCCATCATTGTTTTTAAGTGGTGTTTGTTACAAATAATCAGAAGTGCATCTAATCTCTGTTACCATGTAGAAAGTCACCAACTTTTGACATTTTTCAGCTTTTTTATCATTCTGTCGTCCCTGAAAAGAAAATTATCCAAATCTACTTCTTCTTATAAGCTGTCTGCATAAATGATCATGTTAAAAGTGTCATACAAAATGTTTTTATACTATACTACAAGCAGCTGCACTATTCATGTCGTCAAACTGTGTGTTAACCACTGTTCTTTGGAATGATGCATTAAAGAAGGAGCACTTTACCATGAAAACCAGGAGAGTATTTAGAGGGAAAATGGCCTTATTTTATCTTCTCTTTTAATATATCACAAACTATACAGTCTTGTGTTCAACGCCAAGTGTCTTGTGCATCCAACATAATGTATGGCACGAGTCTGACGTATTATACTGTGTGTATATGAGTGTGTTCATAACTGTGCCTTTCCATAAATTACCATCCCATCCACAGTTGGTCCCTGTCTCGTGGCAATGGAAGGAAGGCCCTGTTCACACGTGTATTTAAAATTGAATGCCAACTGTGTTTTCCATAGCAGTTTCTGTGAATGCAATGGAATATTTATGTTCAGTATGGCCAAACCACTTTTGAGGAGTAGTGTTGTGAGTAGAGTTTAAACACTCCTCAAGGCTTTGAACAGTTCACTATATTTTGTTAAATCTTCAGTCAAGAAAATCATGGTGGCTTTGGGTTTTAAAAGATGGTGAATGAATTCATGTGTAAATTTGTAAAATGTTTCCTTTTTTCTTTGTCTTACTTAACAAAATGTTCTGACCACTTGTTGCTCCTTTCCTCGGTTCTGCTGAACTAGCACTTCTTCAGATCTATTAAGTTTATTTTTTATTAAGCACTCTTCATTGAGTGCAGACACAAGAACACTGACAAGTTCACACAAACATACAAATGTAAACTTTGCAACTAACTAATTAAATAATTAATATATATATATATAAAACACTGATTTGTTTAATGCAGAAAAGAAAACAAAGTAGTTTGAAACTGATTAACATAGTTAATGGAGCCCAGCAATATCTGTCCATTAAATAATTGTTGATCAGTGTCTTGCTGCAAATTCTAAAGTTTTAGTTAAACACAAAAAAGAGTTGCCTTCTGTTGTTCATGTCTTTTGATTCTGACAGTTAAATACAATGGGGATTCGGACAGTTTTGTCCTACTTTCAACTTTGCCTGGTGCAAGGTAGAATCCATAAAGGTTTATGCTGCTGCATCATACCTCAACAATTCTGGGTTTGAATCCTGGCCTGGACACAATCTGCATGGAGTTTGCACGTTCTACTCCCACATTCCTGTATGTTCAGTTACAGTAACTGGCAGCTTAGTGTGAGTGTGCCCTGTGAAGGACGGCCGCTCTGTTCTGGGTTCTTTCCTGTATTGCACCCTAGGCTGCTGGAACAAACACCCGATCCTTGTGACCCTGAACTGTACAAGTGGGTTTGTAAGTGGATGGAAGGACCGATTTATGCATTTATTTTTATTAACATTTTGATGAACTTTGTTCCTCTGACCCTTTTGCTTGAAAAAAACATATGCAATGTGAACAGTCCACAATACATGAAAAAATCAATTGTGAACAAATTTTGTCTAAACAGTTTGGAGAAGTATGGTGTGAACAGGGCCAAGAATTAAATCAAACAAAAGAGAAAATGATGTAGTTGGGCAGGGATGTGTGCCACACTTCTCTGCTTTTTTCCACAACTTCCATGTCTGTGTATGATATCCTGTTTATGAGTATAAGATACAAGTATAAATAAGACAAAGTAGATAAATAATCATGACCATCATCTTTTCATTTTTGGCATTCTCCACTAAAGAAACAATCACACGAACGTTGTCCAAGATTGCTTTGAAAAAAAGATAATGGAAAAATACCTGATTATCTGAATGGAAATTTGTTTTTGCCATTGTAAGAAAATAGTGAATTCTTGCCAAGTTAATATTGTTAAATGGTGTGCCTAAAAAGTCTATTAGCACAAAGTTAACTGTGGATTGTTTTGTATTGTATGTGTTGTTCTTTCATTTGTCCATCAAATTAAAAAATTTTTCAGATTTTTTAATTTGCTTTTGATCTTTGCCGTTTTTATTCATTTGTCTTGTGGAAGCCAGCATAATTTATTCAGTGTGCATCACAGAAGATTTTATGTGCCAGGACGTGCTTAGATTAGGTCTGACTAAAACTGACTTTTTAAAATACATTGTTAGCTTGAGCATGTGGTTGCTTATATGTGCTCTAAAGTTGTCCAATGAGGTGGAATAAAAGGCGTACATAGTACTTTGGGAAAGCAACAAAATGTCAGCTTCTCTATAAATTGGCAGCCAAAACATTTCTGATGTTACCAAGCACTTAATTGTAGTGTTGTGCTCAAATAGCACCAGACGTCACTGTGTCACAAGGCCCCTGTCCAGCATGAAGTGTCAGTCAAGTACTGTTAGAAGTTGCACAGTGGTTAGAATTGCTGCCCCAAGGACCCAGCTTACTAAGTTTGAGCTCTGAGTCCAGGTGTGGTTCATGTGGAGTTTGCATGTTCTCCTCATATTTGCATGGACTTTGTTTTGATTTTTCATTTGCATCACTAAAAAAGGCAAGTTATGTTAATGTGGTGCAATAAATTGGCCCTGAGCGATGGTGAGTAGGGGCTGAAATGGACTGGTTCAGTGTCCAGAACTGGTGTCCTGCCTTGTGCCTCATGCTGCAGGGGTTGGCTCCAGCCCAGTGACTATGAATTGGAGAAATTATGTTTTTTATATTTATCAAAACATCTAAAGTCTCTTTATATCCCAAGAACAAACAAAATCTTCTTTTAATCGATTATTGAGTGCCTGTACACTTCTGAAAAAGCGGGTTTGAAAATACAATGTCAATAAAAATCCCTGTTCATGAACAAGAAGATAACTTGAATTTTTTACTGTTAAATAAAAACTTGTTATTTGTTTATATATTCTGATATGGTCAGTTTTTATGAGTATTGGTTAGAATTCCCTTTTCTAGGTAAGTACTGTATTGCAATTGTCTTTGAGTGAAAAAAACAATTATTAAAAAAAAATGGAATATTTAAAAACGCAGATGTTGTATATACATCCCCTATGATTTGTATATTAATGATAAAAACAAATTATGGCACTGTGCAGTAAAAATAAGTCATCAGTTAACAAAGACAAATTAAAGGGACAGCACACATGCGATGTTGAATGTGTATGTTTGTGTGAGGCTTTATGCTAAACTTCCATGTTGGTTTGGTGCTCCTCCAGTCAGCTGCTGATGAGGCTCTGCAGACAGCGCTTGACATTATCAAGTGACAATTGGGACAGTTCTGCTCATCACTAATCATCTTCGTTATCCAATCAAAATACAGTCCCACCATAACAAGCAAGACTTCATCCTCTCAAGGTAAGAAAAATGACTTCATTTTGATTAATTAATTTATTAATTCACTTTTGCATTGCACTGTATTACCTTAAATTTGTAGGTTGATATTTAGCATCAAGAGGACAATTTGTGATGCCTGGTCCACCTAATAATTATTTTTTAAAGAGAGGGGACAAAGCAATAGCCCTGCAATACGAAGTTTCCCTAAAGCTGTCACTGTTTTCTTTTGTTCTTTATTTCGCCTTATAAAATTTCTCATATTAGGAATTTGTTAGTTTTCGCATACCCCTTGGGGTCAGAGCGCAGGGTCAGCCATTGTTCAGCGCCCCTGGAGCAATTGAAGGTTAAGGGCCTCGCTCAAGGATCTCTTTTGGCAGTGACAGGGATTCGAACCGGCAACCTTCGGGATACCAGCACAGATCCTGTCGTTTAATAAACAAACAAAAAACAAAAAAAATTACATAAACACTAAAACAAATAAGTTAAAGGAACCAATTAGCAGATAAACAATTAACAGAAAAACAGTGAAAATGAAAAATTAATAAGTTGATACCAGAGTTGCTCATATACAGTTAAAGCAATCTTGATTTAAATATTTGGGTTGATGATGCTGACCTCATTTCAATTGGCAGAGTTTTCCATAGTTTTGGTGCTAGAACTACAAAGGCACGATCACCCTTAGTCTTCATCTTAGACTTTGGCACAACCAACAATTGCTGTTGAGAGAAACGAAGGGAGCAGACTGGTGTATACGGGACCAGCAACTCGGCCAGACAGGATGGGGCAGCACCATTCAGTGACTTAAAAAGCAAGGCCAGAATTGGGGTAATGGACACAACTTTCTGAGAACCAGTAAGAAAACATGCAGCAGCATTCTGAATCATCTGCAGCCTAGAAAGATGGGATTTACTGATTCCAGAATAAAGTGAATTACAATAGTCGAGGTGCGATATAATAAAAGCATGGCTAACCTTCTTCAAATCTGTGTGCCTGACTCTAGGAAGCAGTCTAAGCTGGAAAAAGAAGCTCTTGACAATGGACGAGATCTGTTTATTAAAATAAAGATTGGAATGAAGGATAACCCCAAGATTTTTGACGTGGGGTTTGCAAAACTCAGCTAAAGAGCCGAGTGCATCAGAAGCCATTGGTCCAAATACAATAACCTCAGTCTTACTCTGATTGAGATTCAAAGAGTTTACGGCCGTCCAATGTTTGACCTCATCTGACCTACTCAAAGCATCATGATGCTCCAACAGTGATGGACTAAAAGCCAGAAGTCTACGTGACCATCATCATCAAGTCCTTCCGTGAGAACCCTAAATACAAAGAGGACTGTTTCATTTATGTTAGGTAGAATGCCCAGAGGGGACTGGGTGGTCTCGTGGCCTGGAATCCCTACAGATTTTATTTTTTCTCCAGCCGTCTGGAGTTTTTTTTTTTGTTTTTTCTGTCCACCCTGGCCATTGGACCTTACTCTTATTCGATGTTAATTAATGTTGACTTATCTTATTTTCTTACTGTCTTTTACTTTTCTATTCTTCATTATGTAAAGCACTTTGAGTTACTTTTTGTATGAAAATGTGCTATATAGATAAATGTTGTTGTTGTTGTTCATTTAGCATTGCATAAGGGAGGCTGCTCATACGTGTTCTGTAGTCATTTAGTTTTCTAAACTTTTTTCATTGCATTTGTCGCAGAAAAATTCTGACTTTAGATTTCACAATGGAAATATTAATATATCCTTTATTCTTTCAAATAGCTTCCTTATCTTTAAATAGAAAACCTGAAGTAACCCACACAGCAGGGCAGTGAAGAATTGTGTCAGCGTCCACATCTGATACGTTTACTTTGTCTTCTAACTTGAATCATTTAGGTCCATCCTTAAATATTGGTGGTTAAACAAAGACGTATGTGGTTCCATATATGGCAATAACAGTTTATCATTATAACCCATGACAGGAAATAGGTGCCATAAAAGGACACATTGAAAGTTTAACAGGTGTTTCACTTATAGTATAATATAAATATGTTAACTTATATAAAAGTAAATCATAATAAAATTCATAATAAAACCCAAATACTGTGACAGCTGCCTTAATGGCATGGATGTAAGCAAGTACGAGTATATGCCATCCCCACCCCCCTCCCCCCCACAATAGACAGACAATGCAAGGCACTATATGACGTATAATGGAAGGTGCTATGTATGGATATGAAACATTTTTCTCCCGCTCCCCATCCCGTTCTGTTCACTGAACCTTCCCTATTGGCTGTCCTTTTGCCCATAAAAATGACTCTTTCTAGCAGTAAAATATCTACTCCACAATGCCAACCATAAAACACATGTGCAACAGCATCCTTCACAGTTAATAATGGGAAACAGGAAAAAGAAAACTTATATTTAATAGAAATGTAAAAGTTTCACTTCAAGTTCTTTCCTAAAAAGGCTTAACACGTTTATGTTCGAAGTGCTCAGAAATATGAACTCCATTCTACATACCAAATCTAGAGGGTCACAGTGGCATCCGCTCTCACTAGCTGTATAACACCCTGGGACTTCTCCCGCTCAGCTTAGAACCACAAGCCCTGCAGAGGGGGTGACGCTCTAGCTTAGAATATTACTGGCACACATGTGCCTTCTGCTCAGGGCTTACAGGGCCTGTAAAAAGTATTCACCCTCTTTTTTGCCATTAGACTAAATTCCATGTTTTAACACTGCACATTATTAAAAGCACACAATCCCCATCATGAAGCATAGTGGTGGCAGCATCAGGCTGTGGGGATGCGTCTCTGTAGCGGGCCTTGGAAGGTTGGAAGGTTAGAGGAGTAAATAAATGTAGCAAAATACAGGGAAATCTTGGAGGAAAATCTGATGCATTTTGTAAGAAACCTGCACCTTGTAAGAAGATTTGTTTTCCAGACAACAACCCCAAGCAAAAAGCTAAAACTACAATGGAATGGCTTTAAAACAATAATGTCAATGTCTTGGAGTGGCCATATCAGAGTCCAGATCTCAATTCAACTGCAATTTGTAAAAGGCTGGTGACTCAAGGCTGTCATAGCTTCCCTAAGGTGCATCTACTAAATACTGACTTAAAGGTGATGAATGCTTATGTGATCAGTTATTTTGTGTCTTATATTTGTAAATACATTAATTTAGACCACTTTATAGAGCTGTTTTTTCACTTTGAGAGTAAAGCGTCATTTTCAGTTGATCAGAGTCAGAAAAAAACAATAAGATCTATTTTTGTTCAATTTTGTATAGTTGTGAAATGTGAAAACTTCCAAGGGGGTGAATACTTTTATTGGTACTGTATTTAACATTCACTCCCTTAGGAAGACAAGTAATATTACTAAAGACTTTGTCCGTCCTACAATACATGACCATTAGCACTTGCACAAACAGACTCATATTTTATACTAAACAGCTGCTCATACTTACGATTGTATGGTTTTATTTTGAATGTACTGTATGTACTCCATATGTTGCTTTAAATGTAATGTCTTGCATTCCATGTCTGTTGTTGTACTATATATACTACTGCCCCATGTCTAACAGAGACATCCTAGTTAAAGAATGACATTGTATTGCGTAGACAAGACAGTAAAGTTAAACTTGAACTTGGCTTCCTCCAGTTCATTAACCACTGGACCACTCTCTTTGATTCAATATCTGCTGCATTGTATTCTGTCATTTTGTTGTTGTGAAACACAGTGACATTGACAACCATCTTCTGGACAAGAAAGTAGCTCAACATTTCACCTATTCTACATGGCCACAGCTTTTGGGCCCTGATCATTTTCAAGGGAATGCAAAAAACAGAGAAGGGCTAAAAGCGCCCTTCCTGGAACTTGAATAAGAACAATATTAAATGTAAATGTAAAGTAAACCTACAAAATAGCCTCTGCTTCAGTTGCAAGAAGTGAATGCGATGGCTGTACACAAGCGACTCTCTCTGCTACAGAATGTGCTGTTTGGACTGAAACCAGAAAATGTGACACTTCTCACAAGGGATTTTGTGGACATTGTTGAATTAACTTAGTTTGAGTTACTGCATTACATGAAAACAACCAGCAGATGGCGACAGATCACCACACAATAGACCAGCTCTGAAAGGCCTAGCTAGAACAGGCTGCTGGGCGATGTGTGACCCCCGAGAATCAGCTAAAAACAGCTGTATTTAAAAATGTAAAGGCAACATTTCACTAACAAGCATCTGATGCACACAAGCCAAGCAGAATCCGTTTTAATTCCCCAAACTGTGCCTGAACATCACTCATAATATGCAGTTAGATTCCTGCTACTCTAATTGTTCATTTCACGTTCAGTTGTTTTTTAACACAACTGGAAGTGTGCCTTGTCTTGATTTCCTGGCACAGTTTTTAATATATTCCATATGCACATTTACTAGTCTTTGGAATTACTTTAAGACTCTGGTAGAAGCTGATTCTGATTATGCCAGCAATGCTATATGTAACACCTGAGATATTCTTAATGTAAATGGGAGTCCAGATGGCAAGAGGTTGCCAGCGACAAGGACACCACCAGCCCTGAACTAACCCACAGTGAGAGACAGAGTGAATATATCACTGGGTACTGGTGCGTTGCCAGTGTGAGAAGGCAGGGACTGGCAAATCCTCTCAGGCCTAGAGGCACTAAATGGACAATAAGTAGTGGGGTGGATAATGGATGGATGGAAGTAGTGGGGCCATTGTAGGAACAACAGAGAGAGTAGAGTGCCTGGCTGGAAGCAGACGCCATGCAGGGTCCAGAGCTGTCTGACCATCTGTTTGGACACATAGGCCACAAGACCTCCTGGCCAACAGATAGTAGACGGTATTAGTTTGAGTATTTTTGAATGTGGATTAAAAACTTAGTGTGACTGTGTGGGTTGGCTCCATGCTCCAACTCTGACTCTGGGAGCCTCTTGAACCTGACACTGTTGTTAATGTAACCGGATGAGGTTAGCAGATGAGAACACACACAGATACACAGCAAGGGAAAGGTGTAATGGGGCTCAGTGATTTTATTAAAAACAATTCAAAAATCAAAGTGTCCAAAAAGTGCAATGCTCAAATTCAATAAATAAACCTTAAAAAAAAAGTTTAAAATCAGTCAATAAAATATTTCTTTAAAAACGAGTTTAAAACAATGCAGAAGTCTCCTTTAAAATTCAGCCCCCTGGTGTTTCCCTTTAAAACCGACACCTCCCTGGCTTATCCTACTCGGACCTCACAGCTCAGAGAACAGGCGCAGACACCCTTCAGTCCTGGCCCGTGTCCCTGCTGCCCAATCCATGGCATTCCACTGGGAGCCACCAGACCCTGCTCTGCGCCACGCTCACCGCTGCCTTTCCAGGCGCCACCCAGCAAAAGCATGCCATTCTCCCACCACTGCTGACTGCTGACTCCACCCGGTGAGAAGACACTCCTGAGCGTGATGATCACTCCTGAGCTCCCAAGCCACTCAACAGGAGTGATCCTTGAGCCCCCTCCTGAGCGATGGCCATGCGCTACTCCCTGGGGCTCCATTTCCGTCCCACTGCTTCTCTAGCTAAACACTAGCTCACTCTTACTCCTGCCTTTCTTCCTCCTTACATTAACTTCCATTCTTTCTCCTCTCTTGGTTCTCCCCTTGTTTTTTTACTCCTTGATCTCTCTTGCACTCCCCTTTTATATGCTGGGGCACAGTTGCAGGTGCAATCGCCTGATTGCCACCCTGGGCTGATAATGAGACAATCAGACCACCCACACATGCCAGCAAGGCAACGCATGGACAGCTGTCTGCCTCGTACCAACATGGTGACAAGCCATCATCTCAGCAGATCGCTCGCACCTGCTCCACTCCCTAGCATGAGCGCATCCAATTATTTATTTATTTAAAATGGCCATTTTTTGTCAGCCACGGATCCTCTATACCCACATGTACAGTTTCATAACACTAAAGTAAACCAAAGTCAACAGTCAGGAGCAATAAATCAACAAACCAGAAAACAAATTCATAAAACCCACTTAAACGTCTGCATGAGTGTCCACAATCTTGGACAACCAGGAAGTGCATGACGTTGACATTTATGATGTGATATTATGTTAGTGAACTCATAACTCAAAATAAAGTGGGAGCAACTGTAAACAAAACTGTAAACACCTAACAATAATAGTATGTTTTTCAAAGTAGAGAACCTTCTAGTAAACAAATTTTCTTCTTGGCAAGCCTTTTACAAAAGTTCAGATTTATTAGCATCTTTATTTTTAATTATACTGTGTCACAAAGCTATGTACATTGGGTGCTGCCTTTTCTCATTTAGTTGCTACGTAGAAGTCATGGCTGCTAATGGCTGTGCCCCTGGAAGTTGCAGGCAATGTCATCATTGATCACACAAGATAATAATCATTGTGGTTGATACCTAAAAATCTTTTCTTGTATGATATTTTGAGTTTTCTTTTGATTATGACATTGTCTGTTTTTTTTTTTAACTTTGATTTTTGCTTAACCCTCTCTTCTTTGATGCATGTTGTTGGGTTTGCTTTGTTCCTTCTTTCTCATGCGTGATTTCAGTCTCTTTATTTCTTAGCCCTCCCTGCCTCAATTTGCTCCTAGTGGTGTCAGAACATTCGGTGTGCCAGGAATACTTCTTCTTCTTCTTCTTCTTCTCTCGGCTGCTCCCATTAGGTGTTGCCACAGCAGATCATCTTCTTCCATATCTTTTCGTCCTCTACATCTTGTTCTGTTACACCCATCACCTGCATGTCCTCTCTCACGACATCCATAAACCTTCATTTAGGCTTTCCTCTTTTCCTCTTCCCCGGCAGCTCTATCCTTAGCATCCTTCTCTCAATATACCCAGCATCTCTCCTTTGTACATGTCCAAACCAATGCAATCTCGCCTCTCTGACTTTGTCTTCCAACCGTCCAACTTCAGCTGACTCTCTAATGTACTCATTTCTAATCCTGTCATCGTCACACTCAATAAAAATCTTAACATCTTTAACTCTGCCACCTCCAGCTCTGTCTCCTGCTTTTTGGTCAGTGCCACCGTCTCCAACCCATATAACATAGCTGGTCTCACTACGGTCCTGTAGATCTTCCTACCTGTTTGTCAGAAATTACTCCTGACACTCTTTTCCACCAATTCCACCCTGCCAGCACTCTCTTCTTCACCTCTCTTCCACAATCCACATTACTCTGTACTGTTGATCCCAAGTACTTAAACTCATCCACCTTTGCCAACTCTACTCCCTGCATCCTCACCATTCCACTGACCTCCCTCTCATTTACACACATGTATTCTGTCTTGTTCCTACTGACCTTCATTCCTCACCTCTCTAGAGCATATTTCCACCTCTCCAGGGTCTCCTCAACCTGCTCTCTACTCTCACTACAGATCACAATGTCATCAGCAAACATCATAGTCCACGGGCACTCCTGTCTAATCCCGTCTGTCAGCCTATCCATCATCATTGTAAATAAGAAAGGGCTCAGAGCCGATCACTGATGTAATCCCACCTCCACCTTGAATGCAACCGTCACTCCTACTGCAGACCTCACCACGGTCACACTTCCCTCGTACATATCCTGTAAGAATCTCACATACTTGTCTGCCACTCCAGACTTCATTATTTTTAGTTAATCAAGTTGTTGCTCGGGCAAAACAGAAACCCAACAAAATCAGATGAAAATGCTGGTTAACAGCTTCTCCTTCACTCTCGATAACGATTTTCCTAAAAGTAGTTTAAACAAATCACAAAACGCTCATGTGGCTCAGTAGCTCCTTGTTTTTTTTTATTTCAGTTTTGTTTGATTTGTTTATTACATATGCTTCAAATCAGCCCGTACCTTTGCCTTCTTTCTTTCAATTGTCCATAAAACAGTTGGCAAGTCACAGCCCATAAAGCTTTGGGCCATGCATCATTACACACTTACCTTTCAAAGCCAGCATAAATAAATACTTGTTATTTTTCCTATTTGAATTTTTATTGCTACACGAATAGGCATTTTTATAGTTCATTATAAACTAGCTGGCCTATATTGCATGTATTCTTGATGCCAAGTTGAATTTTTTTTGGACCACTCTTGGAGCTTCTGACACCCAACATTGACACACACAGTGCCAACTCTGTGACTTCACACCAAACTGGGCTACTTGAAACTCAAGGAGCTCACCAGCTTTACTTAATGGAATACTATTCATGATGGCCATTAAGTGAACACTCAGTTTGCACAGTACAGTCTCTTTCTATCAAACAGCTGGCTCAAGGCCTTAACATAAATGACTAGGTGGAGACTGTTTTATATTTTTAATGGTATCACTTAATCACAGCAACATTTTGACTGGTGTCATTATTTGAACTAGAAGTGAAAACTTCAATAAATATTTAACAAAATGTTGAAGGAAAATGCTAAATGGAACATATATGAGACCCAGAGATGAAGAGACACACTGTTAAACCTGTGAGATATGATCAGATGTAACCAGACTGTAAAAGTAGTGATATCTAACAGATAATGACGAGTCACTTGGATTCCAAGGTACACCTCCATCCATCCATCCATAATCCAACTCGCTATATCCTACCTACAGGGTCATGGGGGTCTGCTGGAGCCAATCCTAGCCAACACAGGGTGCAAGGCAGGAAACAAACCCTGGGAAGGGCGTGCAAACACCCACACACCACGCACACACTAGGGACAATTTAGGATCGCCAATGCACCTAACCTGCATGTCTTTGGACTGTGGGAGGAAACCGGAGCACCCGGAGGAAACCCACACAGACACGGGGAGAACATCCAAACTCCACGAAGGGAGGACCCAGTAAGTGAACCCAGGTCTCCTAACTGCAAGGCAGCAGCTCTACCCACTACGCCACGGTGCTGCCCCCAAGGTACACCTTTAAGTTTGTATTTCAGCTTTTACTTTTAACTGATTTCCTGCCCTAATAAGTCTATTATTTCCCAGTTCTGACCTGGTGTCAATCCAGAAATTATAAACTACATGTCTCTGGGAAGCACAGGCGCAGCTGCTTCCACAGGTGTAAAGTGGACAAGGGGTTTGGGAGTGGCAGGAGCAATGCTAGAGAAAAGGTATAATGGTAAAAACAAGTAAATACTGTTGCTCAAGGCTACTAAAGCTACATATAAATTGCAGGTATAGTATATGTGACTCAGTTCTGGTTTTTGCCATGTAGAATTTGAATCCCAGACACAGACAGACATGGACTCAGAATGTCCAAAAGCACACACGTTTATTTCTTCTTAATTCCTGCAAACAGTACAGTGCACCAAACAGCCACACTAACGCAGTTCCCTTTCTTCTGCCACCTCTACTCCTTTCCTCCTAAGCTTCATCCACCTTCCACCCGACTCTGGCCTCCCAAATGGAGTGAGGCGGCCTCCTTTATACTGCACCCAGAAGTGCTCCAGGTGTCTTCCAATTGACATCCGGCAGCACTTCTGGGTGTGACAGAACTGCTGCATACCCAGACTCCAGAGCTCTCCAGGCGCTCCCTGGTGGTGGCCATGGACCGCCACCAGGTTAAGCTTCCGAGCTCCAATTCCGTGACCCTGATGTAAACCAAGGGGCTGCCCTCTCATGTCCCGGGGGAGGTACTGCTGGTAGTATGTCCATTCCCCCAGTCTTCTCTTCAAAAGGGCATCCCGTATGGGCAAGATCCTTGGCCATCCATCATAAGCTCATATCTGATTTTTTTGTTTGACTGATGAATTTTGCAAGCTATTCAGATATGACTGTGAACCTATAGCTATCTATCCTGAATCGTTACAACTGATAAAAAATAAATTAATTGGACAAGTGCGACCTAATAGACCAATAAGAATACCAGCTGCATACAGAATTTTGAATCATTGACAGAATTGGTCAGCTCGTGATGGCCAAGTGTGCAGAAATGATTTCATATGAAAATGGAGCCACCTGGCAAAAAACACAAAGTACAATTAGGCCGATGGACTTTCTTTTCAATTTTACATTTCACATTCGTTTATAAAGATCAATTCTGTGTCACATGACTAAAAAGTAGATTACTGCTTAACAGCAGCAAAATAAGTGTTTCAAAGGATAACTTTCTATTTAACCCACCAGCATAACAGGTAGATATTACAAATACAAAGAGGACTATTTCATTTATGTGAGGTAGAATGTCCAGAGGGGACTGGGCGGTCTCATGGTCTGGGATCACTGCAGATTTTATTTTTGTCTCCAGCTGTCTGGAGTTTTTTTTTTGTTTTTTCTGTCCACCCTGGCCATCGGACCTTAATCTTATTCTATGTAAATTAATGTTGACTTATTTTATTTTCTTACTGTGTCTTCTATTTTTCTATTCTTCATTATGTAAAGCAATTTGAGCTACATTTTTTGTATGAAAATGTGCTATATAAATAAATGTTGTTGTTGTTGTTGTTGATGACTGTGGTGGTAACAACATATTAATAATTTTACCATGCAGCTCCATAAACATATAGATTAAATTGAGATCCATGAAATAAAATGTATGCCTAACAGAATAACAAAACTCAATGAAAATGAAATCTAATGATTATCTTTAAACATTTAATCATAATTCCTGTTTACTGTATCCTTGTCCATGTATGCAAAGAATTCAATATTACCATTCAGTCAATGCATGATTTTAGATCTTTTTCAGCGAAACACCAACTTCAAAGAGGCTGTTAGTGTGATTGTGAACAGTGGAATTAGTGAACAATATCTGCAGAGTTTTAATGTAAGCTTTCATTTCAGTACATTTGAGAGGTGCTTATACTTTGAATTAAATCAGAGTTTATCTACATGCCTACAGCTGCAGTCCTATTGCTTTGTTGATCATTTACATTTATTTTACTGTGCCTGTCTCTCATAAGCTATGCCAGTCTGAGGATTATTATTACTTTTATTGTTGTTGTTAGTGCTGGATTATTGTCATGTCTCATCCAGGGTTCTTCTCCTGGCTGGGGTTTAAATTTATGTTTTGCATCTCTTTTGTTTATTTTTGATTATTTTATTTATGTTGGTTTGCTGCTGGATGAGGTGTTGGCGAGGCCAGTAAGGAGCGCTTACTCTGTGATCTGAATGTGCATCCCAATGCCTCAGTGAAGTGATGGTGACACTGTGCTGTAAAAATGGCACAGACCTTCAAAAGAGATGTAAAAGCGAGGTCCTGACTTGCGGTGAACATAGAAGATCCCTGGACATCTTTCATAAAGAGCAGGGTGTATCCCATTGTCTAGGCTAAATTGCCTTTCATGGCCTAGTCATTCTGGACCCCTAATCTAGCCCTGTCTCTAATTGGCTATCTCTCTCACCACTTTACCACCTCATGTGTGGCGAGCGTAGTGGTGCAAGAATGACTGCTTTCGTATCATCCAGGTGGATACCACACATTAGTGGTGGTTGAAGTAGCTCCCCCCTCACTATGAAAAGTGCTTTGAGTAGTGAGAAAAGCACAATATAAATGAAAAGAATTATTATTATTATTATTATTTGGTTTTGGTTTTATCCATGTATATAATTTGCCTCTTCTGTGTTCTGTGCATTTTGCCAATCACTTCCAGAAGCTTCCCTTGCCCTATAAATCCAAAGGGTCTTCCACAATTTCTGGTGGTTCATTTCAAACTGGCCTGGGAGTGGTGAGTTTACTTGTGCCTTTTTCTGGGCTTTTGTGAATTTTCCTGGAGTTGTAACCTTTTGCTCTGTGTTTGGATTCTGTTTTGGAACCCATATCTAGCAGGGGTTTCGCAGTATACCCCTCCTCTAGTTGGTATTATCTGGGAGTGTTTAGAGCCATGTGCTTTGGATCTCGAACTTCACAATAATTATTTGTCAAGCTATAGCCTATCATTGTTTGCCTAACAATGTTCATGACAAGTGGGCGCCTATGGCTATATATAGGAATAAATGTTATTTCTGTTTCTTGCCTTTTCAGATTCTTTTAATATATATTTTTGTACATTTTACGTATTTGCACTCACTTTGCGATCACAAATTTATACAATTTTCTCATACCTGCTGAATTGTTCTGCAATGGGTGACTTTTGTCAGAGAGCTCTGGTATCTCAAACACCACAGTGTGTGCCTTACCTCTGGGCAGCCTTCAAACTTCAGAGTATTGTAAGAGCTACTCTGCCAAATGAGTATCACAGCACAAATGGTGCAAATTGAACTGAAACCTATACATATTTCGATTATGCCATATATTGCTGTGCAGCATTGTACAATATTTTTAATCTACCCCTCAAATTTGCATGTCACTTCCAGACAGAGCCTATTCACATATTTGCAGGTCAAGGAAGTGGTTAGATTTCTGTCCATTTGCTAAGAGCGGCCATTTCTTTTTCCAGTGTGATCTCCGTCTGGTTTACTGTAACCCACATAACAACAGCAAGGAAACTGCTAGTCATTTACATCCATCTAATCAGTTTTAAGGTTATCCTCTGAAATTACAAAACAGGCATTCAATTTCACATTCATTAATAACAGGTCAAAAAAAAAACTGTTACCCTTAAAAATTTAAAAGATGACAAATATTTTCTTCTGGACTGTAAGGATTTAGCATTTTTGCGAATGATGAAGAAAGTTTTTTTTTTAATGGAGGAATTTTGTATGCTTATTTTGTACAGTTCCTGTTTTATGACATCAGTGGCTAACTTTAAAACTAATTAATGACTGGCAACTTTTAATGAAAGACAATGCTGTTGTAGTTTCAGGAGAAGCAGAAACCCAATGAAATCAGATTCGCCTCTGAGTGTCAGGTCAGAAACAAAGAATTACATGTTAGCTGCCCTCACAAAATCCCACAGCTAGAGAATCAAACAATTAATTGTATTTTAAGCAGCAGATACAAACCACACTGAAAATAGAGAGGTTAGACACATCGTGTCTCGGCTATATAGCCTTGAAATGTTGTGTTTTTAAGCAGCTCCTTTTCAATTTTTTTCTTTACCTTTTTCACGTTTTGCAGGCCTCTTCAATGACGATGCCACTTAAGTGTTTATATATTTGTATACCTTGTGTGCTCTTGTATGCTATATAAAGTGCCTAGAGGTCACTGTTTCTAGCTCTATTGGGTCTAAACTGCTCAATTTTGTTGTTCTGGATGCTCATACATTTATAGTTGGCTTTGGCCTGGATTTCTAAAATCTGTATCTGTTAAATCTTCTTTGAGATTTTCCTGTAAAGATTGCTCCATGAAATGCACCATCGTTGGGCCTTCCGCTCTCAGGGGCACGCCAATGCACTTTGATTTTCTGCGGGTGTACACCTTAATTGTATTTGTCACGCTACAGGACGTTTCACTCATCCAAGTGATAATCCCAACGTCTGTCATCCCAGACAGTGGGAGTCTGAGCAGGCCTTCTCTTTCCACAGCTGGAAACTACTCTCATTACTCCAGTTGATTAATTGACTTTTCATTTAAAACGTTCATTTCTGTGCCTGCGCATTACACTTGTAAGCTCACTATTGCTTATTACTTTGGTTTCTTTATGATTTTATTTATTGCTTAATATTTAATTTTTAAACCATATGCTGCACACAGAGAACTTTTAAGAGTATTTAAGAGAATTAATGCCAATTTGGGCAGCATGGTGGCACCATGGTTAGTGCTTCCAGCATCCTGGATTCACAGGCTGTGACTGATCTTTTTATGTCTCCGAGTGTTGTGCTTTTCCTCCCACATCCCTAAAGATGAGCATGTTGGGTTCCATGGTGATTCCTACTTGGTTCTGTGAGTGAGTGGGCATTGCAATGGGCAGTGAGCTGCCCTGTACTGCTGGGATAGACGATTGCCCACCATGCCCCAGACTTGGATTAACCACATTCAAGAATGTTATGCTAATTTTCATCAAAATGGAACACCCTTTTCCCATTTTGTTATGGAATATAGCTCAGGTTTCTTATATTTGAACAAGATAAGATGATGTGGTAGCAGTGTGGTAGCAAGTTATCACAACAGACTGTTCATTATGCTGTAATGATCCACCAGGCTTTATTTGAACAAGGTCCACTGTCTAACTTCAGTCCCCCTACTGTGTAGTTAAAGGTTCTGGCCACCCAAGACCATAAATTGGATTTGGGAAGTGATCATAATGTCACTTAGCTTCATTTGATTCGCTGTTTCAATCCCATAGGAATCTAAACCTATTTGGTCTGTGAGGGATGGCCAGCAACCTTACACAACTGGAACTCCCTCAATAAGGAAGAACCACTGAAGATGGCATACACAGAACAGTATTGTCTCCAGACTGCCAGATGGCATCCCCCCCACCCAGTTTGTGGCAGCACCATGAATTCTCAAAAGGTGCCATGGGACTTGGAGTTGTTCTACTCAGGTTTTGTGTGTGCCGCGAGCAGGTCTTGCAGGGCCTGAGGAGCCCTTCCTTGTTGGGCTCCAGCCTTACCCATAAGTGCTCCTGGGCCAAACCATCGGGACACTGGAGGTACTATTTAAAAGAATCTGCCTGTCTCAACTTGGGGAGCCAGAGGCAGGAGGAAGGATGAAGTTTGCTGGGAGGAGCGGAGGAGGCACTGACAGAGAAAGAAAGAGAAGACAGAGAGAGTTGCAAAGCAGTGTTGTGTGCTATTGTGCTCCTGTACTGTGCATTTGGTACTGTGGGAAATGCTTATGTGTAGCGTGTCACACCAATAAATCCTCTTGTTTATTTTGGACTTGTGTCCGAGCCTGTCTGTGTTGGGTGCTTGGGGAACTGAGGTTGCCCCTACAATCCAAGTCTTTTTTCTTTCTTAAAGGTCCGTGCTGGTCTGGTTTTGCTTTTGATTTTTTTGAATTTTTATTTTACTCTTTTTAATTCTTCTATCTTTAAAACAGAAAACTGAAGTAGTCACCTCTAAACTCCACAATTAATTCAGACTACCTTTTTGTTCCTGAAAGTCTTGGATCTGCCATTCTTTCACACACCGTATTTTGCCCTTTGCATGTTGTTTTAATATTTGTACATATAGTTTCTTTTATATTTTGGGATATTTCTGCACAGAGGTTTAATTTCTGACATACGTTTAACATTGGGTTTTGAAATTACATTTTTTTTATTGTTATATTTTATTTATTTATGCCACACCATCTTGAATCTCCTTTTGTCAGTGATTGTTATGCAGTTGTTAGCCTTATTTCCAAGTAACGGCAAGCAATTGGATACTTTGTTTTGGTTATGACCTCCTTCTGTCTCTGATTTGTAGTTTCATCTTGTTTTGATTACTTGGTCTGTTTTTCTCCCCTGGTGTTTGGACCCTTTGCTTACCCTGACCACATCTCTTTACTTTTTAATCATCTGCATCTGCATGCTCTTAACAGTAGATTGCAGTTCCACTACACACCAGTAGATGCTGCTGTATAAATCTCAATTCACCCACCTTCAGGTTGCAGTAATGTTCCCCTTTTCTATGTATACTTTGGTTTTATTTTGGGTTGTTATAAATGGAGATTCATTTTGCTTATCATCTTGATTTTTGCTGTTTAAACTATGCCATTGGCATTGATAAAGTCACCACAGTTATGACAATATAAATATAGTGGTGCTCACATTCTCTTTAAAAAAAACAAACTTTGCTCTGTAGTACTACATAGTTAGCCTTATATTCAAATAAGCCCTGGCTGTCATGCTGAATAGAAGAATAAGTTGTATTTTAAAAGTAACCCAAAGAAAAGATGTGGTCAAATAACAGAAATGAGTCGAATACCTGAAGGTCAAAAAACACAGTAATCAAGACAAAATTGAACCATAAGAGCAAAAGATCTAAACCAGAACAATCATCAAGATAAAGGATGAACAATGTCATAGGTTTTGATATGAATCCATGAACTCAAAGGAGGAAATGATCTTGAACGTAAACTTTTATCCTTATTTATCCTTATTTGTCACTGCCTTATGGTTCATGACCTCTGTGGACATGCCAACAACAACCGAGGTGCTGCCCTGACATTGGGAGCTGAAAGTGACGCTGCAGGTAAATAATTAAAATGGTGGCTAAAACAGCCCCAATAAAATTAAAAAAATAAAACAAAATAAAGCCATAAGGTGAGAAACTAATGTCACCACAGGAATCCTTTACGTGGAAATCCCTAATCTGAATGCTAAACCACACAAAAAGAGCACTAAAAGGTATATGAACAACATTAACAACATTAGGTTTTGGTGTTCTGGTTTTGACCTCCCTTCAGTACCTTTTGACTTCAACTACATTTTTCCTCATTTGATTCTGTTGCCCGTTTTCATTTTGACTTTCTGGTATTCCTCTTCGCTAGCCTTTTGGCAATGACTTTCCTGCTTTTTACAATGTCCTGGTGATTTTTCTACACTCACAATAATAAAACCCTGTGTGTCACTATACAGTCCAAGCCTGTCTACACAGGCAGGGGTGATTTATTGTGTTTTCATGAAAAAATAGCTATCCAATAACAGGAAACCTCTCTTTGAGAATTTGGGAATATTTAGAGCAGAGGCTTTCACTATATTGACCTTTCAACCAAAATGAGGCAATCCCCATAGGTCTCAGTATTTAAAGACTCGTCATTATTTTAGCATATCATACAACTGTCAGAGCTGATGCTGAGACATTTCACATTACTCACTTAATCTGTGTTTTAATGCTAGTTATTTTGCCCTTATGAAGCCTTCTCTATCAGTCTTCCTGTTCTTGGCATTTGGTCTGCCCTGAAGTAATTATGTCGTCACATAGTGTAACTCACTTTCAGGGGTCTTCTACCCAAACTAAATTGTTGTTGTTCCCCTGAAGAACTATGCCATTCAAAAAGCATCTGACTAAGGACCGGTGAAATTTGAGCTTAACATCACCCCATAATATTTGTATTTAAATATTCTGGCATGAAAAAAAATGTATCCCTCTCTCTGACTGTCACTGTTTTTGCAAAGTTTGCCACTGAATGTTTTCAGGTCTTTAACCAAAATCTAATATTAAAAGAGGGCACCTTTTTTGTTTAAACATATTTAATGTGAAGAACAAAGGTACCCAACAGCAAGTGGCACTGTGTAAAAAAGTAATTTCATTCTAGTTGAATCAACCTGAAAAGGCAAATCAGCCGAAAAAGGGTGGAGTGCCCTCTCAGGGTTGGGGGTGAGATCCTGCCCCAAGTGGAGGAGTTCAAGTATCTCGGGGTCTTGTTCACGAGTGAGGGTAGAATGGGCCGTGAGACTGACAGGTGGATCGGTGCGGCATCTGCAGTGATGGGGGCTCTGCATCGGTCTGTCGTGGTGAAAAAGGAGCTGAGCCGTGAGGCAAAGCTCTCAATTTACCAGTCGATCTACGTTCCTACCCTCACCTATGGTCATGAGCTATGGGTAGTGACCGAAAGAACGAGATCGTGAATACAAGCGGCTGAAATGAGTTTCCTCCACAGGGTTTCTTTCCCTTAAAGATAGGGTGAGAAGCTCAGTCATCCGGGAGGGGCTCAGAGTAGAGCCGCTGCTCCTCCGCATCGAGAAGAGTCAGATGAGGTGGCTCGGGCATCTGATCAGGATGCCTCCTGGACGCCTCCCTGGTGAGGTGTTCCGGGCACGTCCAACCAGGAGGAGGCCCCGGGGAAGACCCAGGACATGCTGGAGGGACTATGTCTCCCGGCTGGCCTGGGAACGCCTTCGGATTCTCCCGGAAGAGCTGGAAGAAGTGGCTGGGGAGAGGGAAGTCTGGGCCTCTCTGCTTAAGCTGCTACCCCCGCAACCCGACCCCTGATAAGTGGAAGAGGATGGATGGATGGATGGATAAATCAACCTGATTAGAGGTGTGTTAAGAATCACGTGACTGAACACAGCAAGGCATGCTTTGTTTTGTGTTTATATTCGATATTTATAGAGAACAATTAACTTAAGTCAGATGTGGAGAAAGAGCAGAGGACTTGGGTTAAACATATAAAGACATTGTGAGGGCCATGAATACTGGACACTGAGAACCAGACACAGGTCTGGGTAGCAATCTGAACCACCATATGCTTCTCTGTTTACCTATAAAAGCCAGCTCATTTTCTGTTAATATATTCAAATGAAGTGTACAGGTTTTGGAATGGAGCCTTTCAATTGTTCTTAATTTTTATTTTGTCAACTTTAGTCTCTAATAGGCCAGATACATGTGATCCTGCATTGTCACCTAGTGACACAAGTACTATTGACCAAGAGAGAGCTGTTTCTTGTCCATTAATCAATTACTTTATGCTTCTTGGCATCCTTTGTAGTACTAGGGTGTTGTACCATGTTAGTCATTATGGATGCAATAAGAACTCAAGCAAAATGACATCTTTTATTGGCTTACTGAACAGATTACAATATGCAAGCTTTTGAGGTAGCTAAAGCCCCTTCTTCAGGCAAGATGCTGCCTCGAAAGCTTACATACTGTAATCTGCTCAGCTAACCAATAAAATTTGTAATTTTGCTTGACTTCTCATTGGCATCCTTTGAAAAGAGTAGGGTACACCCTGATGTCCTGCTAAATTGCCCACCTTGGCCTGGTCATTCTTGGCCCATGATAATCCCCAATTATGGAGATGGGTGAAGTGGTTCCCCACTGTTTATGTAAAACGCTCTAAGTAGGTTAGAAAAAGGCTATGTAAATGCTATTATTATTATTATCCTTATTATTATTATTAGCTTCATAGCCACGTATCAACTACACAATGATACAGAAGTAGCCATAAAAATCATAAATTCCCATGTAAAGCGAATATTTGAGTTCTTACTCACTGCTCAAATGAACCTAGCAATGGTTAACTTCCGCCTTAATGCATTTTTAAATATTTATTTATGCTTAACCACTCCACTGAAAATAAAACACTGCAGCCATTATCTCCAAAGGCATTGTCAGAAGGTTGTGTGCTAATTCACCAAAGGCCATAGGAAAAGCAAGCAACCCATCCAGTTTCCTTGTAATGATCGCTCTGATAAATTTGTTTGAACGCAGCATTCAGCTTATCTCTTGTTGAATGCTTTTAAAATGTACTTTGCTAAATGTTGAACCTAATTGTGTAACTTTCAGTAAAGAAATAAACAGTGACTTCAGTTCACTGGGTGTAGATTAGGGCACGTTGTTCTTGTCTCTAGTCATCCATGTTGCTCTCTTGGGACTGTCTTCTTCAGTGTTATTAGCCCCCTGAAACACCACAGACATACTCAAACTTTGTCACCTCAAGAGGGCACCAACCACGAGGAGAAAGAGTTTCTTCCATTCTTGTTAAAGTGATGTCAGATAACTTGGACACAGGGTATGAAATACAAACCTAACTGTCTTGTCTTATATTATAAGGCTTGCCTAGCAGTTCTTATTTGGCGAACCCCTGTGCTAAATCTGGCTCTGTCTCAACTCTGCATATGAGTAGAAAAAGGCAGATTAATAAAATATATTTGCACAGAGTACAGTGACATATTAAACGTATACACTTATTACAGAAGTCTGTGAAATTTTCTTTGTGCCTGGAACCATTAGCTTGTTTTAAGTTGTTTGGGCAGGCCAGCTATGTTAAAGGTTAAAAATATTGACCAGCAAATAAAATGTTGTCAAAAAACAAAGCACAGGTCAAAAACAAATAAATCATGCTTATCTTTGACCTTGATTTAAATCCTATTTTTGGCAGAACCAAAGAACAGTACCTAAGGTCAACTGCCAGAAAGCAAAAAAAATAAAAAATAAAAACTAGCAGAGACCTTTCACAGAGTAGCCACAATATCCACAACCTTGGACAGTGAAGTCACAGTAGAGTCGGCTTCTATATCGCCACACTGATGATGTCATCTAATGGGACTTTCAGAGACACACCCCCAACAACTGGCATTTGCATTATTCTAATTGGCATTGTCCATAAAAACAAAATGGTATCTTAGAAAAAATAGCAAAACAAGATGGTACAAAATTACAACTAAAAGAAAATCACTTCAGATAAAAAAATACCGTTATCAATGAAATCCTTGACATTTAAAACATACTTTTACACCAACAGAAACATGCAGAAAAATATATAAAGCATGGAAAAAAATAAGGAGTAATGCCATCACAACACTCGGACACTACGTTATTCTTACCTATACAAACAAATAAAACAAAAACAAATGCGCAGCCTGTGCTGTTCAGTTTCACTTTGGGCTTTGAAGGTTAGAGCCATCTAAAGCAACCCATTGATTGATTTCTTGTGACGCAATTTAATGTGCGTTCCCACTTTGCCACTTAAGAAGACACCCTCGATGACTGCAAAGATACATTAGATACAGAAATTGAACCTGAAGCTCCATGTCCAAAGGAGCATGTGAACCCTCACCTACAGGAATCAAGAAACAGGAAAGGACAGTTACGAGGTAATGACTTTGTCAAGAGACTTTCTATATGATGAATTTTCCCGTGGAGATAACATGACATGCATTTTGGTGCATTTTGATGTGTCTTCTTGTGGAACATGTGCAACATGTCACATTTTTAAAAGATGTACTGCATCTCTAGGGTGATGCGAATGACATTTTACTTTTCAGCAGGCAATTACAAGCATTATGCTTATACAGAAGTGTGAATGAGGCCTTAATGAGCAGCATTTCTTGTTTAAGACCCCAAAAAACCTTCAACCCCCCAAACCTATATGTAAATAATAACCTGTCTGTTTCATTTATCATTAGAACTAACAGAGTCATAATGACAGAGCTAGCCAAAATCAAAACCAAACCATTGCCAGGGCCAATCATCAAAACCAAAATGCTAAAACAAAAATCACAGTCAAAACAAATGAGTATTTGTCATATGTTCTATAGTCTTTAATCTAATACTCGGATAACAAACTGCTGGGTGGCATATAGGCAGAAAGTGATGACTTCTGTGAAGTGACTGGCAATATATGTAGATTCAACCATGCAGTGAAGAACAAAAAATGGCAGCCACCATACAAAAAAATAAGGACATAATGATAAAATTAATAAACATGAAAATTAAAAGTGCAGAAGTTCAAGAACTGGTACACATCAAAGCAGGGAAGTCCAAGATGAAGATTCATAACAGTTGGCCGATGACTCAAAGATAGACAGTCTAGCAGACTGTTATGAAGCTGTAGTAACAATGATTCTGAGAGATCTGGACACAGTATGTGGGCTGGCAGAAATGCAGTCTATGAATTTCAATATTAAGTGTAATAACTTGCACATGGTGTTTGATTTCATGGGATTTCCATGTGCCATGAATAGGACAGAGCTTCTTCCAGACTCACAGGGAAAGGTGTAGGAGCAGTGTGTTTATTAAAATGGCATCAGAGTGGAGAGGCCATTAAGCAAGCTACCAGAAAGATGGGCACTTATCAGGACAATAGAGAATGGCTGTGCTGTTCTGATGTTCACAGTACAAAAAAGACAAAACTTCATAAAAGGAATAACATGCTGGACCCCAAGGATAAACAGGTTGCATTACAAGAAAATTCTAGAAAGAAAGAATTTATATAACCTGGAAGGTCGGAGAACTAAGGGACCTCTAATTGTGGTGTTTAAGTAATTGAAGGAGAAAAAAACAGACTAACATCAGGAATCCAACTGCCACACCACACAAGAGGGGCAAGACTGTGGAAAGCAAATTTAAAATGGAGATGAAGTGCAGCTCTGTATTCAGAAATGAACAACCAATTAAAATGTTATAGTTCATGTTTGCCTGCACTCTTGGCTATGTGTCTCACTACTGCTTAGTTCTGCCCAAATTATTAGTTAAAAAAAGTATATATAGTGGATTCAGATAATATTCAGATATTCAGACCCCTTTACTTTCTGTACACTTTAGATATAATATGGATAGATTTGCAATTTTTGCCCATCAGACCACAGTCAATAACCCATAATAAAAAAATGAAAGCATATTTTCAAAAAGATTTGCAAATATATTAAAAATCAAAAATCGAAATGTCTTATTCATACAAGTAAATATTACGATTCTTATTTCAGTACTGTGCAGAAGCCCCTTAGTCAGCATTTACAGCTTCAAGTGTTCTTAGGTAAGACTCGACAAGCTTTGTGCACCTGGATTTGGGCAGTTTATAGTAGTAGGGTGGAGAAGTTTGTTTCTTGGTGCAAAGAGAACTGTCTCCATCTTAATATCAGCAAAACCAAGGAACTGGTTATTGACTTTTGCCGTACCAACAATCCACTATGTCCATTAATTTTTCTTCCTTTGTAGCCATTCTGGTGTGTATTCAGATCAAAGCGTGTGTGAGTTTATTTATCTATCTATGTATTTATTTACTTACTTACTTATCTGCCTATGTACAGTATGTTTGTATATGTATGTATCTATTTATTTAAAGATCTTCTGTAAAAAAGCCAAATATGTATGTATGTATGTATGTATTGTGGAAGCCGGCCCGGCCACAGACAGGCAGACATGTTGGTTTCACCACACAAACGTTTATTATACATTATTTACAATTATTAAAGTGCACACAACCCAAAAGCCCCCACAAAGTCCTGGCCACAACAATGCCTCACTTTCTCTTCGGACCGCCTCCTCTCCCTTCTCCTGCTTAGTTCACTCCACTCCCGACTCTCGCCATCGTATGAAGGGAGGTGGCCCCTTTTATACATACCCAGATGTGCTCCAGGTGCTTCCCAGCAATCTCCCACTGACACGCCCCCGTGTGGCGGAAGTGCTGTTTGCGTACCCAGAAGCACTCCGGGTGTCCCCAGTGTGATGGAATTGCTGAAGTCCAAGACTCCAAAGGCATGGTGGCGCCCCCAGGCTGTGACCACGGGCCCCTACAGGGTCGAGCTTCAAAGCTCTGTACCCGTGGCCCCCAAAAGAACCAGGGCGGTCGCCCCCACATGGTCTGGGGAAGGTGTAAGCCCTCCTCTGGTCTTCCTAGGCGTCCCAGCCGGGTCGCCACCCCAGCCATCTCTGACAGTATGTATGTATGTATGTATGTATTGTGAGACCCGGGTCCGAACACCACCAGACTAACACCAGTACTTTATTAACCACACATTTATTAAACCAGTTCTGCACAGCACACAGTGCCCCCAGCACCAATCACCCTCGACAGGTCTTTCTCTTCTTGAAGGAACTGGCTCTTGCTTTGATTACTCCACATGCACGTCAACGATTGGAAGTGCAGTAGACGGCAAAGGATGTCAAACAAGTCGTTTGCAGTTACGGCATTGTACCAGAGGCACCCACGCCAGCTGGAAAAAACACCACACAGCGTGATTCAGGACAACGCCAAGAGATGCTATATTTGTCCCTGATCAAGTGACAAGAAAACCAAATTAGTCTGTAACAAGTGCAATAAGTTTGTGTGTGAAGATCATACCAAACGGTTGTGCAACCAATGGCAACAGTAACATTTTTGCCTACAGCAGGGTGAAATAAGCGGAAACCCGCACATGAAGCGTTGTGCAATATTATTTGGATTTTATAACACATTGTCATACCATATTATTTCAAGGAAAACAAAATATTGTAATAAAGTGATGTTATTCTGGTCATATAGCATGTTTTTCACCAAGGGGTCAAACTCACCCCATGGTACCAAGAATGTGACTTTTTTCATGGTACCAGAGCGGTTAATTTGGCAAGATGACCAACTCTAGGAAGTGTCGCAGTGGTTACAAACTTCTTCCATTTCACAATTACTGAGGTCACTGTGCGCCTCACAACTTTTAAAATGGGTTTACCCCCTTCCTCGGGTCAATGCCTCACCACAATGTGATCATGAACGTCTACAGAGAATTCCTTGGACTTCTTGGCTTAGTTTTGTTCTGACAAGCAGTGTGAATTGTAGGTCCTTATATACACAGGTGTGTAACTTTCTAAATGATATCCAGTCAATTCAGTTTGCCACTGGTGGACTCCAGGCAAGTTCTAGACACATCTCAAGGAGAATTGGAGCAAAGAGGATGCTCCTGAGCACAATTTGGAATCTGAATACTTACATGAATGAGAAATTTTAGTTTTTGATTTTTAATAAATTTGTAAACCCTTGACTATAGACTGATGGGCAAACATCTCAAATTAATCCATTTAAAATTAACACAATAAATAATGCAGTCAGCCTTCCTATTCCTTGTGCCTTTGTTATTCTCAAGCCTTAGGAATTATTAAATTTTACTCCTATAGTCTGTTGATTTCTCTCTGGACATCCTGTCATTATTTTCACCTTAGTAGGCTTGTTTGCCAGTTTTTGACTCCATTGTGTCCTGCTCTTTTTCTTTTTCTTGTCAGCTAATTAGATTACAGGCCTCAGCATGTTGATGTCTTCCAGCAACCTTCTTTGCTTTTTTTTTAAATCTGGCTTTAAAGAACTGAGCTAGTGAGTATAAAATGGTAGTATCCACTATGTCTTAATTCCAAAGGCCCAACCAAAGATGGAGTGAGAGTAAACAATAGGAGGAAATGGCCTGATCTTGGGTTGGGCTGATTTATGGTGGCCTAATATTGCTGGGTCACACTGCATGAGTGGACATGTTAGGCTTCTTTAGGTAAAGCTGGGTCTGCACACTGATAGCAGAGGTGATAAAACTTCTCTTTCTTTGCTGTATTCTGCAATCATCTGATTGATCCAAACTTGACATGACAAGTAAGTAAGTATGAGCCGAACGGCCTCCTTCTTGCCTTTACTTCCTCAAATGTCTGAAGACAACCATTATGTCTCCCATCAATGCTGAACAGTTGCTCAGTGGAGTCTGTCCTCACTGGTTACACTACATCCAAGTATGTCACTTTCTCAGCTCAGCACCATAAATCATGCCGTGTGGTAAGGAAGTCAGCTGTGAATATTTCTGGCATGTCTGCTAATTACATATATAACATATGCTGCCATAGAAAGGCTAACAGTATTATTAAAGACCTCAGCCGTCCTACATTCTAGCAGACATAAATAAGCACTCACTCCTCCAGATTCTGGATGTTTTTTATTTTTAGGACATACGTTTCTCAGTGACCACTCATACTGGAAACTACTTGTGTGTTTCTTGGATATTGTCAGATGTTGCCTTTAATATATTGAATTTAATTCATTGTTGTTTGTTTGCATTACACTAGTCTGAAGGAGATAGGCAAGTTAAGAATTTCATTATACAGTATGATGATCAAGTTGAAGTTGACAGGCACTGCACAGACTGTGTCTTGTACAGTATATAAAACAGGACTAATGCCAGATCAGGCATGTACTCTTAAGTGGACAGTGATAAACGAGAGCAAGTAAAATCAACTGAGAGGGTTAAACTGTACATGTGGGCACAGAGGTCTTTTAGCTGGGCACCAGGCATGTAACTCACCATCCAGTGCTCATTGCAGGTGTTCCATATCTGTGTGTCTGTCCTTCTGATAACAGACTCTCAAGGTATAGCAAAAAAGGCTTACTGGGACTCTTCAATTCTTTTGCCTTACCAGAGAAGTTTCGATTCACATACAGTTTTGTGACACTGAGACTAAAATTAATCTCCCTGGTGATTTTGTCATTATGAAATGCAAAACTCACTAAAAACTGTTTTTGCGGTTTATAGGTTTTTGTCGTCTTAACCAAGGAATATTCCTCCCATGTTTTTACCTGTGTTTTTTTCTGCAGCTGCATAATTTAGGTATTCATCTGCACATCTGTACAATCAATTCTATTTATGCCTGTCGTTCACATCACTGTGGAGGTGCAGTGTGTTTCTGAAAATGTGACATGCTGCATATGTTCAACTAGAACACACACCAAAATACTGAATTGTGCACATCCCAATACAGAAAGACCCTTGATAAAAATCATCCCTCATAACTGCCCTTTCCTGTTTCTTGATACCTGTAGATGAGAGTTTGCATGCTCCTTCTCCCATGGAGCTTTAAGTTTCATTTCTGTCTCCGATGCATCTTTGCAATCGGCACGATTGTCATCATAACTGACAAAGTGGGCATCCTCTTATAGAACAAACACAACACACATCTGGGGCCTCATGTATAATGCCGTGCGTAGAACTCGCACTATAACAATGGCGTAAGCACAAAAGCCGAAATGTACTTACGCACAGAAAAATCCAGATGCAGGAATATGTGCGTACTCCAACTTCCACGTTCTTCCGCTACATAAATCCCGATCAGCATGAAAAGTAACGCTCGTGCGCGCGCATTATGCAACGCCCCAACTCCTCCCAGATTTACGCCTCTTTGAATATGCAAATGAATATAAATCGCCCTTAAGCTCAGCCTTCTGTGAAAAGACAATGGGAAAAGCACGGGGGAAAATATAAGAATTTCAGCAAATACCAAGTGTAGGCAAAGGAAAAACATACTATTTGTTCAAATAAACCATGGTATAATCAACAAAAGGAAGTTGATCAAGTCACATAGCGTGTTGGAGAAACTTGAAAGCTCACGTTCACAAAATCGCACAGTGCCGGAAATAAAAAAGAAGTCACATATCAAAGTCGCCGTGAAAAGGAGAGTTGTAGCCCACTGTCTGAGTGTCATATGAAAGCTTATTAGGGTACAGAGAAAAAAAGGCACACAATGGGGAAAAAGCATGAAATGTCAACTTCAATCTCGACATTTCCACTTTAATCACGTAGGTTATTTTGTCATTAAAGTAGAACACCATAAACCTTATCTTAAAATCGTTTAATTAACCAGTTTCTCAAATCACATCGTAATTAAAGTAGCATGTTAAATACTTTGATTTGTATGTGATCTTCTATGTGCTCTGTGTGTGTGAATCACTACGTGCTTCTTAAACCGGCTCTTTTCCTCCAACTGAACACAGAATCCATTACATTCATGATATTACAGCTCTCTGAATAACTAAAATACTGAGATGTATACGTAAAATCATTTTTATGATGATAGGAGATAAAACACGTTATTAACACTAGAATTACCAGAGCCTACGAAAAAACTTGTAAATCCGTCCCACCTTAAATCGCTTCTTAAAACCGTTCTCACCTCTCTGCCAGTGTCTTTTTTTAATCTAAAAGTGCTGATAAAAGAAAAGCTGCAAGTAGCCGGCTATTCCATCCCCCCATTACTTAGAACGTGCACAAACTTCTCCCAACTCATGCCTTGATTGATTTTCTGGGAGTGAAGTGGAGTTTTAGAGTGGAAATAATAGATCGTTGTTTGGAACACACGCATTTCATGTCTGTTCCGTTTCTACAGTAAACTGTGTAAACACATTGATAAAACAGAAACGTTTTTTATATTCTAGTAGTAGATGACAAAATGTAGGCATAAACTATATAATGTATGAAGCCTGAAGTCCAAATATCAAAGAAATATTTTCACAGAATGTACAAATCTAACACAACAATTGCGCTTTTATTCAAAAATATAACTGCAGAAACAAAAAGCTGCCTTAACATGCGACATTGACACTTGTTTATTACGACTGCCTCCTTGGCGCGATAGACTCAACTCCTGACTGGGAATCAAAAGGTCGTGAGTTTGATCCCGCACCTCTCCGTTTTGAGAAGTAAACTGCTCTTAGTCTTACTATTTTAGAATAAAAACATACATTTGATTTCAGTCTGTAACAGCCAGTGTAATTTATGATACTTGTAAAGGTTAGCTTTGTTTTTTTTTTTAGTCAGTTTTATTATCTCGGCCGCGTTCACGAGCCCAAACACACCCCACCCCCGCATCTGATACTGCTGTTTTCACATAGACACGCTGTAACAGAGGTAAGCTCAGCTCCCTTCTACATCGGAACAAGAATGCACATACCATTGCTTGCATACTAAAGTGTCAGCAGCGTGGCATTACACACATTTTTGCGCATGCCCTCTGCACACTACTTGTGACTTTAGGCTTGAGGAAGTAAGTAAATAAATAAAGGTAAATCGTGTCATAAAATGATTTATTTAAAACGTCACATATATTTGTCTCTTTCTTTTTTTAAAATGTGCGTTGATCACCGCCAGCATGTTGTAGCATCTGGCTACCTGCATGTTCTTGCGTGCACTGAATAAGAGAGCACTTCCACTATTAGTATGGAAGACAACAGCAGCATCAATGGATTTGGCATCTTAAAGATCTGAGCAATAAAGTGATTAAATTTGAGGCTAGCTTTTAGAGTGCCATTTTAAGGTGTTTGGCAAGTTTAAATAAACATACAGTACAAGAAAATACCTGAAAGTGCACTTTAATTTGTGTTTTGAAGTCAATATGGGGGACAGACAGCTCCCAGATTTCCGAGGAACAGTTCTGGTAAACTGGTAGACTTCTTGGAATAGCCTTTAAAATGATTTTACAATACATTATATCATCTAAATAATAAAGTTAAGTATTCTTACGTGACCTGAAGCTGCTGATTACAAAACCTTTGAGATAAGGAAGACAAGTTTTGAGGTAAGGTATTTCTTACTTACTAGTCATTGTGCTGGAGAGTACTGCTGAATGGCACAGGCATTTCTCTGTACTATACACATGACAATAATGTCACTATAAAACTTTGAAAATTCCCTTTCTTTGTGTCCTTTTAAACACTTTGTCCTTTTACACACTTAATTCTGGGTGCAGGTGTCATATAGATGGTGCCATATTGCGAGTTTCACAATTTTATTGTACAAAGACTCATTTGCACCGACATAGCTCAACATTCTCAGAGCTGCCTGATCTAGGTCAGGGTGACAAGGAGGTTCAACTATCCCAGCAGCCCCTTGCATACAGTAAGAACCAGCCTACACAGACACAATCACATTCATACCATGACAGGTTAACATTGCCAATTAACCCAACACACATATTTGTTGGATAGTGACAGGAAAACCAACAGAAACAGGGACAACAAGAAATATCCATTATGACATGACTGAATGTGGGTTTTGAACTCCACCACTATGCCACTACTGGATCAAATGACCTTTCTTTATGTTATATATAAAATGATTTATTGGTTTGTTGATTTTTGAACAGCATGCCAGTGAATACAAAATTACGAGAAACAAGTTTTCAGGGACTAATAAGTAAAAGTGTACAAGACACCATTCAGAAGTTAACCCATTAATGGTCCTTGTGCACCTGCCAGTTTTGACCCAGGCTGCTGCCACTATTTATTTTTCCCATACCCCAAAGCCTAGTGAGGAAGGCAGGGGACTGTAAAACACAAGGCAGCCAGTTCATTGTGTGGCTATACAAGAAACAATAAGACTTGGCGCTTGTAATGTGTAATTTGTTTTTGATGGAAATGTCAGCTAGATAACTAAGTAAAGAGACTTTTGAAAACACAGGTTCTTATTTAAACAAAAAACAACTTATTTTGCTTCCTGCTTGTGTTAAGATCAATGGAAATAATAACACCAATCTACTAAGTACTTCCCAAGTACAATACAGGTGCTCACATGACAGAACAGCAAACAGATTAATAAAAGAGTTTAGAATAAAATCAAATAAACTGAATAAACTGGCAAGAAGTCTTGAGAAGCTAACTTTCTTCCTTTCGAGTATTTATCCTATTGGTTCAAGTTAAAGGTGTGAATGGCTGCCCTACAGATGGCTCCTTAACACAACACAGTCTTCCCATACATCGCATCTAGCAGGTTGGAGTTTGAAGCCCTGTTGTACCCTTTTTGCATTAGAGAACTTGTAAAATGTCTTCTTCTTTTGGTAGCTGCACTAAAGGCCGAATGAATTGTACTTATTAATGAATTGTACTTATTAATAAACCAAATTTTTCTGCAAATGAAAGGGTACTTGATCATTAAAGAAGCTAAAACAAAACATTTCAAAAGTGGCAACACAGGGTCAATTAACCTTAGCCACTGAGTAATGTTACACAAGCCTGTGAGCTTTGAGGTTAAAGCAAAGGAAAGGCTGCTAATGCTTGGAAGAACAAGCTGATAAAGACTAATGCACTAAATGCATTAGTAAATATTGATTGGTGACATAGGTCACACAAAAGCTGAGAGTGGACACTCCAAATGATGATAGCCTGCAGCAGTGACATATGCAAGAAGACAAAAAACTCAACTGTGAACATGGCTACAGGGAGCAAAGAGGTGAAGAACAAAATGCTTTTTTAAGCAGGAGTCTAGATTTTCATATTTTGTGCTAGAAAATGGCAACCAACAACAAACCTGTTTCAGTCTGAGTGCTTCATCTTCACAAGGGACTCCACAAAGTAAGTGAGCTCAGTTTCAGGACAGAATCACCCCATGTGAAGTCATCCTAACCCAAGCCTGACCAGCCCATAGACATGTGTCAAGACCCCTCCACAACTAGTTAACTATTCCATCCAGTTCATTTATTTTGCTTTGCTGGTGGCTTCTGAACTGATAAATATGATGAAAAGGAAGACCGCTGCCACTATCCAGGCTGGGAGGGCTTCCTGCCTCAAAATGTGGTTGTAAGGGAGACGGCACAGGGGAGATCGGGAAGCTGTGATCATACATGAACGTAAGTGTTGTCTATCTTTATTCCTGTTTGTGAAGGGCAATGAAAGAAATTATTAGCAGTGGAAAGCACTGTGGACCACAACACCAACAATTTGGCTAAAATCCATCCATACATGTATTTGTCCTTTCATCTCTCAATCAATTAATCCATTTCCCAAACCTGGAATCCTTCATTGGTGTCCCTCAAATCTCAGTTGGGATTCGAGTGATTATGGAATGATATGAAAGTGGTCATTTTAGTGCAGTCACTTACCACAACAGGACTTCTTTACAGTTACCCTAGGACATCATAAATTACAGATGGCTTGCACAAAGGCACAACATGTATAATCATGTCAAACCTTTCAAAAAAAATCTGCTAACATTAAACCAGGGGGATAGTGCAGGGCTGCAGATTTTTCATCTTGCCCACTTTCTTCTTTAGTAGGAAATTACTACTGCTAATTAAGCCTCTTATATTGCCTTGATTTTAATTGACTTGCATTTTATTTATTTCTGTTTTTTTTTACCCAGCAGTCAAACAACCAGAAGATATGAAGTGAGCCAGATTATGGCTGGCCTAACTTAGATCGTATTTGCAGCTGTGTCTTTTATACAATATCTGTCACATTATGCGACTTCTTGTCATGGGGAACATGAGATCCGCCAACTGCAGTTTGCCTAAAAAGGCACCCAGAACAAACAAGTTTTAATATGTAATGTGATAATCAAAAAATAAGAACAGAAGAAAAAAAATCCAATAAACCAGAACATCCAATATTTACATTTTTTCCCTCAAAAAAACATCTATGGACCATAGCGAAGGATCGGCACTCAGCTTCAGACTATAAAGGCAGAGGGCAGTCCTTCAGCAGTGACATCAGGGTGGCCCCACCTCTTTGGGTTTGACACACAGAATACAAAATAAATAAGAGAAAACGATAAAATACATAGAATACACATCCATCCATCCATTATCCAACCTGCTATATCCTAATTACAGGGTCACGGGAGTCTGCTGGAGCCAATCCCAGCCAACACAGGGTGCAAGGCAGGAAACAAACCCTGGGCAGCCCACTGCAGGGCACACACACACACCCAGCACACACTAGGGACAATTTAGAATCACTAATGCACCTAACCTGCATGTCTTTGGACTGTGGGAGAAAACCGGAGCACCCAGAGGAAACCCAGGCAGACACGGGGATAACATGCAAACTCCACACAGGGAGGACCCGTGAAGCAAACCTAGGTCTCTTAACTGCGAGGCAGCAGCGCTACCACTGTGCCACCGTGCTGCCCTAGGATACACAATATTTACTTATAATACTTACAAATTAAATAAAGAAAACATAATTTAAAAACATGATCTTATATACAGGGACAACAAAAACAGAAATAACAAAAGATGGAAATTTAATAAAAACATAAAAATTAGAGAAAAACAAATAAACTCAAGGCAGGGCAATAGTCCTGGGTGAACCATAGCACTGACCTCCTGTGACGTCATCCAGGCAGACCTTTCCTCAGTGTAGCTTTGTTTTCTGGTCTTTATGTTGTGTTTACTGAGTGCTTCTTTGGCTGGCACTCACATCTCCTTCCATCTCTTCAGTGCCATGTCATTTTCAAGATCCTGAGGGACATACGGTAGATTACCCACATATTGACTTTTTAACTTTAACAACAAATGTCTGGATACTTTGCTGATTCAATGATTTTCAAATCTGTTTCCTCAATTAATATTTTTATACTCACTGTCATAGTATACCCATACCAAGGTATTTGAAAAGCTCAAAAGGAGTTTTTGCAAATGGAGGAAGAAGCACAATATTCTAAGCAGCAGTTTCCTACTTTTGGACATCTGACCAATGTGAACCTGTGGCCTAGCAACAGTGAGCAGAGATTGTGTGTGTGTGCAGTGTATCACTTGCCACAGGGTTCACTGCCTAAAAGTTGGTTTTACAGCAAGTTGTAACAGATCAGAGGCTGGTCACTTTTTTCTTTACAGGGCCTTAATGCAGGCTTGGGCTTCAGGGCTCAATACCTATTAGTAACGTGAGAGATGACATTGCACTTGAAATAAGAACACCACAGCCAACCAGCAGCAAACTGATTTAGGCAAAAGAAAGAAGGTGGGGAGTTTTTCTGTCAATTTGCAGAGTGATGTTGTCAAAGTTCTACTACAAAGATTTCAATCTTACAGAATTTATGAATGTGTTCCTTATACAAAACTTAAGTACCACGTAATGGAAAAGTAAAACTTTATCAATTTAAGGTAACCCAGCTCTGATAAGATAGCATATTTAACAAAAGCATGATTGTGAGAAGGCAGTAGGTTGTGGTGTGTGTTTGTTTGACTTTAATTTAATGTTTACATAAGTGGCACCATTTCCATGGAACCATTCTAGTCTGCTTAAGATAACTGCTCCTTTTCTTTTCTTATCTTTTCATTCTTTCAAATTCATCTTATCTTCTGAAATGTCAGCATATATTCTGTAACACATGATGGTGTCTTTTTGTAAAACTGTCTTCTGTCAGGTTGTATTCAGCACAGGGCACTAGTAGAAAACCCCATTACAGGAGGTCAAGCTAAGGACTATGGGAGCCTCAGTGGTCTTTTTATCAGGTGTGAAATGCACAGCAATTTCTAGAGCAACCATTACTTATTGTTGTTTTGGTGTGGCCTACAAGATACAATTTAACCATTATTATTATTATTATTATTATTATTATTATTATTATTATTATTATTATTATTATCCCATGTCATAGTCTGCTATAACTTAAAGAACATAGTGTAGAAGATAAGGTTGTTGTCCTGAAGATGAGGAAAAATGCACAACAGAGTAAGAGAGAGACATCAGGTCAGCAAAATATCTCAATTTGTCTTGGTTCTAACTTTCAAAAAGAAGAAAAGCTTAAAAGCACACTAGGGCCAATAAAACTGTTTGACCTAACTAGGGTGTCACCTGTGGGCAGTTGCCCCTTAATGCCAGTAAAAGTGTGCCCTCACTCCTTACATGATCAGCCTAGACTGAGCTAAAAAATAATAATAACCATGTTTAACACATTGTAACAAGTCACGGAGCTACAAACAGTCAGGAACTGAATCAGCAGTGCCATTTCCTGGTGTTGAAATAATGTTTATGGATGTTTTGAACCATGGTGGATTCCAATGTATTTGAACTTTCTTGCTAATATTTTTTATGAGCTTTGTTAATTTTATTATAATTATGTTTGGAAGTCTCCTGGCAGACTGCAAGCAACACTTTTACAGCATTATCTTGCAGATTTTTAAACTGTTCACCTAGGATTCTGTCTCATGCTTACTTATTTACTTAGAATTAGTTCCTCCTGTGCATTTTAGCACATCAGGCAACAAGCATCTGCCAACGAGGTCAATCCTCAGCGATAATATTCATATTTTGCCAACTGATGTCGATGTTCTTGAGGTCTTCATGCAGGGTTCTTCTCCAGATGATCTTTGGTCATCCAATATTCCTTTTTTCCTCCCGGGGGAACCCAGTACATCGCAATCTTTGGGTGCCGATTTTCTGGTAGGCGGAGAACATTCCCTGCAAGGCGCATTTGGCGCTCAGTGACAATCGCTTCCAGTCGGCGAGTTTTTGCTCTTCTTCGAACTTCATCGCTTGTGATACGGTCACGATAGGAGATTCAAAGAATTTTTCTCAGGCAGCATTGTTGGAATGTATTGAGCTTTCCGGCGATCTGCTTCGTATGCTTCCACGTCTCGCTAGGATAGATGGCCGTCGGAATAACGATGGTGTTGAGGAGACGTATCTTGATGGGCGTGCTAAACCGATGCCGATACCCAAATTTGGCGGAGGCGTTGGAAGACTGCTGAGGCCTTGCCAGTTCTGGAGCTGACGCCCACGTCTGTACCGCCGTCCTTGGCCACGATGCTCCCGAGGTATGTAAACTGGTCGTCCTCATCTACCAGCTTATTCTCGATCTTGATTCCTGTGCTGGTCTTTCAGTTGATGGTCATGATCTTCGACTTTTCAGTGTTGATGCGAAGACTCACCTTCGAAGCCTCTTCACTCAGTGAGATGGTCATTCATTGAAGGGAGGGTTTGGTCGAAGCTAGTAGCACTGCATCGTCTGCAAAATCCAGGTTGGTGAGGCGAGCTTGGTCTTTCAGGCTGATACCAAAATCCGCGTTGTCCATCGCGCATTTGGTGACAAAATCGATCACAAGGAGGAAGAGAAAAGGCGATGGGATGCAACCTTGGCGAACACCTATCTCGATATCAAAGAAATCCGTATGGCCCTCTTCGGTCTTCACACAACAGCTTGAGCCTTGATACAGATTCTTGAAGATTCTTGAAGATGGAAATGAAGCGCTGGGGTACGCCATAAAGTGCGGCTATGCACCACAATGATTTACAGTGGATACTGTCAAAGGCTTTTTTGAAGTCGATGAAATTTATCAGGAGCGTTTTTTGGAGTTTGCTGCATTGCTCGATAATATTCCTGAGCGAAAATATCTGCTCACTACACGATTGTCCTTGCCTGAACCCTGCTTGTTCTTCTCACAGCATTTGGTCTATATCACGACGGAGTCAGTTTAGCAGAACGATGCCAAGCACTTTTCCAGGTACCGATAATAGATAGATAGATAGATAGATAGATAGATAGATAGATAGATAGATAGATAGATAGATAGATAGATAGATAGATAGATAGATAGATAGATAGATAGATAGATAGATAGATAGATACTTTATTAATCCCAAGGGGAAATTCATATAATCCAGCAGCATCATGCTGATACAAAAAACAAAAAAAAAATAGTGTGATTCCTCTCCAGTTGTTGCAGTCAGAACGGGCCCCTTTTTTCAGGAGCTTGACAATGGCGCCTCGTTTCCAGTCCGCCGGAACCCGTTCTTCCTGCCAGACACTATCTAGCAGTCGGGCCAATCGTCGGATCATCTCGTCTCCAAAATGCTTCAGCATTTCTGCTGAGATCCAATCTGGCCTTATTGTTTTTGAGACTTTGAATCGTCTTCTTGACTTCCGCAGTTGTGATTCTGTCCACACTCACCTCAAGAGGTTCAGAAGAAATGATTGTATCGAAATCGTGGGTTGAGTCCGGAGCTGGCTGGTTGAGGGTCTCACGGAAATGCTCTATCCAATGGCCGTTCTGATCTTCTTTGCTGAGGAGGATATCGCCGTTCATGCTCTTGATAGGCACGTTGGCGTTACTCTTGGTGCCAGACAATTCTCGTACAATTCGGTACAGCATCTTTGCGTCGTTTCTGTTAGCGGCCTCCTAGGCTTCGCCGCTCTTCTTCTCCATCCAAGCCTTCTTGTATGCTCGATAGGCCCGCTTGACTTGACGATCAAGATCTTGATATCTGACGGCGGTCGCTTCTTTCTCACTGGCGGTCTTTGCTTGGTTGCGGTGGTGCTTCGCCTGTCTTCTCTCGTCGATCAACATCCACGTGTGGTCCCGGATCCAGCAGCAACTGGACTCAGTTCCTCAATTCCAATTGGAAGAGGTCGCTAGAAGTTTGATCTTTGAACTTCTCAATGGCGAATGGTTGGGCGGGTTTCTGTGCCGATGTCTTCTTTAGTTTAAGCTGAACTGCAGCCACTAGGAGATGGCAGTCCGATCCAATATTGGCGCCACGATAGACCCTCACATCCCGGAGTGATGATCTCCACCTATTCCCAATGCAGATATAATCAATTTCGTTGCTGTTGTTTCAGTCAGGTGAGTTCCAGGTCTTCTTGTGAATGGTCTTATGGGCAAAATACGTGTTCCCGATGGTGATATCGAGGAGTCTGCAAAGGGACAACAGGCGATCTCCGTTGTCGTTGGTGTCCACCGCCGATCCATGTGGACCGACCGCATGTTCCCATCCTTGCCAGTAATCGCTGATCTGGGCGTTGAAGTCTCCCATCAGAATAAGGACGTTGTGCTTTGAAATGCCATTGAGTGTATCGTGCAGTTCTTCGTAGAAAGCGTCCTTCGTGTCGCCGCTCGCATCCTCGATTGGTGCATATACTTGAACCATGGTTGTCTTCAAGTGCCACGATTGGAACCGAGCGGTGATGATTCATTCATTAACTGGCTTCCATCCCAGCAGGGCTTGTGCAGTCAGCTGGTTCAGGATGAGCCCCACGCCAGCCGAATGCTGCTCAATATGGCCGGAGTATAGGATGGTCTTCCCCTCGCTGGCCAATCATCCACTTCCTGTCCATCGCATCTCGCTTATGCCCAAAATACCCAGACCATAGTTGTCAAACTCACGAAGCAGTTGTCCCAATTTGCAGCATTGGTACAATGTCCGAGCATTCCATGTTGCGAATTTTGTAGTTGATGATGCTGATACAATTCCTGTTCTCATTGGACTCTGGACAGCCTTCCGGCTTTTCTCCATCTCATCCTGCAGCCTTATTATTAGCATAAATGTTTTTTTTTCTAGAGCCCATTTAATATCACTTTTCAAAATGTCAGGCACTAGATCAATCAGGGTGTCATGTATCTTTATTGCTGGGGTTCTTCCGATACAATTATGCATTTTACTACACTTATTTTACTCATTTTTAATACAAATTTTACTTTAATACCTTTGATCCTCTTGAAAAGGAATCTTGTTTTCCCCATTATGTTAGCATCAGTTGAAAGTGAGGAGGATCTGAAGAGGCTTTTGATGAAAGTGAAAAAACAAAGTGCAAAAGCTGACTTAATGCTCTCAACATTAAGACAACTAAGATTATGTTAAGCAGCCTTGTCAAGTCTTTTCTAACAGATGAAAAGGAAGTGAAAGCAGCCATGGATTTTGTTTTGTTTGGAACCCATGTTTTCTATAGATGAAGGTTGCAGCCATGAAGTTAAACAGTGCTTACTCTTGGGAAGGATAACTAAGACAAATTTAGAAAAAAAACACTACAGACCAGAGACATCATATTGTCAACAAAGGTCTGTATAGTTAAAGCTATGGTGTTTTCAGTAGTGATGTATAGGTGTGAGAGTTGGACTATCACTAATGCTGAATGCAAAAGAATTGACACTTTTAAACTTTGGTGCTGGAGAAAACTGATGATAGTTCCTTGGACAGCAAGAAAATAAAACAAATCAACACTTGAAGAAATACAGAGTTCTCATTGGAAGGCTTGATTGTCAAAGAAAAGCTCAAATACTTTGGTCATATAATGAGAAGATATAATTCCTTCGAGAAGAATCTCATGTTGGGGAAAAATGATGGCAAGAGGAGAACAGGAAGACAGAGACTAAGATGAATAGATAACTTAACTGAGACTATGCATATGACCTTGAAGGGACTCAGAGAAGTTTTGGATATAAGGGCCTGATGTGCTAAAAGCCCATCAGGTTACAGAGTCGGATTTAGCTATCTAATTAGACAATAACTGCAACAATGTTTAAAACTAAAGGGTGACAATATTTTGTTTTCTGATGATTGTTGGAAAAGTGGCTGTGATGCAGTGACCTGCTGATAGTTAGTGACATCACGGAAGTCATTTGTGATGACATCGTCAGCGCTGCCATTTAGGGAATGGTGTGGTGGACAACACTTTGACCAAGATTGTGGATACTTCCAAAACATTCCTGAAATGTATATCATGAGAGTTTAGGGTTAAGATTTTTGCTTTTTTTAAAAATATCTTGAGTTTGGATTAGTGTTTTGGTTTCATTCATTTGACTCCTGTTTTTGGGTCATGATTTCCCAGTTCTTAAGGATTTTTTAAATACTTGTTTATATGCTTCTGTGTAAGCAGAGCACTTGTATTATTCAACATGTCTGTTACATGTGTTTGAATTATTTATTTTTATTATTAATATTTAGTGATATTTATTGCTATTGCTAGTATTTACTGCAATTACTTTGTTTAGTAATGTTTGTCTGCTGTGCTGTATAATTTTTAAGTAACAGTTGGATTATGAACAAATTCTTTTTAGAGCAATGTATAAGAAGAATGAAATGAATTAAACTGAGTTGAAAATTTGAGGATTTCAGAAATGGTTTAATTATCAGTGTGGCTCTGTCATCTCCCACCTGCTTCAAGGTGACGTTTCTGTACCCCGGATGCTAATGTATTGTCATTGTTTCACTGCCGTTTTCATATTGTATGTTTTACTGGTTCAAATGTCTTTATTATGTAATAAGCTGTTTTTCATACTCCCCATGTGATTTTCTCTTCTTAATTATACATGCAGGTTTGGTATTGATTACTAATCTATGACAGCCATTTAGAGGAGCTGCTGATGTGTAAGTGCTACCATTCCATTATAAACAATTTCAATGCATTTTTGGTTTCTACTTGCTTTAAATTGTGGCCTTTTGTATTGATTTGTGCTTTAACTAAGATTGTCTAAAATTATCTGACATCAATTAAATGTTCAAAATGCTATACAAGTTCTATGTCTGAAACTTAACATACTGTAATTCTGACATTACCTTTGGAACATGATTCATTTGAATTGCACAGGTAATCTATTAAACCTGTCAGTCTCACGGGGTGACTGCCTTCTCCTGCAGTAACCATTCATGCGTCCCAGACAGCCTCTGGACAAACTATGTGAAAGTTGTTAGACCCTTTACACCTGGCATTAATGGATGTTTTGTATCTCAGTTGTCTCCAGATATAACTGAGCTGGATTGCATTTACACCTATATTAATATGGGTATTCAGTGCCTCCATCATGCCTGGATAGATATCTTATGTATTGCTTTCCCTGGGCACAATTCACATGAGATTTTGCTTAAATGGTTGCTACACATCAGCACTTACACTTGTGATAAATGTGGTCATCATCCATTTATGTCCACCTCCAAATGTGGCCTCAGTGATGTTAGTGCCAGGTCTCTACACAATGTTTTAACTCTTTTGTTACTTGCCACTATTTTGAATTGTATTCATCCTTAATTTATTATGGAAGTATTGTCATGCGTTACTGCTAGTTTGTGTATCCAACTGTGGTTTTGAATACTGGGAAATTAATGTTGTCATTGCTTGTGGCTGATAGTTGCTTTAATAATTTTAAATTATTGGGTACTGTCTTTCCTGGCACATTTCTTTCTTAATGGGCACTGCCATTTGACATGTTGTTATCTTGGTAACAACCCAGCCACGCTTATGTGTGATGTCATCTACGTTATGGGATTTCTTTTACATCAAATGCTATCCAATACTGTGAATATAATAAAGACTATTTCTTTACATTTGCTTTTCCGTACATTTCTGATTCTGCTATTAAAAAACTGTGGGCTATGTTTTTCTAATTTATATTTTTGGTTTTCACAACATGCTTCTCCATGTTTTGATCGAATAATGAGTCAGAAGAAGAAACATACGTCAGTAGCATGCCAGGTGAAAATCAATAAATCAAGCCTACAAAACCTAAATGTGATCCAAAGTTGTAATCAGAAACACAATCGCTAGTTTATTTGGCAGAAGACCTACACTATAGTTTACACAAGATTCCAAGAGAGTATCCACAAACATGGACAATGAGTAACTCAGAATGCTTGCTTATATATAGTTGTGCTGATGATGTCATGCATCATCATGTGATGCAACTTCTGGGACACCGCCTTAGCAACAAGAAGATGCATCATGGCACTGGCTTAACAAAATGGAGGTGCTCATAGGAAAACAAAATAGCATTGCATTATAAATCAAAGTAAAACTAAAAATTAAATGAAAAAGGCTAAAACAAAATTACAATAGGAAAACAAAGATGCAAAGAACTTTTCTATAATTCAAAACCACAGAAAAAAGTTTAAAAGAAAAATGTATAAAATCATGAAATCCTAACAAAGCCTGCCTTTTGGCAAAGTCTTGTTAGAATTGCTGGTCAGTGTGCCTGGTGATGGTTCACCCTGTCATCATGTGTCCCTGATGTCTCATTGCACCTCTGAATGTTTCTTTTCCCTTCCTGAAATGTCTCAATGTGACTTTGTGTGATGTCCCAGCCTGTCTCTGGACAAAGTCTTAGCACATTCCTTGGCAGTGTTTCAGCTTGTCATCATATGGTCGCTGGAGGGCTGCTTGGTGACGTCTCGTCACGCCTTTGGGCAATGTCTCGACAAGCCTTTGAATGACATCTTGGTGGCTGATGTTTTATTGCTAATTTTTAAATGTGTGCAAATGAAGTGTTTATTTTTTCCTCCCTTCATATCATTGGACAGTGTCATGTGCTGATGCCTCATCATGTCCCAATCAGTCAGTCGTCAAACTTTAGCCTGAACTCAAATGATAGAAATTTACCAAAAGACATATTTTATTTAGTAAAAATAAGGCAGATGCTTGACGAAGGGGAGTGAATAAAGAATACCAAAACCAGACAAGCACTCTCATGGTCTCCCTTTATAGATGACAGGACTTCTGCCTGCTGTAAGAGACATGATCCACACTTCTCTTAATATTTCCTTCTCTTCACTGTCTTCCTCCCTCCAAGTAGCACTAACTTTCACTTCCTTGTCCAATAAATCTCACCAACAAACCTCATTATGGAATTCACTTTTTAGAAAACCCTAGGATTTAAGGCCCTTTAATGGTGCCTTTCATTTCACTTGATCTACAATGCACATTACAGTAAGACAGAGAAACCAGAGCTGTGGCTGGGATGTCCGTTCTTTTTCTTTAGTGTGTGCCTGACCTATTTTATGTATGGGCCCTGAATAAAAAAATTCAAGGACTGCCAATTCTTTGCTGTCACATTGTCAGGCCAGTTACCACAGATTTCTTGGAGCATGATGGACACTCCCATGGTGGGTGGTCCTCCAGAAGCCCTATCATATTCAGCTTAAAACAGGTCAAATGTGTCTGTCTGGGATTTTCTTCCCTGCACATTATACTCTGCCTCATGTCTAACTCTTGCTACAAATAACACCGACCTTGGTCACCTGGAACAAAAATACTGAATTCTTCAATATTCAGACATTTTCAACACCTGTATTATTAGGAAATGAGAAGGAATTATTACTAAATTAAAAAGAAGCACAGTTGAAGAGGCACCTGTGTATTCACATGTGTTTCTGTATAAATAAATTTGATATTGACATAACAGAGCAGCCTCCCAATATGCACCTGAGATAATGCTGACGTATTTCATTCAAACTTTCCAAATCATGCCTTGTGTCATTAAATGAAACATTCATGGTGCTTCCCACTACAAACCAGCAGCTCATCTACACGCTGGATGACATGCATTGAGACCCACGGGGTCATGCCTGCCCATGGTCCTCATTTCCAGCTTTGTCTTCGATCCCATTTATTCCACATTGTGCAGCCGGCACCATCTGTGCATACGGTGCAAAGTGGCAGCTCTCTCCAGAGCTTAAGAGACACGGCCGGGCTGCACTTCAGCTCTCATAAATAAAGACGGCTTTGTCTGCAGTTATGAGGAAGTCAGATAAGTGTGCTTACTGTAATTTTATTCTACGAATTTTGTACATTTTTGTACTGAGGCCGTAATTGGAGATACGTTAGAGGGATACACCGTAACTGATAAATAAAAATTCTTTGAAACATGGAGAAAAAGGTCACCTTTAATCCTACTTCTTGTCTTTGTGCTTTTCTGCTCAGTTCCTCCTCAGCTACACATGAATGGCTGTATATGCCACACGAGATGATGGGAGGGTGTAGTTTGCAAGTCTTAAATTTCATTTGGAAAGAGAAGCAAGTTTATTATGTGCTAGTAAAGTAGCTGCAGGTTATTAACTACATTTTCCACATCCATTTTTCATAGCAGGGCCTGCATCTGGTAAAAAAATGAACCCTCGGAATATTCACTGTAAAACCTACCAACACACACTGAGACAAATGAGTGTTGCAAATCAACTTTATGAAGTGCCTCTGGGATGAAAGCTATGCAAACATGAGGCTGCACTTAGAAAGCACCCCAGGACAGCATTTTTATCTCCATTCCCTCAACCTCTCTGTCGGTCACAGTCGACTCTATAAACTTCTATAACAATTTTTAAGATTTATAATGGATAGCATAACAGACAGGGTGGGGTGATTGCTTGTCCTGTCTAACAGCCAATAAATGCCTCGATAGAATGAGATGGGAAAGTTTTGACACTAATGACACATGTCATCATGCCAAACGTACTGAGGATGAAACAGGAAGGGCCCACCACAAAATGTAACCATCCTACAGTTAGAAGCCTGATAGGTCACTAAAGAGAGGTTAACTTCTTCTCTATCTCAATAGTCTAAGACCACTGCACATTGCACTCCGAATCCTGTATTTACTGTGCATAAACTGGCTATCCTGGAAAGGCTTTAGGCACCAGCCTGAGAGAGAGGCAAGTGTGACTATAACTCTTTTCCCTCAGGACTAAAGAGGACTGGTGGTCCAGCACTTTTCTGGGTTATCATGATGCTTTGCTAAGAAGGAAATTGAGGCCTTCAAGTAATAATAGACCTTCTTGGCCACCAGTGCACACATGGTCACATACTCATGTAAAGGATGTTGCTGGTCCTCAAACAGGGAAGCCCTGAATAGATCTGGCCCTACAAGGGATGATTTTGTATCAGAAGGGACTTCATAAAACTGTCTCTGAACCCAAAAGATATTTTGGGAAGAGGCCAGAAATGATTCCAAGAGGGGCTTTAACCCACCTTGAGCCCAGAGCCTATTCAAACCTTATATCAGGAGACGAGTCAGGGACTTATGAGACTATAAAGTATCAATGAGCTGAAGAATATTTTTGAAAACCCTCCTGTAGTGATTTCAGTTTGACTCTACCCATCAGGTATGCAGTTTAAGAGCTGGTGTCCTCTCAAGCTGCAGTGTTCAGTGGGCGAGATATCAAAACTGAGGTTTAGATTCTGGAAAATTATGTGAACCATATAGAGTACAGGACACTGATGGATTATGGGAGACTTTATGGAGAAATCCACATCAGATAAAAAAATTCTTAGGTGTGTGACCTCAGCTTTACTTAAATATTTTTAACACTCGGCAACCATGGCCCTTCACAGATCCATGGACCTGAGGCCATATAACATCTTCATTTAACACAAAGCTCTATGGAGTTTTTAAAAAGTTGCTTCCTGATTAGTCTCGTCCGTTGCAAGAGATGAACGTCTGAAGCAGAACTCCGCTAGCAGTGGTGTTATTTTTCATATTATCTGCTTATTATCCTGAGATATCCTATATTTATCCAACCTGAGGGGCACTGCTACAGTATATGTAAGCCAACAAGAAAGGGGGTCCAAAAGAACCGAAAACTAAAGCTGCACCCAAGCTAAGATCGGTAAGCCCTAGTTCAAGATACGGCCTTTCAGAGACTGACCTAGATCAGATGGGCAAAAGCCCAGACTCCTCGGGACCATGGTTCGCTACATTGCCGGCAACTGAGAGCGAAATGGGGAGCGAATGTACGAGCGCGAGTGAAGCAGGTCTCGATAGCTCGCTGATTGGAGAAGATCACCTGAAACTGGAAAAGGCCTTGCAGTCCACGATTTCAATTACTCCACGTAAGCCGGGAACATCGGGGACACCGGCTACAATAGAGCCTGCCGCTTCACCTACGGTGCAAGAAAGCAGAATTAATCTGTCTGAACTGAAGGTGATGTTCACTGAGCTCATGCAAGAGATAAAGAAAAGTGAGAAGGCAAATGAGAAGGCAAGGGAAAAGGCAAATGAGAAGCTGCGACAGGGGTTGCAACAGGAGCTGCGACAGATGCAGCAGCAGGATAATAAAGTTTTTAAAGATATGCTGGGTAAAATTGAAGAGCACATTCAGGAAACCTCGGTTAAACTAAGCATGCTTGCTGATCAATGTCAAGGAGACATTCACGACTTGGATTGAAACAGCTGAAAATCTAGCTGCCAGTGCTGAAGAAAAAGCAGCAACTGTCAGCTCCGAATGCAAGAAACTTGGAGACAGACCAGCTGGTTTGGAAGATGGAAGCAGAAGGAATAATGTCAGAATTGAAGGTCTGCCTGAGAATCGAGAAAGTCCAAACCCTGTGAAATTCGCAGCTAAACCTTTTTCTAAGATAATTGGAGAGGACTTTAAAGCAGATTCTGAGATAGCAGTGGCTTATCGTGTACGCAGATCAAATACCGTTAGACCTACCAGTAGATCTTTTATTATTCGCTTTGAAAGATTATCACTTAAGCTAGAGGTGATGGCACTCCTCAGACACAAGCAAGAGATTATATATGAAAATAACCACATTCGTATCTTCCCTGATTTCTTTCCAGCAACAGCTACCAAAACGCGCAGCCTTCTACAACATTAAACACCGGTTTACAGCCTCTTGTATCCTGCCAAACTGAAAGTGGAATTGCAGGGTCAATTCTATGTTTTCGCTAGCAAGGAAGAAACAGAAAAGGAATTAAGAAAGCTGATCCCGGGACTATTCTGATAAATAATAGTCAGTCATTGCCGTTAATGATATGGCAGGGATTAATAATCTACTGTCTGATCTATTTTTGTAAAATACTGGTTTTTATCATTATATATCTCATTATCACTCATTATTACTCGGGCGCTATCTGTTTATGTTTTAATTACAATTATAGACGTTTGTGCTTAATTACTTTTTTTTTTCTTTTTTCTTTTTTCTTTTTTTATCTAATTATTTTCTCTCTACCCTAAACGAGACTGTTCAACATCACACCCTTGGTTTATTGTTATTGCTATTATTGCAATGAGACTTATTATGCTTATTCTGGACCAATTTCTAACACCATTCCCCGGGTTTATTATCCGGGTGTATTATCTTAATACACTAAGATTGCTGAAGATTATATATATTCTAAGTGCACAGTTTGTTAATGATTAGATTTTATGCATATAGTATTTAGACTGTATTGGTAATAGATATCTCTATTTTTTAACCCTAAAACGCTGCTGTGTGGGGGCTTGTTTTGCTTTGGACGTGCTCTGTCTCTGGGTATGTCAGAGGACCGGGACTGTGTGAAGTGGGTTCTAGCCTCACGTGGGCAGGCAAAAAAGGTAGGGTGGGGAGAGAAAGAGAGCAGGCTAGATCTATACCTAATATATCCTTTTAATCTTTATAATTATAACTACCAATGTAATAATAGGCTGCATGGCAATAACTCTTGGGGAAATAGGAAATTAAGGCCTAAGCTGTCTCACTTCCAGTTAAGACTATAAAATGACATCAAAAACTCAGAATCAATGTCTCCATGATGGGACAGTTAACTTCGTGAGCTGGAATGTTAAAGGCCTGAATCATGAATTAAAGAGAAAGAAAGTACTCTCTCACCTAACAGGTCTAAACGCTAAAATAGTATTTTTACAGGAGACCCACTTACTAAGCAAGGATCAGTTCCGGCTGCAAAAAGACTAGACTGGCCAAATGTTCTATGCTAGTTTTACAAAGAAAACTAGAGGTGTGGGAATTCTCATACATAGAACAGTCTCATTTGTAGCATCAGATGTAGTATTGGATCCATATGGGATGGTCATGGGAGACTTATCTAACTGTAAAATGATTTTGATAAATGCTTATGCACCTAATGTTGATGATAAGGAATTTATACAAAATTTATTTGCATCCATTCCCAATCTGAACACTCATAAAATTATAATGGCTGGGACTTTAATTGTGTTTTAAATCCACTCTTAGATAGGACTTCTACCACAGGGGGAACGACATCTAACACCGCAAAGATAATTACAAAGTTTATAACTGATCACAACTTATCAGACCCCTGGAGGTTTCTAAACCCAGTCTCAAGAATATATTCTTTCTATGCACCAGTACATCATTGCTACTCATTTCTTTATAGATAATAACTTCTTGCCTATGATTAAATCTTGCAAATACAATGCTATTGTTATTTCTGACCATGCACCTCTGATCTTGGAGCTAAAGTGACTATGCCCCACACACTCACCTCGCAGATGGCGTCTCAACCCGCTTCTATTAGCAGATGAGAATTGTACAGAATTTATATCCCAAACAAATCAGTTTCTTCCTAGAGACAAATACATCCTCAGAGATTTCTGCAGGAATACTCTGGGAAACTTTTAAGGCCTTCTTAAGAGGAAAGATTATCTCATATCTTTCCCACAGAAATAAATTTAGAAACCAAGAAAGTAGCAGAGATAAAAAATTACTAGAATAGATGAAGAACATGCCAGACTACCAAGCAAGGCTCTACATAGGAAAAGGCAGGCTCTGCATTCAGAACTAAACCTCTTGACAACTAAAGAAACTGAACAACTAATTTATAAATCCAGACATCATTACTATGAACATGGAGAGAAAGCTAATAAGCTTTTAGCTCAACAAATTCACAAGCAAGAAGTGCACAACGCAATCTCAGTAATCACCAACACGAACGGAGACAAAATCATCGACCACAAAAATATAATGCACACTTTCAGAGACTACTATAAATCCCTATATACTACTGAGGTTAAAGAAGACAATACACAATCTAATGCATTTCTGGATACATTACAGATACCACAAATAGACACTTTTAGTCCGGAGGAACTCTATAAACCTCTGGCTCTATCAGAATTACTAGATGCTATGACGTTAAAATACTCTCCAAAATCATAGCTAGAAGGATGGAGAAAGTACTCCCCTCGGTAATATCACAAGATCAAACTGGACACTTATCTTCAAATCTTCGACGCCTGTTTAATGTAATATACTCATCAACTAAATCAAACATTATCAGAGAAGGACCGAACAGAAAATTTCACTATATGCAGACAATATGGTACTGTATATATCAGACCCACAAAATTCTGTGCCTGCAGTCTTAACAGCACTCACAGAATTTCAAAAGATCTCTGGTCTCAGAATTAATCTGAATAAAAATGTACTCTTTCCAGTGAATTCTCAAGCATATAATATTAGATTAGATACCCTACCTTTTATCATTGCAGAACAGGTTAAATACCTAGGTGTAAACATCACAAGTAAACATAAAGCTCTTTATCAATAAAATTTCGCCGTCTGCATGTAAAAAATTAAGCAAGACTTGCATAGATGGTCAACCCATTTCATTCTGGAAGAATTAACTCTGTTAGATGAATATTCTTCCTAAGCTCCTTTTTTATTTCAAAACATCCCAATATACATCAATAAATAATTTTTTAAGCAATTAGATTCAATAATAACCTCATTTTTTTGGAAATCAAAACATCCATGTATCCAAAGAGCGACCCTACAAAGACAAAAGGCAGAAGGTGGCATGGCTCTACCTAACTTCCAGTTTTATTACTGGGCAGCAAATATACAGGCGATAAGAACCTGGACACAAATAGAAGAACATACACAGGCTTGGTCCGCAATAGAAGTAAAATCCTGCAGTACTTCTTTATATTCTCTGCTCTGTGCCCCAATAAACGCAAGTTATCGGCAATATACTAATAACCCAATTGTGCTTCACTCACTTAGAATATGGAACCAATGCAGAAAGCATTTTAAGACGGAGAAGCTTTTATCTGTGGCACCTCTGCAAGAGAACCACCTCTTTCAATCTTCGCGAACATATGCAGTTTTTAATACTGTATATGGAAAAAATTGGGGATTAACTTGCTTAGACATCTTTATGTAGACAACGTCTTTGCATCCTATGAACAATTACATTCCAAATTTAACATTCCAGCTACACATTTCTTTCACTATCTACAAATTAGGAACTTTGTTAAACAGAGCCTTCCTGATTTTCCTCATCTTGTACCCTCATCCATGCTGGAAAAACTATTGTTCAATCTCAAGGACTCAGACACCATCTCTGCAATATATAAAATCATTTTACAGTCCCTCCCTTTCAAAGATCCAAGAGGACACTGGGAAAAAGATCTCTCAATTAATATATCAGAAAAGGAGTGGAAAGTAGCAATGCAGAGAATTCCCTTGAGCTCCATATGCGCAAAGCATACAATTATACAACTCAAAATTATATATCAAGCACATATGTCTCATCTAAAACTCTCCAAAATGTTTCCAGGACATGATCCAACCTGTGAACGCTGCAATCAAGTCCCAGCCTCACTGGGCCCCATGTTCTGGGCATGCACCAAATTAACATCATTCTGGACCAAAATTTTTAATTATCTTTCAGACAGCCTTGGTCTCACAATCCCTCCTAACCCATTAACAGCTGTGTTTTGGGGTTCTTCCAGATGGGTTTAAAGTGGAGAAAGACAAACAAACTGTGATTGCATTCACTACACTTTTGGCACGCAGACTTATTCTGCTAAACTGGAACAACCCAAACTCTCCTCTTTTAAAACAGTGGGAAACCGATGTTTTATACTATTTGAAAGTGGAAAAAATCAAATAGTCAGTTAGAGGATCTGTACAGACTTTTTTCAAAACATGGCAGGATCTAATCAGTAATATTTTAAAATAAGCTTTTAAAGCACAGAGGAAGCAATTATTTCTATATTTATTTGTCTTCTGCATTCATCTCTATTGGCTTATCAAATTTATTAAATTAGGTATGTTTACAAGCCTTAAATTTTATGCCATTTGCCTTGCTCTCTCTCTCAGGGGTGGGGATCAACTTGTTCTTAACTCAGTTTTACTTTTTGTAAAAATTGATTGATTTGTATGGAATGATTGCAATAAAATTAATACAACTTCAAAAAAAAAGGTTGCTTCTTGTCAGATTTTGATAAGTTTCTCATCTTGATCTTCATTCTCATGAAGCTTTAGCAATTAAAAAGCAGAGTGGCTGTCCTATCATGGCCAGTTGCTTTTACGATTTATGGATGACTCACAATGTACTGTATAAATATTGTGCATTTCTTCATGCATAAAATAGTGTAAATATTAAATATGGACAACAGAGTTTGTTTTACTGCCATCCCTTCCTGGGCTGGTTTGACACTGCTGGAGCTGTCTGTGGTTTCCACTGACCCTAAAACTAAAAGGGTTAAATGAATGGATAGGTGGATGGCTTTTAATTGGCCTACATCCTGTTAAAAAAATTAAAAGACCCATTTTGAATTAGATTATTTGCAGAATGGGACAATAGGAGAACGGATGCACTGCGTGAAGGACCATTGTCATATGCCTTGGAATGTCAATGATGGGAGAAAATCATAGCACGTTTTAAAGGAGCTTTACTTTTAGGGTCTGACAGAAAACATAACCACTGAAAAAAAACAAATGATTCAGTTTATTGATTTCCAAACTATTAAGACCTTATGAGCATTAGGACTCCCTAATTGCACCTAAAAAATCCCAACAAATGTTGCCTTTTCTGCCTTTTTTCAATTTCAATTAATTCCTATAAAGAACATTTATACATTTAAACTATATCTATTTCTATAAATGCAAACATTCATAATCCTGCTTACTCCAATTCCAGGCTGTGGGGGTCAGGCATATTCTGGCATTATCAGTTGGAAGACAGGAACCAACCCTGGAAAAGATGAAAATCCACTATAGTGGCAACTCTTTTTGAGAGTACCCAATTTAACACCGGCTACCCTAACTAGCACGTTTTTAGGGATTCAGCAAAAGAATAGGAGGACCCAAAGAAAACTCACACCATCACAGAGAGAGCTGCCAACTGCACAAAGACAACCACTGGCCACAGCATTTGAGCCAAGAATGCTGGGTCTAATAAGCAGAGATACTAAACATCCCGTTACAAATGCATTAAAGTTAAAATAAGACAAGAAAGTTCATAACATCATAGACACAGACAATTCCCCTCTTCTCTCTCGTCCACAGAACCTCAGTTCTGCTTCCTTTCTAACAGAAACCCCCCATTAACCCCCAACTTTATCAGCACCTATCAAGTGTCAGGGAGTTGCCATTTAAACCCCACTTGAGCTGCTAATCCCTCTCTACATGGGCTCTGCAGATGGCCTTGGCACAGGGATTCTCAAGTTCAATTTTGGTCTGCCCCTGTGGCTGAAGGATTTTATTCCAACTGGCTTCACAAATTCATGAGTAAGTCTGACCTTTAATTGCTTAGATGGCTTTTTTTCTTTCCTTATTCCCCATTTAGTAAAGGACTATATTATGAGTGTGAACTAATTAGCACACAAGACAATTTTACACTGAGGTGTCTGCACCCCTTAAGCAGTCAGTGTCATTTACACCTGTGTCTACACTGCTTGTCCATATTTGGATACGATTAAAGAAACAAAGACAATAAAAAAACAAAAAACAAAATGTGCATTAAAAAAAATATATGGTATGAGGAGCCTTGTGAGGTTTGGGATCCCTTCCAGGGATTGTTCCTGCCTTACACCTAGCTGTTCCATGACCCTGACCTGAATAAGCAGGTTAAGAAGATGGATAATGAAAAAAAGTTAACTTTTAAAGCATAGCAAAAAATGCAAATTTTTGAATTTGTTTTGCATATAAATATCATACTAAATGTGATTAATTTAAAATAAGGGATAAAAAGGCCAACTAATTACACAATAAGATCGATTACAAGTAAGACTGACTCATTTATTTTTGATTCCTGCTAGAATAAAAACTTGTAGCCACATGGGTACTCTATGTCTGACCTGGAGACCCCCTGTACTAAAGGTATCTGCAGAGCTCATGTAGAATGGGTTTAGCGGTATAGCAGCTCCAATAGGGTCTAAATCGTAACACCCTGACACTTGATGCCTGCTGATGAATTCAGACCTTAGTAAGAGACTGAAGCGGCTACTTGAAACATGCACTGCCCCTCTACTGCCAACTATTGGCTTAAGAGAACAATGCTGGAGGTTTGCCAACCCTACATAATGTGTTCAGGGAAAAAAATGATACCTTAACCAGTATACATTTCCGATTATGAGGGATTATATCTCATATTTTCCCACCTGAGGTTACATATCTATCATCTAACATTGTGCAAACAGGATTATTTTACTTCATTCAAAATAACTGGTCTTGAGTTATCTGACTTAGACATTAATAATGACTCCAAGAAAACTAACTTTAAAAACTATACTATGAGAGAAAAGTCATGGAGATTTTTGTTCCAAGAACTAAACCTTTGTAGACTGCTTAATATGCATTCAAATTCACTAATTGCAAGTGTGGCAGATGCCTGGGGGTCCTGCCCAGCCAGGATGCCTGAAGCGACCAGGAGAGGAGCAATACCTTCCCTGGGCCACAAGAGGGCAGCTGCCCTGGTCTGCATGGGGGCCATGGGAACCAAGCTTGGAAGCTCATCCCTGTTGGGGACTGTGGTCACCGCCAGGGGGTGCCCGCATAATTATGGAGCCCTGGAAGGCAGCACTTCCGTCATATCAGGAAGTGCTGCTGGGAGAAGACCAGGAAGCACCTGGAGCACATCCAGAGGATGTATAAAAGAGGCCGCCTCACTCCATTCGAGGGCCGGAGTCGGGTGGAAGTGGACAGAGCTTGGAAGAGAGGAGTGAAGGTGACAGAGAGAGAGAGAAAGAAAGAAGTCTAAAGGACTATATTATTGGTGATTGGTACACTGTTTGTGGTATTGTGAGTTGTAGAAAAAAAACAAATGTGCTTTGAGACATTTGGTGTCCGCCTGTCTGTGTCCGGGTCCAAGATCTTCACACAAGGCGTTTTAATTGCATATACAGTATCTAGATATTTTTACTTAGCTGATTTCACATTACACGACTTCTAGTCAGAGGAAATGCCAAACTTGACGAGTGCAGTTGCTGTCCTTGTCATCTTAGCCTGTCAATTTAAATGACTAGAAATCACAGAGTACAGTGTTACCAAGTACAATTTTCTGGATCCAATCCTTCTATATAAAAGCGGTCGGGATTGTCCTTCCGTCTCGTGAGTGCTACGCAGGCGCGGAGTTTCACACACGCCCCGTCCATTTTGCAATGTACGATGGGATTTGTAGTTTCGTTTTTCCAGGTAAAAGATGATTTTCTACTCCAGACTGTGCGATATCTTCTTCTTCTTTCTTACTATATTGTCCTTCCGTCCCGTGAGTGGAAAGCGTAGCGGTATTCCACTTATCACAGATTTATTATTTGCAGCTTGCGGTACGAAGCGACATGATGTGAGCAGAGTTCTGGTGCTCCCATTGTTCCCTTGCTTTTTGTGCGCGATGCGCTGGAAAAATAGACAAAATTATGTCTCTGGAAATAATTAATGTTGATGGAGTAAAAATGCCTCACCGCGTAGTAAATATCAGTGGGGTTCAAAAGGGCGACCTCAATATAGAAAAAGAGTTTAAATTTCATCACAAAAATAACAGAATAACCATTTTGGTGATTCAAAGCTGCCCAGGCAGCCCACCTTGGGGGTAAAATCCTGTTTCATTCATGATGCTACCAGGATGTACTTTGGGTATAGTGACCCTGAACGTAACATAAAATTATAATCAAACTCATCTAAACCAATTTAGAATTCCTGGGGGCTAGAGCCACTTCTGACAGCAGTGGCTGCAAGGTAGACATTGTCCTTGGACAGTGCACCGGGTCATCACAGGGCACACATACATACACAAAGGACACATTTAGAGCCACCAAGTGCAGGACTGGAACTCACAAAGTTGGATCTGTGAGATTCCAACACTAACCACTGCACCATCATGCCAGCCCACCCTGAATATGGATGAATGGAAATACTGTAGTTCAATAAATTGTTTAAGACATGCACACCCTTTGCATCACCATACTTTTTTTAAAATTTAGTTACTTTTATTTATTTTGTCACTTAACTGAAAAGACTGAAGATCTGTTAAATGTTATGCAGTGTCTCTAGTGAGCTGAAAGCTTGAAATCATCAACAGCAATAAGTGTCCAAATATATGAATTGGCACAGAAAAATGAAAAAGTAATTATTAACATGAAATCAGTATTGATGGTCACCAGCCACCTCACATGTCATCATTTGTCATTTAATCCACACTTGCTAATGGCATGCAGCCTAAAAATATTCCTAAACTCCTCACATACAGAAATAACTACAACACAAATGTATGCCTAGCCTGCTGTATCCTATCCCCAAGGTGAGATATTCTTTTGTTAATCTGGTGTCTTAAAGGTTTCAGCCATAAAAAGTGCAACATTTGTACTACTCAGGATGTCTCTGTAGCAATGCTTCTTGTGTTTTCGGATTGTCCACAAATCAGCTTCATTATCTTGGTCTGTACTGTTGCATCATCCTATACAGCCTTCTGAGAAAAGGTCTATATGGAACAGAGATTGGATGCTTGATTCAGCTAATATCCATCCTTGTGAGATAACAGCAAACAGAAAGTATCAGAACAGCTGCTGGGAGTATGTCTTGAGCTGAAGTCAGTGGCTGTATGCATATAAAGTGCAGTCACAGAGCCAGCAGCAGAAGAGGAGGCTGGGCCATCTTTGAAATACGTGACTTTGTGATGACTTTAACAAGTGGACAATCCATAGACTTTCATCACAGCACATTCAGGGCAATTTGAAGGCAAAATATATTTGATGACAAAGTGACGCACCAGCCTTGATGAATTGCTGGCGACAGTGATAAGCAGTCGTACTGTCATGTGTACAGAGTACAGTGCAACTGCTACTTGTCTGACTTGTATGATAAATGTGCCCATCAAGTCAGTTCACCTTAAAAACTGACAACTGCATGAATGCAAGACACCATCATCAGCATTTTCTACTCTCCCTTCCAGGTTGGGTCACTCTTCTACTCGGCCCAGCAGCTGGGAGCGGCGTGTTTTGCTCTAACTTTTCTCCTTGTGAATTATTCTTGGGTTGGCAGGGAACCCTGCAACATTCATAACAAAGCTATCAGTCTGCAATGAGCAGACATAGCTATGCCTCAGAAGGAATGTAGACTTTTGTGCAGCTGGCAAAAGTTTGCCAGGGAAAGAGGAACATGAGGATGGCATAGGTAAGGGTTAAGTCAAGCAGTAAGATTTACTCCAAATGATTCAAAGTGCAGTGGCACATTTTTTGTTCAAACAGCCAAAATGAGCACATATCACTGCTCATTTCAGGCCACTACACTATCTCTAAGTAGCATACATGCATTAATTCAAATCCTTGATTCTTGCCTACAAAGTACTCAGACAGTCAGCACCTACGTATTTGGAGGCACTCATGAGATACTATGCTCCTTCTTGCCCATTCAAGTTTTTTAATGAATGGCATTTGTTCATACTACCTTGACGTGGCATCAAAACTCATTCCAGATTATTTACATGTGTAGCTTAATCAATAATTTACCAAGACAAAATATATCACTGCCCAAAGTTCACCCTTGCACACAAAACTGGAATATTCACTTAATAAGACACCTCCATTTTCCATAGTCACTGTGGCTCTAGTAGATTCTGATTGGCAGGGCAGTGTTCTGTTAGCTTTCCATGAGCTCAAATTCCATTAATTAGCAACAAAAATACCTACATCTGCTTGAAGGAAAGCTGACACCCCCTTTATTAGCTTTCACAAAACAAGGGACAACAAGACCTTGACGTCACTTTGTTTGGCCTTCCAGGCACAGGGGCATTCCCTTCATCCTTTACAGATCTCGGCAGAACCCCAAGTACTGTATGCCTTCTCCAACTAAACAGCAAATTTTAAAGTTTTCAGCAATTTGGCTAATAAGAACCAATATTGTGTGTGTACAACGTACCGCTACTCTTCGCACACTACGTAACTTGTGGTCTCCAGGTATTAGTTGTAACCATAAAATCTTGTTTGGATAAGATGAAAAAGACACTGCTTTTTGGGTCTTCATTGGCTCCATATAAGTTATCTTTAAAAGTTGAAAAAAAAAACCCACTTGCTTCAACAAGTTTCTTTAAATTTGAAGATTAATTCTTGAAATCAGAGATTTCCTTTGGTACTGTTTTCAAATACGCCTGATGGGAGAGAGCACATTCAGCTTCCAGGTCTCAGCAATGAGCAGGAAGCAAGAGAATGACCTACCAACTGGGCAGTAGAAGGCACTTTTGCACTTTCTTTTTGAATGATATACAGCATTTTATTGTCTGTGTCTGTGCAATGCCGAATTATTACCCAAGCTGACAGCACACCTCTCTATTATGAATTTATAATAGTTTGCTCTGTGTAACAAGTAATTCAGACTCATAGGAAAATGCAGTGAAGTAAAAGGTATGCTATTTGACTTAAAATCTAGTGGGGGGAATATAAAACCTGCACTAAATTAACTTTACTCCATTAAAGTACAAATAGATGAAAAATGTACTTAAGTTCATTAACAAAGTACAGTATTACTATCTCACTTTGCCTTTTTTACCTGAAATAACTGATATACCTTAAATTTCTCTAATCATCACCTGACAAATCTCAAAACATATTATTGTACATAAGTAATAAATGTGATTAATTAGAGTTGCTATATATCTAGCAATCAAACTTTAAGCTGTGCTAATATTATCCTGGAAACTTACAATACAAGAACCTCAAGTTTGAATAGTTGGATGTGTGTATAACTAACAACTAGGAGGACTACCATGAACACAGTCAATGTGACCACACCTGCTGCCATCCATGTCCCCGACAAATGAAGAGAGTCTGGTGAAGTAACATTTAAAGCTCAAGAGCTATTATACTTGAGAAATAAAGACAGTCGGATTCACTGGTGAAGTCACACTGCTAATGATCAGTTAAGAGAACTTGCTCAGACTGAATGAGCACTGAAGACAAATGACAATGGAGAAAAACAAGTCTTTCTTCATCCCCGTGCCTTGTGCTACACAGTGCCAGGCTGTAGGGTGCTGGTGGCAGTGACACATCTTCTGTAGCATTAGCATCTGTAATGTCTCCCGGAGGCAGGAGCTAAGCGGAGTACTCCTGAAAATGACACAGCAGAAAAAAGCTCCTCTGTTTTAAAGTCACGAGTAAGCTGTGTCTTATCATCCAGGAGAATCAAAACTTCTACAGGACAAATTTTAAAAAATAACAGAGACATCAGCTGTCTGACACCCAGCCATATACAATTGAGTGGAATAACTAAGGAGACCTGCCTGCTAGGATTTTTCATTGTAAGTGTTGATGGACATTTTAATTGAATCGAGCGTCAGAGATTTTTGGGATTTTACAAAAGGGTAGACAAATGTACCCAAAGTCAAAACATGGTTTGTCATATAGTCACATTAAGGGATAATGTTAATTTATAGTTGAAAAGATATCAGAATTTTTCTAATGAGACAGGTACACAAAGACAAAATGTTTTAGCAAAGTCTTCAATTTGTGATGCCGCAAAGTTCAGATGCTGTTTAAAGCATGTGGCCATCTTTTATATTGTAACTGTGATGATGCTTTTTTTAACATAAGGCACGCATCACATGACTAGCAACATGCAGATTCCAGCAACCAATCTGGGTGTCTATAAGAAATGAATGTACTTAATGGTGGCATCTATGAAGAATACAATAAAGAAAATGGTGACAATATTATATCACCGAAGCAATGTAAAAAGTTACAAATGAGATAAAAAACCAATTCTGATAGAACAATACCCCCAAATAACACCATCACATGACTCTCAAATAGCTACCCAGAACCTATTCAAGACATTCATATTGTCATAATCACCCAGTATCATCAGTTTTTGGAAAGAAAGAATCCAGGGGTTTTAAGGTAAGGCACAGGTTTTACTAGTAATGCTTGGCACAAAAAAGTAAGATCTGTACATATGACAACAAATGTGAACTTGAATCTGAACTTAATCTGGTTGTGTGTAAAGTGAAACTGAAGCTCCCTTTAAATCTGATGGGCTACTCTCTGTGAAACCACTTTCTGACTTACAGCCACTTTCATGTGTAGGGCCAAGTGGGCATTGCCTATTCTGCTTGGATTTTAGTGGCATACAAGGACTACAAAGATGTAGAAATCCAGCTGCAGACTATCCCCAACACACACACCCGGATTCCTGAGTAAATGGCTGAATTGAAGCTCGTACCAACACTTTGGTCAGACCTGTACTTCCATCTGATAATAAAGGAGTAAAAGAAGAGCTGAGCTGCTGATTTTCCTTCAGACAAAAATGCCCCCATTTTAGCCTTTTAACCGCTAACTGAAACTTTGGCTGGATGTGATAGACAAAATGATGCTCCTATAAGCAGACACTGGTTCTGTAACTCAAAGCAACTTTGATCCATTCACCAGAGGTTACACCTTCCTTCAAAACAAACTTGTTTTCAGCTCTTCTTTATTTTTGGGTTAGCTAAAAGCTGACAGTCTGTTCTATTTGTGAACTATTAGCTGACATGCCTTATTCTGTAGAGCAAAACGTTCACAAAGTTTCTTTGGCCTGGAAGCTACTTTCCACAGACCCTTGGAACTGGACGCCGTGAACTAGCTCTAACATTCATTAAGCTCCATTTGAGAAGACTGAAAAGCAGCATTAATTCAAGAAGGGAACATGAGCCCCTACACTTTTGTGCCAGAAAGAGTAACGCTTTTCCCGATGAAGTTACAGAAGTAACAGCAAAGAGCCTAACACAGACACGGAAAAAGGACTACATAACAAAAATCAAGAGTGTACTTCTTCACAAGAAGAGATCTCCACTTGAACCCAAAGCAACAACAGCAACAACTCCACTCAACTTCGGACATCATCCTTAAAACTGTTTGTCTTTGGCAGGAGGGTAAAGCTCCTACTTTATCTCCTACAGAGACAGATAAGGCACATAAAGTGGGAGCCTTACCTAATTATTTAATTAATTACTGGCACTGCCAAAGACAATTAACATCAATCAATCAATTCTTTTTTTCACATAGATACTCTATTTCCTACTTTTATTTGGAGTCCCTGGGTTTGCAAAACAGAAACCCCTCAATTTCCTACATTAATTTGGCATTCCTGGTAGGGCCCGAAAATCAGTCATTATCTGCAAAATGGTGTTAACAATAATAGCATGTGGAAACTGTAATGAAAGACAGTGTCTAAAATCAGTAAGGTTGCTGCCACAGACTGAAGAGCGAAACCATTAGCGAAGCTGAAAGAAGGATTCAGAGACATAATTAACTGGATGATGTGTTGTCACCAAAACCAAGATACTAAAATTGTTAACAAAGCCCAGAAGAAGAATGCTATAAGTGGTAAATTAGAAGACATAAAATACTAAAAGGGCAAAGACACACGTTTATTGATTGATGTAGCCAAAATTATGGATGCAGCAAAGAAAAATGATTGGTGTGCAATAGCGAAGCACAAGTGACATGACACACGGTGCCTTCTAAGAGACAAAAATGTAGGGTGTCTTAGCAGCACAGTTAGAATACCTCAAAACCTAAAAAATAAAGAACTGATGTCCTTAAAATTAAACAACAAAAAAATCTCAGATGTTTTCAAACTGCATTATTAATACAAAGCACAAACATCTTTATAATCCCTGAGGTTAAAGCTTTCCAAAGACTCATAACAAAACAAACGTTTTTTTAAAAAAAAACAAGAAAAACTGCCATGAACTTTCATGACTGTTATAAATTGTTGCCTATTGTTACAGTTGCTACTTCTATTAATGTTAATTGTTGCTTTTTAATCAAATTTGAAAATTTTATCACAAAAAATGTACTATCATGAGCGCATGAATGAAACAGATATGTTCAATGAAAGTGATTATGTCTGATGGAGGAGGCTGGCCAAAAAGGCACAAAACATAGTAAAGGTTGACCAGCCAAAGAAGGGGCCAGTGGCAAGTTGGTGGTCGGATATCAGAAGGACAAAAAAGAACAGTTTGACACAAACAAAATGAAAAAATAAAAATTCAAAACTGAATCTAGACAATGTATTTTTCTTGTCTAAATACTTTTAAAACATTTTGAGAAAGTTTTTAAAGGTTTTCTATTCAACGCTTGGATACCTGAGCAAGTCTGCAATCACCTTAAATGATGTTATGTTTAATGGTGCTAACAGTCATTGCCTACAAATAACATGTCTGTCAAATAAAGCAGACATGTAAAATGACTGCATCCACTACAAAAATACTATGCAAAATGGTACCACAATGACATAAAAAAAAATGTAAATGTATAGTCAAAAATAAAATAAACCATAGCCTGCAGCTCGGTCGCCGTGTGAGGCGGAGTTGCGTCCTCCATCAGCACGCCTCCCACATAATTGACTGCCTGCCCATATAAGGCCGTCCATCAGCGGCAATCCAATAGACACGCTGCCGCTAAATATTCGCAGGTGAAGGACTGTGCTTATGCAAACGAAGATGAGATGGTCAGGGATAGACTAGTGGTTGGCACAAACTCAGCGAAAGTGCGAGAGAAACTTTTAAGTGCCGGGTCTTAGCTAACATTAAATAAAGCCGTGGACATCGCAAGATTGCACGAGATAGCACAAGCACAACTGAGAACCTTCAATGCATGTACTCCGAACAGCTCACATGAACTGACTGTGAATGCTGTACACAGAGAACAAGCGAGAGCTCCAAACAGCGCTGAACAAAAAATGCATTACACAATTGAGAAGGCAGCAAAAGAATATGAAGCGAGTGACGCATACAAGCATATTCATAAGTTCACCTACTATGGAAACAAACCACACATTGGAAAAAAGCCAATGTCCAGCTAAAGGAAGATAGTGTAAAAAATGTGGTAAATTGAAGCACTTCGCTAAAGTTTGCAGGACTGGGAAAGGTACACTTGTGCATGCAGTGTGTGATGTCTCAGATAAAAAGGAAGACAAGCTGTTTATTGATGTAGTAGGACAGGAACAACCCTCTGACGCTGAACAAGCCTTTGTAGACATATCAATAGGAAAGCAAGGTGTAAAGCTTAAGTTTAAATTACGTTCATAGACACGCTGCCGCTAAATATTCGCAGGCAAATCCACAACTTAATACCGAGAATGCCTGTTAAACATCTTAGATTCACGAGTACCGATTTGGGTGGTGATCACTTCGATGAATGAAACCAAACCTGTTATCTTTACAACGGTTGACAACGAATATGAGATGGTCAGGGATAGACTAGACAAACACGGGATGTAACTTGAACACAACACATCCTCCAAATACGAACCTGATTGAAACAAATAATGATAATCAAATCCTTGATGACAGCAACACTCATAACACAAAACAATTACATTGACAATCATGTTACGTTATTTTTAAAATGTTTCCTTTTCTTTTTCATAACTTCTTTAACACACTACTTCTCCGCTGCGAAGTGCGGGTATTTTGCTAGTATACAATATAAGACACTATGTTACCACCATATACAGTACAGAAGTAGTGAATTTTAATATATTATGCACAAAACACTGACAATGCAGAACTGCACTCATGCCCAGTCATATTGGAAGTACATCTTTATAAATATAACATAATTGAGGTTGGAGGGAATTGTTTGTGGATTAGGAGAGACAGAGATGAATCAGAGACTTGCTTAATCATAGAGACAACAGTAGGAAATAAACTTCTTACTTGTCTAGTATTTCTTGCTTTTAGTGAAAAGTAATGGTAGTAACTGAGAGATGGCTGCCTGGGTGAGTGTGGTCTTTGATTGTGTTTCCAGCATGTTTGCTGACCCATGATGTATACAGGTCCTCAATAAAGTGCAGTATCAGGCTTTTAGTCTTTTCTGCTGTCTGAATAACACACTGCAGGTTGTATTTTGAGTGAGCAGATGAACAGACAAGCAAGAATATGAAATGATATTAAGACAACAAAAGCTACATCTCGTGGTAGCAGGCATAACATACTCAGTTTCCTTTTGAAATGCCTTTGGGACTCCTGTGATGGTTGCACAAACAAATAAGTCAAAAGACTGATGCAGTGGGAAAAGCATTTACGACTGATGACAATCAGTAAACAAACTGTTAGACACATCTGTCAGTAATTGATGTACTTAATATAGCAAGGTCAGAAGAACAACAGAAGAACATCAGGAACATTTGTACGAAAGCAGGCCATTTAGCCCAACATAACTCATTCCCTTAGCTATTTTTAAAAACAGTCCCCAAAGTATTATTTTCTATCACACAGCTTGGCAATTAATTGCATTTATCTATTGTTCTTTTCATGCAGGAAGACTTCTAATGTTTGTGCAAATTGTACCCTTAACCATCTTCCATTGTAATCCTGGGAAGAACTCATTTTAAGTAACAGCTGACAATTGCCATGCTACTTGTCTTCATTCGCTAATTTTTATTTCCTTAAACTAGATAGATTAATCTACTTCAACCTTTCCCCATGAGATGGACATAGAATCTTTTGAGCAAAAGATGAGATCACTTATGACACTTTTTCTTTGCAGCAAATGATGGAGATAAGTCAAAGAGCAAATGACTTTTACATGTCAAAACGGAGCAGGGATTGCTATACTAGAGGACTAACAATCAGCAAGCAAAAAAAAGACAAAAGAAACATATGGTCACTAGATAAGAAAAAGTTAAAACTTAAACTACTCCTAAAATGAAATTGCTTTACAAACTAATTTTCTCTTGCAAATGAATCTTTCCTTTATTTTCACAAAGTGTTGCCAATCACTCAGGAAGCTCACTCTTATATATGGCCATGGATGTGTGACATTGTCAAGCTTACAAATTGTGACACTTAAAGATGTGTCATAAAATATATAATTTAACACAGTGAAAAACCAAAATAATAAAAATAAAACAAAATGATTTCCTGACATCATGGCTCAGACCATGTATTCCTGGAATAATCAACACTCTTCTAGGTATTTTCTCCAGCGTTGCTATGTCTTTCCTATGATACAGAGACTTAAGCTGCACACAATGTTGTTGAAGATAAAAGACTTAAAAGGCTTAAATATAATGCACATTGATTTGGACTTCACACATCATCTTACTGTATATAAGCCATCTTCCTATTAGCCTTCTTAGTAGTTTCTCTGTGCTATTTATTGTGGACGATGAAGAATCCTTTGTGACTGCTAGTTTCTTTTTATGAGGTATACTTTCATAGAACAGACATTATAGGCATACATTTAGCTTTAATGTGGTTAAAGGTTAGTAAGTTTAGTACAGATGTTTAACCTAAGCACAGAGTACATTCAGAACTACTATTCCTGCCTCACAATGGAGTATTCATGTTCTCCACTTGCAATTTATGTATTGAATGGTATCAGAGTGTGTGCTTTACTTCTCCATCCCAAATCAGAACACCTGAAGGTTTGTGTATGAACATTGGCTGCTGCACCAGCAGATCACATTGTTTCAAAATATATATAGAAAATAACTGTACTTAAACTAAACTGATTATATGAGTTTCTGTTACTGGATTGCATGCAACACTCTTCTGCTTGTCTGTGTGTTTTTTCTCTGGAAAAGGACTGGTGTACCGTCCACCACGTTTGCTTGTTGTCTTACTCCCAGTACTGCTGACATGATCACTGGCCTCCTGAGACCCTAAACTGGGCAAATTAAATTTACCCCTAAGCACATGCAGGTTTAAATGTATACACATACCTTCTTTTCAGTTCTTGTCATTGCCTGCCACTAAAAGACTGCAGTAGGCAATATATTTTCAAAATAACACAATACATTTGTGAAATAATGCAGTAAATATTTTCTGATTTTTAGGTATAATGTTCCTTACTAATGTGTAATTACAGTACATAAAACATTTTTTCTTTGTATGGGCAGTACTTTTCACTTCCTTATATTAAACCTCATGTGCTTAACTCTGAGTAATCCAGGTCCAGTTTAACTCTTTTGTGGAATCTCGGGTGTCCACCTTCTTTCCTTCTTTTTCTTCTTCTTCTTTTGGCTGCTCCCGTTAGGGGTTGACACAGTGGATCAGCTTCTTCCATATCTTTCTGTCTTCTGCATCTTATTTAGTTACACCCATCACCTGCATGTCCTCTCTCACCACATCCATAATCCTTTGCTTTGGCCTTCCTATTTTCCTTTTCCCTGGCAGCTCTATCCTTAGCATCCTTCTCCCAATATACCCAGCATCTCTCCTCTGCACATGTCCAAACCAACGCAATCTCGCCTCTCTGACTTTGTCTCCCAACTGTCCAACTGGAGCTGACCCTCTAATGTACCAATTTCTAATCCTATCCATTCTCGTCATACCCAGTGCAAATCTTAGCATCTTTAACTCTGCCACCTCCAGCTCTGTCTCCTGCTTTCTGGTCAGTGTCACCGTCTCCAACCCATATACAGTAACATAGCTGGTCTCACTACCATCCTGTAGACCTTCCCTTTCACTCTTGCTGATACCCGTCTGTCACAAATCACTCCTGACACTCTTCTCCACTCATTCCACCCTGCCTGCACTCTCTTTTTCACCTCTTCCACAGTCCCCATTACTCTGTACTGTTGATCTCAAGTATTTAAAGTCATCCACCTTCGCCAATTCTACTCCCTGCATCCTCACCATTCCACTGACCTCCCTCTCATTTACACACATGTATTCTGTCTTGTTCCTACTGACCTTCATTCCTCTCCTCTCTAGAGCATATCTCCACCTCTCCAGGGTCTCCTCAACCTGCTCACTACTATCGCTACAGATCACAATGTCATCAGCAAACATCATAGTCCATGGGAACTCCTGTCTAATCTCGTCTGTCAACCTGCCCATCACCAATGCAAATAAGAAAGGACTCAGAGCCGATCCCTGACGTAATCTCACCTCCAACTTGAATGCAGACGTCACCACTGTCACACTTCCCTCGTACATATCCTGTATAACTCTTACAAACCACTCTCGACTTCCTCATACAATACCACAGCTCCTCTCGAGGCACCCTGTCATATGCTTTCTCCAGGTCCACAAAGACGCAATGCAACTCTTGTTGGCCTTTTCTAAACTTCTCCATCAACATCCTCAGAGCAAACATGGCATCTGTGGTGCTCTTTCTTGGCATGAAACCATACTGCATACTTTCCTCCTTCCTCTTTCCAGATGTCTTGCTGTCACCCTTACTACATCTGCTGTAGTTTCCCAGTTGTCTGGTAACTCTTCACTGCCACCCAGTGCCCGTCTCACCACCTCCCTCAACTCAACCTTGCAGTCTTCCTTTTTCAACTTCCCCGCATTTGATCCTTGGCTCTGCCTTCACTCTCTTCCTCTTCTTGATCTCCAACGTCATCCTACAGACCACCATCCTATGCTGCTTAACTACACTTTCCCATGGCCACCACTTTGTAGTCTTCAATCTCCTTCAGAACAACTCTTCTGCATAGGATGTAATCTACCTGTGTGCATCTTCCTCCACTCTTGTACATAACCCTGTATTCCTCCCTCTTCTTAAAATAATGTATTCACCACAGTCATGTCCATCCTTTTGACATAATCCACTATCCCATGAACTTCTTTATTCCTCTCCTTGACACCATACCTACCCCTCACCACCTCGTCTCCACTGTTCCCTTCACCAACATGTCCATTAAAATATGATCCAATCACCACTTTCTGTCCCTTGGGTACACTGTTCATCACTTCATCCAACTCACTCCAAAAATCTTCTTTCTCACCCATTAAACACCCAACTTGCGGTGCATATGCACTAACAACACTCATCATCACAACACCAATTTCCAGCTTCATAATCATTACTCTGCCTGATACTCTTTTTACCTCCAAAGCACTCTTGATATACTGTTCCTTCAGAATAACTCCTACCCCATTTCTCCTCCCATCCACACCATGATAGAACAGTTTGAATCCACCAAAGAAAAGGATGGATGATCTGAATAGAACTCTGGTCCAAGCCAAACCATAAAAAAAGTTAAAATGTACAAATATTAAGTGTTTCTAATGTAGCACTAGGTTGCTTCCACCATAAAAATCGTAACTGTAAAAACTTGGCTCACCCTCCACTATATTCTAAACTATTTATCTCTTCACATGGGTTCACAGTGTGTCCTGTAGAGGGCAGTATTTCTTGGGTTATTGGACGCACCCCACCTCTACTATTAGTTATACAAGTCTTACACTTTATACAGGTTTACTTAACTGGTAATACAGATTTTTTCTTTAATATTTGCCAAGGGAAAAAACATTCTAGACTGGTTTGCTTTATTTTAGGCTTTTTTGTTCATTTTCATGGAATCCATTTTATTTTCTTTGTTTATGTGGCACCATCTGTCACCATTTTGATATTTTTAATATTTTTCTTGTTATGGAGTTTCCATGTTTTATTATTCCTGTTTTTGTTTCCTTTTATGAAAAATAATATATTTATTAGATTATTTAATTTATAAGTATGATGTTTCTTTGTATAAACTGACAATCTCCTATGTACTTTGTATTTTGTGGGTGGTACCCAAAGAGGCAGGGCCACCCTGACATCACCATGCTTGAGCTCTCCATCTGGCTGTGGTCTTAACAGGTAACAGTTACTCTTCAGTAATCAATTTTGGATGTTTTTTGGTGGGGGAGAGGAGGGGCTCCTTTTCAGATAATTTTTGCAAGGATTACTCATTTAACTTTTAGGACAGCTCTTCTAATAACACATACTGCCCCATGCTGCAACTTACATAAGCTTGGATTCTGCTGTGCCTTTGCAAATGCTATATTATTTTTATAAGAATGCATTTTGGCTTGTTGGACATACAGTACTTAGGTGAAATGCAAATAGAGTTCATTAATAAAACAATAAATGAATCAACCTGTTAAGTAATTAAACTGACTGAGCAATTAGCTTATTAGTGAATAATGAATCAATACATTCCTTAATTTGTGAGATATTTAATCAGGTATTTGGATGAACTTCTGCTGCTTCTGTAAATAGATCTTCCCCAGTACTTTCAGGATAGGTTTATCAAGATGTTTTTTTGAAAAAACAGATGGTTGAGTTAATTACTTGGGTATGTTGTAAGAATGCCCCTGGGTAGTTCCAACTACAGTTGCTCTAGGCACATCCTTCTGGGTGGAGACCCTGCAGCAGGCCCAGGACATGCTGAAGGGATTATATCTCTTGGTTGACTTGGGAAAATCTAGGAATTCCTCAGGAAGGTCTGTAATCTGTAGCTGGGGACAGGGAAGTCTGGGCTAACCTGCTTGGCCTGCTTCTATCACCTCACCAAGAAAAGTAGATGGGAAGATAATAATAAATAATAATAATTCTTTGAATTTATATGAGATGAAATGAGTTAATTACTAACTGTCTGATTGACGTGCACCTCTCCACCAAGCATAGGCCATTCAGTTCCTTTTTCTAAAGTGCACTTAATTGCAATTCAGTTGTCCTGTCAGATTAAACAAGAGACGTTGTATTTTGTAAAAAGTGGCTTACAGATCTGGTGAGGTATTTGGTTTCTAAGAGCATCACTGGCAAGACTTATTTTGGGTCCTGTTACAAGCCTGAAGCGCATAGACCACATGAATAGTTTATTGGAATTAACTGGAGTCATCTCTAAACAAGCCTGGAAGTATAAGGTATCTACACTGCTCTAAGTCTAGAGGTATCACAATGTTAAGAAAAGGAAGTGGATTTCTAGGACAACATCATAAAAGACATGGCAGCTGGAAACACAAGAAGATGAAAATGAGACAGACTCAAGCAGTAGCACCTCCTACTAACATGCAGGATGTGCCAAATGCAATGTAGCTTCTTCTTACACCCTCAATATTCTACAATGGCTGTACCTCTAGGTATTGCATACTATTTTCAAGGTCAGTGTGCACTGAGAGGATATACCAAGTTAAAACAAATTCAAGGCAGAACATTGGAGCCTGACAATGAGCAATGCACCCAGCTCATTGGTTGTTTACAGGTCATCCCACTTTATCTCTGTAACTTGATGCCAGACTGCCAGTGTGTTCCTCAAATGAGTGCTAAAAGTGCTGTCATCTACGTCAGATTTTCATGTGCATCACATTTTCTTTCACAGTAAATCACAGCTGGCAGTTTATTGATTACTGAAAGAATAAGCATAAGCATACATATCCTCTGTCAGGACTCAGCTGACCTGAAAAGTAAGCAGAAATATAATATTCTGAAGGTACTAGATATGCCAGTAATGCATCTTAGTAGTGGGAGGCGGGTAGACTTAATAGCTGTTAGGTACACATTAACAATTTTTATTAACATTTGTTTCTATTTTTACCATTGCTTTGGCATTTGGTGTTTTTGTTTGTCAGTTTGGACACTGCATACTGCTAACATCTGATATAATTACTGTTGTGCTATTACAGATGGCTGTGCACATTAACATGCATCCAAACTTTGAGATAATAAGTTGATGACCATCACAGGCTAGCTTCACACTGCCCAGGCCTACAAAGCAGCTTTGGCTTTAAAAGTTTAAAATATTCTTTAAACATTCAAAACTTACAAAAATGTCTTGCAAGAAAGAGGAACCCTCAAAACTCTGACTTAAATAGACAAACCCCAAAAAAGTTTTCATAAAATGAAGAATTAATTCAAATGAGTGAAAATAAACGCAAAAAACAGCAATCAAGGAAAAGTGCAAAAGTAATGAAAAAGGGGGTTTTCCTAAAGAGGCAAACCAAAGTTAGCAAGTACCAATATGAAATACAGTAAACAGTATTTTAAAAAGAGAATCAAAAGTCAAAGAACAAGACAAAAATGCAGACTATACTTACTATAAAGAATTTCAACAACAATTAATGTTCCACTGCTAAGTCTAGTGGTCTCAGACTTCGGTCCTTGAGGGTCACAGAGGCTGCAGGTTTTCATTCCAACCCTTTTCTTAATTGCTGACCAGTTTTTGATGCAAATTAACTCATTTTCCTTTCATTTTAATTGACTTGTTTTTTAAGATTTGTTCCCCTGAATTTCTTCATCGTTCCTCTGAATTGCTTAATTTCTTTCCTTAAATGGCATACATACAGAAATGAACTGTGAAGTGAGAGAGCCAACAAAAGACCAACTTAGTCAGGGAATCAAACTCCTACCAATTTCACTCCAACCAGTTGCTTAATTAGGAGTTGATTTTTGTTGTTGATTAAACCCGTTCTTCAATTCCATGGCTTTTTGCTGCTCTCATTGCGCAATGGCATACATTTCCAAAGCTATTGATTTTCTCTTTTCTAAGGGAACTACTAAAATGTTTTGTGGACCTGAGCAGAACAGGATTCCTGAGACCTTCATCTTTCTTTATTTTCAGATATTGTGTCATGGATACAGTTTGCTGGTCATGTTTTGGCTCATTTTATTTCTCACTAGCAAAATACCCGCGCTTCGCAGCAGAGAAGTAGTGTGTTAAAGAAGTAATGAAAAAGAAAAGGAAACATTTTAATAATAATGTAACATGATTGACAATGTAATTGTTTTGTCATTGTCATGAGTGTTGCTGGCATATATATATATATATTGTCGCATGTGGCTGGGGGTGGAGCCCCCCAGTATTGACCACACCAGGAAGTGCTAGGGGGAAGAAGACTGGGGACACCCGGAGGGCTTCCGAATGCGCAGCCGGCACTTCCGCCACACAGGGGTGTGTCCGCAGGGAATTGCCGGGAAAGCAGCTGGAGCCCATCTGGGTTGCTATTTAAGGGGCCGCCTCCCTTCCGTCGACAGCAAGAGTCGGGTGGAAGAGGACGGAGCTCGAGAGAGGAGTGGAGGCGGCCAGAAAGAAGGCAATTTGTGACTGTGAGGCCTGGACTTTGGGAGATCGGTCCTGGAGGCACTGGGTGTGCACTTAAAATATTGTAAATATATTTGTAAATAAAATGTGTGTTGGGTGAAGAAACAATGTCCGCCTGTCTGTGTCCGGGTCTAGTTCCACAAAATATATATATATATATACAGTACAGGCCAAAAGTTTGGACACACCTCCTCATTCAATGTGTTTTCTTTATTTTCATGACCATTTACATTGGTAGATTCTCACATTTACATTGGTAGATTCTCACTGAAGGCATCAAAACTATGAATGAACACATGTGGAGTTATGTACTTAACAAAAAAAGGTGAAATAACTGAAAACATGTTTTATATTCTAGTTTCTTCAAAATAGCCACCCTTTGCTCTGATTATTGCTTTGCACGCTCTTGGCATTCTCTCAATGAGCTTCAACAGGTAGTCACCTGAAATAAAACCATTTAATGTACCAACGTAAATGGTCATGAAAATAAAGAAAACACATTGAATGAGGAGGTGTGTCCAAACTTTTGGCCTGTACTGTATATATATATATATATATATATATATATATATATATATATATATATACACATGTGTTTTCAAGTGTAAGCCTACAAGCAAGTGGTCAATTACAGAGGTACAAGAGGCTATAGATGAGCATCAGCGAGAATGCCGAGCTAAAAGATCAGGTGCAGACATGATCAAGTCACATGCTATACAAGTGGCCACTACGTAACAAGTAGCAGTGTGCCAGAACCTGAAGTTGTATGTGCTCATGTGAACACAGCCAGGTGCAGCCCGCCTAATCCAACCAAGTCAAAGTGAGGCAGTCATTTCAGAGCCAAATGCTCTGGAGCGTGTTAAGTATGCTGGAGAGTGTTGGAGGCGCACCAGTCAGCCTGTTCATGCTACAGCTAGACCACAGGCTTCAACCCCAGCACGTTTCCCTCCATGCCAAGTCTGCGGGGCGCCTCTCACTCAACACGAACACATTGTATGCGGGAGAGGAGATGTCTAACCTGTCTAGAAATAGGGCATCAGCGGAGAGACTGCCCCAAAGCCATTATTGCACAAAACGCGTTAGCTCATCTGATCAGGGAAACTAAGTTGCTCACACTCAGGAGGGGACAGTGTGAGTAAAAATGTTGAAGCCCTCAACCTTGATGAAGATGTGCAGTTTGTGTATACAAAGTGCCTGAAATCTGCCCCACCTGGGAGTACTGTACTGTTTCAGAACATGATTAGACTTGATAAAGCTGACAGTCTGTTTTATACCAGTGCACAGGTGGGTGATAAAGTCTCATTACAAGCGTTGCTCGACACCGGCTCTATGGCTTGCACCATTAATGAGGAAGCTGAGCAGGTGCTAAAGAATGCTGGATTGGCACTGGAGATTGACAATATCCAGACTGATGTTGTGCTCATTGGCTGTGGTGGAGTTGAGGTTAGGCCCAAGTGCATTTACAACTTAATGATGGAGGTGTATGGATGTGCATTCAGTGTGCCTGCCCTGGTTGTCCCTGGGCAAAAGACCAGCTTATCCTGGGCACAAATGTTATAAAGCACCTTCTAAAGTGGTTCAAGCAGTCTCCTCAGTTCTGGCATGTTGTAAGCAAACCTGAGTCCGCTAAAGCACCTGAAATAGTGCAGTTTCTTAATATGCTGTCTGGCATTAGCAGGTGGAGAGGTGAGACAATCCCAGAGGCTATTGGAACCGCCAGGTTGGCGCAGGCAGTGACTCTTCTCCTAAACAAGAACACCTGGTTTGGGCCAAATTACCTGCAGCCTCACCTCTTTCTGAGGGCAGTGCCATTTTGATTGAACCATCTAAGGCACAAACTCACAAGAAAAGCATCATTGTCTGCAGGTCGGTGTGCTCCATGAGTGGTGATAAGTGGGTCCCAATAAGAATTTTGAACACCTCTGACAAACCAATCATCTTAAAGCGCAACACCAAGGTTGCAAATGTGTCACCCTGCATTGCTGTTGAAGATTTGGATGTGACCACTGGACAGACACCAGCAGAGGAGCTTGAGCTGCAGAGTCAGACGCTGTGTGATGAAGTGGCCAACAAGCAAGGTGACCCTCCTTGTCCCAGTTTTCACGATAGCCTACATAAGTTGGGGTTGGAAGATCTGGATATTGACTCCTGTGAGGTGTCCCACCACTGGAAATCTCAGTTGCTGCAGCTAGTGCAAAAGTATGAGGATGTGTTCTCAAAGAGTAAGCTTGACTGTGGGATGGCTAAAGACTTTGTTCACCACATCCATCTGTCTGATGATCGACCCTTCAGACTTCCATATCGGCGTGTCCCACCAGGGCAATATCATAAGCTCCGTCAAGTGCTCACAGAGATGGAAGAGCTTGAGATCATCCAAGTCTAACAGTGAGTGGGCCTCCCCACTAGTGCTTGTTTGGAAGAAGAATGGTGATCTCAGGATATGTGTGGATTATCGCTGGCTGAACACGCGCACAATCAAGGACGCACATCCCTTGCCACACCAGTCTGACTGTCTTGCAGCTCTAGGAGGGAGCGCCATCTTTAGTGCCATGGACCTTACCTCTGGCTTTTATAACATCGCAATGGCAGAGGAACACAAAAAACTTACAGCTTTCACCACACCTATGGGGCTGTATGAATTTAACAGGCTCCATGATCTCTGTAATAGCCCTGCAAGCTTCATGCGCCTCATGATGGGTATTTTGGTGACCAGAACTTCCTGACGATGCTCTGTTACTTGGATGATGTACTAGTGTATGCACCCAATGAAGCTGAAGCCCTCAAGAGGCTGGAGATGGTCTTCAGCAGGCTCCATGCTCATGGACTGAAACTGGCCCCAAAAAAATGCCAGCTACTCAGAAGAACTGTGAGGTTCTTGGGGCATATCGTGGATGAAAGTGGTGTCTCAACTGACCCTGACAAGGTCAAAGCTATCGCTGCTATGACAGAGGCTGACCTTATGATGGAGGATGGCTTAACGCCATCACAGAAGAAGATCAGGTCATTCTTGGGCATGGTCATGTACTATCAGCAGTTCATCCAAGATTGTTCCAGTATAGCCAAGCCCTTGTTCGCCCTGACTGCTGCACCTAAGGGGAGGAAAGGGAATGCACGGGTGCTGCTTGCGTTCAGGAAACTACACCCAAGTGACTGGAGGCAGGAGCAGCGTGACTCATTTGAACAGTTAAAATCTACTCTCTTGGACTCTGTTGTCCTCGCACACCCTGATTTTAGTCGACCATTCATCTTGTCCACTGATGCCTCGCAGGATGGATTAGGGGCTGTGCTATCTCAGGTCCATGAAAGTATTGCCTTTGCCAGTAAGGCTCTCACCCGTGCTCAGAGCAACTATCCAGCGCCGTCTAGAGTTTTGGCACTGAAATGGTCTGTTTGTGATAAATTTAGCCATTGGCTAAAGGGACACAACTTCACCGTCTGGACAGACAACAATCCGCTAACCTACATCCTCACAAAGCCCAAACTCGATGCATGCGAGCAGCGATGGGTAGCAAAACTGTCCCCATACAACTTGACATCAAGTACATCTCTGGTAGTAAGAACATTGTTGCAGACGCCCTAAGCAGGCAGCCCTTTGTCCAAAATCGTGTTTGCCAGAGGCTCATTAAAGAGCCGTACAAAGCACTGTTAGAGGAGTCGGAGCAGGTTAGAGAGGGCATGGTCCAGGAGGCATTTAGAGTCAGTGCTAACAACCAGAGTATCAAGTGCATTCCCACCTGAGAGCCTTAGACATTGCTCTATGACAAGCGGTGAAGTGTCTGCGGTCCTTTCAGGTCTTATGGAATGGGACCAAGGAGCCAACCAAAGGGTGGTCACTTGGTTGGCTCAAGACCTGGAACAGCTACCCACCTGGCCAAGATGCTTTGCCCGTCTTCTCATATATAGCAAAGGAGAGATGCTATATTGTCCCAGGTCATCCCATTTGTCACCCGAGGGAGGCCGTCAAGGAGAGAAAGGGCTGTACTATCGCTGAAGGTTCTTAAGACTCTGAAACAATGGGAGAAACTGAAAATGCTTGATGGTATCCTGTACAGAGTATGTAAAGACTCAGTGACTGGGAAGAAGCGCCACCAGTATATGACACCTTCCTCCTTAGTCACACATGTTCTTCGTGGTGTCCACAATGATGCTGTCATCAGGGTCAGAGTAGGACACTGTTCCTGGCAAGGCAGAGATTTTTCTGGAGTACCATGGAGCATATATGTCAAATGCTGCAAACGCTGTGTAGTCAGCAAGACCCTGGAGCCAGAGGGAAGAGCCCCACTCGAAAGTATCAAGACTACGTACCCCCTTGAGCTGGTTTGTCTGGACTTTTGGTCTGCCGAGGACTCCAGAGGAAGGAGTGTGAATGTATTGGTGGTGACAGACCACTTCACCAAGATGGCCCATGCTTTCTGCTGCTCAGACCAGTCAGCAAAACAAGTTGGCCAGCTCTGGGATAGATATTTTTGTGTCTATGGATTCCCCCAGAGGATCCATTCAGACCAAGGGGCGAGTTTCGAGAGCCAACTGATCCAGGAGCTGTTACAAATTGCAGGTGTGAAAAAGTCAAGAACAACACCTTATCACCCAATGGGGAATGGCCACACTGAGAGATTCAATAGAACCTTAGGGAACATGATCAGAGCCTTACCGCCCAGGGATAAGATTAAATGGCCGCAAATGCTGCAGACATTGACTTTCGCATATAACTGTACAGCTCATGAGTCAACTGGGTATGCTCCTTCTACCTCATGTATGGGCGGGTCCCTAGACTGCCGGTAGATGTTATGTTCCACAATGTGGAGAGGAACAGTGATATCATTGACTATGATAGCTATGTCAGGCGAATGAGGGATGACCTCAAGGAAGCTCATCTTGGCCCAAGTCAACACTGAATCCAGCCAGCGGCGCCAGGCAGACTTGTACAACATGAAGACAAAAGGTGCAGACATTGAGGAAGGAGATCGAGTTCTCTTGGCAAACAGAGGTGAGCGTGGTCGCAGGAAGTTGGCTTACACACACACACATATATATATAACTATATATGCATATACATATCTACATATATACACACATATATATATACATATCTACATACTGTATATATATATATTAGGGGTAGGACTCGATTAAAAAAAAATCTAATTAATTAGAGGCTTTGTAATTAATGAATCTTGATTAATCGTATGTAATCGCACAAGTAAATTTGCCCCAAAGCGCAAAGGTTTTTTTTTAATGTAAAAGGGTTTTAGTAGGCGACAGAATTAAATAATAGACATGGACATGAATATTGTAAACTCAAGCTCTTTTAATTTCTGAAAAAAAAATGCATTTAAACTGCATTTCAATTCAAAACAGAAACAAAAATATCATCCCTGGCTAAAATTGGGCAGACTTAAAAATAAAGTGGTATTCTAAGTACTTTAAGTACATGTTAAGAATGGTATTGTCTTTAAATAATAAGAAAAATTTCAACATAAAGTGCAGTTTTTCTTCTTAAAAAAATAAGGCAGAAACATAAAAGGTAATTTGACCATGTTATCCTTTAAACTCTGAGTAACCTTAGCCAAAATTATTTTGTACATTAGGGTAAAACAGTGTGATCATTGAACATTTTGTAATTAGATGTAAGTAAAATTACTAACGGTCACGGAAGTCCAATGATCCCAAGTAAGAGCCACAAAGTCCGATTTCTGTAATGCATCTAAATTTGCTTGCTTTTCAGTGTCATAAAGCTGTTGAATTTTACTTGAAATAGTCTCTTGGCACAGTAGTTGGAAAGTTGGATCACCTGACGCTAATTGTAGCACATTTTCTAACCCCCTATCTTCCACCACTGTTAGTGGTCTACAGTCCAAAGCAATCCATTTTGCGAGAGAATTTGTATGTTTGACCGATGTTGACTTACTAATTTTGGTCCTGAAGCCAGTCATTTCATCAGGTTTGGGCTGCCGACACCTTTTGTTGGTACTCGAACTCGCACTACTAGTGCTAACAGCATACACAGTTTCTGTGCTCGCTGTAACATGTTTTGCATTTAGATGGTATCGTAAGGTTGAAGTGCTTCGGTGGTCTGCAAACTCCTTTTTGCACAGTTTGCACAAAACCACACTTTTATCAAGGCTTCCGTCGGGTAGTCTTTTGAAATGAAATTTGCCTCTGATCAGTCCTAGCAACGCGCTTTCTTCAGACTCTTCCATTTTTGTAGCTCTGATGTGTGCATCAATGTAATCAATGTACCAGGAAATCATGCATTGACAAAAGTTCCCCTTTGCTTGGAATGCAAAGTGTGATTAAATGCGTTATTTTTTAATGCGTTATGGAGCACATGCATCAAAGCTTCTCAGCTGTGCTTGTGCTAAGAAAAGGAAACATTTTAAAAATAACGTAACATGACTGTCAATGTAATGTTTTGTAGGGTCTGTCCCTGAGACTTATTAATTGTCATCGCGAAGCAGAGCCTTACTGGAAATTGGAGGCATTTGAATTGAAATGGGAGATCAGAGAGTATAATGGGGATGCGAGGAATACAAACTCTCTCCCCTGAGCAACTGCCAGTAAAAATAGTTGCCTCAATTAGGTTCTTTTGCAGACACGTGACCTGAAGTCTCATGCCGTTACAAAGTCTCGGTGGCTGTAAGGTTTTCAGTAATATTAGTGGTGTCCCAACCCTCAAAATTAGATTATACTCAGTAGTGCCTGGAGGATTCAGAGTGTGGAGAAACCCTATAGACAGCGTGTGTATTCATTTGTGGATTTTTCTGTGAGTATTTGGTGGCGGCGTCACAAAGTTGCTTCCACAAGACCATGTTAGCTGCGGAGCTAAGCTCAGAGTGAAATTAAGTGAATGAAATGAGGTGACTGGGAGGGGAGATGATGACGTCAATCCCCCCCACAAACACAGTCTCTCGGAATTTGCATAAGCACAGTCCTTCACCAGCAATTTTAACTTAGTTACAAAGTGATCAAAACTCTTGTTTATACCCTGCGTCCTCTCATTAAACTTGTATCCCGCGAATATCGTATTAGTAGTGGGCATGACAAACGCCAGCGGCAGCCTGTCTATGAACTTAATTTAAAGTTTAGGTTTACACCGTGCTTTCTTTCCACAGTAGCACTTATGAATATGCTTGTATGTGTCACTCGCTCGCTTCTTATTGTTTTGCTGCCTTCTCAATTGCATAATGCATGTTTTCTCCAGCGCTTTTTGGAGCTCCTCCTTGTTTTCTACATACTGCCTTAACAGTCAGTTCACGTGATTACGTGGGAGACGTGATGACGCAACATACAACTCCGCCTCCCACGGCCATCGCGCTGCAAACTATTACAGTATATGGAGAAAAAATAGGTTCCAGTTATGACCATTACGTGTAGAATTTTGAAATGAAACCTGACCAACTTTTGTAAGTAAGCTGTAAGGAATGAGCCTGCCACCTACATGGGAAGTTGGAGAATTAGTGATGAGTGAGTTAGTCAGTCAGTGAGTAAGTCAGTGAGTCAGTGAGGGCTTTGCCTTTTATTAGTATAGATTATTGTTTGACTACTAATTAAGGAAAAATAAACATTTGAGATGGCTGAATCTTCAAGAGCAAATCAATTACGTTAATTAGAAGCAAAAACGGATCACTAATTAAGAAATGGGTTAGAATGAAAATCTGCAGCCACTGAGGTTCTCCAGAACTGGAGTTTGAGTCCACTGGCAGAAGGCTGACCTAGCAGTTGTATTGTCAGGGTGACCCCACCTCCTGGGGCACCACTCACAAAACACAAGGATGGTTGAACATTGTTATTATATAACATTGGTTATTATATAACCAATAATAAATAAACAAACTAATGGAAATTACATACAGAAATGAAAAGCAGTAATTAAATAAAGACAAAAGTAACAGTAAAACAGAAGCTACACCTAAGCCAGGGAGTAAACCCTGTTCTGCAAACAGCATTTTAGGAGTTACAACAGGTGGGCTCAAAGAAGATCTAAGAGTTCTAGTTAAGTTGTGGTTTTAATTTAATTTTGTTTTGACCTTGATTCTCCCTTTTATCCTTTGGCTCAGTCTCCCAAGGACAAGTGGGAGATTATTTTCCGACTCTCCCGGTTTCATGTATTGCATGGTTTGACTTTTCTTTTGTCTTGCACTGATGTCTTCATCTCCCTTTTATCTTGTCCTCACAAAAACCCTTGATCTTTCATCACATTGCACGGAACAGCATCTGGTTATTACATTCTAGTTCTTTTTTACATTTTTTTGACATTTTTCTGCATACTTTATAGTGGATTTGGGTTTTGTTTGTGGTTGCAATTACTGGAGAAGCCGAAACTAACATTTAATTTTATTTTCATAATTTTTTCCTAAGGATATATGTAATTCACATCTTACTTCAATCCCATTATTATTTCTTATTTGTACCATCATTAGGGCGGCACGGTGGCGCAGTGGTAGCGCTGCTGCCTCGCAGTTCGGAGACCCGGGTTCGCTTCCTGGGTCCTCCCTGCGTGGAGTTTGCATGTTCTCCCCGTGTCTGTGTGGGTTTCCTCCCACAATCCAAAGACATGCAGGTTAGGTGGATTGGCGATTCTAAATTGGCCCTAGTGTGTGCTTGGTGTTTGTGTCTGTCCTGTGGTGGGTTGGCACCCTGCCCAGGATTGGTCCCTGTGTTGGCTGGGATTGGCTCCAGCAGACCCCTGTGTTCAGATTCAGCGGGTTGGATGATGGATGTACCACCATTTTGTGGAAATATTGTATATGGTTGCTATGGTGTGTGCAGAGCACAGTGTCATCAATATGACTGCATCCTGGTTATCCAAGATTACAGACAGAAACTATAAACTCTGCCATGTGTATGTTTTTGGTTATGATTTCTCAGCAAATATTTTAGAGCTTCAAATTTCTGGCTACAGTTTTTGGTTAAGGTTTTGGTTGTTAAATTAGGACTGCTTTTCTGGTTAAAAACGTGGCTAGGTTGTCTGATAAAGGCTTCATCTTCTTTATCCCTGCATACTGCCTCTCATTTCACCTGGGCAGTACTCAGGCCCTATAAGGACCATCAAAAAATGATAGTTTCTCCTGCATTTCCTTGCACCTTTTATTGGAACACATGACAAATATAATTTCACACACCAAAACAAATGCACAGCACACCCACTAAGTGCAAGTACACGGCTATAGTCCACATGACAAATTGCTACCGTATGAGAAAAAGTGAAAACACATGATAAACTACCTTTAAAAATAATGTAAAAACATGCTCAAACAGTTGTTGAACCTGACCCTCTCCTGTTGACAAGCATTGATAGCCATATGCTAGCTCATATAAAGTGGCCATGTACAAGAAGCTGAAATGTCTGTGCGTACTTCATGAATGTCAGCTTATGCTTGCCCATCCATGCTTATTCCCTGGGCAGTCTACTAAACCAAATCATGCTCTGACTCATCATGAGCTGACATACGCCAGACTAAATGGTTAAGGGCAGAACCTCCTTTTCCGTCCATGTTGAAATATTCAGTCTTTGCTTGACATTGTTTCCATGGTTACTAAGGCGATCATTTTCCTTTGTAAGTTTGGCTGCTTTTTAATGTTAGCTGCATAAAAAAACTGTGAAGTTGCTGTACATGTTTTCGGGGATGTCTCTCAAAATACCCTGCATGGCTGTTTTTGGGGTTAGTCCAGACAAGCCCAGTGGCTAAAGAGGTAAATTTCAATTCACTGACTAAAAGCATCAAAATGAATATAAACAAAATATCGCTACCAGTTGGTCATTGTTTGTAAATTGCTCCAATTTCATATAAAGGTCCCAGCTAGACAAATCAGGTGTAACATTAAACTACATAAATAATTATTTTATACTTTTTTACTGCCATTATAGTCTGAGACTCCGATCCCAATATCTCACCTCATCATCGAGTGTGCCTAAAAACAACCAGTCGAAGTGTTGACTTCCAAGTACTGATATGATTTTAGGTTGCTTCTACCACAGCACATATAGCCACCTTGTTTGTCTGTCTATCTCTCCATCCTTACATACAAGGTGCACTTTGTATTTCAGGACTTTGCTCAACTTTGGGCAAATATTTTATCTTTTTTTTACACTTACATATATTACCATTGATTACTGTGGTGCAGTAATCAAATTGTCAAATTATTTTGTTCAGTTCCTCCCTAACCTGGCAGAGAGTATTGAAATAGAACAGAGAATACAAAAGCTAATTTCTCCTAAATTCTTAAAATTAAGTTTTCAGAATGTTCAGGCATTCCTGTTTTCTACAATTGTAGTTATTGCTGTCTTGGGAAGATCCATCTATTCATTTTCTGAGTTGGCTTATTCCATGACAAGGCTATAAAGATTAAGCATATCCCAACAACACTGGATGCCTGACAGACACCATCCATGAATGGGGCAACACTCAATTACATGGTACTTTCACCCACATCAACATAAGTCCACTTTATTATTTCATATCAGTTTGTTCACTTTACATATCAGCATTAATAAGAGTCAGTATCTACCCAGGAGATTCCTCTCAGTGGCATCCAAGTCAACAGCAGAGCAGACTCATCCATATTACATTAATCACAGATGAATGTACCTACATGAATTTGGATTTGTGACAAGCTGGAGAAAGCCTGTATAAGTATGAGGAGGACATACCAAGTGCAAACAGATAGTGACATGATCCTGGAGGTGTAAGGCAACAGTGTCAACCAATGTGCAACCTGGCCTGCCATCTTAAAGAAATATTCTACCTATTTTTTTAAAATATATTATTTACCCTATGCAGTTTGTAGTGGTTGCTCACTTTAGCAAAAAAGCAACTGTTTTGCACATTTTGAGTGTGTGACTGGATCACGGACATGTGGATTATGCAACACAAGTAATGTGACATTTGTTTCTTTTTTCCATACTAGGCCAACCACCCACCTCACCAACCCCGAAAGGGCGGCTGGTGCTATGCACCAGCTACTTCACGTTTCTGCCGCTCGTGTTGTGAAGAGAGGGCTTGAACGCAGCCCAAGGAGACGTGGTCGCTCCTCCAAAACCCCCTCTTAAACTGTGATACAATGGGATACAAATACACGCTGCCGTGCCGCATGATTTGCATCTCATGCGGTGCACTTCTGTCATATCACCTATGTCCATATATTCAATCTGTTTTCGCTTTACCTTTTCATCAATATCGTATTGAATTTTGATTCCGTGTTTGGAATTACATCATGACAACGCAACATATAATCGCTCTTGGAATTACATCGTGACAACACAACATATGACTGACCATGACTGAATATTGTTTCTTTACAAGAAATGTGTTTGACAATAGCATTCATAGAAATGAGAGATGATTTCTCTCGCAGGATTTCACATTCACCAAACAACTAATCTTTTAATTCTTGCGGATACGCCTCTTCATTGGGAAGAAACACTAACTTTTTTTCCCTGATGGCAAGACGAATTATATGATCTAAAAGTCTCCAACTTAAAGTTTAAGTCCAAACAATATATTCAATCTGTTTTTGCTGTTCCGTTATTTCACCGAGTAATAATTTCTGTTTGTTTGCACTAATGCGATCTTTACTATCCTTTTTTTGAGACTTTTGAATTTTCATACTTCCATTATCTCTAACCCACTCTGCATGTGTACCATGCCAACGTTTTTGAATTCTTTACGACGTTCTACTTTGTCATCTACTCTTTGTTTTATTTCCAGCCCTAGCCGTGGTTAAATCTCTTGGCACAAAGACTCATCTCCTGGGACGTGAAAGTGTCTTTCTCAGAAAACAACATCTCATCCCCTTCTAACCTTCCAAGATTTTTTTTTTTATAATAGAGAGAAATGTCTTTTGCTATTGCTACTGGTTGCTATTGGATTGTATTATATCGACTTTTTTTCTCTCCATTCTGCATGAAAACATGAGATTAATAATATTTCTTAGCTACCACTGCAAACTAAATGGGGAAAGCAACATATATAAAAAAAAGATCACATTTGGGTGGAATACTCCTTTAACATGTTATTTTCAATAAACCTTTGTTTGCTTTTGCTTGCTATTACCTTTTCATGCATTGTTGAGTTTGAAATAATGTGGGTATGTCTGTGTTACAGAGAATAATTTGTGAAAAGAAATGATTTATATCTACAGTATGTCTTTTGAGACATTAGTTTTTTTTATTTTTAGTACGTATTATTACCTTTTACATGCTAATTTCCATTACTTTTACTAACAGTGCAGAGCAAGCCAGCCTGCCATAACAATGAAATAATCCTATACTCTTCATTGCCTTAAAGGTACCTCTTGCCTGCAGTTTGGATATGTGACACATCCAAAACCAGTAATCAAGAAAGGTCTTTCTGTATTAAGGAATGTGTGATATCTGAGCATGTCTCAGCCTTAACAGCACAAGAGGCTACCTCCTGGGAATGTTTATTTCTGAGCTGGGCTTATGTGTTCAGGCAGGAAGGGCTTACCAATGCAACACTAAGCCATTTTTAGCTGCCACAAAGGGAGATGATCTCGCTTCCTTTCTAATTGTATAGTGCTTTACAGTATGTCGATGCTGTTTTCAGATTATTATTGAAAATATTGCAGTGGTCCATCAACAAAGTTTTCTTACATGACCAGTTTAAGGCTTCCCCACTTTTTTTCTTTTTGTTCATTGCTTTTGATTGGAAGGACGTGCATGAACTGTTTCCTTTTATGACCTTTTGTTTTAACTAACCAGTAGAAAAAGTGCTGCAAGCCTCAAATGTATCAAAGATTGGGCTTATTAAACTAAAAGCATGCAAGGTAGGGATGATAAAAGGGGGAACCCAAAAGTATCAAACAAAACAAACATAGCTCTAAGTGTCTAGTGTGCCTGTTTATTCAGTTGTATATATATATATAATTTTATTCAGTTTATAGTTTTTTATGTTGAATACCGTATTACTGTAATTTAAATTTTATTATTATAATTATTTTAATTTTAAATTAACTTTATTTGTATTAACTTCTTGTTTTTATTATTTACACAATGATGCTTGGAGCATCACATGACCAATTTAGTCTCTATTTTATTTTTATTAACATCTTTTTTTCATTGTTTATGCAGTGCTGCTTGGAGTGTCACATGACCAATTTAGCCTTGTTGTCAACGTTATCGGATATGACGTGTGGAGGACTGATGGCTTCCCATGCCAGTCCTCACCCCCAGGCCGCCAGGAGGAGCTCTCCCGACAGCAGGATCGTGCCCCGAGGTCCAGCAGGGCCTTATGGAATCTGTAGTGTTTATACACAGCCCTGCTGGATACCTTGGGGACCACCAGAAGTCGCTTTGGGGGGACTTGTGGGCTCTGTTGTGCCTTATGACCCGGGAGTACGTCACAGTCACGTGACGGGAAGGAATGGCGTGCTCCCGGGGTGAAGTAAAAGACTGATTGCCCTGACCCGGAAGGAAAAAGGAACTGTGGACTGTTGGGACAGAAACATCTCCGGGTCAGGGGCTATAAAAGGGTGGTGCCTCGCTCCAGACAATGAGCTGTGCTGGGTGGGAGAGGAGCAAAGTGTCTGGGCGAGGAGGAGTGGTTTATTGTGTTGGAATTAGTGATTGTATGAGTAGTGTGGAAGGTGCTTGGTGCACTGTCGGAAAAAATAAAAAGTCTTGGACTTTTACCTGGTGTCTGGAGTCATACCTGAGAGTTCAAGGGAGCACTAGCGCCCCCTACTGCCACAGACGCTATACACATGGTGCCATTTGTATCCTTCCTTATCCTTCAGTGGAGATTCTTGAAAAAGCTTTCAAAGAATTAGTGTCAGTAGCCTTTCAATTCAAGTAGGCCTGTCAGACTTTTTTGAAATCTTTTTTGTTCCTCAACTTCGATATTTGCTTCACCCATTGATTTTGGTTACCTGTGCTTATTACCTGTTTCTGACCTTGATTCTTGTGTGTTTGGCATCTACCAGTTCATTTCCCTGTCCCAGAAAAATTCTGAAATTCTGTTTCACAAGAAGTAGCCCTATAAGGTCTATTTTCTTCTAAACTGGCCTTGGAATGTTTCTCTTTATGTGTTTCCCTCTGCAAACGTGTCCATATTATTTCCATTTTGTTGTAAATAAGGGGAACCAAAAGCTTCTCGCCTGTTGGGTAAAAATGTAATTCACAAAGAGAACTGACGGCCCAAATGGGGATTTCAAGGTATTATCATTGCAAAGGGTTTTTCTCCTTACTCACATATTCTTTAGATAGATCTCTGACACAAAATTTGGTTGTTAAAAGTAACAAACTAAATTTACTCAGCAATACACTTAAAAGGCTGAATTACCAGCTGGGAGTTTAAATGTAAAGCTGGACAAAACAATGGTGACTTTCAACTGTTATGGGATTCCTATTTTGATGATTTTTTGCTCATTTAATTAGGCAAGTGTGTTAATGGAAACTCTTTTTTAGGGTTTTTATGTCAAGGGATCTGTTTTTTATAACAAATGCATACTACATTGCTCAGTTTGGATTTTATAATTTTATTTTTAACAGTTTCTGCCACTATTTTTAATATTATTGGTGTTGTCCTTTTGTGTCCTATCACTGGGGGCACTATTGCGGTTGGTGGGCAGGGTTATGAAGGTTACAATCCTAACTCTAATATGTGCTGGGTTAAAAGGTCACCTACAACCACAATTTTCTATCTGAATTGATGATAAACATACATGTGTATTGTGCTTAAACAAATACTTTTAGTACTTCTGATTTCAACTTAGATGTTTGATTTTTTTAGTTTGCTTAATGCTTTAATTTAGTTTGCCTAATGCTTTGGTTTTCTCACCTTTATTAAAGAAGCCCTGGTTTTTGACCTATTGCTGATCCTGAACATGTCTTTTCTCCCAATCAGCCCAATTAAATCTCCTCTGCTTACTAAATTCGACTTATAAAGCCATGAATACATTCTAGTTTGCTGCTCTGCCACATCCTGACTTATTTCTGAAGTGCCAAATTACAGCATTGCATGATAAATACATTTCTCAGAACATGTTTGCTTTCTCAAGGCACATATACTTAGCAGCCACTGAAAGGCATCATGTAATGAGCTCTCCTGTGGGACAAACTCTTCACTTTTCACAAGTTCTTCCCCTTTTTCATCCTTACCACTGTGCTGTAGCTCAGTTTTATAGATCTCTATTGTACTTGGGATCCTTTAACTTGAGTTATGTAGAGACTGCAATAGTACAATGGGACCAAATTAAGCCTTTTCAGTGCAGCATGTTATTTTAGTACTTAGGGTGCAAAAAGGTGGACAAAGACTACGATGAAAAACTAATATAACTTGAACTTAAAGAAAAGTTTTTCATTGCTATTGTGATGGACACCTGGGTGACAGTTTGCCCAAAGCCCGGCATGATCACAGAAGCACAGTCCTTTATCCAAATAAATGAAGGTTGTATTTGAAATACCTCTAAAAAGTATTACACAAAGCCCAAAAACACTGGTCTTTCTCTCTCCACAATATACTCTCTCACCACTACACTGCCCTCCACCAGTCGAGTGTTGCCTCTCTATCATCCAGCTCCAGCTCACCTGAATAAGGGAATGCAATCCCTTTTATTACAGATCTGGAAGTACTTCCGGTGCCAGGGTGATTGCCTGATGGAAGTACTTGTTTCCCTGCAACGCCCTCTTGCGGCACCCCGTGACTTCCCACAGGGTGCGGATATCTGGGACTGCTACCATCTAGCATGCTGGGGGAATAACAGTTCCCTAGTGATATCTCTACTTTTATAGGGGCTGTACATCCATCTCTTCCTTCCAGGTCTGCTTCCTTTCCAGGATGTCCGTCCAACCCATGTGCCATCTACACTATACAAATCTAAATACTTTATTTGTACACATCTGGAAAACATTTCACTTTCAGTGTAGTTTTTGGTTTAATTTTTACTTTTTTACTCAAACACATTTATAAACAAAAATATACTTTTACTTCATTACATTTCTGTCACATCCATAGCCACTACATTTGAATTTTTCATATTTGGATGTTTTAACTTCCTCAATATTTCTTTGCTGTACAGAACTAGTGAACCCCTTGCTGTCAGCTGGCTTATTCTATGGATTTCATTGGTTATTTTCTGTTATCAGTTACAGTTTTCCTTTCTACTACTGCTAGCCAATGGTAAACTTTGTGACTTTCTGAATTTAATTTGCCATTATTGGCTTTTAGTCACAAATATCCCACAATGAGTCAGCAAATTGAAACTTTGACTAAACTTTAAAGAATAGGCACTCAAAAACGTTCTACCCATTTCTCTGGATAAAAGTAGCTAGAACATTAGGTTGCCAAGTAGTACACACTAGTGTTTTAAAATTTGGAATCACCCATAAATCTCAGAATATTTCTGACATAAATTTATAGGCACCTCTGTTGTTATCAGAGCATAACTTTTATGGAAGGTGACAAGATTTAATCAGAACATCTACAGGATAGGTTGTCTGATCACGCTATTGTCAATATATTAGTTTTCCTCTTTCACACCATATCAGAAAGCTTTAAAACAGTGTGAGCAAACGGTGAATTCTTGAAAAATGCCTCACAGTCTTTGCAAATAAATCACATTCCCTTACCTTTCACTTGTAAACAAAGTATTTACTTTCTATTTTCTTTTAAACTGCTATTTTTCACCACTCCAGTGGTTCCTTCTATCCTACTTTAAGTTATGAATGTGTCAGGTAAATATTCAGAAAAAGCCATCATGAATATTGAATACTAGTGGACATTTGATTATTGCAGAGAAAATGTCTTATGCTCATGGCAAGAAAAAAAAATCTGTTTAGATCTGTCATTTTAGAAGTGTTCAGTACAAGAAAGGTTCTGATGGGCTAGTTTTGGCCTCCGGATTATGTATAGTTTAGAAATCTTCAAAAATTCCTTGTGTTCACCTCCTATTTTCAAAATTAGTTCCATGGCCTTATGCTGTTGGCAATGTTAGTCTCTCCTTCTGCATCTCAAACACATGTTATCTGCTTCTCATCCCCTTTCTCAATATCCATGTTCCTGATCCAGCGTAATGTGTTTCTGAGATATCTGTTCAAAGACCTACCTGCTTCACTTGGCCATTGGGATTGGGGTTGTCACATGTTCACAATTTACCAAATAACAAATATAAATATCAATCCTGCTTTTCCTGGTTAACCAACTCTTTGTCTACTATAACAGTTCCCTCATTTTCCCACTATACTTTACACAAACTCTAAGGACAGTTCCTTTCTTCACATTAACATTTTACACTGCAACATTTATTGCATTTATCAGTCTGAAAGGTTTTTTCCTAGAATCAGTTATTGTCCACGTGATTCATGTCATCAAGTAGCTCTCCTGATCTACTACTTTCTTTGACATACTCCATTATCTACCCCAGTAGGGATTTATAAAAGTAAGCATTACACCATGCCCAACATTGCCAACATTTTGTCTTAGTGAGCACTGCCTGTTGTGCCGCAACACTAGAACTTGTATCTTCTATCTATTTCTACTTTTTATTTAACTTTATTTGAGCTTTCATGACTTCATCTTTTTCTTAAGACTAACAGCTTCTCTTCCGATTTACCTAGTCTCATACAAAATCCTCATTACAGATTTTGCTTTTTTCATCCTCTGACTTTTTGTGACTCCGAACTGCTTTTTAGAGATCAAATAGTTTGTCTTCCCCTTTAAGCCATTGAGCTTTCTCTCTGATGCATGTGAAATTAAATGGATCGTTCTATAATCTGCACATTCCATCGTCTTTGCATTCTTTTCAAGGGTGCCTGTTGTTGACATGGTGAAATCGTCTGGTCACTTGCCTTGAAATACTATAGTATTGTTGATTTAAAAAATTCTAGGCAACCAGTGCCAGAATTACCCATTTCTGCTGTTCAAATGCTACTTACCTGCCCTGTTTGAATGGTGTATAATAACAGACACTTGCTGTTTGTGTGGTGTACAATGCTGAGTGACCTCTGAGGTGGGGATTGTTTTTTTGTTTGTTATTCTAAAAGCATGTCAGGTTGATTAGTGACTCTAAATTGGCCCAAAAACATTTTGTGTAAGTACTACAAATATGTCGCCCCAGCCAGGGTTGATTCCTGTCTGATGTTTGTAATAAGTGGTTTATGAAAAGGAATTCATTTCACAAGCTCAGTATGCTTCTCCAATTCAACCTTTGATACTGCATTAATATGTTGTGAACATTAATTGATGTCAAGTTATTAAAACATGTTTTCCCTGTGTCTGTGTGGTTTGTCCTCCCATATTCCCATTGACAGGCTTGTTAAGTTCACTGGTGACTGAAAACCAGCCATATGTGAGTAATGATGTGTGCTTGAGTATGTCCTGTGATAGACTGGCAGCTCATCCTTAATTGCTTCTTGGGTTTAATCATTGCTGTCTTCACAGACTTGCAACTCTGTCATCACCCTGAATTGAAAATAATGAATTTCAAAATGCTATATTAAGTTTTTAAATTCACCACACTAGTGAGTTAAATGTGGATAGACAACCAGCCCTCTTTCTCTTTATTATGACACCTTTCATGACTGACACCATTTCAAGGAACACAATACAAATAAAAGTTAGCCTTAACATTTCAGCATTGGCAAGTGAATGGAATTGCCTGGAATCACCTATTGAGACAGAAGTGAGGACAGAGTCAGCTTCTTCCTGTCTGTGAAACTTAATCCACTTTAAAAAAACACAGCTTTACTTAGCATGGCCATTCTGAGGAAAGGTGAGACCATGAAGTGCTTTGGGCCCTGCTTTATCTAAACAACATTCTGTCCAGTTCTACATGAGATAAGGCCTCATGAGGCCACATAGCATTTGAGAACAAGTTGATAAGAAGGTTGGACTCACTGAGTATTGTCCCTCTTAAGCATAGCCACCTATCACTAATGTCAGCTCCATCTATCAGTCCACACAGGTCAGGTTCCAGCTGTGAATCTTGATGATTTTATGAAGAACGATTCAATGTGCTCATTACCTTGCAAAGCATTAAAATAAACAAAACAAGGTTATAATGCAAGTTGGACACAATAGAATGATAGAGCATCACAAAAGAAACACAGAGTGGAGTAAGAAATGATCAAGATACTGTACAAAGGGTATCAAAAGACCAGGGTAAGTGATCAAAATTGGGTCTTATGTGAAAAGCATAATCCATAGGATATTTATGAAAATCTTACCCACATTTAAAGATTTGCCCTTATGAAAAATAAGTTAATTTCAACTTATTTTTATGGAAGGATGGATGGATAAGTGCATGTCCTGTTCACAGCACACCACACATTAAATACAAATGTTGTCTAAAAAATTAAAATACCTATCAGACAGCCTTGATGTCACAATCCCTCCAAACCCACTAACAGCTGTGTTTGGTGTACTCCCAGATGGGCTTAAAGTGGAGAAGGACAAACAAATTGTAATTGCCTTTACTTCACTATTGGCACATAGACTTATCTTGCTCCACTGGAAGAATCCTAATTCACCTCTGTTAAGTCAGTGGGTAACTGATGTTATATACTATTTGAAATTGGAAAAAATCTAATTTTCTCTTAGAGGATCTGTACAAAACTTTTTTAAAAACTGGCAGGATCTAATCAATAATATTTTAGATTAAGTACTTATATTGGGGAGAAAGACTCCTTTCCCTCTATACTACTTTCAAAAGTTTTACTCTGGCTGTTGGCCTTTCTCTGTTTTTCATGGGTGGGGGTTGAATTGAATTTGGTTTTGTTAAGTTTGACTTAATTGCATGGAATGTTAAATAAATTCAATAAAAGATAAAAAATAACCGCAACACTATACATAAAAATATTGAACCTTAAACATAAAAACATCATGCTAATGAAAACAATTAAAAATAATAATTTTATCACCACCCCCATTCTACAATTAACTTACCAAAGAATTACTAATTTAAGTACACCTACAAAATCACCATTAGTATTTCATCAACCTCAGTGGTAACAATGGACACAATCATAACTTGAAAACACTTTGCCCAAGACAAAATCACTTTGGCAGATCATGGTGCCAGCAGTACCTTCAAAGCACAGGCCTACTCCTTGTGGTATTTAAGTTTGAAATGGGATAAGACTTACGGTACATTGTTGTAATTTATTATAATGTGGGTGTCACGGCTATGGCATTTATTTCACTTCATCTTGCCAGCTGGCACAATGCAGCTGCAGCCCCTTTTTTCCAAGGCCATCCTCGTATGCGCCCTTGCTTGTGAATGCGTCCTCCCATTGTCTTTTTGTTCCGTCATTTATAATCATAAGTGACTCAACAGAGTCACTAGGAAACACAAATTACCTGGTCAAGACATTTGTACACAAGATATATCAGCCTGAGGTCTGTGAGCTCAAAAATATCTCAAACACAATAGAGCAAAAAAAAAAAAAATTTGAATAAAAATCTACAGAAAGTAGTAAATGGTATTGTTTAAAGAAAAGAATGATAAAGGGTATTAACCAATCACCTGGAAGGAGACTGTGGAGACAGTAGCATATTACTGAAACTGAACAGACAAGGGAGTTTGTACAGTCTGGGTAAAGCAGAAGCTACAGTATATCTTTATTGAGCTTGTTTGGGTCATGCCTTCAGCAGCAGCATTTTATGTCTTGTATGCAAACCAGGATCCCAAGTTGTTTCGTTGTGTAGTGGGTGTGGCAACGCAGTGTACCAGTGCATGCTCCCCAACTTAACTTGACTTGAATCTGCTCTTCTAATTATACTTTTTGTAGGAGCAACATTAAAGGGGAAAATTAAATAATTCAACCCAGACATGAATAAAAGTCCATAAAATACTTTCAAATCTGAACAAAGATGCAGGGGATGCGCTTTAGTGATAAAATGAAACAATATAGCCAAGCAGTAGGACTCAGAACTCAGGCTCTATCACCATAAATAAATTCAAGACAACAGACAAAAAACAAGTGAAGGGAAAGAAACAGTCCAAGCACAGAGCCTTTGTGTAGACTATTGGAGAGAAACTGTATTTACTATCAAAGAAGACTGTTTCCATACAGCCAAATGGATGGAGATAATGTCACAAATTAAATTGAAATCAGAATGTTTTACTCTTTCATTTACTTTATTTTTTGCAGTTTTAACATAGTTGATGATGGCATCATCATTCTGCCATTGTGGATTTTCATCATTTTGATCCCATGCTAGAAAATGGACTTCGCTTGTATGTGACATCTTGGTAGCCATCCTTTTTTGACTGATTTATTTTTGTAATTTAGAACACTAATTTCTTTATAAACTTTCTTGATTTCTGCTTTTGATCCTATTTTGATACCATATAAAGCTAATTTTTACCTTCATTTCATTACCGATTTCCAGATGTTTTTGTATTGACCCTGGCCTTGTCCCATACTCTTTTTGCTTTGTGACAAAACAAAGCTGTTTAACTCATTCTTGCAACAATTAAGACATATTCTCAGAACAGTTAATAAAAATACAATACAAAAACAAACAAATAATTTAACAGATATAATTAGACACATGTATAGAAGGGGTCTTTAGGGCTCGGAATCAAGGTATAGTACCACTCTACTCTGATACATGAAGTGACATTGATGATAACATCTTCTCCTCTTTTTCCCCATAGAGACGAGGACATCCAACATCTGTTTCATTTATTATTTTGGTTTCTTTTATGGCCTGGCCAGCCTCACAGTAAACAAGGCTACTTAAAAATGCCCCAAAAGTGTATCTTGTTTTGCTGTCTTCTTTTACAGTATATACAGTACAAAGTATATCTGCAATAGTTAGATTCTTATGACTAACTGTTCAGCAACCTTACATCTTGTGGGTGAAAATTAACCCTGAACGTGCTGGTGTGAGTGCCAATGGCGCATTATTATTTGGGGAGAATTAAGGATGCTACTTTTGAAATCAATCCATACACAAGATCCCAGCTGCCTGACATGCTTTATGGTCCGGCATGCCAAAGTGTAGGGCTAGTACTTGGCTTTTACTTTGGAGAAGACAGTGTGGATAAGCCCCGCTGCTCATAAGCTCATGTGGGTCCATCAAGTGGTGAACAAGATCTTATTAGTCAAGAATAGTTTACAGGCATTTCAGGAGAACACTGTAGTCAGTGGTGTTTAAAGTAAGAGAGAGGTCAAGAAGAAACCAGCTAGAAGATCAGGACTCAGTTACTGTCAATGTTGCAGAATGGATCAGAAGAGGATTGGATCAAATTAAATTAATTAATTAATTAATTAACTATACGTTTTGCCTTTGGCAATTCCTCTGATTAACTAGACAATTTGATAAGGCTCCTACTTTATTTTCCATAGCTTTCTCTGTAAATGGGATTCACAGTTACCGGTATTACACTTCTTTCAGAGTATTTGAATCACACATTTTATTGATAAACAGAAGGATTACAGAAATATGATTACTACTAATATTTCAACATTAAAGATGGGACACAAGACAGACAATACACACAAAGAAATAATACAGAACATTATCTCGATTTTATGAGTTTTTTTTGTTTAGTGTTATCCTTGGAGTTTAAGCATGGTGTCACAGTCAGCTCACCTTTGCATTAATGCAGAATTTTGGTAAAAGACTGTTAAATTACCAGGATGTAACATGACCCTTTAATCTCCAAATTAATTAAAAGCTTAAAGAAGCTATAACTTTTCTTGACACAGTTATTCACAAGCTTTTTACACAGTAAGAGTCAAAGATGAGAAAGCAAGTCCTTAACTGACTAAATACGGCTACCTAGAGTTCTACTTTATTTTGGCACTGATAAAGAGTTTTATGATACCAGGCTCTTAATGATGATGTGCAATGATGTGTTGAGTTGGGTGTTATTGGTCCAGGTTTAAGTAAAGACATTTGTTTGAGTGCATCTTAGAACTATTTCATGGAATCCCTTAACAGACAGTAGCTTCTGGGTCCAAAAATAAGAAAAAACTGAGCATTGTGTTGCTCTCAAAAGTGTGGTTTGGATTCCTGCTCCAAACAGACAGAAAAGATGGCATACACATTGTATTAAAGGAGGGTGTAAGAAATGGAAATTGGAGCAAGGCCTTTCCACTTACAAAGATATCGCCTACTTATAGGTATTTTGCTCATCAGAGTAAAAAGGGTTCAATCTGTAGTTACATGTTTACATTGAATTTTCCTTTTAGGTGTCTAAATAAGTCTCTGCAGACTTGTCAGCTTATCTTCTCTTATCTTTAAGCAACATACTCAAAAAGCAAGTTGATGAAATGTTGGCTGTACAGAGAGTTGCAGGTTACTTCAGTCTAGAATACAGGTTGGGGAATGGCAAGTGACTTTGTTCACCCCTGTTAATTTTATTTTTCACAGAGAAGGCCTGGTATGCCAATGGAAGTCTAAGAAATTTGGACACCATCCACATTATGTTCCAGTGAGTTGTAACAAAGCTATCAAAAAGGGTGAGAACAGCAGACACACCATTTCCAAAATATAAATGAATGGTAACCAGCATCCATTTGTGCATTCATTTTCTAAAACAAACTATTCCAATGGGGTGGCACGGTGGTGCAGTGGGTAGCGCTGCTGCCTCACAGTTAGGAGACCCAGGTTCGCTTCCCGGGTCCTCCCTGCATGGAGTTTGCATGTTCTTTGTGTTTGCGTGGGTTTCCTCCAGGTACTCCGGTTTCCACCATCAGTCCAAAGACATGCAAGTTAGGTGCATTGGCGATTCTAAATTGTCCCTAGTGTGTGTGTGTGTGTGCGCCCTGCCCAGAGTTTGTTTACTGCCTTGTGTTGGCTGGGATTGGCTCCAGCAGACCCCCGTGACCCTGTGGTTAGGATATAGCGGGTTGGATAATGGATGGATGGACTATTCCAATGTATGGTTACAGAGCAGTGAGGTTATCCCTACAGCACAAGGTACAAGGCAGAAACTAAAACTGGACAGATAGCTTACAGTTTACAGTTTACAGTTTATTTTTGTATAGCCCAAAATCACACAGGAAGTGCCGCAATGGGCTTTAACAGGCCCTGCCTTTTGACAGCCCCCCAGCCTTGACTCTCTGAGAAGACAAGGAAAAACTCCCAATAAAACCTTGTAGGGAAAAATGGAAGAAACCTCGGGAAAGGCAGTTCAAAGAGAGACCCCTTTCCAGGTAGGTTGGGCGTGCAATGGGTGTCAAAAGTAGGGGGTCAATACAATACAATATACACAACAGAACAATTCCTTAAGACAGCATAATAAAAATTTTAGAATTACGGTTTAACAGTAGATGATATGACATAATTAGGTTTCGATATTTTTAGAGTCCTGGAGACCTCATCCATCTAGCTGCATCTCCATTTGGCCATGCCACGGCTGAAACATTGCTCCGATGAAAGGACCTCTCTTTCCCATGATTCCTGTGATCCTCCATCAGGGATGACTTTACCATAGGCAGGCAAACAACTTGGCAGGTGGGCCGTGGCACCAATGGCCACATTTGGGTACCGAGAAAAGAAACAGAATAGGTGAGGGTTAGTATTCAAATATAATTATCATGTTACTTATGTTATAGTGCTAATGACTAACAACAGAGATGCAGTATGTACAGTTAATCAGCAGCTCTAGTCAGGATATGCTAAACTGAAGTAGTGAGTCTTCAGCCGGGATTTAAAGGCTGAGACCGAGGGGCATCTCTTATGGAAGCAGGAAGACCATTCCACAGTTTAGGGGCCCTGTAACTAAAAGCTCGACCTCCCACTGTTATTTTATTAATCCTTGGAATCCTAAGCAGACCGGCATCTTGAGATCTTAATGTGCGCTCAGGTTTGTAAGTCATGATAAGTTCAGACAAGTAAGCGGACCTTGGCCATTTAATGCTTTATATGTTAAAAGGAGGATTTTGAAATCTGCCCTAAATTTAACTGGGAGCCAGTGTAAAGATTTAAGAACTGGGGTTATGTGTTCATATTTTCTTGTTCTTGTAATAATTCTTGCAGCGCATTTTGGATTAACTGGAGGCTGTATAGAGAACAGTTTGAACAGCCAGTGAACACCGCATTGCAGTAGTCAATCCTACTAGAGATAAATGCATGAATTAATTTCTCACAATCCTGTTTATTTAGAAAGCCTTAATTTCCTAATATTTTTAAGATGGAAAAACATGTTTTGGACGACTTTGTAATATGCTTTAAATGACATGCTAGAGTCAAAGATAACTCCTAGATTGCGGGCTGATTCAGTAAAATTAATTGGGATTCCAACTGAGTTAAATGACGACAAAATATTGCTGTGATCAGCGTCATTCCCTCCAACAATTAACATCTCTGTTTTATCTGTATTTAAAGACAAGTAGTTCTCATTCATCCATTCCTTTAATTCACTAACACAACTAATTAAAGACAACATCGGAGAAACTTCATTTGATTTAAATGAAAGGTATAACTGGGTGTCATCTGCATACGAGTGAAAATTAACATTATGTTTCCTAATGAGAGATCCCAGTGGAAGCATGTAAAGTGAAAACAGTAAAGGTCCCAGTACTGAGCCCTGCGGACACCATATTCAACTTCTGTGTATAATGATGGAGTACTGTCAGCACATTTCTGTACATACTGGAATCGATTTGATAAATAAGAACTGAACCAAGCGAGCACGGGCCTGTAAGCCCAACATCGCTTTCTAGCCTGTGCAGTAAAATCGAATGGTCAATGGTGTCAAATGCTGCACTTAAGTCCAACAACATAATTACAGTGGAATTTCCTTCATCAGAGGATATCAGAATGTCATTTACAACCCGTGTTAGTGCCGTTTCTGTACTATGACCAGTGCGAAAGCCAGACTGGAATTTCTCAAATAAATTGTAATGCATAAGGTGTGACTGAAGCTGACTGGCGACTACTTTCTCTAGTATTTTAGAGAGAAATGGTAAATTTGAAATAGGCCTATAGTTATTTAGTATGTGTGGGTCTAGGTCTGACTTTTTAAGTAAAGGTTTAATGACTGACACTTTTAGTGCATCAGGTACTGTGCCATGCAATAATGAACTATTGATAATGTTTAGAATGGTGCTACAAGAACATCCATTGCACTTTTACTAGTTTTGTTGGCACTGGATCTAGGGAACAAGTAGTGGGCTTCATTTTAAATTAAAGTTAAGACTTCCTGCTCAGTTACAGGATTAAAATTATTAAAGTGCTGAATGCAATGTGAGCAGGGTCTGCTAAGCTAGTATTTGGTTTGTACTGTGATGCTGAGATCTGGGATCTTATATTTTTAATTTTCTCATTGAAGAAGTTCATAAAGTCTGTACTGCTAATATCTGTTGGTATTTTGCACTGTTGATCTGAATTCCCATTTGTTAATTTAGCCACTGCTCTAAAAAGTACCCTAGGATTTTTATTATTGCTATCTATTAATGTAGAATAGTATTCTGAGCGAGCTTTAAAGAGGGCCTTTTATATTTATTAACACTCTCTGTCCATGCAATTTGAAAGACATGTAGCTTTGTTGTTCTCCATCTGCGCTCCAGTTTTCGACACTCTAATTTAAGAGCTCGAGTGTTTTCATTAAACCAGGGAGAGTTTCTATGTGCTTTGATCACTTTTGTTTTAGGGGAGCCACTGTGTCCAGAGCATCTCTCAAGGTCACATTATAATGTGATGTTAGCTGATCTAAATTGTTTTCCACGTTTACATTTGATGTTAACTGATCTAAATGGTTTTCCACAATTACACTCGACTTACTCAAGGTATCTATAAATTTTGAAGCAGAATTACAATCTAGATGTCGCACTGTCTTTGTTTTAATCTGCGAGTGCTGGCATGGGCAGAACTAAATCAAACGTAATTAAGAAGTGATCGGAAATAACTACATTTAATGGAGTAATATTTAAATTTTGAATTTCAACTTTGTAAGTTATAATTAAATCTAATGTATGGTTATGATTATGAGTTGGACCTTTGACAATCTGACAAAATCCTACTGAATTTAACAAATAAGTAAAACATTTGCTAAAAGTGTCAGTTTCCACATCGATGTGTACATTAAAATCCCCCATCAGAACTACGTGATCATAATTTATTGCCAAATCAGACAGAAGGTTGCTAAATTCAGTCATGAACAATGAATATGGCCCTGGTGGTCTGTAGACTAGCACTATAATTGTGTTGGAATCTGTTTTAATATTTAAAATGAATGCCTCAAAGGATGTAAAGTTGCCTAAATTTTTAGGAGTGATTTGCATTTTGTTACAATGAATTATTCCAAGGCCTCCTCCTCGACCAGAATCTCTAGACTTATGAAGGAACGAGTATCCATCTGGTGACGCCTCAGCTAGGGAACAGTGTCACATTTACTAAGCCAGGTTTCAGTAAGAAGACACAGATCAGATTTTGTACTTAATATTATATCATTTACCAAAACAGCTTTAGTGCCAAGAGAGCGAATGTTCAATAAACAGCATTTAAAACTGCATGGTTCTTTCTGAACTGCTGATATATTTTTGTTTTAATTTGAATTAAATTTCTATTACAGATGCCCCTGGTGGAGTGTCTAGTTTTATCCCTTGGTCTAATTATACACCTTATTTTTTGGTTATCAATTAATTTATGGTTTGTTTCAAGACTAAATTTACTGGATGCCCCACAACAGGGATTATGGGTAACAGCTTCAGGAAAATAACAGGTGGGATAAAGAACAGCCTGTGATTTAAGATCACATGACTGCGGCCTGGATGGTGCTCTAATCAGTCAACCAGGCAGTTTTGCTGCCATATTTTGGGATAATACATAAGATCCCCTCCAGTTAGGATGAAGACCATCTCTTCTGAAAAATCCAGGCCTTTCCCAAAAATCATCCCAATTGTTCACAAATGCTATGCTTTTATTTGCACACCAGGTTTCTAGCCAGCAGTGAAAGGAATGCAATCTGCTATAAATCACATCCCCTCTATACAATCTTGGTAATCTTGGAATAGCCAGTTCACAGCATAGTATATTTGTGCACTTGGCAACATTAATATCTGCAGTTTTTGGAATCTGACATGAAAACCAGAGATGCTGGACAAAACCCACAAAGACACAGGGAGAATGTAAAAAGTCCACACACAACATGACAGCATGAATCCAAATCAAGTTGTGAGGAACACTGTTAAACACTGTGTCACTATATGCCTAGCTTAAAATCAGGGTGATCAAAAATGTTTTCATTGACTAAAATTCTTCTAATACTTATAGATGAAAGATGATGGTGCTTGCTGTCTTAATCAGCCATGTACCATGACACCATTGACGGACTCCACTGCTGAAGGAATGTTCCTTTTAATCAGCAAGTTGGCACTACATGGTGATGACAGAGCCATCATGAAGCAGAACAAATGTTTGCAGATGTAAAATTATTATTTATTTTTTTATTATTGCTTGTTAAGCTATAGTTTTTATTCAAGGTAACCTAAAAGTTAGGAATTAATTATAGCAGTAAGAATGCAAAAAAAAAAAACACTCATGCATACTATAAAGTTTATAAAGTCTAATCTGCACCACAGGAGACAGCATTCTAGATGACCAACAGGAAGGCTGTTTTCACTTGTTCATTTATTTAACAAGTGCCACTCAACAGCCACCCACACACGTCTGGCACTATAAGGAATAACCGACTCAGACACCAGAATGGTGCCTTTCATCTTAAGAAATTCATTCACTTTGATCCAGGCTCTTGTTTTCTTTCAAGAAAAACATCCACTGACATGTGCAGCTCCCTGTGGATGCCTGCACTTCAGTTGGTCTTTGAGATAATGGATCTGTTTGCATTTACACAAATCATTGCAATAAGTACATACAACTCAGATCTTCATATAATTATATTGCCAGTATGATTTGGGACAAGTTCTTCTTTTTCAGAATGAGTTGGTTGTTCTGGCAAAAAGTTCATCACAATTGTCAAAATCTCAGTAATCACTGTTCTTATTCCTATTACTGTTGTTATTACAAATTTTTATCATGTAATTGTGCTGCCATTTTGTGCATTTTTTTCATTGAGCTTTACCATATTGTTTTTATGAATAATGTCCACTGCTAGGCACGTGAGCTGATGATAACGTTATATATGACATAGTAATGCTACTACAGTAATCCCTCCTAGATCGCGGGGGTTGCGTTCCTGAACCCCCGCGATAGGTGAAAATCCGCGAAGTAGAAACCATATGTTTGTATGGTTATTTTTATATATTTTAAGCCCTTATAAACTCTCCCACACTGTTAACATTATTAGAGCCCTCTAGACATGAAATAACACCCTTTAGTCAAAAGTTTAACCTGTGCTCCATGACAAGACAGAGATGACAGTTCTTTCTCACAATTAAAAGAATGCAAACATATCTTCTCCTCAAAGGAATGCGTGTCAGGAGCAGAGAATGTCAGAGAGAGCGCGTGAGAGAAAAGCACACAATCAAAAAATCAATATGTGCTTTTAAGTATGCCGAAGCACCGCAACAAAGCGGCATTTTTTAGAGGAGCGTCCGTATCTTCTAAGCAAACAGCCTCTGTGCAAACAGCCCCTCTGCTCACACCCCCTCCGTCAGGCAGAGAATGACAGAGAGGGTGAGAGAGAGACAAAAGCAAACAATCAAGCACCGCGCGGGGATGATATCGTATATCATTGAGGAGTTTTAGTTAATATGTAATACATGCTCTGATTGGGTAGCTTCTAACCCATCCGCCAATAGCGTCCCTTGTATGAAATCAACTGGGCAAACAAACTGAGGAAGCATGTACCCTCAGGACAGTATATCTTGGGTCTTCCCTGTAGTCTTATTCCATTGAGCATTGAGAACCATCTTATAATATTGCTTTTGTGAAGAGCCTGGAACAATATAAAATGCATATGAGGTCTTCAAAGGTGCCAGAAAATGCAGGCCAGGACCTTTACTGGCCAGCCTAGAAGAGGCTTACCTTTTATCAGCTTGTTCCTCAACTACCTGCAGGCTTTAGTCTGACCAGACCCAAAATGAAGCAAGTGGCTTTGAAAGTTCAAAATGCTCTTAACAGTCTCCAAAATACATAAATGTCTTACATGTGGGAGAAAGCCATGAAAACTCTGGCTTGTTAACCAAAAGGCAAACAAGTATTATTTATAAATGAATACATTTATTTATCAAAAATCAAGAATAACAAAAAGTATTTAAAAACAAGCAAAAAGGAGTTTTCTAAACGACAATTCCAGGTAATAAAGTCCCAATTTACAATCCAGAAGAATAATCCAAAGATCAGAGTAGAAAAATGTCAAGAAACCAAGGACCCCAACAAAAAACACACAACTTACAGACTCTGGCAGCTTAAATACACTACTGTCTGAGGTTCCTCTTCTCTGGAATTAAATAGCCAGAGAGAGGGCTCAAGGGTGCTGATGTCAGGGTGCCACTGTCTCTTGGGGTGCCTGCCAAAGACTACATGGAATGGATACAAATTTAAAGTGACAGTACACCATTACAGAATAATAAACAAAACCAACAATAATCACAAAAATACATGTACAATAATAAAATAATCATTCAAATTTATTAAAAACAGCAATGACAGATGACAGCTGTCATCTCCAGGCAGAGGAGTAGCTTCAGTGACAGACTTTTGTCACTGTCCTGCTCCACTGACAGACTGAGGAGATCGTTCCTCCCCCACACTATGCGACTCTTCAATTCCACCCGGGGGAGTAAATGCTAACATTACTCGGTTATTGTCTGCTTTTTTATTTTTTTTTTTTTCATTTTTCATTTTTATTACTATTTAATTTAATATTGTTTCTTTGTATCAGTATACTGCTGCTGGATTATGTGAATTTCCCCTTGGGATTAATAAAGTATCTATCTATCTATCTATCTATCTATCTATCTATCTATCTATCTATCTATCTATCTATCTATCTATCTAGAATCTCTTAGTAGTGTCTATTGTCCATTTAGAAAAATCTTTATAATGGCAAGGACGACAACTCAGTGCATGTGCAGAGTGCCAAAATAAAACCCATTACTACTGTACTACTATATGACAACACCTTACCTTCCCTAAGAGGCTGCTAAGTGTAAAGTAGCACCCATTCCACCAGTCCCCAAAGCAATCAATCAATCAATCAACATTTATTTATATAGCACATATTCATACAAAAAAATGTAGCTCAAAGTGCTTTACAAGATGAATAGAGAAATAGAAGACACAATAAAAGATAAACATAAGTCAACATTAATTAACATATATATATATATACAGATACACAGTGGCATACTACTACACAATCTCAAATTACCCGGTTAGGGAAACAGGCCAAATGGAGGAGTTATTAGACCCTTAATCAGAATTTACAATGATCTGGTTTGGGAATGTTTAATAGGAAAAAGATTTAATTTTTTTAAGTTTATTAAATGATAACATTCAACCATGTGTTTTATTTTAGGATTATTCAGATGCAGCTTTTAAGTGACTAAACTGTGAGACTAAGACTATGTATATTATAGAGCTTCAGTAAAACTAGCACTACTTTTTTGTATGTTTAAGTAGGGGTTTAGCAAAAAAAGTTTGCAGAAGAGCACATGATAGGTATTCCCTGACAGGCAGGTAATGACATTATGCTGTCAGGGACAGCTGTGGAAGGGGAACAGCAGCAGAGACAGAGGTCATACATGTAAGAGAAAAGATGGGTTTACAAAGGTTTAGAAAATATGCTAATTTTAGAAGACATTGTGGGTTACATTTAAGATCACTGAAGAAAAGGTTTCCATTTGATCTGTCATTCTTCTGAACCATTACCTCAACATTTTGTTAGAAATAATCATGTGTTTCAGCAGAGTTTTGAATTCTGAGATAGTCATATAAGACAAGAACTCTTAGAAATGTGCAAATGTAAAGCAAATATTAGGGAAAGTATTATTATCTTTTATAATGTATTATCATTGGGCTCAGATAAATTAACCAGTGTGTATATGCTTATAAGAAGATGTGAAATAGGGGTGTTAGTTGTCTAAGTTGTATCTTATAACTAGCAAAATACCCGCACTTCGCAGCGGAGAAGTATTTTATTAAAAAAGTAATGAAAAAGAAAAGGAAACATTTTATTTAATAACGTAACATGATTGACAATGTAATTGTGTTGTCATTGTCATGAGTGTTGCTGGCATATATATATATATATATATATATATATATATATATATATATATATATACAGTATATATATATACAGTATATATATATATACACACACACATATACTGTATATAGATACATATATACATATATACATATATATACACATATATATATACACACTTACATATATACTGTATATATTGTGGTCCCCGGCCAGGAGGACCAGAGGAGGGCTTGTGCCTCCTCCAGACCGCAAGGGGGAGTCCGTCCTGGTTAGGTTGGGGGCCTTGGGTACAGGGCTTGGAAGCCCAGCCCTGTAGGGACCCGTGGCCACCGCCAGGTGGCGCCCCAATGCCGGAATATCCCGTGTGGTCCGGACCAGAGGAGGGCTTGTGCCTCCTCCAGACCGCAAGGGGGCGTCCGTCCTGGTTATGTTGGGGGCCTGAGGAACCCTGGAGCCCAGCACTTCCGCCACACCAGGAAGTGCTGGGGAAGACGACAGGGACACCGGACGGCTCCTGGGTGCGCAGCCGGCACTTCCGCCACACTGGCCGGGAAGCAGCTGGAGCCCTTCCGGGTTCCTATAAAAGGGGCCGCCTCCCTCCAGCCAGCAGTGGATGTTGGGCGGTAGTAGACAGAGCTGGAGCGAGGACTGGAGGTGGCCGGGAGAAAGGCACAAAGGACTGTGAGCCTGGACTTTGGGGGATCGGTGCTGGAAGCACTGGGGTTTTGTGAGCACGTGACTTTTGTAAATAGTTGTACAATAAATGGTGTGTTGGGTGAAAATATGATGTCCGTCTGTCTGTGTCCGGGTCAAAGTTCACAATATATACACACATACATATATATATATATATATATATATACATATACATATATATATACACATATATACACACAGACACACACACATATATACAGTATACATATATATGCATATACATATCTACATATATATATATACACATATCTACATATATACACATATCTACATATATACAAACCGGATTCCAAAGAAGTTGGGACACTAAACAAATTGTGAATAAAAACTGAATGCAATGATGTGGAGATGGCAAATGTCAATATTTTATTTGTAATAGAACGTAGATGACAGATTAAACGTTTAATCCGAGTAAATGTATCATTTTAAAGGAAAAATATGCTGATTCAAAATTTCACGGTGTCAACAAATCCCAAAAAAGTTGGGACAAGTAGCAATAAGAGGCTGGAAAAAGTAAATTTGAGCATAACGAAGAGCTGGAAGACCAATAAACACTAATTAGGTCAATTGGCAACATGATTGGGTATAAAAAGAGCTTCTCAAAGTGGCAGTGTCTCTCAGAAGCCAAGATGGGTAGAGGATCACCAATTCCCACAATGTTGCGCAGAAAGATAGTGGAGCAATATCAGAAAGGTGTTACCCAGCGAAAAACTGCAAAGACTTTGCATCTATCATCTTTAACTGTGCATAACATCATCCGAAGATTCAGAGAATCTGGAACAATCTCTGTGTGTAAGGGTCAAGGCCGTAAAACCATACTGGATGCCCGTGATCTCCGGGCCCTTAAACGACACTGCACCACAAACAGGAATGCTACTGTAAAGGAAATCACAGAATGGGCTCAGGAATACTTCCAGAAACCATTGTCAGTGAACACAATCCACCATGCCATCCGCCGTTGCCAGCTGAAACTCTACAGTGCAAAGAAGAAGCCATTTCTAAGCAAGATCCACAAGCTCAGGCGTTGTCACTGGGCCAGGGATCATTTAAAATGGAGTGTGGCAAAATGGAAGACTGTTCTGTGGTCAGATGAGTCACGATTCGAAGTTCTTTTTGGAAATCTGGGACGCCATGTCATCCGGACCAAAGAGGACAAGGACAACCCAAGTTGTTATCAACGCTAGTTCAGAAGCCTGCATCTCTGATGGTATGGGGTTGCATGAGTGCGTGTGGCATGGGCAGCTTGCATGTCTGGAAAGGCACCATCAATGCAGAAAAATATATTCAGGTTCTAGAACAACATATGCTCCCATCCAGACGTCATCTCTTTCAGGGAAGACCCTGCATTTTTCAACAAGATAATGCCAGACCACATTCTGCATCAATCACAACATCATGGCTGCGTAGGAGAAGGTACTGAAATGGCCAGTCTGCAGTCCAGATCTTTCACCTATAGAGAACATTTGGGCATCATAAAGAGGAAGGTGCGACAAAGAAGGCCCAAGACGATTGAACAGTTAGAGGCCTGTATTAGACAAGAATGGGAGAGCATTCCTATTTCTAAACTTGAGAAACTGGTCTCCTCGGTCCCCAGACGTCTGTTGAGTGGTGTAAGAAGAAGGGGAGATGCCACACAGTGGTGAAAATGCCTTGTCCCAACTTTTTTTGGGATTTGTTGACACCATGAAATTCTGAATCAACATATTTTTCCCTTAAAATGATACATTTTCTCAGTTTAAACTTTTGTTCCGTGATTTATGTTCTATTCTGAATAAAATATTAGAAGTTGGCACCTCTACATCATTGCATTCAGTTTTTATTCACGATTTGTAAACTGTCCCAACTTTTTTAGGGGTGGGACTCGATTAAACAAATTTATCTAATTAATTAGAGGCTGTATAATTAATTAATCTTTATTAATCGAATGTAAGCACACATGAAAATTTGCTCCAAATCGCAAATGTTGTTTTTTAATTTAAAGGGGTTTTAGTGGGCGACAGAATCAAATAATAGACATGGACAGGAATACTGTAAACTCAAGCTCTTTTAATTTCTGAAAAAAAAATGCATTTAAACTGCATTTCATTCAAAACAGAAACAAAAATATGATCCCAGGCTAAAATTGGGCAGACTTAAAAAAGTGGTATTTTAAGTACTTTAAGTACATTTTCAGAATGGTATTGCCTTTAAATAATAATAACAAAAATTTCAACATTAAAGTGCAGTTTTTCTTCTTAAAAAAATAAGGCAGAAACATAAAAGGTAATTTGACCAGCCTCACCTTTAAACTGTGAGTAACCTTAGCCAAAATTATTTTGTATATTAGGCTAAAACAGTGTGATCATTGAACATTTTGTAATTAGATGTAATTAGAATTACTAACGGTCACGGAAGTCCAATGATCCCCAGTAAGAGCCACAAAGTCTGCTTTCTGTAATGCATTTAATTTTGCTTGCTTTTCAATGTCATAAAGCTGTTGAATTTTACTTGAAATACGCTAACTGTAGCACATTTTCTAACCCCTTATGTTCCACCACTGTTAGTGGTCTACAGTCCAAAGCAATGTATTTTGCGAGAGAATTTGTAAGTTTGACCTATGTTGACTTACTAATTTTGGTCCTGAAGCCAGTCATTTCATAAGGTTTGGGCTGCCAACACCTTTTGTTGGTACTCGAACCCGTACTGCTAGTGCTAACAGCATAAACAGTTTCTGTGCTCGCTGTAACATGTTTTGCATTTAGATGGAACCGTAATGTTGAAGTGCCTCGGTGGTATGCAAACTCATTTTTGCACAGTTTGCACCAAACCACACTTTTATCAAGGCTTTCGTCGGGTAGTCTTTTGAAATGAAATTTGCCTCCGATCAGTGCTAGCAACGCGCTTTATTCCGACTCTTACATTTTTGTAGCTCTGATGTGTGCATCAATGTAATCGATGTACCAGGAAATCATGCATTGACAAAAGTTCCCCTTTGCTTGGAATGCAAAGTGTGATTAAATGCGTTATTTTTTTTAAGGAAACATTTTAAAAACAACGTAACATGATTGTCAATGTAATAGTCTTGTGACCGTTATGAGTGTTGCTGTCATCAAGGATTTGATTAGCATTATTTCTTTCAATCAGGTTCGTATTTGGAGGACGTGTTGTGTTCAAGTTTATTCCGTGTTTGTCAACCGTTGTAAAGATAACAGGTTTCATTTATCGAAGTGTTTACCACCCAAATCGGAACTCATGAATGTAAGATGTTCAACAGGCATTCCTGGTAGTAAGTTGTGGAAATTGCCTGTGAATATTTAGCGGTAGCGTGTGTATGAACTTAATTTAATCTTTTCCAGTCCTGCAAAGTCAGTTGACGCGAGCTGCTCAGAGTACATGCATTGAAGCTTCTCAGCTGTGCTTGTGCGATCTCGCGATGTCCACGACTTTATTTAATGTTAGCTAAGATCCGGCACTTCAAAGTTTCTTGCTACAGCAATTTTAACTCCGCAACAAAGTGATCCAAAGTCTTGTTTATACCTCGTGTCTTCTCATTAAACTTGTATCTCACAAATACCATACTCGTCGTAGGCATGACAAACAGCAGCGGGAGTGTGTCTATAAACTTAATTTAAACTTACGGTGTTGTGTAATTCGGTTTTTGTTCGGTTTTTGTTCAGCACTCTTTGGAACTGTTGCTTTTTGTCTGTGCACTGCGTCAGTTCACGTGAGCCACTCGGTGTACATGCATCGAAGGTTCCCAGCTGTGCTGGTGCCATCTCGTGCGATGTCCACGGCTGTATTTAATATTAGCTAAGACCCGGCACTTAAAAGTTTCTCTCGCAGTTTCGCTGTGTTTGTGCCAAACACTACCCTGACCATCTCATCTTCCTCTGCATAAGCACAGTCCTTCACCCGTGAATATTTAGCAGCAGTGTTTCTATTGGATTGCCGCTGACGGATGGCCTTATATGGGCAGGCACTAAATTACGTGGGAGGCATAACTCCGCCTCCCACGGGCATCGAGCAGATGTCTATTATAGTATATGCACGAAAAAATAGGTTCCAGTTATGACCATTACGCGTAGAATTTCGAAATGAAACCTGCCCAACTTTTGTTAAGTAAGCTATAAGGAATGAGCCTGCCAAATTTCAGCCTTCTACCTACACGGGAAGTTGGAGAATTAGTGATGAGTCAGTGAGTGAGTGAGTGAGTGAGTGAGTGAGTGAGTGAGTCAGTGAGGGCTTTGCCTTTTATTAGTATAGATTAGCTTAAAATAACTTCAGGTTGACATGTAGCACAAACCAAGGAAAATTCTCAATAGTTTGATTTTTGACTGATATAACTGTTGCAATCAAACCAGAGTATAAAAAAAGCACCTAATGGCATGATGCACATGCTATACCGCTTTGAGAGAGGCAAAAGCTATATGGATTTTCAGAAAGGTACATGCAATATAGCTTTTAAAATGGAGGGCTTGTATTTAAATTTTTAATATAAGAAATCGAAAGCAGTGTTGGTATGAGTGAGAGAGGGTGTAGGCAGTTCTGAAGCCATACCGAACCATCCTACTCTTCAGTGATGAAAGTGCAGCACCACCCAAAATGTGCGCCAAAAGAAGCAGACTAAGGCTAAGCGATGAAATCGCACACTTTTAAGAAAAAACATAGTTGGATTAAGAAAAAAGTGACTCTTAAAATTACACAGAAATCTCTCTCTCCTGGTTATACTGAAGTGAAGCTTGCTTTATGCATACATTGATGTGAATCATTCAGGTTGGATGTTTTCTTTGACTTTTGACTTCTAGAACTTAATACCTGGTTTCTCTGCAAATAAACATAAGTCATAATTAGATTAAAGTTTGAATATTGCCTCACTAAACCTTGCCTTGTTTATTAATATCAACTGCCCCAGTGTAATTGTTTGAGTGATTCTTTATTATTTAGCTCTTTCAAAGGTAGTGATCGGGAAAACCATCTGTAAGTATGTCTTACATGTTTGTTCAGATGCCACCTGTGCTTGTTCTGCTAGATTTGTGCAGGCTTTTCAAAGGTAGCTATCTGTGAAGTCCATGTAGAAGATCAGTTCTTGAAGCAGCTCTTGGCCTTTGCTAAAGTAGTATGAAACTGTGACCTTTTCACTGGTAGTAAGACAGGTGTCCCAACAGAAATGCGACTTGTGAGCAGAGCAACTTTTGGCTCTTGCCAAGGTTTTTATGTTGAGGTAGCTGGCCTCGGTCTTGTGATGAGAATGAATAATGACTGAATGTCACATAAGTAAGTATTGCAGGTCGTACATGTACATCAAGGTTAATAATTTAGGCATTTCCAGTATTACCTTGTCCACTAATATATAAAGGATCTTAGAGGTTAGATTACCTTCTGTGAGCACTTGTACACAACAAAACAGAAAGTTATTATATTAAATTAAATTAAAAGAGTTCTGCAGTGTCACTTTTGGACAGAAAATTAGTGTGGGCCTGTGAGAGAGATTATACATAAGATTGTATTGTATACAAATAATTGACATGATACATGACAATCATGATGACTACTACTAAATTGCATCACAAAAAATCAACTAATGGGTCACTTTAAAGGGCTATAACCTACACGCTTCAAGACAGAAATGAAATATTCAGGAGTCATGTGCACACACACATGACAAAAGGTATTTCTAAAACAATGCAGGTTCCAAAGACCTATCCAGGTTAAACAAAATCAGGATAGTACTGCCAGGCACAATGAAAATTTCACTTTTTCCAAAAAGAAATGTTTTTTTACATGTTTTTGTGTTAGACAGAATGGGCAGATAGATGTTATTTGGCCCCAGAAGGAAATTTGGATTTTTACAGAAGCTCTTTAAATAAATAAACACATAAATAGGTAAATAATAAATATATATACAAACACACTATGGTCTGAACACACACATCAGAATGACTAAAAAGAAAGAAAACGTCTGACTTGGCAGTCACAGTGAGGCATTATACAGGCATATTGCTGTTGGCATAAAGGAACCCCAGTAGTCTTTTTAACACACTTCAGCTGAATAGTTCATTGACTGAAAGTGCTCAGTGTTAGTGTGTCAGAGAAAGGACATGTGGAATTATTTGTAATGGCACCATGGTTTACTTCTCTTTTACTGGAAAGGTGCTATATAAATAAAAATGTTATTGTTATTATTATTATTATTATTACATTCCGTGGGTCCAGAGTGCATCCCAGAACTGAGCCTGCCCTGTTAATTAGCTTGTTGATTTGGTGGGCCTCTCTCGAAATGATATTACCAGCTCAGCATACCACTGAATAGAAAGACATGCTGTCTATCACAGCTGTAGAATATAAAAAAGGATGTCAGTACCAAAATTAAAGGGACAAAATCTAAGAAAAAAGAGCCTGCTCTGCCCTTTCATATATATAGTTCCTCTGTGTTATGAGACAATTCCAACCTGCCATTTATGTGCACCCCAAGTATTTGTAGGAGTGCACTACCTCTACATGAACATCCTGAAAAGTGACCAGACATACAGGCTCTTTGGTGAAAGTCAATACCCAGTTCATTGGTTGTGCTGATGTTAAGTTCCAGACAATTCATTTTGCACAAAGCAGCAAATTTTTGACCTGACTCTTATACACTTTCTTATCCCCCATATCACTGCTACCAGTAAGTGCAGAATCATCTAAGACTTTCTGCAAGTGATATGACCTGGTGTTATAGCCTGAGGTGTACGGAATAGCGTTTTGAATAGTATTTTGAGTGCACAACTATGGCAAAGAATGTGAAGTCCTCCAAAAGAAGCCACAAACAAGGCTTACCCCTATCAGTCTGACCCCAAACCCCACAGGTTTGGTTTAGCCTACTCAGGTCTGAAGGTGGCCTTTATTTTAAAAGGACAAAGTACTTCCAAAATATATTAAAAAATGCTCTTCTAGTGAGAGGAACCAAAAGGGCTCTGGCTACCAAAGACAAAGCCAAAGCAAAAACTTTATAAATATAGTTATTTTTAGAATTTTGCAAATAAGCATAAAATGGCAAGAAGCCCAGAAATATAGCAAAAGGAGTTTGCCTGAAAGGATAATCCACTGCAGACAAGTCCCAATACACAGTATAATAATCAAAAAGCAAGAAAAGAAGAGAATAAATTCAATAAACCAGAAAATTCAGTTGTTCAAAATAAATGCACACAGGAGAACTTCAATGGACCACCGAAGGATCCACTCTAAGTTTTGGCATATAGAGGCTGAGACTGGTCCTTCAGTGGAAACATCAGAGTGAACCTGCCTCTTGGAGCCCCACCAACAAAGTACAGTGTAGGGCCATTAAGCCGCGGGCCAGTAATCAGCGAATTCGCTTAAGCTGCGCAAAAAGCTTGGATCCCAATTTTTTGACACTATGGATCGTACGGACCTAAACATGGCCTCTCAAACACTCAGGACAGGTGTTGACAGCTTTCATTTTGGCATTTCGAATGTCTGTGATTGACATGCTATGCACTATCGCAGATTAAATATTTAAATGCTGGCTTATAACTTCAAAGAGGTATTCATGAAGATTAGTCTTTCATTTATCAAAAAACAATAAAATAACTTACAATGAAATTCAAATATTAATCTGTTTTATCCACACTGAGTGTCAGTGTTATGGAAGCCGCCATTGTAACCGATTCACACCTTACAATGCTACAAAGTTAATCCATGGTAAATCCACAAAAAATCGACTCGTATTTAAAGTATTATTTTTAATTCGATAAACTGATAAAACTTGAAATTGTATAAATATGAGTCACAAACCCAACATAAATCACTTCAGTTTCTGAACCTATAGCGAGCACATCATATTTGCTTTAAAAATTTTTATGCCATGAGTAATAAACGTAAACACGCTTCATATGATGTTCAGCAAAAACTGGATGTCATCGAAAGAATACGAAACAGCGAAACTTGCATTAAAGTAAGCAGAGAGTTACCTGAGTCAACACTACGTGGATGGATCAAAGATGAAAACAAATTAAGAACATTTCTTGATGAGCTTGATGAAGGTGGTTTAAGACGCAAGAGAGCCAGAACAGCAAACGATCCAGAATTAGACAAAGCAACTTTTAATGCATTTTGTGAGGCTAGAAACAATGGTATCCCTATTTCTGGTCCAGTCATCCAAGCGCAGGCAGAAAAATTATACAAGGAAATTCATGGTCCCGATGCAGATCCTGAGTTTACAGTTTCAAGTGGCTGGTTGAAAAGGGGAAACAGCGACACGGCATTTCACAAGTAAAGATCAATGGCAAGATTAAGTTAGCAGACACTGTAGCAGCAGAAGAGTTCATTCCCAAATTTCAACAATTCATAGAAGAACAGCAGCTAACAGAAGAGATGATTTACAACGCTGATGAAACGGGCCTTTACTACAAAATACTGCCTGATAGGACTGTAGACATGAAGAAAGACAAGACCAGCAAAGAAGGTTATAAACAGATCAAAGACAGGGGGACAATGTTATTTTGCCGTAACTGGACGGGTCATCACAAGCTAACACCTCTTTGTATTGGCAAGTTTGGATCCCCAAGATGTTTCCACAACATCAACATGTCATCATTACCACTGGACTACGATCACAGCAAGAATGCCTGGATGACAGCAGCAATTTTTGAGAAGTGGTTTCACCAGACGTTCATCCCTGATGTCCGTAGGCACCTTAGAAGGAAGGGAATGGAACCACGAGCATGCCTACTTCTAGACAACTGTCTAACCCACCCCCCTGCAGAGACGTTGAAGTACAGAGATGGCAAGATTTTCGTTTATTACCTTCCAAAGAATACAATGTCCAAGATTCAGTCCCTAGATCAAGGCATCATTTCTGTGTTCAAGGCCAATTATAGACAGGAGATGATAAAGTCCATGGTTGAAGAAGATAAGAGTGTCCCTATGTTCCTGAAGCACTGCATTTGTCTGAGTCAGCCTGGGGAGCAATCAAGCCTGAAACAATTCAAAATTGTTTGACTAAAGCCCTTGGAGGTCCCATCACGGAGAACCCCACTACTGTTGAAGAAGACAAAGATGAAGACTTCCTAGGTTTCAGTCCAGAAGACATACGGGAGGCAGAACAAAAGTTGGTCGGCTGTCCACTCAAGTGTACCAGTACAAGAAATCCTTGCAGCATGGTCCACCATAGATGATGATGTCCCAATAGCATGCTCTATTTTAGCTGAAGAAAACCACAGTGAAGATAAAGAAGAAAAAGAAGATCCTGTCCCAGTACCTCCAACTAGAACCGCTGATGATGCAGTTAAAGGACTTGAAGTGGCCTTAGAGTACTACGAGCGTGTGGGGGATAAAGTAAAGACTCTGCAGCTGAAGTCTCTCATAAGAGATGCCAAGATGAGAGGTTCTAGGAACAAGAAGCAAGCTGACATCACCTCGTATTTTACTAAAAAATAAAGACTGTTTGTAACCTGTTATTGTGTAATAACAACTATTATATTACTATATGTTTAACTTTATAATGGAAATAAAAAAAAATAAAATTTTATTAAAATGTTTATAACATTGTTAATGTATTAATGTGTGATGGTAATAAAAGTGCTTGCGTGTGATTTCGTTTATATGTCAAATAATTACTATTTTAATACTGTATTGCGCCATGCAATGTTACGAATAAATATTTAGTAATTTTTATGAAAAGATGTGAAAAAAAATGTTTTAAATGTATTTAAAATGTTTTGTTATTCTTAAATAATAATTTATTATTCATTTCAAGACCGTTAATCACGATTTAATATGCAGCATGCAATATCTCAATCGTGAGACTACTGCGCTACTTTTAAAATGGCGACTCGCGGGTCAACACGTGAGAAAGGATTGTGAACAAAAAACATTTATTTTTTCATTATTTATTGTAATTTATGTATTATCAAAAAATATTTAAGCCGCGGTGATTGAGGTCCAAACTGCTTAGGTGGTCCCCGGCTTAAATATTTTGGCCCTACACTGTACAAGCAACATTATAGTACAATACAAAATACATGGAAACATTTTAGTAGTTTCTGCAGTCATGCAGCACAAGTTTTTGTAGAATGAAAGACTCAGATTTCACACACTTCACACCTGTAAATGGAAATAAACCATCCATCCATCCATCCATTTTCCAACCCGCTGAATCCGAACACAGGGTCACGGGGGTCTGCTGGAGCCAATCCCAGCCAACACAGGGCACAAGGCAGGAACAAATGCTGGGCAGGGTGCCAACCCACCGCAGTGGAAATAAACTGATATCTAAAATTCCTTCCAGCTTGCTTCCTGCACATCTAAAATTCCTACATTCACCAGACAGCAGATGATGATCTATAGTATAACTGTAATTTACAAGGATGTCTCCCAACAAGCCAGTGTTCTTCATATAGAGGTTTGGAGCTGCCCAATGCCTGCTGGTTTGGAGCCAATGAGACTTTGCCCTTGGACAAAATGGCACTCCATCTTGGGTGGCTTTCTGGCCTGTGTTCAATGGTGTTAAGATAGGCTGATGTACCATGTCACCCACTAGATTTCAGGAAGGAGGAATTTGATCACAATTCCATCTACATTAGAGAGAGATGTGGTGGAGGGAGTAAGTAGCTCCATTTTCTATATCCTCATTACCTGCACTACCCTTGAGTATATCACCTGTTTAACTCAGGGTCACAACAACAACAACAACAACATTTATTTATATAGCACATTTTCATACAAACAGTAGCTCAAAGTGCTTTACATATTAAAGAATAGAAAAATGAAAGACATAATTATAAAACAAAATAAATCAACATTAACATCGAATAAGAGTAAGGTTCAATGGCCAGGGGGGACAGAAAAAGCACTGCATAGGGTGGTGAATTTGAAGTTGGCACAAAATATCACTGGCGCACATCTCCATTCTGTTTTGTATTTCTATAAAGGCCTTAGAGAGACAAACAGTGCTATCAAAAACCTTGCCCATTCTGCATAATCACTTTTCTTCTTCCTCCGTTTAGGTACAGGACCATTGGCATGCACACCATTAGATTCTGGAATAATTTGTATCCACATATTATATGGCTATAGTTACTCATATTGGTAACAGCACGAGCAGACCTGATGTTCTTATACTAGGAATGATCTTAAGTTGTATTTACAGCAATCTCCTATGCTGCATACATTGTCATTTGTTAGTATTGTACTATTGTTACTAGTCTGTGAGAGATGAGCAAAAATTATTTGTATACATGACAGTAAATTTGAACTTAACCTTTGTTTCAAAATATATTAAAGTGGCCAGTTAATTATGAACAGCAGCAGTAATTTCATCAAATCAGTGTGATACTTATACATGTGATGGTTTATTGTTTATTGACTGCAGGTTAAAGAAAGAGATAGCCAGAGTTTAAAATCTTATCAAATTGGAGAACTATCCCTCCATCCATCCATTATCCAACCTGCTATATCCTAACTACAGGGTCACGGGGGTCTGCTGGAGCCAATCCCAGACAACACAGGGCGCAAGGCAGGAAACCCCGGGCAGGGTGCCAGCCCACCGCAGGGCGTGCACAGATACACACACACCCACACACCAAGCACACACTAGGGACAATTTAGAATCGCCAGTGCACCTAACCTGCATGTCTTTGGACTGTAAGAGGAAACCGGAGTACCCGGCGAAAACATTGGAGAACTACTATGGTTAAATTTAAGAAGTGAGTGTACAACAAAAATGAATTCAGCAAATCACATATTTAAGAAATGTATACAAGTAAAGCACTCACTAGTCGTAATTCTTAAGATTGCAACGTGATACATCAAATGAATAAAAGGAAGAATTGGTCTGTCTATGAAATCAGATGGAATTAAAATTTGGAAGCCAAAGGAGAGCTCTACAAAAGGTGTAATTAAATAGTAGTTATACTAATATATTTTAATACAATTTACTATTTGGTTTTCTGTGAAAGGGTCCTACCAAATGCCTTTATTTGAGCCTAAAGCACCAGCCACCAATCGCAGGTTGTCAATATAGGGCAACAGAAAAGGCTCCATCAGCTTCATTCAGGGCTGCCTCTGACCTGCAAAAGAGAGAAATAAATGCTGGCACCTAAGAATTTAACTGTTTTTGTATAGGTGACTATAAACTTGAATAATAAGATTCACACCACTGGAAAAACAATTAGTAGTGGAACAGGTCTTGTCATGAAACACAGGTTAGGTAGTGGGAAAAACTCAGAAGCACATCACAGAGATAAATAAGGACTAAAGAACAACAGAGGTATTTCTCTTCACAGACAGACACAATTCGAGCAAAATGCCAGGTACAAGTGAAGTTACAAACCAAGAAAACAAAAAAGGGGAGCATCTGTGTAAATACAGACTTGACTTAAAGCTAAGGACATTTGAAAGACTCACATTCACAAAAAATATTTCATTCTTGACGTGCCAGATGGATTAGATCCAGTTTTCAAACACTCCATCGATAATTGGCACAACAACTTGATTTCCGATCTTTCTACTTTGATTTCTCAATTATCTAAATATAAATAATGGCTTCAAAAGACACAATGCAAATTTGGACATCCATCCATCCAATTTCTAATCTGAATACCTAGCTCAGGATCACAAGAAGCCAGTATCTATGCCAGTAGCTGTGCAAAGAACTAACTAACTGTGGTGAAGTTTCCAAATCCTTTTGGACATGTGCATCTAAACTGGCAAAAGCACTGATGAATCCCTAATAATGTACTTGAAGATACCTTTTTAAATGGATTGTAAATACAATCAAGATGGAGCTATGAAGCCCTTCTTCACACAAGGTGCTGCGTGACTTTTAGCAAACAATAGAGTTATGAAAATGAAGCAGAAAATTACAATCTGGATACAATATGGGAACATTAAATTGATTAGTCAGCCAAAGTCTTTTTATTTTTTTGAATGCTTTAACTAGTGTTGATGTGGACTGAACACCTGCACAATAAACTTTTATTAACACAGCCATGGAGGACGGTATGCTGCAAGGCTCCATCTGTGTAAGCAGGCAGCAGTGTCAGCAGATGGCAAGTCTAGCCACAGATCCATGGAGAAATAAAGCTTACCATGGTAATGACCTTGTCAGGGTGAAAATAAACAAAATTACTCAACCTTTCATCAGTAACCAGGGAGTCGCTATGTAGTCTGGCTGCATTCATTGAAGATTAATTTCAAAGTTCATAAACTTGAGAACTTGTGTTATTTTAATATACTTTATGAGAAACAAAAGACCACATTGCAATACACCTGTTGTGCACACTGGATTCCAATGCTTTGATTAAAGCTAGCTTTGAGGTAAAGCACTTGAATGTTCAAATACACATGTTGCATATCGGCTTTTGTAACTATTTATGCTTGCAGACCACTTGGCTGAAAATAATTTTACTAGACTTATATGAGTAGATACTACTCTGAATGAAGAAGGCAGATGCAACTAATGTCACTAACAATTGGGTGGCCTGATTCACTTTGGATGATCTACAGTAATTCACTCAACTGTCAATGTAGCAGTTTGTTACTCAGACTTAGTCATTGGATCCCATGTGGCTGCAGGTTTTTGTTCCGAATCAGGTCTCATTCAATTAGCTGTTTTTTCTCCTCTTCTCTTATTTTTTATTCAGAAAAGCACAGCAGTGCTTTTTACATTTATAATGTTATGAGGCTGAGTCTCAAACCTAACAAAAATGGATGAGGCCTCCAAATAAAGCTGCAAAACCAGGCCAGGACACTCACTAGCCAACCCAGATGAGGCTCACCCAGTGACCTCAAAAGAAAGCTCACCAATAAACGTAATTGTTCAAAAAATGTCTGAGAAGAAAGATCTGTTGGCAAACTCCAGCTTATGATCAAAAGACAATGGATTATCCTTTATAAATGAAAATATGTATTGAAAGAATAAAGAAATTTACAAGAAAAGCTCAAAAGGGCAAACAGGAGTTACAAAAAGGGAATCATAAGGCAAACGACCCAAATCCCAAAAACACAAAACCTACAGCAGAGTCCAATAAACAATAGCCAGATTATCAGAAAAATAAGTAAATCCAACAAAAAACCATACTTAATACAAACTACTTCCAAACTAAATGCATCATTCCTGAGATATCTTTTTTCTTGGCTTAAACAGGGGTGATGATGTCAGGGTGACCCTCTTGGGGTGCCACTTTAAAGTGACGGTACAAAACTACAGAAATTATAGAAAATACATAAAGTTATAAAAATAATAACTCAAAAACAACAAAATTAACAACTAAACACATACATTCAGGTTGATACATAACATATAAGACCTTAACAAATATTTGTATTTGTATTATTGTTATAAATGCTTAACTTTGTTTTTTGTTGTTTTCCTATAATTTCTCCTTTTTTTTGCAGATTGTTCCCTTTATTGTATCCTAATAATGAGCAGAGCAGACACATGGGCAAACAACACTGAATACTGAAATGCTTCAGCTACTTCAGCATCAGACCTACTAATGTGCTCATAATTAAATAATGGATTAAATCACCACAAAAGCTGGAAAAGCAGAATGAAAATGATGATGATAATGATGAAAATTTTAACAACCAAATTAAAGAACACAGAAGTATTCCCATGCAACTTACAAGTTTCACAAGTTCTACATCGACCCCAAAACACAGAAACTGGGAAATAACAGCTTACGTAATTAGTGTAGGAGTTCAATTAAAAATAGAAGTAGGCTGAAACACAAACCTGCAGCCATATGGGGTTCTCAGGACTGAGTCTGAAAACCACTGATGTAGAGTAATGGGTCAGGATTGGAAATTTTAACCACAAGGCTGTCATTTTAATTCCCTCCTCTGACATACTGTGCCACCATGGGCAAGTTGCTTAAACTGTCTACTTTCTGATGTTAAAATATATATATACATATATACAATTGTAATAAATACTAACTTTGCAAGCTACCTTAGAAAAACACATATAAAGAATAGTAAAAAGTTTATCAAGAAACAATATCCTCCAAAAAAGTTCCCATCATTCTGAAGAGGTTTTCATTTTCAGCAGTGTTCTATGTTTAGTTTTATAACTGGTAGACAGCCTATATATCTTTACTTTATCTTTAAATGTGTTTAAGATTGGTGTTTTTAGGAGTTTTAATCACCTTGTTTCTGAACAGGGTCACCAAAGGTCTGTGACCCTGCGGTGAACTGAGAATTAATTAAGACTGATAGACTGCAAAAACATGGAAGCTCCACAAGTTTTAATTTACGAGCAGGGTCATTGAATCAGAAGTAGGCAACTTGCCTAATAACATTACATTTCCACTTAGGTAACAAAAATGCATGGTCATAACTGCCACCAGCAGTCTTCATCACATTAAATACATAAATTCTTACTTATGGCATTTTTAAAAGTTCACACAAGTTTGACTATTTATTTTTGCTGGTTCTCCATTTCAGTAATGGCATCTCATTGAGAACTACTTCCTGCGTGTGGCCATTGTTCCTAAAATAGAATTCAGCTCCTTGTGAGTAAAAAAAAAATGAATTGAGAAAATTAAATTTTGAATTAAGCACTGTTTGTACATTGTATGTAGCTCAGACATTCATGTATTTATAGCATAAACAGAATAACAATGTATAATAAAAAAACAAATAGCAATTACAAACCCACTAAAGCTGACTGATGGTTGATGTGAGCTTGGGTTTTGTCAGAATCAGTCAGAATTTGTGAACTAATGTTAGTCTGTCTATCACAACACCCACTAATGCCAACACTCACACAGTGAGGCAGTGCTCTAAACTGCTTTTCTATACAGCTCACTCATGCTGACATGGCCGTTTGTGAGCCTCTGTGAACATTAATGTAAATAAACAAATCACACCCAATTAATATAGTTCTTTGTCACATAGGGACACAGTGTCTCCTAGAATTATTAGAAGCAAGGCAGTAAAAGGACCTGGATAGGACACTAGTACATTCTAGCATCCTCCCATGTACTGTACATCCATTTTGAACATCGCCTAAAGAGACAAAGTTATTTTCTTCCTTTAACACAATGTTTCTGCTCATGCTGTTTCTCAGTTTACATTTTATCACCATGCTACCACTAATAGTCACATGTCAAACACCCCCTGTAGGTCTAACAGCTGCCTATTTCATGACAATAAAGATTGCCTCCATTTTCCTTTACCAGGATTTAAACCAAATTGTGTTAGTTTAACTAAGTTTCAATTTGTTGCCGATTCTTTCTTTAGTAGTTTCTCCCTACCTGCAAAAAAGGCACATTTCTTTTAAAATCTACCAGATTCTTGTTTTCTGTCACAAATGCTTTGCAATAATGCCTAAATAATTAAGATCCTGGATCTTAAAGTCCTTTCAACATATTGGCATCCCCTCCGGTCAGGCCTTCTTCCTTGCATCTTTCCATCTTATTAAATGATTTTACAACTTTCCAGATCTAACTTTTTCTCTTTCTTATGACAAATGTATTATCTGAATTATTCACCTTATGTTACATCTTCTATATTTACTACTTTCAATGCTATCACTTACAAAGTTCTCTTTGGCATTTTTCAAGAAATTCAGGCTTCTGCATCCTTTCTCAGAGGCACAGTGATGCAGTAGTTAGTCCTGTCTTTGTACTGATCCAGAATCTTATGTTTGAATATCAGAGGCAGCTGTTATCCATGTGACATTTGCAGTTTTTTCTGTGTCTGTATAGGTTTTCCTTACATATCCTTAAGCATATGACAGTTTGTTGTTGACCTTGCAGTTCACTGGTGCTCTCCCAGGGTTGGTTCATGCCAGAATAGGCTCAAGACCCTACAACCCTGAATTAGATTATGCAGGTTTGAAAACCTTATGCTTTGCATTATTCATTCTATAGTTCTTTTGGTACATCATAATTAATAATATCACAGAGCACTACCAAACTCTCTCTCAGTCTTCCTATTACTATTTGAACTCTAGACTCATCAAGACCAGGGGTTGAGATGAATTTAAATCCCACAACAGGGTCATGTCCAGCCAACCTGTTTTTGCAAATTGGGAGACCAGGATAAAGGTACTCCTTCACACCAAGACTTTATTTGCTTTTTAAAGCTAAGGTCTCCAGGACAGCCAGCACATTGGCAGACCTCTCAAAGGGACAACACATTCCCTGCTTTTTCAGAAACATGTACTACCAGCAGATCTTTTAACCTTTCTCAAGTCTGCGGTGACCTCTCATATTGCTTCCATTACAGTGTCTTGTGGTCTGCAGCTAAAGTCCCATTTTGAGGTCTCAGATTCTGAGTAATCCGCTCTTGCTGGCATATTCTGTAATATGTCTGCTGAGGGGTTGGTGGTCATTTAACCTTTAGTTCAGTAGGATGAATGCATTAGTTTTACATATGGTCTCTCAACATCATCTTCTTCAATCTCCTTCAACTTCATTCTCCTTTACTGAGAGGAAACCTTTCAGCACACAGTTCAAATTCTAGTGTGGTCTGTCTTCTGCTCCCAAATACATAAAAATGTATGAACTAAAATTCTCCCATGGAGTAAAGGAGCCATTTGTTCATACTGTCAGGGACACAATGTGCGTGTGCAGGAATGTTTCAATTGCTGTTTGAATAGATTTTTTAAGAAAATGTTAATCCTTTCTGCTGAATTATTCTTAATGTCTAAGGCACCTTTATGCCTAGCCATTTTGGTGATGGCTCACAAATTTGCCAATTAGGGATTAAAAATTTTCAGTCACTTGATTTACCAACCAACTTAAGACGAAATCCCCAAAGGATGTGTTTGAATTTATAAGGTACAAAATAGATTTCACTTCATTCTGATTAGCACAGATCTTGTCAGACTGGGATAGCACCTGTCACATGCAAGAGCATGGAAGGCAGTCAATGGGCTTGGTTGAACGTAATATCGCGGAATAGGGGTTAATGGGACACACTAACGCGTTTTCTTGCTCCCCTCCAGACCCTCCAAACAGAAGCCTGCCTAACTCCACCTTCACTTCCAGAACCTTCCTGATCAGTGAATTCACTTCCAGTTCTAGCCCACTGGACACACCCCTTCCTCCTCAGCAGCTATAAAAACTGCCACTTTTCACTCACTCCTCAGTCCCATTTTAGACACAGTCCAAAGTGACTACTTGGCACTGTTGAGATTCACCATTTTTTTTTCTTTATAAGAATTTGAATATATGGGATAGAACCCCAAACCTTTTTCTGTCTCTTCTGTCTTTTTTACACAGCTTAGTTCCCAGATGTTGGTCTATATATTGCTAACAGAGAACAAAAAACTGTGGTGTCAGGACCTAGCAGCCCTCATGATGTTAAAAACAGCATTCTCAGACCTGGATAATCCAGTTTAGGGTCATGGAGGTAGCTAAACTTCGAAGGAAGGAAGAGTGCCACCCTGATTTTGATGTTAGACATGATGGCACTTTCAGCACGCAGAAATCTTACCTCACTAAACAAAAAAACAAAAAAAAATCCACTAAACCAAAAATTGAGTGGCTTTTTACTCAGATATGGCTATTAACTTCCAATTCAATTGAAATAATAAACCTTACCTATATTTTCATTACCTTTAATTCTGATTGATGTATAGGTATTAAGGTTAGCAGCGGCACTATCTGTGATCGCTTAAGAGTGTCAGAAAGCTCAAGCTATTTTCTTTGATATTTTGATTGAAGAGACACTAAAATAAATTTAAAAGGCGAAATGATGATTCAAATACATGTAGCAGACAGCCTGATTCTAACTTTATGTTATTACTGGATGCAGTTTTTTTAATGCCTTTTCTAAATTTTATGCTCATCTGCTCGCATAATTCTAATAAAGGGGCAATGATTTTCTGAAACATAATATACTGTTTGTTACAGTACCAACATGTTGCTCAACTACCAAACACAATAAATTGAAAGATTTCACAAATAATTCACCTGTTAAATATGAGCTGATAATAAAATTCCTTCTTTTTTGATGTAATAATATTCTTCCTGGTATTCAGGACAGCTTTATAAGATTTCAAAATGACAAAACTTTGTGTCATGTTTCATGACATAAGGCTCATTTGACTCTTTGCACAGCAAACCTCACCCTCAAGCATGATGGGGAGCTGAGTGGTGGTTTATGGAAGGGGAGGGGAAATATGCAGTTTGAAGCATGGCACTCACTACTGAGGCTAATTCTCTTCTACAATTCAGCCTCTTTATTATGATCTCTGCATTTAACTCCCTAAGGATATCACAGTTATTCCACCTCTTTGGAGGTGCTGGGAATGCTTTCTTCAACATAACATCTTAAGCACTTTTCAAAGTCTTCTTTCATAGTTAGGTATGTTTCTTTGTGTCAGGGCCATCAGAAGGAGAAAAAAAGAATACACTGCCTCCCTCGAGGTGTGCCTTGGTCTACTCTAGTGGCACTTTCATTCAACACAACTTTTTTTAGACAACCTCTGTCTTTACTAGCTGCTATCAAGTTTGCTTTCTGCCTCTTCTTCACTTTTTTCAGTTCATAATTTTAAAAGGATGTTTTATATTTTTCTTTTGCCAGAATGACTTTAAAATATCTCAAGTCATTTTAGAGGTCTTAACCTAACATAAACTGCTTTGGTGATGAGGCAGAAAGACCTACAAAGCCATAGGAGGAATATGTAGTCTCCACACAGCCAACAACGAGCTGGGAGATTCAAGTCCATGACACTAGATTCACAAGACAACATCTCTAACCTCTGCACAAATGTGTCACCCACTTTCATATACTGTGCGGAACAGGACACTGCAGTATAATCAAAATGAAAATCTACAAATTACTCAGTCAAATTATTATAAAATTAGAAACTGTAATATTATGTAATGGTGGGATGTTGATGTTGAGTTAAAACCTGCAACACAAACCATCCTGGATTAACTGCAGAGAAAAATTATAAGATAAAGTGTAATGTGATCCCTCACCCAGGATTGATTTCTGCTTAGGGTAGGCACTGCCAGGAGAAACTCCTGTCACCCTGTTACTCTTCATTGTAATAAGTGGGTTTAAAGATAGATGGGTATATTTGTGCAAAGAAAAGAATGGCAGAAATTTTTGTAAATCTAAAGTACTTTTCAAAAAACACTACAGTGCTTGTATATGTGCAAGTATTTATTGACTCCTTTAGGCATCATGGTATGCAATCACTAATCCATCTCATCATCTTGATGAAAGAGTTCTTAATTAGGTGTCTTAAAAATATGAATACATATTACAACAATACTGAACTTTATAAAAGTATTCTATCTAATTATACCCCTGGGGCGAGACAGAGGATCAAAACATAAGTAGTCAATAATGTCTGCTTAGTTGCCAGGAAGGAGACATAGGGGGTGTCTCTTAACAAATGGAGGTGCTTTGAGTGGCCTGAGAGAGGAGTAGAAGACTCATAAGATTATGAGACTCAGACGGATGAGAAATGAGAGACACCAAGGGTAGTGGATAAACTGCATTAAAGGAGTTCAGAAAGCATAGATCGCAGGCCAGAAATCCAGTGTACTGTGTAGATAAGGAAGACCTAGTTGCCAAGATTTGAATAAAAGGCACAGATAAGCCAAGTAACTTCTGGGAATCAATAAGATGTACTGTTCTTTGTAGATGAATATCCTTGGAAACTCTTATACAAGTAGCACATAAAGAGAAGGAGATAGGAATTGGTGATTCAGAAAAGAACCATAAAGACCATTAAAGTAATTTCTAATGGTATATTTCATCTTAACTCTCAGCAGCTTTAAAATAGGCTCATCATTCACATTGACTAGCCCTGAAGTCATTCTCAACCACACAGTGAACTTGACATGTCAAATCTCAGCTGCAGCCAAAGTAAATTTCAGCCATCTATGAAACACTGTTTGAGTCCATCTAACCTATTCTTCTTCATCACTAAAATGCCTGGATCATACCCTCATTAGCTGTTGGTTAAATTATAGAAACGTTCTCTTCAATTGCCTTTCAGCTCAAATCATTAATGGAGTACAAGTTTAAATTTCTATGTCTAGATTGCTAACTTGGAGGAAGAATAACAGACAATTCATCCTATCTTAAATGATCTTGAAAAAGCTAACATACAAAGATATAAGGTTCAACATTCATGAACACCTAAACAATTTGATTAGTCCAAATCAGTCTATCACACATCTAAAACTTCTGAAGCACAGATGACTCACTATTTCAAACCCCTGTTGTGCAATTCACTGTGAACACTCTTTTAGCTTAGAGGGAATGAAAGGTATGCCTGTGGGGCACATACTCAGCATATGGCAAGCATTTAAAAGTAGAATGCAAGCTTTACTTCTTTAGTCAATGAAATAAAACTTGCCATTGTTTGTTTTCTTGTAAACTATCAATTTACCCTTTAGTCTTACTATAAGTATTTCTCTGTGTTGAAAATGTTCTTCATGTGTTTTAAATTCTACTTTATAATGTACCTTTAAGCTGTGACACATAATTGCTTTTCATTCTACAATGATGGTGTACTATTGCCCTGTTTACTTAACTGTCCATATTTGGTAATATGTACATGTCTAGTCATGTTGTATTGTAACCTTATTTACTTTGCACTATGTTTTATAATAGAACTCACTGTGAAAGGTGCTATATAAAAAAACAAATAACAACTTTTTGTGGTTTATACTGTATATTTATGTATTTAAAGTCAGTTCAATGTTTACATGTATTACATATACTATCCTTATAACTAAGGTTTTCTCATCCTCCCTTTGTGAAATAAGCAGAGAGCACAGGGGAACCACTACTGACAACTATAGATGTTTCTGAGCCGGTTCTGATTTTTTTTTTTCAGGTAGGAACAGGAAATTTGCCAAGACATATCAATAAAGGACATACTCCTGGAGGACAATGCATCCACATAAGATCAGAAAAGCAGAGACAGGGAGTCCTTAAAACTCCTGTCACCCTTACTTACATAACTACCTTACCATTTTCTCCATATGGTTTCAGTGTTTGTTTTTTCCCATAGCCTTTGCTATTCTCGTGTAGCTCAAGAAAAAAGTAGGATAATAATTGACAGTATTGGAAATGAAGATGATCTGCTTAGTATGCATCACTTCTATTGCACACCACGATGTTTTTGCTCTGTATCAATCAGGAAATATATTAAAGAATTCCCATCCCTCACTTTAAAAACAATCTCATTACAGCTACAATTTAGTTAGTACTATTTTAAATATATACATTTTACTGTATTTGAATATATAAAGGTACATTTTATTTACACAGTACAAAATACACCAAGCATTTTTTCTTGTTGAAAACACATTTAAATATATTTTAAAAACTGGCCTACTGTATATTAATATAAATAATAATACTTTCCATTTATATAGTGCTTTTCTCACGACTCAAATGTCTGTTTTTTTTATAGTGACCACTTTATGCAAGACACAGAAAGATTTTTTTTTTCTTTTCGTTATTACAAGTGCTAATCAAATTTGAATCCAACAGACAAATGAGCTCCTCCAATGACATATTTTCATTACTGTAAAGTCTTGTTTTTCACTTACTGTTGAATGCTGTTAAAGCTCCCAGGAATTCCCTCCTTAGGTGTCTTCTTAAGGCCCTAACTGCATACTATTCAAATTACATGTGAAAACTCATCTTTCTTCTCATGCATTTTAGATTGCTTTTGCCTGTGCTTATTTTAATCTGTCATAGTTATGTACTCTACTATATACATAGTTTACCAGCTCTTATTTTTAGTCTGCTATTTTATATTATGTTTTCCTCTGACATGCTCCAGTCATGTGCAGGTTAGGTTAATCTGTGAATCCAAATTGGCATCTGTGTGAGTGTTATGTGTGCCTGTGATAAACTGGTGTCTCCTCCTGCTTTGTACCCAGCATTTCTGGGGGAGACTCTGGCCCCCATGACCATTAATTATATTAAAGGTCTTTGAGAATGTAATTTTAGTATATATTATCAGCAATTTTTTTTTTACTTTGTAGACTCTGCCTATAGTTTGTGGCTTATCTTGGATCTGAAGGTCACTGAATTGCACTTGCTTACCTGTAAAAAGGGCAGTAAATCTAATGTATTGACTTTCCTGGATTCTGTGAATACTACTTATATAAACAGTAACCTAAGTAAATATGTATGGGATAGGCAACACAAGGTAAATTCCTCACTTCTGACTCTGCATGGCACTAAATTAGTCATTTGTGATTTTTAGATTGCTTAAGATGAAAGCAATAGCTGTACTGAATAAAATATTATACAAAATATTTTTAAATCACCATCCCAGCGTAAAATAAAGGTACACCATCACTGTGCCATTCAGTAAAGAAACCCATTCATTTTTGTATATAATGTGAGCGCAAACAGAACAAATGACTAGTTTACTGTCTCATAGTAGGTCTGAGGTACAGCCTTCCATCGGTAACTGTGCATGTTTCAGTCCAGCACCTTAACCACTAAACCACACAAAAGCATCCCTGTGACTATCAACAGCTTTATATACAGGCATGGCTATCCAATAAAATGCACACCACCAGTTAAAGGTTTGGAAGCATTCAGAAATGTTCATGTTTTTGCTAGGAATTGATACCTCTTTTTATCAAGATACTGTATTATTAAATTGATTTAAAAATACAGCCAAGACATTGTGTTGCTAATGGTTACTACAACTTGAAATGACTGATTTTTAATTTATTATTTAGAGATAACTGCAAATTTCCTTTTCAGCAGCTATTCCTTCAGTGTCCTAATGGTCAACCTCTTTAGCTTATCGTTAATTAGTCATGTTTAAGTCCGAATTGGTTATTAGAGAAACCTTTTCAATTGCATTAGCACTACTTAAACATTTTATTTTGTTTACATTAGTTGCAAGTTACTAGAGTTCGTTCGGTTTGAGGATCAAACATGTCCAAAGTGAAACAGCTTTCTCTTTTTTAAGAGAGAAAGTTATTCCATGTGAAACAAACTGCCAAGAAACTGTAGATTTCATGCAAAGGTGTCTATTACTGTCTTGTTTGACAAGGGCAAACTGGATCTAACAAGGAGAGGCAAAGAGGATAAGTACATCAGAGCTGGTAGTTTCAGAAACAAATGTCTTAAGAGTTTCTCAGTTGGCTTCTTCCTTAAATACACATCAAAGACCAGTGTCCTATGAACCAGATAAAAGATTAATCCAGGATGCTGACCATAATATGATTTTCTAACCATCTTTTGTCCTATCGCTGTGTTTTTATATACATTTTAATCTTTTCTTTAAGGCCAGCACCCCAGAGTTCTCTTTTCATTGTTGCAGATGATACTGGTATTTGGTGTGTATTTAAGGAAGAAGCCAGCTGAGGACCTGTAAGGCGTTTTGCTTCTCAAACTACAGACTCTTATGTTCCTGTTCTCTTATGCAGTTGTGCACCTGGGCCTTCCCTGTCTTCTTCTAACCTGGTTAGATCTAGTTTGCTCTTTTCTCTTAAGACAGTGATAGACACCTTTATATGAAGGCTACAATTTATTGGCAATCTTTCATATGGCATAATCTTCTTTCTGCAAAAAAGCAACAAACTGACCTGATCCTTGTGAATAATGTTTAATTTTGGCCATTTTTAAAGTAAATTTTAGGAATTCCAGTTCCTTGCAACCCAAATGAACAGAATAACAGGTTTCAACAGTACTAATGCAATCACAAAGATTTCTCTATTAAACAGTTACGTAGCATTTAAATATGGATTATTAAAGATAAGCTAAGAGAATTTACCATTTGGACACTAAAAGAATGGCTGCTGAAAATGGTTATTTGCAGTGATGAGTGAATAAAAATTTAAAAAGTCATTTCAAGCAGTAATAGCCATTATAAAAACACGTAATTTATTTGCTGATTTTTTTTCATTCAATTGTATCTTGACAAAAAGGTATCAGTTTCAATCAAAAACATGAACATTTCTGTGTTTTTCCAAACTTTTGACTGCAGTAGCGCTCCACGTTATCCTTACACCGCACTGCACAGCCCAGGCGTGGAGCCGCTATACACGTGCTGCTCATCTTGCAGTCACTTAAAACGCAGTTAACATTTTTTCAAGTAAAAAAACGGCTTTGGGTGATCTGCCGCCATGTAGATCGGTCCCCCACTCAATGTGTCACCATACAAATGACATTAGATTAGACTAATTGACATATTTGGCTTCGGAAAGGCGGGGCTTTATTGATATTGGGCGTGGAATGTGCGGAATTTTGTGCATTGAATCTAAGACAACATTAAGAAAGATAGCGCAAAACATAAATAATTCCACCCTGTTTTAATTTATTCCAGCAGCAAGGAGTTGCAAACTGACCACCTTTAACGTAAAAACGACAAGTGTGTCAAGGTTGGGTCCCCTGTTCTCAATTGTCTTTTGAAAAGGACAGTATTCTGGCGCCGCGCCCATTTTCATGCAGCATGTAGTAACAGCGAAAGTGCAGCAGGCACACACAGCCAAAGATGATGTTAAGGGACAAAGAATAAGAATACGAGCAAGCAACCAACTGTCACTCTCCTTAAGTTTAATCGGAGGCAAACCTGAACATTATCGCAAATCGATGCTACACCAAGAAACGCCCAATTCAGCTGACGCTTCACACTCGCGCTCCGCCTTCAGCCCTTTTTCCTTTTCATCCTCTTCCTATTGCGGGCCACGACCCGCTCACTATTCCCGCCCATTCGAGTTGCCTCACATCGCTCGACTCTTCTCGCGATGTTTCATGTTTACTGTTCAGCCTCTGATCCCACCCCCTACTACCCCCAGTGAGCAGCGATGCTCTGTATTTAGCGGCTCGAGGAACGCGGCTTCTCGTGGAGGAGCTGCGCTAGCAACCAAATAGCATCATCTAATAGGTACCCAAAAGAGAACGAGGAATACGTTGTTTCATCTTGAAAGGGGATCCGCTTTCTTCGTGGGTTGTTTGTGTTTTTTCCTCTATTCATATTGATGAAGAATGCAGTTAATTCACGTTAAGTCCTCACGTTCTACCGCCAGTACTGGGCTGTGCTAATGTGAACTGATCACTGACCGCGACATTCGGAGATAGCCGACTAAGCCGGACTGCCTTTCCGCGTGCCCGGCGTGTGTTCAGGGACTTCTGTGTGCAACTCTCTGAAGGAAACGTTCTTTTTAGTTGCAGCAAATTCTACCATTGGAATTGCATTTGACGAGCAAGTGAACGAAGTCAGCAGCTTGCCATGCAGCCTGCGCCATCATCCAACACTTCTTCCTCTTCAAAACCCTCCGACGATCTGGCTGTCCCCGGCAGCTCCGCGCAGCAGGGTCTGTCGGTAAGTGACTTGTCCGTGAAGCCGCTTGGTCCGACACCTAGCCAAAGTCGTTTCCAGGTCGACCTTGTGACTGAGGGTGCCGGCTCACCGGCAGGAGGCAGCTTGACTTCGGCGCCATCCTCTCCGGCCACCTCTAAACCCCAAACTTCTGAGCAGGAACCACCCGCCGCGGAAGAAGCTAAAGGTCGTTTCAGAGTGGTCAACTTCGCCGATCCGTCCGGGGATAGCCGGCCACCAGATGTTCTCGGTAATGAAGGACTCCAAAATGGGGACACTGTGATGAGCGAGGGCAGCCTCCACTCTTCCAGCGGTGGCCAGCATCACTACTATTACGACACCCACACAAACACCTATTACCTGAGGACTTTCGGGCACAACACCATAGATGCAGTACCGAGGATCGACTTTTACCGGCACACGGAAGCGCCCCTTGGGGAGAAGCTGCTGAGACCAAGCCTGGCAGAGCTACACGATGAACTAGACAAGGTGAGTAGCAGCTGCCTGTGGAGAATAGATGTAAGGTGGGGAGGGTGTATGCTTCTCCATAGGGGTCTGTAACATCCATCTAGATGTTACATGTTGGGTGCCATCGCTGAAGTGTCATGCCCTTGTTTATTCTATCCTAACATTAACACGCATACTTTAATCGATTAAACTTAGCGCAGTTGTCAGAAATCTGGTTTTAGTCACCGGGTATTTGATGAATAGATCTTCCATGTCGAATAACTGTTGTCAGTGTTAGTTATGAGTTTATACAGTAGTTCAAATATACAGTTTACTGTCTATTTGAGTGGCAGCGCTGAATTGATCTAATGTTAGACGTAAAGTGCTTTGAATTGGAGTTTGTGCAGCGCCCATTGATGCGAGGACTGGCACTGATACTCTTTTATACAGTACCTGTATTGGTACATATTGGCTCAGGAAATTGATAAAAAATCACGTGTTTTGGAAATGGCCTGTGTGGTTTTAACACATGGTTTGACATTCCATCCAAGGGTTATTCCAAGGTTGTTAGCCCAGCTGCTTCACAGATCCATTATCATGGGTTCCAAACAGGCGTCTTGTCATTGTTTGGTGTTTGCCCCAAGTTAGCATTTTTGTTTTTCTCTCTTTTTCGAGTGTTTCTCCCATATTTCTAGAGATATGTATTTGAGGTTAATGGGCAATTCTGAGTGGGCTTTGTAGTGCATACAGGCTGAATCCTTCCCAGCACTTGATGCGGCCAGGATTGGCTCCTGCCTCCTATGACTCTCATTTGGAAAAAGGAGCTTTGAGAATTTTGATATGTTATCCTGATGAAAAGATGGAAGTTTGAAGTTATAATGTTTTAAACATAAGTATCTAGAGTTGAAATGTTTGAGAAGAAAAAAAGAATTTAATTTATTTAAGAGACCCATTCAATGTTGAAGGAGTGTAGATACAGTGAGGAGAGATGCATAGAATAATTTGTGAAAGCTGTCACCCAATTACTTCTAGATTATCAAGGAAAACATTTGATGCAGATTATTTTCAAAGCTTTTGTGTACTTTGGAATAAAATATATAGGAAACACCAAGCAGGACTGTGAAAAAAACCCTTTTGATTCATGTGGATGTGTTGAAAACTGGAGTACCTGGAAGAATGAATATGAGGGAGTGCAGGTGGTGGGTGTGGGTCGGAATGGTGGCTCTGAGGCTACGGATCTGCGCTGGCAATTGGAAAGTTGCTGGTTAAAATCCTGTAAACGCCAGAAGTGATTCTACTCCTTTGGGCCCCTGAGCAAGGCCCTAACCTGAAATTGCTTTGTTCTGGGTATGACACTATTCTGCATCTATCCCTGCAAGCAGGTACTCCAACATGCAGGGAAAACCTGGGGGTTGGTGGCAGGATTGGCACTCCAGCCACTGTAAAAAACCTCACACTCTTCAGTGTGGTGCTGAGGTGTCACCTGTGGCACAGCTGCACTCTAGTCCCACTCCACGTGGTGGGTGTAGCAGTACGCTGTATCAGCGCATGCCCCCAACCTCAGGCCAACCTGGGTAAATTCTGAATATGGTCATTAGAATGGGTTGGTAATTATTGTGTTTTGGCATATCTACAATGTTTTTCGAAGTGCTGCTATCTTCCTTTTGAAATTCAAGTCAGACAAAACAATATTATATTAGAATTAGCTGTGGTGTGTATGTTTAATTTGCAGAGAAGCATTCAAAATGCCATCTGCTCTCCTTAGCTGATTTTCCATCTGAGCTACTAAGAGAATTAATTCAGCCTCTTCTCCCTTGAACAGGTATTCTTGTCTGAGCTGTTTGTGATGCACCGTTGAAACAAGGCTGTCCAGTGAGGTCTGTGTGTGTGTATGTGTGGGATGGGTGCTTCGTATAAAAGGCAGTCCAGAAAGTATATATGCTTTTGTACCTTGAAAAGGGATAGTGTAATTAATCTATGTACTGGGAAATAAACAAAGGAGTAGTGTGAGCAGCCTCCAGAGACTGTCTTAACTACTGTATGCCGTCTGTGTACGCTGCAAAACTGAGTGCTCCCCGTGAGGCGGCCCTCAAGGTTATTGCAATGATGTTCATAGCAAGCTTGTTTTACACCACTGCGTTGTTCAGGTATCCATGGTGCTATTTATCCTTACTAAGGAGCCAACTTGTGTTTTTATTTGGTGTAATCCTTAAGGAAAGCCATTGCTTTGGCAATGAACTGCGGTTAATAGTATTCTAAAAATTGTACATGACATGCTGGAGTTAAGGTCAAGTTACTGGTGCCCATTTTTTTTTTGTTAAACTTTACTATTCTTTTGAGGAGTTGTTTTAAGTAGTAGCTAGATAAGATTAACATAAAATAAAAAAAAAAACAAAATTTGCCTTAAGATGCTGGCAAGTGAATGACATTCTAAGTCATTGTTGTCTGGTGATGTCCTAATATACTATCTGCCACGCAGAAACCATAAGAAAAGAGTAAAGATGTTAATACATGTAATACATTGCAATGATGTTACTGTTTTGGTTCTACCCCATTCCAACATTTGTGAAATTGCAATAATATTGTGTATCATTGTTCTTCATATGGCTCCTTTGTGAAAGGAGAATCATTCACGTAATTCTTTACTGAAACTTAGAGTATTTTTTGCATTTTCCCCTCATTTTCTTTTGCTGAGATCCCAGTTTTTATTTCATCAGCATTTACTCAGTCATTCTTTTGTGACTATACTTGCTATGAAAAGGACCATACAAGGTACAGTACATTGCAAATCAAATACACAGAACTAAAATGTGAGCATGCTTATTTCGGGGCATGCAGTTTAAGATCACAGGAAAGATTAACATGTATTACATAGGAAATCACAGATCATATATGAAAAATATAATGTTATTTAAATATTCTTTTTGATTAAAGTAATTGTTACTGCAATAATTATTAAGTGTTCATAAATGTCAGTTGCATACATACTAAGGAAATTAATTTACAGTAATTTATTTTAATATTCTTGAAAATTGTTAGGGTGTGTGCTAATAAAATAATTTGATCAGAAATATGACAGTCTCATGCTGGTTGTAGTAGCACTTGTAAATGTATCATCTAATTAATGTACAGGCTAGAACTTCATCACCTAGCTCGTACCCTATCGTCAAGTGTTTTGGCTATGCTATTTAACATGACAGAGTAGAACACTTTTTATTCCCTTCTAATATTTGCCCCAAGACAGCAAACCTTTATAATTATAATTATGGAATTTGATTGATAAAATATTATCCTTACATGGATGACTGAACAGACAAACAGTGATGAAGAGAAGACTTTGTTTCCCTGCACAAACTGTATTAAGAAGCAGTTTGACTTTATGACATGACATAACTTCTTAACATAGGCAGGTTCCCCCACATTATCCTTAAATATGCTATGATACTGTGATGGTAAGTTCTCTTGTAAATTGTTTTACATGCCATTAAAACACATTACCATTACACCATATGGTCAAATTTCTTTTCATGGCCTTGTTAGTTGAGCCTGCAACACAGTAGGTGGGTATCATAAATCAAGCATCAGTGTTTTTAGTTTAGTTTATTGGAAATGACATTTTCTACATAACTTTCATTTTCTAGAATATTACAATAAGAAAGTTTGTGACTCATGAATGCGGCTGTTTATTAGTGACATTTTTGATAAGAAATTTATTTACTCAGTACTAGTCCTTTTTCAGAATAATGGGTAAATGTCTTCACAGTAACATAGTATAGCATTGCAATATTTTTTATTGTGATGCATCATTTGCTATATTTCTATAGACTGGATGCACATTTTTTTTAAGTGACAAAATGAAAATTTGTTACAAAACTGTTTGCAAATTTTACTCTCAGCAGCTTGTTTTGATTAAACTGACTTTTAGGTATAAAATGGTTTAAACCGCTGTCTGAGAAGTTATACTTTATTGGGAAAAAATGTTGTTTAGCACGTTTCTTTACTGAATTTCATGTACATCTTACATTATGCATCTTTGACTTTCCTGACTTTTCAATATCCTGTCGGTAAGAGTGACAAAAGTTAAATGGACAGGATATACAGACAACTGATTAATATTGGCCAAGTTCTAATAATTCTTATGTCTTACCTAGCTACCACTGTTCATAACAACCAAAGACACTGCACTGCATTGGAGTAATTACTATCATGATACACCTACAAGAAAATGCCCTTTTGTTATGCCATGCACCAAATGTATTTGAAACAAATTTAGAAGAGAACCATTTTAAAGATAGCCTATATCTACAATATTTTAGAATGTCTAGGTCCACATTGGAAATACTGGTTAGTTTCATAGTAGTATTTGTTGGATGACTTGGTAGCTATTAACCACAATTTCCAACCTGAAAATGCATTTTCAAAGCTTTGTAGAAACTGGTCACCTGTGTGGAGTACAGAGCTGTGGGAAAGATATTTGGGATCAGTAAGACTACCATTCACCATTATGTTTGAGAAAGAATGATACATAGGTACATTAAGTTACCAGATATTGTGGAAGCAGACAAGATAGTAGAATTCAGTTCTTTGGCATACTTTGTACTGCATGCTTATAATATGCTTGGAGGAATGCACATACCTGTTCCTCTGCCAACTGAAAAGTACCGTTATTATATTTAGGGCTGATGTGATAATGTTGACAATAAAAATATCTCGACAGATATTACTATTGTCAGTAATTTCTATGCATGTTACAACAAGCTTCCAAATAGCGGCCTGCACAGTACTCATCTATTTAAGCCCACTTCCGCCCATTTTTTAAACAGTAGCTAAGCTGTTAGATAGGCCAGGCCAATCAGGGAATGTGGAGTGTTGCATTAGGTTATTTGAATCTAATCTGCAAATGCTGGTATTTCTCTCTTTTAATTAAATGGTGGGACATCCATCAGATGTTCTGGAATGTTAATGTTGGCCAAGATAAAAAAAGAATGAGAAAGCAGCATCAGGTCTTTACTATTCTGTGACTGTTCAAATAAGAAAGTCTTTCCTGAAATATCCTGCCCTGTGTTCTGTCTGACACTTCTGTGTCCTAAGTCAAGTGACTTTCCTTCCCCAAATGAGTTATGTTGAAAAGAGATAGTGCTACTGACAAAGTTTACATTTGTGATATAATTTTAAAAAATAGCAAATTATTCAAACATTTTTGCAGAAATATAACTGGGGATTGACTCTTTTAATTATTAGGTGAACTTTGCACACGCGAATCATGGAAATGTATAACTGACTTCCATTCGCCTTTGTACCTGCTTTGTACAGTGTCCCAGCAGGAACCTATGCTGTTTGTAGTGAAAAAATTTAGAGACCCCAAAAAATGCGTACAGAGGACAAAATGGGTAAATAGCCCAGAATAGGTCGCCAGCTTATCGTTGGGCACTTTGACACTCTCACTCATGCTGGACAAGTTCAGAGTTGCAAATCAGGAATAGCTTACTTATTTACAAATCTCAGGACTTGACTGTTCTCCCTAAGAGCACCTAGACTACTAGGTTTTTGTGGAGTATCATCCCAAAAAATGTAAACTGCCTTTCATAATGTACTGTGTGTTTTGCATGCAACCTTAGGATCATCAGAAAATAAGAACCACTAAGAAACATTACAGATAAGTATTCAGTTTGTTGCATTATTATCAATAAATGAGATGTCAGCCCATGGTCATGTCATGACTCACAATTAACTCTTGTTCATAGTAGGTAGGCATCCTGGTATAATTTACAAACTTTAATTTTCAGTTAAGACAATTAGGCATTTAGATATGTACTATCTAATAATTGATTATTCAAAATATTCATCTGTTGCAGCCGTAAATGTTATATGCTTTACTTTTGTCTACTACTCCAATTGCCTGTTCAAAAAGTCTAACAGAATGATTTGAGTGGATCTTCTTCTCAACCCTGTACTGGCTGTTATTTAATATGCAATGTTCATATGGGTATAGTTCTGATTTATTTATTATTATAATTTTCATAATAATACATGGTATAGAAGTAAGACATATTGATCTGTAATTAAAAAGAGTTTAGGCACATCTGCGACTTTCCAGTCATCAAGTACTTCTCCCATATGAAATGACTGTCAGAATTAGGTTAATAAAAATTTCTAAGTAACTTTATAGTAGTAGTAGTTTATTTATATAGCACCTTTCACAGACAAAAGGTCACAGAGCTCTGAACAGTAAATACAATACAAATACAACAGTTAAAACAATACATAAACAAAACCAATAAAAACAATAAATAAACAAACTGGAACTATTCGGCACTGACTAAAAGCTTGTTTAAAAAGAAATGTTTTCAGTTGTTTTTTAAAAGAATCAACAGACTCGGCTACTCACAGACCACAAGGCAGACTATTCCATAGTTAATTTATTTATAAATAGTTATTCCATTGTTAATCTCTTTCAGCACAACTGGTTAAATTCAGATTCTGGGGTTTTATTAGTTATCATCATCATATCAAGCACCTAAAGCATATACGACTTTTCTATCTATAGACTCTGAGCTTGTTTTTAACTTGAGCATGAAACATTCAATTTATTTCTGCCTTTAAAAATACTTGGGAAAGATATTTATTTAGTTAATTTCCTATCTACTTCTCATTTTCAGTGATTTCTCCTTGCACATCTCTTAGGGGTTCTTAAATTTTATTTTACTATCTTTGATGTTTATTTTGAGTTCACTAGAAATTATTTTAGTCAGAATTTTAGGCTGTACTTGTTGATTGATTTCTGGCAATTACTTTAGTATTTTCATTTTATTGTTTATTGGAATATGTTTGTTTTAGTCCTGATTCAGTATATCTCTGAATTTACATCATATATCATTTATAGTTGCAGAGCTTTTAATGTCCCATTTAGTGTTTAGAAGATTTGACTGGTCTGTTTAAAGTGAGTTGTAGTGACAATAGCAAATGGACAAATGAAGGGAGAAGAAGAGGTAACTAGAACAAGTTGAATCAGGGCACACAGCAATGCTATATAAACCAGTTGAGTTTAATAATCAATCTGTATGACTTGCAGCTAAGGAATGGAAAAACCACTCAACAACTGTTTTATTTATTCATTCATGTGTCTGTTTTCAGTTCTGTTCTTCAATATATCCTCTTTGAACGTTCAATCATAAAAGAACAACATGGTTTTATAATTCAGTTTTACTGAAATGTATACATAAAAACATAAAACTGATTTAATTTTTGTTTTAGTGGCATTGCATAAGGCCGATGTGCAAAAAATAATTGGAGGGAAAAAGGTGTTTAATATACAGCTCAGTGTTTTCTGAAATTCAGTTTCACCACAGTTTCAGTGCATCTCTACTTGCCTACAGTACATTTCCTTTCTCATGTAATACATTGTAAATTGAAGCCAATAGTTTTCTTTTATAATATATTTTATGAAAATAGTAAAGTATCCCAAGCTGCAGGCTCTTCTTCTCTTTGCAGCAGAGCAGAAAAAAAAAATGTACAGACAATGGGAAAGCAGATGCCAGGCTTTTATAATGATCTCTGTTTTTGGTTTATTTATATTTATGTATTGTACAATTATATTTATTTATTTATTGTAAAAATACCTGCTTATAGTATGCTGAGTCATGTGAAAGTTGAAGCATCCCATTCCCTGCCTTCCATTTCATTTAGGGTTCTTGATGTGGTTTCGTTAGTGAATATACATACCCTTTCTTTTTTGATTTTCTGCTTTTTTTTTTTAAATCTGAGAACGGCAAAGTCCTCGTTAAGTTCTCAGATACACAGTTTGCGGTTATGGTTGTGGGCAGCCAACCCCAGGCACAACCTTGGATGGGGCACAACTACATCAAAGGACACACTCACAATACACCTGCCTTTGCTCATACAGATAGAGTATAGATTCATAAGTTTACCTGATTTATGCATCGTTGGAATTTCAGTGGAAAACCGATGTACCACACAGATGTATGGAAATATTCACAAAGGCAGTGCCAGCTGCATCTGAAGCAAGTAAAAATCAGGACATGTTTCATACCAAGTGTCGATCTCTCTTATGTTTGGCTCAGCTCATAATGATGCTTTGAAGCACAAGCCAGGCAGCTCTAATGATGCAGTATGCAGTGCTGTAATGGCAGTGCAGAATAGCACAGAGACACAGTTACAGAGCTTCTAAAACTCCTTACATTGTGCTAAAAGCAAACAATAACATTACATTTTTGATGCTTGGTATTATTTTAAGGCCAATGAAGTGTCTGTTGTTATAATAACTAAAATGTTATGAAAGCAGCAAAAATACTCATTGCACAAATTGAATCATTTTGGAGATATTGTGATTTAGTCTTATTGATAAATGATATGAATACTGCAATTGAGGCAGCCAGTTGTGGCCAAGGTGTCATTCTGTAAATGTACTGGCATAAGCAAAAACAAATATCTTATCACTTATGTGAGCTACCATGAAAACAACATGGCAAAGACTGTTTTTCAGGACTTCTAAAATAAAGGATTCAATTTCACTTAAGTTTGATTTTATGAAGGCAGGGTTAGAGTGGGGACTGATGTGAAAAAGGACATAACTGGAAAATTTTAAAATAGTTTGTAACATCTGAAATTGTAATTAAATTGACTTGTCAATTAAATGTTAGTTTTAATTTAAATGCAGTATTTCCTGAATGTATTTATCATCAATAGTTTCAGAACAGCAAATGTCATAAACAAAACAAAATAACTTGTTATGAAAATGGTTTTAAGTGTTTTTTTGTAAATGAGATGGCTGAATGTAATGACAACATGCTGCTGGGTTGTCAGCACTCTTTATAAAATAGGCTACTTCATTGACAGCTCAGAAAGTATATACAGTAATCCCTCCTCGATCGCGGGGGTTGCGTTCCAGACCCCCCCGTGATAGGTGAAAATCTGCGAAGTAGAAACCATATGTTTGTATGGTTATTTTTATATATTTTAAGCCCTTATACACTCTCCCACACTGTTTATAAATATTCCCTGCACAGTTATACAGCATAATCCCTTTGTATTCTCTTAGATATTAGGTAAGATTCATTGAAATTATGTATGTAAACACACTGTTTATATACAGTAAAACCTAAATATTATTTTAAAGATATTGAGTGTCTCCGATATCACATATGTTACAGCCATTACGATAGACAGGCCACCAGCAATAAATACGTACAATGCAAGAATAATTGTATACAGTAAATGTGTGTACAGTGACACTAAACATACGTACATGTACTAAGTACTGTAAGTAGAAAATTAATTCTGGTTACTCACCAACAATGACACGATGACTTGTCCGATAACGATGAGTTTAATTTTACTGCACAACAAAGGAGAGTGTTACAGCCCTTCTAAAGGAGCCACTTCAGGCAACTGTGTAGCACCGCCGCTATTCTTCTTCAATCCAAATCCCTAAAGCAGATTCCATCCAGACTACTGACTTATTACATCCACTGATAACTCGTTTTGCACCCTGGTTAAAAGGACACTGCGGCCGTAGATTTTATATTCCTTTCCAACTTTTTAAATAAAAAGAATTGTAGCCTCATTGATGCTGTAATGGCGTTCTACAGAGGTGTAGCTTTTCCCTTCCTTCAACAAATCCAAAACGTTTACCTTTTCGGTAATCGTTAACATCTTCTGTTGGCGCTTGGGCACAGACCCTAAAGCAGTAGCAGGAGCAGATCGTTTTAGAGCCTTAATGAAGGGCTTGACTATGCACAAAGATAAACACAAAAGAGCACAAAAGTTAACTCTTTACACAGCGAAACACGTTGATGCTGAATGAGCAAGACGAGACTTCCCGGTTAACACCGCATTCAGCACACAGGAACTTAACTGCGTGCTCTAATTGGTTAGCTTCTCAGCCATCCGCCAATAGCGTCCCTTGTATGAAATCAACTGGGCAAACCAAGTGAGGAAGCATTTACAGGAAGTAAAAAGACCCATTGTCCGCAGAACCCGCGAAGCAGCGAAAAATCCGCGTTATATATTTAGTTATGCTTACATATAAAATCCGCGATAGAGTGAAGCCGCGAAAGTCGAAGCGCAATATAGCGAGGGATTACTGTATTTTCATCTCAAGTAAATTTGCTCCATTTTCTATTATCATAATTAAAAGTAAAAAGAATGTTTTGAAACGGACCGTTCACAACTTGCTGTAATATTCTCAGGCCTCTTAAAGAAAAAAGTTGTGTTGAAGATACCAAAACAATAACATTCGAGATGATTCTGTCCTCCTGCTGAGTTACATTTTAATGTGCTATGTAATTGTGGCAGTGTCACTGGTGGCAGCAATTGCAAGCAAAGACTCAATCTCTTCTTTAATTGTGCTTCCCCAACAAATTCTGACCTAGTGTAAAATTAATACAGCAACATTAGCACATATTTATTTGTACCTGTATTATATTGAATTTTGACATACTAACAAAATTAATCATTACCTTTCACAGAAAGACAATTTTCTATTTTGCACATACAGAAAGCAAATGTTTGTTAGTTTCAGTCTCTAAACATAAACCAAGTTTTAGTTGTCTTTGTTACTGCCCTTGATGAAACTGTCTATAAATATATCAAAATGGTTTTGAACATGCAGAAATATGAATTTCCTGAGTATATTGTAGCTTTTTTTTAATCATTGCATGAAAGTTACTATTGTTTCTCTTCACAGAATAGAATGAGTACGAAAGGATACATTTGTTAATTGTGTGTGTCTGTGTGCGTTTGCCCTGTGATGGGCCAAGATTTGATACTGCCTTGCACCCTATGCTAGCTGGGATAGGCTCCAGCACCCCCTGCGACCCTGGTGTAGATTAAGTGAGTTATAAAATGACATGAAAAGAAATTAGTGTTTGCTGAAATAATTTAGCTTTGTATATGGGATTATCATTTAAAATTTTTTAAGTTTAAATTGTGAAAAACACTTTTTCAATCTATAGTTTATTTTTTAATCCCATCTCTGTATCTTGATAATGTTCTTATAAGTGGCACTTCTTATTGTCTTTAAATAAAAATAAATTTTGCCTTTAACATTTTTGTTTATCCATCCATCCATTATTCAACCCGCTATATCCTAACTATGAGGTCACGGGGTCTGCTGGAGCCAATCCCAGCCAACACAGGGCGTAAGGCAGGAAACAAACCCCAGGCAGCAGGGCGCCAGCCCACCGCAGATTTTTGTTTATATCTTTAAGAATTTCTTTTGTAGTTGATGGTTAAGGATTGTTGTATATATTCAAAATAAGTGATTAATGTATTTTCTTCACAAAGAAGCCAACTCTGAGGGCTAATGACAGACCATTAGATAGATAGATAGACATTAGCTGACTTTTTAGAACATGGGTGCCGAACTTTGGGCCTGGAGGGCCACAGTGGCAGCAGGTTTTCATTCTAACTCTTTTCCTAATCAGTGACCAGTTTCCACTACTAATTAACTTCTTTTCCCTTCATTTTAATAGCCTTGTTTTTAAGGATTCAGTCCTCTGAATTTATTCCTTTCTTCATTAAATGAGAGCCAAATAGAAATGAGATGTGAAACGAGCCAACACATGATCGACTAAACTGGGATTTCAAACTCCAACCAATTTCACTCCAACCAATCTCTTAATGAGAAGCTGATTCTTGCTGTTAATTAAATCCATTATTTAATTTTCATTTGCTGATCTCATTCTGCCACAGCAGACATTTCCAAAACTTTTGATTTTTGTATTTTTTCTAAGAACGCCATCAACATGTTTTGATGACCTGAGAGAGCAACCTTACTTAGACCTTCACGTTTCTTTATTTTCAGATATTGTGTGATTGGCACAGGTGAGCTGGTCATGTGGCAGCTTGTTTTGTGTCTCATTATTGTTTGGTTGATAATTAAGGAAAAAGACAACTAGGGGGCCTGAGTCAAGTTAATTAAAACTAAGGCAAAACAAGTTAGCTAGCAGCAAAAACTGGTCACTAATATAGAGTATGGTTAGAATGAAAACCTGCAGCCACTGCGACCCTCCGGGACAGGTGTTCGACACCTGTGTTTTAGAACCTAAAAATTAAAATTTTATTAGCTCAAGTCAACAATGTCAAGGATTGCCATTTGCTTTTGGAGTATATCCAGCAGACTACAAACCTTACAACAGGGTTAAAATTCTTAATGTTGCACAAGTTTCAATTAACCTTTCCCAGTTAATCTTGTTTTTTAGAATCTAAGCTTCATTGTAGTAATTTACAGCAAATCTCTTAAGCAGGGGCACTACTCTACATAACAGAGCCCTTCATTAATTCTTTTAGATATTAATAGATCATTGTTCGAAGAGGGCTCTTAAATTTCTCTCACATAATGGCTTGCTTTTGAAAGGCCAGCTTGGCACTGACAGTGTGTTCAAGTCATATGTCATTGGAGTTGCAGGTAAAGAAACATTAAGTGGCTGGATTCCAATGTTATATTACTTGGCTATATTGCATTTTTAATGACGGGTTTCTCTATTTGTTTTGACTGGCTTGGAAGATATTGTATTATATGAAATGAAACTGAGCAAGTCCATTGTGTTTTAAAGAATTAATTGAATGTGATATTTTGCAAAATTGGCATGTCTGTGTGACATAAATTCCAATTATTTTTAGTAGCATAAAGGATAGCCCCCTTTTTTTTAAATTTTGTGTTCATACTGATATTTTGTATTAAATTTAAACAATGGAAATTGTTATGGTTTCGTCATTATTCTCTCCCATTGTTTAGTTTCCATAATATTTGTTTATTTATTTTGCTATTTTTTGTGATTTTTATTTTGTACAATTGTTGTTGTAATTTATTCCTTTAGGTTTTGTTTGTTAAGTGTTTGTTTTTTCTTGTTTTTTAATCATTCTAATCATTTCAATTGTTTTGTCTTTTTATGTCTGTTATTTTTTTATATTATGCCCATATATCTTTTTATATATATATTTTTATATTGTTTCCTCCTGGCACTGCAGCTGTGGTGGTTGCTTGTGTGCAACTATTTAAAGGCAGCAGATCCTATGTGTGAGTGCAGAGGAATTAGCCCTTGCTTGTGCTGTTTAACTCCCCTTCTTATATACACCCTTTGTAAATACTGCATGTTATTGCTTGGAGTTTTGCTTTTTGGAAGTTTCTTTTTTTGTTTCTCTGTTTGATTTCTGATTTATGGACTTGGTTTGTTTCTTTTTTTTTTGACTATTGTTAAGGAAACCTAAGGTGTTTGCTACTTTTTATTTTGGTGGTTGGCAATTATTTCATTTTTGCAAGGTTTCTTCCTCCCAATTCTGTGTCTTTGAATTTTTTTTTTTTGTTGTTGTTTGGAGTAAAGGCCAGAGACCTGTTTTTGCATTTGAGGCCTAGGTAATTTGGCCTTTTGTGATTTTAGAACACACTACTTCAGAAAATTCACAACGGTAAAGAAGATAAAACCTATTGGAACTGCTACATTATTTGTGGCTTTAGCGACAATCATGATTAATTGAAAGAAAGAGCTGTTTTCTGCCAGGTATAGCTTTATCTCAAACCTTTCCAGTAAATGGATCCTGGTTGTGGAGCACCTGTTCTTTTTCATCAATCTGTTTTTTCTGTTTCACTGTAGAAGCTAAAGTTAAGCTACTTGCCAAAGCAGGAATATTTTTATGCAACTTTCTGAAGTGTTTTTTATTTGCTTATTTATAATTGATTGTTTTACATGTTCATGCTTCGGTTTTATATAGTTACTTAATTTTAGTAGTCTAGAGTTGTATAGTGGATGAGACAGTCATTTTTTCACCAGTTATTTACATTTTGAAAATAAATCTATGAAATATAAAGAATTATTTTCTTCTTACAGCTGTAGTTGTGTCTTGTCTTCAGGTGCTGAATGAAAAGTCCATATCATACAATTTGAGAAAGACTTGACCTAATTTATGACTTTAACAATACTGAAAATATTTATTGTTCTTTCTGTTTCTTATTGTGGTACTATAAGGACAAACAGCAATGTACCCTTGTTCTGAAAACTTTATAAAGCTCCAAAAATTAAATTGGATAATGTTCTTTTGAGCAACGAATAGACAGTTTCTCAACGTAGTTATTGTTGAAGTGCTTTGGCACAACTGTCCTGTAAAAACAGATGCTGTCAAGTTAGTAACCTTATGTAAAAATAACAAAAAGGAGTGACTTTGAAGGTGGATAGCATTTCAAATTAAGCAACGATGACAAAGATGCAACAACTGCATCTGCTCTGACAATTCATTCTCCTCACAAAAAGAAATTTCTTGGCACAATTCTGGAAAAGAAAAGTAAACTTCCTAAATTGTCAAAAATACTAAAAAAATACATGTGATTTGCATCACCAGTGCTTCCTCTAAACACATTTTTAGCAGGGCTGTTAGCGTTGCCGCTCAAGAAATCTGCATTAAAGCCAGTCAAAGTAAATGTTCAGGTCTTCCTTGCACAAAATACCCATCCATTGCCTAAGGTTTTTTAAATGTCTGGTTCCATTTTTATTATGATTAATTTTTACAAGCAGTTACAAGTTGTAGCCTTTTAAGTTATTTATAGGTGACCATTTGTAGTGGGTAAATAAAACTCTACACTATCTCTTCAAATAAAAAGTGCATTGTTCTTCAATAAAGTATCTATCTAAAAACAATTTGAAATGTTTGATTAAAATATATTCAAAAAGTGTTAAGGTTTCTTTTGTATCCTTTTTGTCCAACCTCAGTGTTAACACTTCATACTTTTTCTCACAAGTAATTATGTTTGTACACATTAAGAATTAGTCTTATTCTGTAGGAAGTATGGAGTCTGCATTGTTTGGTAGTGTAATTGCACCTTATTATTCACACAGCAAACAGTAACATTGCTTCAGTCCAATGTCTGGATGTGTAATACAGTACATGTAAAAGCACATTGTGTGGTTTTTCAGTGTATATATTGTGTTAGGGTTCTGACAGTTGGGGGTGTGTACATTTTATTTGAGCATGGGCACTTAGAGTTATTCAATAACTATCTGTACCTTTCATTAATGCAGTGGTTCTCTGTATCAGTTGTGACTCCTATGTAGAAATATGTGATTGACAACTCAGAGTTGTACACCAATATATAATTCGGAGCTGGCCACTTGATTTGATTTTTACTTGATGTAACTGTAGCTAGCACTGCATGTATAGAGTTTCCCTGTTAACCCTGCTGAGCTTTTCAGTTATACTTTTGCATTCCAAAAGTCTACAGGTTAGTTTAATAGAAGACCTTAAATTGCCCTAAATTAAGTCAAGTCAAATTTATTTATAAAAGTCATGTAAAAACAACAGAAGTTTTACCAAAGTGCTGTACAAAAGAACATATAAGACTACCGTAAAGCAATCATATGTTTAATTTCCATCCTCCCCCTCCTGACCGCCTTACCCACAGTGAAAGGTGGAAGAGAAAAAGTGGGTTTTTAACAGAATCTTAAAAATGTCAATAGAAGCAGAAGATATGATGTGGCTTGGCAGATCATTTCAAAGCCTAGGAACAGCAACTGAAAAAGCTGTGCCAGCTTAACTTCAGCTGTGAGTTTGGAAAAGTAAGGACTAGTTGAGCAGATGACCTCAAAGCCCTCATTCTTGAGAGGGGATGAAGGAGATTTAAGATATATTTTGGGTGCTAAGCCATGCAAGACCTTAAATACTAACAGTAACATTTAAAATCAATTTGAAATCCCACTGGTAGCCAGTTGAGAGAAGCCAGTATAGGTAAGATATGCTCTCTTTTTCTAGTGCTGGTTAGAAATCTATCTGCTGCAAGTTGAAGGCGCACCAGGGCAGATTTGGACAATTCCACATACAGGAAATTGCAATATTCTACCTAAGATGTAATAAAAGCATGAATCTCTATTTCCAAATCCTTCTGTGTAAGAAAGTATTTTAATTTTTGATTTGCTTCAGCTGGTAAAACTGGATTTTACCACCGTGGAGATTTGTTTGTCGAAACATAGTGATGACTCAAAGATGATACCCAGGTTCCTGACATCTTTATGAATTTTTTCAGTGAGCCTAAGTGAGTGCCAATTTCACTAGCGAAAGAAGTAGGGCTAAAGATAAATAACTTCTGTTTTATTGATATTCAGTTGGAGGAAATTTTGCATCATCCAAAGTTTAATATTATCTTTACACTCCATCAGTTTTTGTACTAGGAAACTGGAGTAGGAAACTGATTGAAACAACATAAACCGGCTCTGCACTGGCCCAAATGAAAGAAGTTTAGGAATAACTCGCAGGTCTCGGGCAAGCTCACAGGGTAGCTGCTGACCGTTGGGGTTAAGAAAGAGTTCATGGTGTTAAAAAGCACTCTAGGTCTTTTGGCAGCATCTGCAATTAAGTCCGATAGATACTGTAATTTGATTTTGCTGCTCTCATCACCTCTTGGTAGAGCTTCAAGAGAGATTTCAGAATTTCATATGAGTTTATCCTTCTTCCACCAGTAATTAAATAATACTGAGCTTCTGAATAGTACAGTTTTTATTTAATTGGCAAATATAAAATTCTTATTGTAAAATTTTATCTAGTACCAGTGTAACTGAAGATTTTTTTTAAGTAAATGATTTTTGTTTAGATTTTCAAAAAATTTAATTTAGTGCACTTTTAAAAATGAATATATACTGTATTCAATGTTTATATAAAGAAATTGGGTGCTTCAGTAATCATATCAGAAATTCTTAGCAGAAAAGTGTTTTGCAAATTGTCTGTGATAGACACTTGATAATCCATGTTCTTAAGCAGCATATTCCTGACCCCTTTCATAGTTTAATGTGTGTGTGTTTTTTTTTTAAACTATCTTTGCATTTTTTAAGGTAATTTGCAAATTTCATTTTGAATCATTAATATAAGTGATTATCCTGTACACTAAATTTTGAGAAATTTTCTTACTGAAACATTAGTTTGAACTTGCATGCTCATCTGGACCTGACTTTTGTCTGAGTTTTGTTTTTCTTCATCAGAGAAAAGTTCAACAATCCAAACAGTCTGAGGCATGGTTTTTATCAGGAAAGTACCGTCTGCTCAAGAATATTTATTTTGTACTGCCAAGAATTCTTTTCTGATCTTTTCTGACTTTTCTTAGGTTTGCCATCCGGAAGCTGTGCTTTTCTTTTTTGTAGGAGTTATATAGAGATTACTTTCATCTTGATAAACCTGTTAATGGAAGACATATAAACCAGTAGTTTTGTTAAATTTAATTTTGTGGCATTTATGGAAAAGATTTGCTCTATTATAAAACATTTTCATGTCTTATTTGCATGTGTCGGCTTATATGTTTAACTGTTAAGCATTTCTCTGCTTAATTTGGGTTAAGAATGACAAAAAAAAAAAAAAGAAAAAGCCACACGGTTACAGTAGAACATGGGTTTGAAAAGATAATTTGGTGTTGTTTGTTTTAATAGTACTGAATGTTGTGTGTCATTCCTTTGTTACAGAAGGTGGTCCATAAAATGACCACCTTCTGCCAGTTTATGTTGTTCCCTTATTCAATTTAACCTGAAAGGATGGAGTTAACAGTTGTGTGAATGAGACATGTTCATCAGCATGGTCTTCCATACTGGTGAGGGAAAAAGAGATTATATTGGTAACTGTCTCCTTTCCTCCATCTGCTCCCCAATGTGGTAACAAAGACTTCTGCAAAGTCTATTCTCCATGTACTCTTGTGTGAGTGAATATACAGTGTATACACTGCACATTTTTTGGCTAGTGGGTGGCATTGGACCAGGTACTATCTGAATGTGAAACTCTGATTGGAAGAAGGAGACCACTTTTACATGCAAGAGAGTGTGGTGTTCTGGTAGGAAGATTACCCATTTCTCCAGGGACACATTAGAGAACGTGAGGTTAGCATAAGCAGGATCTGGCTCTGTTGTCCTGATAGTAGAATGCTATTAACCAGGGGCCTGCCAAGAGTACCATAAAACAGGTAAAGACTGAGATGCCTTGGAAGGCTGAAGGGAGAGAACTGAATTCCTTTCAGTCTAAACAGTATTATTCAGGAATTCAGCTTGTAATAAATAAGGGGAGCAGCTGTCCTAGAGGGAGAAAGAAGGTAGTCTTGAAGCGACATTAAAGGCCAGCAATCGCTAGAGGACACTCTGACTTGCCGCTCAATCCCAGAAGTAATCCCAATAAGAGATTTGATGTCTTCTCCTTGTAAGTGCTAAAATTACTTTAAAGTAGGAAGTTAATTTTGTGAATGTTATTATAATAACCAGAGTTGGCCTTTGGCTTAGTGATATAGGCTCCTACCTGGAGCATCTCCTTGTGGTGAGGGAATGCAAACACAGTTTCAGTCTGTGAAATACTGCAGGTAGTGTATAAACTCCTGTCCATTTTAAGAGTGAAATGTTGAAAGGGAATTATATAGAAATATGCCCCTACCCAGAACCCTTGTATAATATATTTATATATAAATAGTGCAAAGTTAAATGACTCACTTATCAGCAAAAACAGTTTCTCATTTAGGTAAAATTCAGAAATTTGAGAGGATGGCTACACCTATTTCGATATATCAGTGTTTAGGGGTAGAAAGCCCACCACAATAGAAAAACATAAATATCTCAAAAATACCTTGAAATCTGGTGACATTGTAAAAAAAAAAATTAAGCAACAATGCTTTTTTTTATTTGTTGATATTTGTTGATGGTAATGTTGCGAGTGGGGCATTGTAAAGCATCATGTCCCCTGTTTCACCACAGCACTAACAGTTGGGGCATGCTGGTTAAAGCAAATATAGGTCATATGAAGAAGCTAAGACATGACTTGAGTAAAGTGTGATGAAGTTCAATGAACATGTGTCAAGCAAGTGCTTGCCAGACATTGTTGCTGTGAGTGTAGCAAAATTTGTGCAGATGATCCAGTAAGAAAGGTATTTAAATTATATATTACCCTCCCTTTATCTTCTCAATAAGCATGGGAAACGGGGTCCGCTTAGTAAAACTAGCAGCATTAGAAATGAGGGAAAAATATTGTGCAGTGATGTTAATTGCTTCTATAAACCAGGGGTGTGTCACTTGTGTCAATGAATGATTATACTACATTTTTTTAACAGTGCATAGCCTTGAATTTTTGAAAAAGACAATATTGTTATCCACCTGCATAGCATCATTAAGTTCACAATATCAATAAACAATCAGTGTTAAAAAGAAAATAAAACAAAATCCCCACTAATTAACTGATGGAGCCAAGTCACAGTTGAACAGAGTGTAGTGTGATTTGTCAGATTTTTTTTTTTTTTTTTGCTGTTTTTCAGAGTGTAATAAGAGAACATGATGGTGCTTTTGAATTAGTAAAAGTAATTAGTAACTTGTTTTTTATTCAAGTCCACTGTATCCTGAAGCAGTTCTAATTTTAGGTTTTTTGTTCGCAGAGTTTAGTTTTGAACGAATGAACTTTAAATCCCCTTTGTAACATTACCAAATACTGCTATTAGTGATGTCTCTTTTATACAGAGTTCTGCTGCAGTCTCTTTCACACCAACTGGTTAAAAAAAAATACAACTATTGTATACAGAGATGTGCTTAGATCATAGTACTTCTGATTTATCCGATTCACAAATAACACTATAGCCTGAGGCCTATTGTCCTAGAAAATTTTCGAGGCGAAGCCAGGTAACGCAGCTAGTAACCTATATAAAGAATTAAGGTGAAGAGTTGCAAATAAATGTTAAAGAGCATTCACAGAGAGAATGGTCATGTATGATTTGATATAGTTAAGTATAATAATTTTGTTATTTTGACTTTGTAGTTTGTTATTTATTTATTAATTCTTTGAAGTGTTTTAAGGCCCTGTTATACTGTATCTTTATCATGGCATTACATTTTGTAAATGTAGTAGAATAAAGGTACTGTACTTCAGTAAAATAATCCTAGTGTATTAGTCATTTATTTCTACAAAGTATTTGAGGAAAATGTATGTACAATATGTAATAAGAAAACGTTAAGTCGCTTCATATTTTCCAATACCAAATGATTTGAATTCAATTTTTAAACAATACCAAATTAAATTTCTGAGTTTATATGAAGTAATGGGTAGAAAGAAATGCCAGTGTTTTTTTTTTTTTGTGTAGTTTACAGATGTGCGAATGCTTCTATTTGAACAAACTAATACACTTTTCTAAAATGTCCTAAAGATGTTGATTTCATGGAAATTGTCTGGGGACAGATTTTAAACATAGAAATTGGGGGAACATTTTATATAATAGCTATTTGTGAGAATTGTGAGTAGGTATGCTTTATGCTGAAAAAAAATACAATGGCAAGAATATAACTGTGTAATCCATTAATGTACTGTACAAAAAATCCAGTTTTTCTACCTAGCTGAAGTTTGGACACTTTTGTGTTTAATTTCATGAAGTCAACAATTTCATCAATGTCTGTTTCATTTTCCCACAATTTAACGGAGAAGATGAAATAAAATAATTGGTTTAAAGATTTTGGCAACATAATCTATTGATGTACTTTGGGACTGTGCATATCTAGTTCCTGAATTTAACTGCTTTAGCATTTTTTCACCTCAAAAATACAGAAAACAACCTTAAGTATGCAAGATGATATTTAGGATTTTAATAGACTTTCAGTGAATTTAATCAGCTAGTTTGGAGATTATTCCAGAAACAAGGTTCATTAGGTTAGGCTCTGAAAATCAATAAGGTCCTTTTATTACATGCATAGTAAATTTTATTTTTAACTTTAAGAATTAAAACTGAGAAACTATTCTTAAATTATATATGTAATATGTACTGTGATGCAATAAGGCCTGTATTTGACAATCCTTCTATATAAAAGCGGTCGGGATTGTCCTACCGTCCCGTGAGTGCTACGCAGGCGCGGAGTTTCACACACGCCCGTCCATTTTGCAATGCACAATGGGATTTGTAGTTTCGTTTTTCCAGGTAAAAGATGATTTTCTACTTCAGACTGTGCAATATCTTCTTCTTCTTTCTTACTATATAAAAGCGGTCGGGATTGTCCTTCCGTCCCATGAGTAGAAAGCGTAGCAGTATTCCGCTTATCACAGACTTACTACTTGCAGCTTGCGGTACGAAGCGACATGATGTGAGCAGAGTTCTGGTGCTCCCATCGTTCTCTTGCTTTTGTGCGCGATGCGCTGGAAAAATAGACAAAATTATGTCTCTGGAAATAATTAATGTTGATGAAGTACAAATGCCTCACCACGTAGTAAATATCAGGGGGGTTCAAAAAGGCGACCTCAATATAGAAAAAAAGTTAAAATTTCATCACAAAAATAACAGAAACTACGAGTATTAAAGTAATACCGCTCAAATGCAATATAACCAAATTAATGAGTTTGTATAAAATATCAAATTGATCTACATATTGAATTGCCTTAAGAAGTGGTCAACTTAAAAGTCGGTTGCCTTAAAAGGCGGGTCAGCCTAGTATACTCTATGTAGTGTCAGACAATGTATGTACATATGCAGCTGCAATGATTTTGCCTCATACATGAGTGCTCAGTTTGTAAGAAAATCTCTCTGTAGTGCAAAAAAAGCATAAATGCACAATTTTTGCATCAGTGCTGCTATTCCACAGCTTCTGGTTTCAAATTTAGGTTTGGGTACTGCCTGGATGAAGTTATATTCATGTCCATGTATGAATATCTGTTTGAATATACTCCAGTTTGCCTGCCACATTCAAATACATGCTTGTTAAGTTAAATGATGACACTAAATTGGCCCACTATGAGAGGGTGTTGCAATTGGTGAATTCACTGTGTATTAGTCAGGTGCCGCATCCAGACTTTAACATGATTAAATTGGGTTCCATTATAGTTAAGTAAGTGGATGTAATCCAGTGCATGACACTAAATAGCCCTTGAGTAAACATCATTTAATTCTGTAGCTTGTTCAAACTCTCATTCTGCAACAGATACTTCTAATGTTGCGTTTTTCCTTTTCTGAGAACATAGATTAAAACAGACTTCTTTTCCTCTTATTTTTTTTGAAATATTTTATTGAAACAGGTATGTTTTGATCCATACATGAGTACAAATGGGACATAACAAGGGATTGAAAAACTAATTATTTTCATATCATTAAGAGTTTTTTTTTTTCTTTTTTTAACAATTATGCCATAGATTCTTTTTCTATGTTTTGGAAGTGGTGACATAATTTTTTTATGATAATGCAACATACCGGCATATTTTTAAAGATGTTAAGCATGATGAACATCACATATGTGACCGTGTGTGTGTGTGTATATATATCTATATATAGATAGATATATAAGTAAAAAAAGGTTCAAAAGTTGGGGGATCCCCTTGGTGACCTGGTTTCATGGACAAAGACAATCTGTGAATTAAACACAAACATCCAGAGCCATGGTTCACGGTTGCCTTAGGCAGCGATGAAACAGTAGCTTAGTCTCTAGTGCTGTAATGAATGACCAACTCCTCTGAGTGGTGTGAATATATAGCAATTCTCTTTGTAGGGGCGAGACTTCTATGCCGTGCTGAATGTGAGTTCAAGTGTCTTCTGGACTTTGCTCGACAAATCTGCGGATGGAAAAGAAGATGAATTTAGCATCAGTGCACTCTCTCATCCTACTGTGAAATCACTTATCTCTCAAGAGCTGTGAAGATGTCCTCTCGGCACACATGCATGACTATATTATATGTGTGTGTATATTATATAAAATGTATGAAGGGAACCCAGAAATTCCTGCAGTTAGTTAATAGCGCAGGAGTAGGATGTAGTTATTGTCTATGCCACTAGGCATTCTGTGCCCACAGTCTTGTTAATCAGTCGGTTAAATGGCATTGTGCTAAGTTGATTGAACTTCTGACATTTTATTGTTACAACCGTGCACATAAATTCTACAATTTTGTTTTTCCTCTTAAAGCTGACAACGGCACATCATGTCATATTGAACATTAATACAATAATGATGACTTTTTTTTTTTTTACATAAGCCACTTATGCATGAGGTGCCCCACTAGCATTCTGCACTTACTATGGAGTTCTTACTATGGTGCTTCTTAACACAATTTTAACTTGTATTTGCAGCTGCTCCGTATGTAGATAGACATGTAAAAGAAATGCCATACAACTGAAATGAATACCTCCTCATTGAAGAAAAGCATCTTGTGGGTGTGGGCTTTAGTCTCCGAACCTTGCAGTGGACGTGTTTTAAATGTACCATGATTTTATGCCCATGAGTCTTAAACAGCAAAAGTAAATGCTGCATTATTAGTGTGTTATTAAATGTTCTAAAAGAGAGAAGTGGTTATGCTTGTGGTAGATCGGTGATGGTTGCTTATTGCTGGGTTCTATAACTATATAGGAACTGACACCCCTTCACATTTCATGTCATTCAATAAATGTTTCATTATCAAGCATAATAATAGCTTAATAGCTTAAACAGTATACTTTAGTTGATGTTCATATTTATTTATAAATGCTTTCAAATAATTTAAAAATTTATTTAGTAGTAGGTATGTTTAAAATTTTGTATAAGTGAAATTAGCTGGTGAAGCAACTTCCTGTGCTGCAATACTGTCTTATTTCATTTATGTTGTAAAAAATGTGTATTATTTTTGAAAATCGTTTAAAGTTAATTTTTTTTGGTGTTGTGAAATGCCTGAATTAAATTAATACTATGAAGTCATTTTCTATTTCACTTTTATAGTTTAGGCTTGTGGGAAGTTTACCTTGTCTCATCATAGTGTTTATAAGGTGGAAACAGATCCTTGATGAGGTGCCAGTTTGTCACAGGGTACTTTCCCTTGCACAATCATAGTGCACATTTTAGACTTGTCAGTTAACCTCATTTGCAAGTCCTGAGGCAAGAGGCAAACTGGTGTACCTGTTCAAATAATCTGATTTTTATATCTAACTGAACAGTGTTTCACAAAGCAGTCAATAATTTAATGAAAGCTCAGGGGTGCAGTGATAACAGCAATCAGTAGAGGATGCTCAGACTTGGTGACGTATATCTGTAGCTGTAGTAGTCACAAGGAAAGCCCATGAATAATAATAGGATTAGATTTAAAACCTTTGCAGTGTCAAAATTAACCTTACATCAGAAATTAATTTGGACAAAAGCTCAATGGATGGGGAAATGGAGGCCTTGGATACTGACAGAGAGGTGGAGAGAAACAGAATATGGTGTTGCAGTATCTAGAGATGGGAAAGTAGGAAACCACTCTATTAGACAGAAGGACGCTGTGTTCTGAAAAGCAACAAAGAAAACTACTGATGTCCTCTCCTCTCCCCAACTATACCCAGAGCTCACTGTGTTCACTTTTCAATGGTCAAATACCCTGAGTAGTCACTTTATTTGTTACAACTATTTAATAGCGAGTTTGTCTTTCATTAACACTCACAATAGTCTGAATTTATCAGGGTGTATAGGCGACAAGATGTTGCTATTTAACACAGGGATGCAGCCCAGGCTGACTGTAGTGTGCTCTATAGCTTAACTTGTATGGATCTCAGTAGTAGAAAAGCTCATTATACTCCCTACATACACACACAAACTAGGTCTACGGAGATTGCTGCATTAAGCTAAATTTACTGTTATTTTTCACTAACTAGGTCTTTCCTAGCCTTGGGGCATGATGCTTTGTCCTACTGAAAGTCCATTCACAAATGATCAGACTGCTGTTGTGATATCTGATTATTAACAAAGTTCAGATATTCTATGTCCTTCAGGCATTACTCCTTTATGTTGTTGATGTAATTATTACACCTTCTCCACCTCTCTTCATTTTGGACACCCAGTAGATCTGATCCACTGATTCGTCAGGATTTTCCCCATGGCTTAGGTATTCTCTTCAAAGTGATATAGCAGAAACCAGGATATTTCAGAAAAGGCAATGTTGTTTTTTTTTCTTTGTCCTCGAGTATTTATGTACTAAGGAGTTAGTTAACTGACTTTCTATATACACATATGACACTGTCATACTTGAAAACTCCACTTGGGTTTTGTTTTCCTGATAAACTCCTGAATGTGTTTTTGATGTTTACTGCCATTTAAAAATTAGCGATGGTTGTTCTTACTCTTACTGCATTAGTACACTCAGAAAATCCATAGATTCCTGCCTACCTTCTGCAAGCAGCATTGCCTAGAAGTGTAATTCTGTCATTGGCTAAGTAGCCAAATAAATGAAAAAGAAAATACACTAAAAAAGTGTCCACTTAAATAATTAAAACAAAATCCTCAGCATCCGGAAAAATTGGTTTTCTGATAAGGTTGGTGAAATGAAGACGTTAAATTACATGGAACTACACAGAAGAAAAATTATCACTGCAGTTTAACATTGGATATTAATAATTAAATTACTATCACCGTCTAGTGTCTCATCAGCTGTGTACTAGGTTTGCTATACTGCTACACTATTGTCAAAAGTATTTGCCCCTTCTTAATAACCTCTGTTTTTGCTTCTTTTACACAAAGAATGAGCTCAGAACCTCATACAAAATACACTATTAGAGGAACAGGTTGAACACACTGTACTGTTTTTAAATCTTTGCTTTCATTCTTAAAGTAACACTATTCAACAAGTCTGTCACCTATACGACAAAATTACCTCTCCTTTTATTTTCAGTGCTTGGTTACAGCACCTTTAGGAGCAATAACAGCAACTAAATGTGTCATGTCAGTGTTTTACATCACTGTAGACTGGACCACTCCAAAACTTTCATTTTATTTTATTAAGCCATTCAGTTATAGACTTTTGTCATTTTGGGTCATTGTTGTGCTACATAACCCAATTATGCTTATGAACAGACAACATTCTCCTTAAGAATGTTCTGATACAGTGTTGAATTCATAATTACTTGGGTAATGGCAAGTTTTCAGTTATTAAGGCAGCAAAGCATCCTCACAATCTCATATACTGCCACACCCATGTTTTATTGATGGTACATTGTTCTTACTTTCAAAGGGTTGGGAATGATCCAGGTGCTGCTTTGTAAAAATCAAGCTGTGTACTGATGTTACCCTCGAATAGCAGAAGTTTCTTCCTTGATATTATTCCTTGAATCACATTTTAGTCATTCTCTTTCTTATTGTGGATTAAAGATCACTGACCTTAGCTGAGTCTAAAAAAGTCTGTGGTTGTTTGGATATACTGTATTCTGGGATGTTGCTGTGTCCTTGGGATAATTTTTTGGAAAATTCTCCATGGTTCCAAATGTCCTTTATTTTCACGTAATGACTCTCACTGTTGTGTGGTAAAAACCCAGAGACTTAGATGTGGCTTTGTAAACCTTTCCTAGTAAGTATGTTTTAAGTCAAAAGTCAAGTCAAAGTGAACTTTATTGTCATCTCAACCATATACAAGTATACAGATAGACGAAATTGCGAAGCTCAGGGTCCACAGTGTAACAACATGATGTGCAAATAGTAAATTAAAAATAGAATAAAAATTTAAAATTAAAACACAAACAAGACATTGTGCAAAGATAGGACAAAGAAGTAGCAGCAATATTGATGTGTAAGATATGTAATATAATAATAAATAAATGATAAATAATAGATAATACAGAAATTATCAGTGTATGATAATAGTTGTTTAAGACGTGTGTAAACAATGACCGGTCAGAATGTTTCACAGCATAAGGATATCAGGAGTGTCAAATCCTTAAAGGTCAGTATGAGATTTTCAGTTCTTTTCTACATGCACACTCATCTTTGCAGGACAGTGGTTTTCATGTATAAAAGTTCTGTTTTTAGTGGTGGTTGAGGCCGTGCTTAACGTGCTTAACAGCTTTTTCCTCACCTCTTATGAAATTACTTTAATCAAGGCATAGTTTTTTTTTCTAGAAACCTTTATGGTGACTACTTCACTCTCATGGTACGTATCTGTATATGGTGAGGGTTTATACTCAACAGGGCTAGCTGCTTCAGTGATGGTTTTGTTCAGTCAGTGCAGTCTAATTATCAATTAACTTTGGTCAGTTAATGAGTGAGTAACTATGGGACAATTGCTTTTTCACATGGGCAGTACAGGTGTTGGGTAACTTAAGTACTTTAAGTAGCAATTTAGAAATTATATTTTATAGATATTCTCTGGCTCCCTTTACCTAATATATTTATAGATCTGAAGCCATTCACTGTGAAAAATATGCAAAAGTAGAGAAGGGGGGTGGGAATTACTTTTTCATAACCCTATATATTTGTCCTGCGAGACAGAGACTTTTACCATGAGATTCTTTCAAGTCATGCCCTACTTACAACTATTTTCAAAAACCACGGTCATCCGGTGCATTCTATTTATTATTTATTTTATTTATGTTCATTTATTTTTATTTCTATTTGTTATTTATGTTAATTGTATGTTTTATTTTATTTTTTTCTTCTTTTATTGTAAAGCACTTTGGCCACAGCATTCCTATGTTGTTTCAAATGTGCTATATAAATAAATTGATATTGACACTTAACCTGAACTGACACCAATCCATTAAAAGTCTTACTTATGAACACACAGACACGCACACACACACACACACTTACGAAGATACAGTTTAGAATCACCAATTCATCTAAATATAGCAGCGAGAAACGATGAAGTCAAATGAAATAATGCAGTTACATGGCAGATTGATTAAATGAGTATCAATAGACTATGCTGAAGCAGTTGGTGGTGATCGTACGGAAGATGAAAACATCAATTTACAATATACCATAGAATATCTACAAGTGTTAACACCGTCTTCTACTGACCAAATAATTGTTTAAAGAAGGATGTATCATAAAATTATTGTGTAATTTATGTATGACTGCTGGAATATGCTATGGAACGCGATTAGTTGTATTAAAAATTGGTCAAACAATTTTAACTTGTAAAATTTTAACAGGCGACTAACATTAGACACAAAACAGATCTTTATATGCCATTCGTATTAAAATGTTTACAGTTTTCCGTGAGAATAGCTTTTGCTATGACAATTAACAAATCACAGGGACAAACATTCGAAAAAGTCTGTTTATTTATTAGAGAGAAAGAAACGATATTCACTCATGGGCAGTTATATGTTGTGTTGTCACAATGTAAATCCAAACACGGAATCAAAATTCAATGCGATCTTGAAAAAAAATTAATTCCAAATATTGTTTTAACTGAAGTTTTAAAGCAAAAGTGAAAATAATGCATATGTAACAATTCCCATGAAAATAACAATCTCTTTAAATTGTATATCTGGTTAACCAAACATGGGGGTTGGCGAGCGAAGTGAGCAGTGGGCATAGCCCCCTAGTTTTTACATGAATACAAAAATAGCATTTTATTCATCTGCAGGTAAAGAGAAGTTAACATAAGATAAGGTAATTGGTATAAATCACAGTTAACACTTCTGCAGGTTTTAGATGGGTTTAAGGCAAATGTTACTGAAAAACCAGTTTTTTTTTGGCATTTGGCATTTTTTCTCATCACTCAGTTTCCTATCACTTTTAACAGTGTGGCAGACGGCTAGGCCTCTTGCCCAGCCGAGACACCCCTATAATGGAAGGACCTGGGAGAGAGCATATTCAGGGCATTGCCTTTTCCAGAATGCTAGAGGGCAGCCCCCCTGGCTTGCAGAGGGACCATGGGTTTGAAGCATGATAGCTCAACCCTGCGAGGGCCCATGGCCACTGTCAGGGGTTGCCCAGACAATTGCTGAGCCATTTGGTGCAGCACTTCCACTAAAGCTAGGCAGTATGACCAAAATTCTGTATCACGGTATTTTTCAAAATTGTACCGGTTTCACGGTATTTGACAGTATTTTTTTCCCATGCATGAGTTAACCACATTTTCCACTGCAATTACTGCAGCAGACTGGCTACGAATAACCTATTCCACTGTCATGAGAATTGTACATTGTACAAAAAAACATTTTAATGTGCACACAAGTATTAATACAGGTTTGCATGGCCCCATAAAATGGTAGTTTTTAAGGAGGGGTTCACTAATGAGGCACTAATGAAGAGAAGGGATCACATTGGATGACAGTTGCTGTCAAAATATAGATCCTTTTCATTGAACAAATTTTGCAAACAACTTAAACTAAAATTTTGACAACAAATTGTCAACCATCCAAAGAGGCATTTAGTCTTAGTAAAATAGCCAGAGGTGCTTGTCAAAAGTTGTATTGCACTGAACATGTCTTAGAAAAGGAACAATCTATATATATAATTCACTAAGTCCATGGCAAGCAAGACGCACGCAAGACAGAGCCATGCCTGCCAACTCACAGAGCCCTGCCCACCAACAATTCGAGTGAGTGCGAAAGCATTTGCCAAGAATGTTTTCATTAATCAAGAATATATAATTTACTAAGCAGCTGACCAGGGCACGCAAGAAGCAGCACGCAAGACACACCATGTGATACTCACTAAGCAGCCGACCAGGGCACGCAAGACAGACCATGGAATACGCACGACAGAGCCCCGCCCGCCAACAATTCACTAAGCAGCTGACAATGGCACGCAAGACAGGCCATGGGATACACACGACAGAGCCCCACCCACCAACAATTCGAGCGAGAGCGAAAGCATTTGCCAAGAATGTTTTCATTAATCAAGAACAGGTACCATTGTAGTTCCGACCATAGACGCTGCTGACTGGCAATCAGTGGCGTTATTCCCATGACCCGCCGTGCAGCCAACCGGCTAACCAAAGTCTGTGGGTTCCGGGGGAAGTATGGTTACAAAGCTGAAACTTAAAGGAATTGACGGAAAGGTACCACCAGGAGTGGAGCCTGCGGCTTAATTAGACTCAACACGGGAAACCTCACCCGGCCCGGACACGGATAGGATTGACAGATTGATAGCTGTATCTCGATTCTGTGGGAGCTGGTGCATGGCTGTTCTTAGTTGGTGGAGCAATTTGTCTGGTTAATTCTGATAACGAGCGAGACTTCCTCCTGCTAAATATACACGACCCCCGAGCGGTCGGCATCCATCGTCTTAGAGGGACACCATCCAGCCCCTTCCCTCGCTCTAGGAAGTGGGGGCGCGGCGGCGGTCCTCCAGTTTTCAGTCATGGACAATTGTATGCTGTTCTCTCCAAAGTTTCATCTTTTCATTCTCTTACAGTCATATCCTCAAACCCACCCCATTTAGACAACTGTGTCTTTCAGGAAGTGTTCACCCATCAACACATAATTATGTAGTGTATGCTACGCCGCGGGTTGGCTAGTTGGTAAATATTTTTTGTAAAACAACTACACTTTCTGTTAATGTTAACAATCTCTGTCCACTGAAATGTTAAAGTGAGTTTTTAAACAACTTTACCGTCATTAAACTGCATAATATTTAAACTAATAAATAATAACAACAAAATAAACAATAGTGCAACTTCCAGTAATAATACTATTACTTTAAAACTTCAAGCCCAGGTACATTACACAGTGTTCACCAAAATAAAATAAAACAAGTGCAACTTGGTGATGACATCTTTACCAACTGAACCATAATTAAGGCAAATTGCATTAATATGGACCTTGCTTCAAGCTAAGCTACAGTATATACATAAATAATAAAACTGCAACTTACATTTAAAATTCTATCTGTGGTGTAGTGGATCCGCGACTTCAAAAAAAAAATATGTTCCGTTTTTAAATCCAGTTCACCGTGTCCGTCTCCGTGGGTGCGATTGCATGACCGCAGGGAGTTGATGAGGTGATTGGGGCAAGTCGCGCCCAATCGTTCTAATTGCTTCGTCAGCTTACTGCGGTATGTGAGTAAGGTGCTGCTCCCACGGAGACGTATATTTATGGGCCAGCAGGATAGGGGGAAGGAAAAAAGAAAAGAGAACACAAAGAGGTTAAAGAAAGGAAAAGGCAGTCATGGGAGACAATCCAGACACCAGGAAGGAAAAGGCAGCATAAGCTGGGGCTCTGTGAGGGAGTGCAAGCTTAGGCGATCTAGGAGCTGGTTCACCCCACTGATTAAGCGTGTATTGTTGGGCGAGCGAAATGTAAGACCTTCTACTGGATCTGAGGAGCGTCTGAGTGAGCACGAAGGAAGACAGCAGGTGTGCCGACCTCGGACGGTCTGGCTGTGCAGTGTGGCGGCAGCCAAAACAGGGCAGAAATCAGTTCGTGCTGCAAAGGCTCCGCCAGCAACGCCAGTAAAGGGTGAGCCATGGAGACAGAAGTTGGTGTGCTGTGATTGGGCGAGGAGAGAGACTACATTTTAACAGATTTATTTATTATGGATTTTATCCCCACGTTTCACTGGCTTTATGGATTTGCTGTTTGTTTGGGTACTGTATTTTTCTGAACACTCCCATGTAGGAAGAGGGAGTCTGTAGGGGACCGGCATTGTCACACTATTACACAGTAGCCAGGTACATTACACAGTATTAAAAAAAATAAAATAAAACAAGTACAACTTGGCTTGCAGTATTATCCAGTAGTATAGAAACAGTATTCACACATTTGAACATAATGATTCGAATCTGCCCTTTTAAAACCAAAGTATCTTCAGACAACAGATAAGGCACCTTTTTTCGTCAAAAGTTCTTCTGTGTCATCATGTTCAACTTTATCGTCTGCTACAGCTTCAGTTTCAGAATGTTCTCTGTCCATTTTCACAGCTCAATACCTCCACTAATGCATGTAATCTGTTGCATGCGTATTTTGCGGTGTACCAGTGAAAAAGTTCCCCCCTAAACAGTTTCCCACTGCGCCACGTTCCGAATGTTGTTTAGGTTATTTAAACCGGTGTTCTGGTATAGGAAAAATCCATATCATAACAAAAATAAAAAACGGTTTTTGGTATGAAACGGTATACCGCCCAGCACTAACTTCTGCCACACCCTGGAAGTGCTGCCAGAAGAAGGTCATTGAGCACCTGGAGCACTTCTGGGTACCCTATAATAGAAACAAGCCACCACTACTCTGGAAGCCAGAGTTGGGAGGAAGCGGACAACGCTTGAGGGAGGAGTGGAGTTGAAAGAAAGAGAGAGAGGAAGAAAAGAGAGAGAAAAGGAATGTGTTGAATTGGGCTTGGTACTGTGCTGTGTAAAGTGGGGAGTAAGGAAAAAGAGTTACCCCACTGAAATAAATGTCTTGGTTGTGCTAGGACTTGCCCCTCTGTCTGTTGTGTCGGGTGTTTGGGGAGCTGTGTGCCTCATGGTGTCCACAGCAGTTAAAAAAATGACCACCCTACAGCAAGTCAAGTTATTAGAAGTATATCTTGAGAAAAATTTATAAGAAGTATTTCCATCCATCCATCATCCAACCTGCTATATCCTAACTACAGGGTCACGGGGGTCTGCTGGAGCCAATCACACTGCAGTGATTTAAATAATATAATTGAAAATAATATGAACTACATAAATTGTTAGTAAAAGTTATATATTGAAAAAAATAAAGGAATATCAACAGTATCTTGATTTTCTTAGATTTACAAATCTCTGAAGGTTATTGAAAATTTCAGGGCATATTATCCAATGTGAGATACAAGAATTTTTCATTCACGTCTAAAGACATTACAGCGGTATGTATGTGTATACATGTAAATACTGTATTTCTGTTTGTGTACATAAAATAACAGATTATCTTTACCTGATACAGTACAATGTTTCTTTGCTTTCATTTTTTTCTTTGTTATTAAAAAGTTTATGTCTATGCTTAAAAGGATTGTCTTTATTAAAATTTTATTGGGTGGTTTCAGTATCTCAGATTTCAAATTTCAGTATCTCAATTATTTATAAATTTTTTTGTTTTGTTCTTTCTTTTTTTAAATCTTATCTCATTATCAATTTTCTTTTAAACACTTTCATGTGTAATAATCTCTTCATAACATATTAGATTTGTGTTTTCTAACTTGTTGGAAATCATCCTTGCTAGAAAAGGGTAGGGAAAACGTGTATATAACACTTTCTTATAATCCTGTTCTTACTGACGCTGTGCATGTGACTAAGAGTAAACTAGTTGCCTTGCCCAGGACTGTTGGTCAAATGGCAAAGTGATTTTGTACAGTACTGATTAGTGAAGTAGAGAGATGCTTCTTCACACTAGGGTTAAGCAATTGACTTGATGTTTAAATTTCCTGGGTGCTTTCAGTTATACAGTCCCGATCAAAAGTTTAAGACCACTTGAAAAATGGCAAAAAATCATATTTTGCAGTGTTGGATCTTAACAAGGTTCCAAGTAGAGCTTCAACATGCAACAAGAAGAAATGGGAGTGAGACAAAACATTTTTTGAGCATGCAATTTAATGAAAACAACGATTAAACTGAAACAGGCTGTTTTACAACTAATCAAAAGTTTAGGACCACACCTCCAAAAAAACCCGTAACCCCCCCAAAACAGAAATCAAACGTCCAAACATGAACTCAGTACTGAGTAGCTCCACCGTTATTGTTGATCACTTCAAAAATTCGTTGCAGCATGCTCGATGCAAGCGTTTCCATGAAGTGAGTGGGAACATTTCTCCAAGTGGTGAAGACGGCCGCACGAAGGGCATCTACTGTCTGGAACTGTTGTCCATTTTTGTAAACTTCCCTTGCCATCCATCCCCACAGGTTCTCAATTGGATTTAGATCAGGGGAACAAGCAGGATGGGCCAAAAGAGTGACTTTATTCTCCTGGAAGAAGTCCCTTGTCCTGCGGGCATTGTGTACTGTAGCGTTGTCTTGTTGAAAATCCCAGTCATTACCACACAGACGAGGGCCCTCAGTCATGAGGAATGCACTCTGCAACATCTGGACATAGCCAGCGGCCATTTGACGCCCCTGCACTTCCTGAAACTCCATTGTTCCACTGAAAGAAAAAGCACCCTAGACCATTATGGCGCCCCCTTCATTGTGGCGCGTAGAAAACATCTCAGGTGGGATCTGCTTGTCATGCCAGTAATGTTGGAAACCATCAGGACCATCAAGGTTAATTTTTTTCTCATCCGAGAATAAAACTTTCTTCCACCTTTGGAATGTCCCATGTTTGGTGCTCTCTTGCAAAGTCCAAACGAGCAGTTCTGTGGCGTTCAAGGAGACGAGGTCTTTGAAGACGTTTTTTGTTGCCGTCTGATGGTTATGGGGCTGCAGTCAGCACCAGTAACAGCCTTAATTTGGGTCGAGGATCGTCCAGTGTCTTGACGGACAGCCGATTGGATCCTCCGGCTCAGTGCTGGTGAAATTGTTTTGGGTCTTCCACTTGACTTTTTTGTTCCATAACCCTCAGGATCATTTAAGAAATTTCAAATGACTGTCTTACTGCGTCCCACCTCAGCAGCGATGGCGCGCTGTGAGAGACCCTGCTTATGCAGTTCAACAACCCGACCACGTTCAAAAAGGGAGAGTTTTTTTGCCTTTGCCATCAGAACGTGTGACTACCTGACAGAAAATGAGAATTAATCCACATCTTTGCACAGATTTGTCCTTTTAAAGACATGTGGTCCTAAAATTTTGATCAGCTGTGAAACAGCCTGTTTCAATTTAATCATTATTTTCAATTAATTGAATGCTCAAAACATGTTTTGTCTCACTCCCATTTCTTCTTGTTACATATTGAAGCTCTACTTGGAACCTTGTTAAGATCCAACCATGCAAAATATGATTTTTTTGCCATTTTTCAAGTGGTCTTAAACTTTTGATCGGTACTATATTTAACTACCACAGCATTGGCTTTTTGAGAGCAAAGAATGCAGAGTATATGCATCTTAATATTCAATGTTTTTTTTCAGACCAGCAATATGTTCTGTGCTGCTCACCATAAGAATATTAACAGTGGCTTTACTTGGCAATTTTGATTTCACACTTGTGGAAGATTAAAGGAATACTGCACCAAAAATTATACTGCAATATTGTTTAGTAATTCACTTCTAGAAAACACTCTTGTGAACTAAAATGGAGTGTGCTCAGATGCAAACAAGTATTTGAACTGAAGACCTGCCTCCCATTGTTAGATTTTTGTTACCCTCAAAATTACTTTAGAATTATTAGCGCCAGAATGTGAAACTGGACAAGTGAATCAACTTCCTGCTTATTGAAACATCTTGGATATGTACAAGTCTGAGTCTGATTCTCTTCCTGATCATGCTTTTTACTCTCTTTTCTTGATAACTTTTAATCTTTAATTGTACATCTCTTTTAGTGAATGTTGCACTATCACCATCATGTGAAACACAATGTTAGACCACGAATTAACTCTTTCTTGGCTGGAGTCATAACCAATGAATGAGTTGGGTAGGTTGGTTCTTCAAAAAAAACAGACTTCAAATATCAGGGAGTAGCAAGTAGGTAGTAGCATCGGGGAAGGAGAAATGAACTTATAGGCAGATAAAAAACAAGTCCATATTTGACTAAAATATTGAGTTGATTATTTTAAATGAATGCTTAAGCTGTAAAAAAGGCAGCTTTTTAACTTTTCCTTTAATTCTGTAACACATACTGTGTGACTTCTATAATCGAGATTTCAGAAGAAATGAGCATTGATGAATGTACAGTGACTCTTTGTAATACTTACATTAATATTTTTTAACTTGTTTGCTTCCTATTATATGACTCTTGTGAATTGTGCTAATGCAGAACAGAAGGCAGTGTATGGTATTTTCTTATACTTTGCACGTTGTCAGCATTTTACACTACAGAATGTTAAAGGTAACAAAGCGATATGTGCTGTTCTGTGGTAGTTGACATCCTGGGCAAGTCTGAACGAGCTTGACGCTGTCTCAGCATGCCATAAAGGTGGCTTGCATACTCTGAACCTGCTCATTTAGTTTATATAGATAATCAGTGTGTATGTATAGTAGCAGTATAGTAAAGTATAGTATCTGTAGCAATATAACAGTAAGTAAGCTTGATGATATAGATGGTTTGATGTTAGCAATATGTCTCGTCAATGTCGTAACAACCGCGATACATTCTGCTATATCTGTGGAGAATATGCACTTGCGCCTCAGAGACGTTGGATGACTACTCTTGTGAAGAAAGCGTATCGTTTGTATTTCGGAGCGGAGTGGTGGCTCTGAGGCTAAGGATCTGCACTGGTATCCTGAAGGTTGCCGGTTCGAATCCCCGTCACTGCCAAAAGAGATCCTACTCTGCTGGACCCTTGAGCAAGGCCCTTAACCTTCAATTGCTCCAGGGGCACTGTACAATGGCTGACCCTGCGCTCAAGACAAGGAACATGTGCAACATATGCTGTCAGTCTGAGAGCCTGGCTCAGACGCACTCAAAAGAGGATGCCGTTTGCTGTTCCAGTGATATGGCAAACTGTCTGTCTGTTGTCTGGTTTCTCTGCCAAAACCAAGAAGTCAATTGAATATCCTAATCTGCCTTCAGCAATGAGACCCGTGCCACATGACAACAGTCGTCCATTTCCGAAAATAACAGAGGATTGGAAATTAGACAAACCAGATGAAGAAACTGCAATGCAGGGTTGCATTGACCCGGATTTTGAACCGTGCTCATCAACGATTTGGTCAGAGATTTGGGTCTGTCAAAAGCAAAAGCCGAGCTGCTGGATTGTTTGCTGTCACCAGATACGAAAATTTCTGTGTTTCGAGATCGACATCATGATATAACCAAATTTTTTGCATAAGTCGGCAGTCTCAGTTTCTGTTGTGACATTGAAGGATTGTTCTCGGCCTTGGGTTGTGATGATAACCCGGAAGAGTGGCGTCTCTTCATTGATTCGTCAATATTAAGCCTGAAAGCTGTTCTGCTACACAATGGCAATGTTTATCTTTCAGCTCCTGTTGGCTATGCAGCACACAAGAAAGAAACGTATGAGAATATGGAACTGTTGCTGAAGCACGTCCAGCATAGCAGGAACAACTGGAATATCTGTGGAGATCTTAAAGTCGTTGCTCTGTTACTAGGACTGCAGCTCGGCTATACAAAGTACTGTTGTTTTATTTATGAATGGGACAGCTGTGCCAAAGAGTCGCACTATTCTCGACAGAACTGGCCACTCTGTAAAAAGTTAGCTACAGGACAGAAAAATGTGGCACATGAATCGCTTGTCGATCTGGAAAATATATTTTTGCCTCCTCTTCACGTAAAACTGGGACTCATGAAGAATTTAATGAAAGCGCTGAACAAGGAAGATGAAGGTTTTCATTATTTAAGACCAATGTTCCCAAGAATAACTGATGCCAAGATCAAAGAGGGCATTTTTGTTGGCCCCCAGATCAGACGTGTTATGAGTGACAAGCGATTTGAAGGTCTGTTAGTTGGGCTGGAAAAAATTGTCTGGAAAGCCTTCAAAGACGTTGTTGACAATTTTCTGGTCAATTACAGAGCCCAAACTGCATTCAGCTGGTAGACAAACTTCTCAAAGTATATAAGACAATAAAGTGCAACATAACACTCAAGATTCATTTCCTCCACTCACACTTGAACTTCTCCCCCACAAATCTCGGTGCTGTCAGTGACGAACACGGTGAAAGGTTTCAGCAGGACATTGCTATGATGGAGAAACAATACTAGGGCAACTGGAATCTGTCAATGCTTGCGGACTACTGTTGGACACTGCAACGTGATGCACCAGACATTGAATACAAAAGAAAATCAGGAGAAAAAAACACTTTTAATTCTGTTGAATTTAATAGCTTATGCAAAACATAAACGTGACTAAATATGTTATTGTCAGTAAACATATAAATGTCTATTTCTCAGAGTTCCTACGTGATGCAGTGCATACCCAATAGGTACTTGTCACAATCAGCAAAAACTTTACAGGAAGCAAAACTTTTCAAAAAAATTGTTGGACAGTGTTACTTTACAAACTACAAACAGAAGGAGATGCAGTGGTACTAGAAATTGTCAAACCAGTTTGCAGCTTGGGACAGGAAGACATCAAAAACTTAATTATTTGTGAAACAGATGTACTAAAACAAATTAGAGAGTTTGAGCAAATTCATCCATTTGATCCACATTGATAGCCAGCCAATCAGGTGTATGTAACAATCGCATGTTGCAAAACTCCTGTGGAATTTTATAATAAATATGCATTGTCTGAGAGTGATATCAAAAGAGGACAGAACAGCAATGTAAGAAGAGGGTGGGAGCGATGTCAAGAGGAAACAATAGAACGACGCCATGAGAAGGAACCAGCAACGTGTAACCATTTTCATCTAATTGTCCACTAAAGCATTTCTTGAATATTTATGGCTAAATCAATGCTCTCCTGGGACATTCATATTTGACCTCTTTTTTTCTGCAAGCTATTTCTAAAAGGCTATATATATCAGTCTTATTCTCTGTTATTCCTTGTTCTATTTGATATTATTATTCATGTAGTAAATGCCATGCTGCTTTTAACTTCCTATTACCTTGTCTTCATATCTAGAGTGATTGAGGTAATAAGGTACATATTAAGAGCACCTGGAGAAGTTGGAAGTTTGCCATACCCTTCATTCTGCAAGATTTATTAAGGCTAAGGGTGAGAGCTCCATCTGGTAGTGGGGAACAGGATGTAAAGTAAGGCATTCTTGGTTGATAAATGGCATATGACCAAGGCTGTTTAGTACATTTATCCCTGAAGAAAATAGGTAAAGGGTAAGTAGAGGGAAATTTCTGGATAATACACAACCTCTATGTTTTTGACAGGCATTTAACACTCTGCCTGACAGTGTTGGTGCCTTAAATGTTTTACAGTTGCGGCGAGTTCAGCCACAGTATGAGCCCATCTTTTTCCCTTTATTAATTCTGCCCGGGTATGACAAACGTGAGAAATCAGACAGAAAACTCACTCTTCAGTTTGCATAGTCAACATTGTATTTTTTGTACCTACTGCTAGGCACTTATTGGTTGACAGCTTTTGTTCACATAGAATCCTATCCCTACCACTTAAGACAAAATAACATCTCTTTCATTCTGTTTTGCTGAATCACAAGCTGATATAGCTGAGTTTCTGAGGGTGTCACAGTACATGGATGCAAGCTGTGACTCTCCACAACATGCAGTGATTGTGTAAATGAAGGCTACAACTGAAAATCGATAGAAAAGCTACGTAGTGCGATACTGGCTTATGCTACTAAAAAGTGGCAGATGTCGCATTTGGAGGTGTAGACCTGCTGAATAAAACCCTTAAAGTTAGCCAACAATTCTGCTACAAAATAGCTGAATCCACAGTTCTGGTTTTAACAAGGAAGAATTATTAAGGAGACCTCCATGGATCTCATTTTGGAAAACTCACCTTAAAGAAGAGGAATGGAGGTTTGATGGAGGGATGATAAACAATACTGGGCACATGCCCCCAAAGTAAAAAAATCTTTATTAGTTTTTCTAATAAAAAAAGTTGATCGATTTAAATTTCTTAGCAACCTTGCCTCTTTGAAAAAGCTCAGAAAAATCTATTTATTTTCTATGACAAAAAAAGTGAACAAATGTAGCACTGTTTTAGTGAATTTGCTTTTTTTGTTAACACTGCAGAATACTTAGCATCTGGGGGGAAAATGAGGACCATGCTGTACCTCATAATTTAGGAAAAGGTCCTCACTGGTTGTATTACTTTTAATAAAACATTTTAAAATATAATGAAACATATTTCATAATCAGGAAAATCTGAATGAAAGGAGTTCAAGGTTTTTATTTCTCATCATCATAAAATCATGGGCCTTTTGAACCAGAAGAAAAGGGCTTTTAAAGGCAGTGATCAGCATGAGCTCAAGAGCGTGCAGAAGGAACTCTGAGTTCAGCTCAGGGTGGTGAAGGAGCAGTACAGGAGAAAGCTGGAGCAGAAGTTGCAGAACAACAGCATGAAGGAAGTGTGGGATGGCATGAAGATCATCACAGGCTGCAGCTTGAAGCGGGGTGCCACCATCGAGAGAGACGTGAAAAGAGGAAACCAAATGAACAACTTCTTTAACAGGTTTGATCACCCTAAGCCACTCTCACCTTGGAGTACTGTACCCTCCACCCATCCTTCTGCTGATACCAGCATAGGAGAGACATCCCCACACACAATTACAGCAGCCCAAGTGAGCAGAGAGCTGAGGAGACTTCGTGCCAGCAAAGCAGTGGGCCCAGATGGAGTATCGCCATGACTACTGAAGGCCTGCGCGCTGGAGCTGGGGAGTCCTCTACTGCACATCTTCAACCTGAGCCTGGAACAGGGGAGAGTCCCGAGGCTTTGGAAAACATCTTGTATCACCAACGTCCCAAAGGTATCACGTCCTAGTGAGCTGAATGACTTCCGGTCTGTCGCTCTGACGTCACATGTGATGAAGACAATGGAGCGGCTGCTGCTTCAACACCTGAGGTCACAGGTCCTCCACGCCCTCGACCCTCTGCAGTTCGCATACCAAGAGAAGGTGGGAGCAGAGGATGCCATCATCTATATGCTACACCGATCCCTCTCACACTTGAAACGAGGCATTGGTGCTGTAAGAATTATGTTCCTGGACTTCTCTAGTACCTTCATCACCATCCACCCTTTGCTCCTGAGAGTCAAACTGACAGAGATGGGAGTAGATTCATACCTGGTGGCATGGATCGTGGACTATCTTACAGACAGACCTCAGTGTGTGCATCTTGGAAACTGCAGATCGGACATTGTGGTCAGCAACACAGGAGCACCGCAGGGAACTGTACTTTCTCCAGTCCTGTTCAGCCTATATACATCGGACTTCCAATACAACTCGGAGTCCTGCCACGTGCAAAAGTTCGCTGATGACACTGCTATCATGGGCTGCCTCAGGAGTGGGCAGGAGGAGGAGTATAGGAACCTAGTCAAGGACGTTGTTAAACGGTGTGACTCAAACCACTTACACCTGAACACCAGCAAAACCAAGGAACTGGTGGTGGATTTTAGGAGAACCAGGTCTCTCATGGACCCCATCGGAGTTGACTGTGTGCAGAGAGTGCAGACCTATAAATACCTGGCAGTGCAGCTGGATGATAAATTGGACTGGTCTGCCAATACTGATGCTCTGTGTAAGAAAGGACAGAACCAAATATACTTCCTTAGAAGCCTAGCGTCCTTTGACATCTGCAATAGGATGCTGCAGATGTTCTATCAGACTGTTGTGGCGAGTGCCCTCTTCTACGCGGTGGTGTGCTGAGGAGGCAGCATTAAGAAGAGGGATGCCTTACGCCTGGACAAACTGGTGAGGAAGGCAGGCTCTATTGTAGGCATGGAGCTGGACAGTTTGACATCCGTGGCAGAGCGACAGGCGCTCAGAAGGCTCCTATCAGTTATGGAGAATCCACTGCATTCACTAAACAGTATTACCTACAGACAGAGGAGCTGCTTCAGCGACAGATTGCTGTCACTGTTCTGCTCCACTGACAGGCTGAGGAGATTGTTCCTCCCCCACACTATGCGACTTTTCAATTCCACCTGGGGGGTAAACGTTAACATTATTCAAAGTTATTGTCTGTTTTTGCCTGCATTTTTTTTACTCTTTAATATTGTTCTTGTGTCAGTATGCTGCTGCTGGAGTATGTGAATTTCCCCTTGGGATTAATAAAGTATCTATTCATATATCTATCTTTGATAGCTTTTGATATGGTGGACCATCGGATCTTAATTAATAGATTAGAGCTGTTAGGTGTCTCTGGCTCTGCTTTGGACTGGTTCTCCTCTTATTTGTCAAATAGGAGTTTCTCAGTCGGTGTGGCTGGCTTTTCATCTGGAGTGCTACAGGGCTCGGTTCTTGGACCTGTACTCTTCTTTTTATATATTCTTCCCCTATCACAGATTCTTAACTCTTTCAAGGGCATCTCATATCATCTATATGCAGATGATATACAGCTTTATTTTTCATTTAAGCCTAACCAAATTAATACTTTGGTCACTTTGGTTGATTGTCTGTCTCAGGTTAACGACTGGCTCAGTAGTAATTACATGCAGTTGAATTTAGGAAAAACTGAGGTACTAATTGTTGCTCCTCCTTTTCTTCATTCGGAGATCAGTTTAAAATTTTCTTCTGTCTCTCCTGTTAAGTCGAGTCTACGTAACCTTGGAGTTATTTTTGACCAGTCCCTGACACTTGATGAATATGTAAGGTCAGTCAGCCACTCATGTTTCTTTCATTTAAGAAATCTTTCAAAACTAAGAAATGTTGTTTCAAAATCAGAATTGGAGATGCTTGTTCATTCTGTTATTTCCTCACGGCTTGATTACTGTAATGCTCTCTTTACAGGTTTGAGCAAGTTCTCTCGCAAGCCTTTAGTTAGTTCAAAATGCAGCTGCCAGGCTCCTAACTCGTGCTAGCCGGAATGATCATATCACTCCTATTCTGTACACACTGCACTGGCTCCCGGTGTTTTATAGAATTCATTTTAAAGTTTTGGTACTTACTTTCAGAGCTTTGCATAGACAAGCTCCTAAGTTCCTAACCAGCCTGCTCCAACGCCATGCAGCTTGCCAGACTCTAAGATCTGGGCAACAGCGCACTTGGCTAAAAACCCGTGGGGATCATACCTTTCAGTCTGTGGCACCAAGACTATGGACTAGCTTGCCTTGTGGTCATGTGTGGAGTTGAGTCTGTTGATTCTTTTAGAAAACAACTAAAAACATTTCTTTTTAAGCAAGCTTTTAATCAGTGCTGAATAGTTCCAGTTTGTTTGTTTGTTGTTTTTATTGGTTTTGTTTATGTTTTTGTTTCAACTATTTGTATTTGTTCTGTATTTGCTGTTCAGCGCTCTGTGACCTTTTGTCTGTGAAGGGCGCTATATAAATAAACTAAAACTACTACTATCCTATCTATCTATCTATCTATCTATCTATCTATCTATCTATCTATCTATCTATCTATCTATCTATCTATCTATCTATCTATCTATCTATCTATCTATCTATCTATCTATCTATCTATCTATCTATCTATCTATCTATCTATCTATCTATCTATCACATGGCAGCGCTACAGATTGTAGATTCAGGAAGCCTCATTGTGCCTGTATTAAAAACAATTATCTTTTAACTGATCTGTAGATTTTACAATTTTGATTAGACATCTTACACTTATGATTTGGTGTTCAGTTGTAATGCAACTTTGCCCAAACCCATTCTCAACCAAGTCAAACTGACATCCATGCTTTTCCTTAAACAACATAGCAACATCTGCTATGCAGTTCACACTATACCAAGTTACAATACGTACAAGTTCAAAACATTTATTGGTAGTTGGTATGTGGAACAAATAATATGTTGATCTATGTTTATTTACAGAGTCTTAGGAATTGGTTTTGCTCATTACTAACAATAGTAGTAATCATTTTGGAATTTCTGTAATATCAAAAAGACCAATGTTTTAGGCCTCACAAAGAGGACATGTCTGGTCTCCTTACATTTATTTGTTGAGTTTGTGTTGACTGTGTTAAAACAAATTGCATTTTGTTAAGATGCAAACATTGGTATTAGTTGCTAGAGCATTGATGTCTAATTGGGCACATGTTTTAGACTGCAAAGCACTCTCTCCTCAGGTAAGTTCATGTTCCATATTGCTGCAAAATCAGGTGCCCTGCCCAGTGAATAGTTAATTTGCCTACCCCAGCATATTGAATGACATCTCTTGTGAATTGAGCAGATGGCTTGTCCTTCCAATTAATCCAGAGCACATGCAAGCTCAGTGTCGAGTTAATCAGTCAAAAATGATGTGTGTCTGGGTGTAAATCATTTGATTTGAAAATGGATGCCCTCCTTTTTGCAGCCACTTGTGTCTCTTTTTGTTTTTCATCTTTCATATGTACAGAGGCAGTTACAACAACAATAACAACATTTATTTATATAGCATGTTTTCATACAAATGATTTAGCTTAAAGTGCTTTACAAGATGAAAAATATAAAAATAAGATTAGGCAATACTAAGTAACAAAGAATAAAATAAGCTGTGATGGCCACGAGGACAGAAAAAACAAACAAACCAAAAAAAAAATTCCTTACTTTTAGAAGTCCACAGTCATTTGGTAGACAGATAAGCAGCAGGTGTCACTTGAGTGACATTGAGCTCAACAGGGGAATTAAAAGTTCCCAGTAGCTGGAGGCAGTAATATTTGTTGGCTTGCTTTTGTTTGTGCAGATTCCCTACAGTCATATTCAACTTGCATTGGGCATTGTGCAGCTTTTAGTATCCTGTAGAATCTCTTCATTAAAACAACATGCATCCCAGTATGGGGCTCCTTGTTTTGGCATGCTTGCATTGCATATTTGTATAAAGGTGACCAATAAGACCAATATCAGTAAGTAAAAGCAGCATTGTTCACTGCTTTCTGCATTCCATGTGATCTGGTTCAGTGCTGTCATGATGTGATGCAGGCAGAGTTTTTATTGTACCACTATCAAATAGTCAGTCTGACCATCCAGTCCGAGGAGAACACAGTACTTTTCTCAATTTATTTTATGCTCTTTATTGCATATTTTGCAATAAAGTGGAGGCTATATTTCTCATACAACTCACTACCTCTCATTTCATGAAGTTTTAGGGTTTTCAGCAGAGCATTAGCCATTTAAGGTCTTTGAACTCCCATTCCATTAATATTTTTTTTACCAATAAAACATTTATTTCTTGTAATATTAAAATCTTATGCCAGGCATAATATTGGTAATTGAATTCTTAGCTGAATTAATAACTATGTACCTTTTAATTACTCAATTTAACAGATAAAATAAATACAGGAAACTCGCTGTATATTTGTCTAGTCTCTTTGCTGACAATGATAGTACCAGGTGTGGTACTGCTTATCTGTTGGAATTCAGTGCCATTGAGCTAAAATTCCACTCTACTACTTTTCCTCATTAGGCGCTTCCACTCACTCTGCCTAAGAATGCTCTCTGTTTGTCACATAGCAGTTTCATAAAACAATGGAGTTTCAGACAGTTATAATATGAAAGGCACTATAAAAAGAACCAAATTAACAAAAGCTCTCATGCAGTGAAAGGAAAACAAAGCTCCCATCTGCCAATTGTGGGAGCCTTCTGTCTCAGTTATGTAGTAAACAAACTGTTTAGAAAGGGAGAGAGAAAGAGGTGCAAAAATAGTAATAGTGCTAGATTGTGCTGGCACGTTTGTTATTTTTCTGTGTTTATTTCTGGAATTGTATGGTGAAACAGTTTACTTGTCCTAATTGGCCTCCTGGGGGCATTTATATGTATACATATGTCACTATCTACTTTTATGCCAAACCTTTTATATGTTTTGAGTGAATTGTGTGTCTTTCTGTTTAGATGCAATGTGTCTGCCTTTTATGAGCTTGAAGAACAAGTGGCTGTGTGTTTGATTTAATACACTAATATTTAGGTACTTGATATTATCTGCAATTTGGGGTCTTGAAAAGTTACTTTTTTTCTTTTACTTGTGTAAGGCCAGTGGCATACTACACAGCTTTCAGTTGGAGAGCATGTCAAACCTGACGACTGCAGTTGCTGGATTTTGAAATCTTGAGGATATTAGATTAAGCTGGTGGCACATTACATTACTTCTAGTCCAACAGCATGTACTGTTACACATACAGTAACTACAGCTGCTGAATCTGTTGGTCTCAAGGATGGAAGATTACATGATTAGATATCCTAGGGGAAGCCTGATTACACGACTGTCTCACAAGTCCTCAGCACTGTTTTAAATTTCCAAAGTATCCAAAGCTCGCAGCATTTTGACAACCAACTGGCACACCCTCTAATGCCCTAGTGGCTTTTTTCTGGGTATGGCAAGTTCGGACAGTTTTTGCTCGTTGATCTTTTTACCTCTAATTTCACAATCATCACAATCCTCTTTTTTTTTTTACTTTGCAACATTTAAAATATCCAGATACCTGTACACACTTATGCTGGATTTGGATCTGTTACAAAATGTGTTAGAAGAGTCAAACAAAAGATGTAATAAGAGCCTAAAATTGTGATTGACTCATTGGCTATTGTGTAATTTTAGCCTTAAATATCTGTTACCAGTGTATTTTGTAGTTATCAGTTAAAAACCATCGTCTCAGATTGATAAACAAAGACCATCAACAGATAAGCGATAATGCATTACATTGATATCCAAGATGTGAAAAATTGTTGAGTCACTTTGGTTAGAAAGGTACAATACCATATAGTGCCACATATGGGCTGGTTTCAGAAATGCCCCTGTAACTAAATGTACTCTAATTAGCAATACAATGGACTGATTGAAGACTACAATAAAGTGTAAAGCAATCTCTGTAGCACTAAATGCATTGGTTAATATTCACATAAACATTCAAGTATTCTAGTTATACACTAATGAAAAAATATGTTTTTATTGATTATGAAAACAAAACTAGGTTTTGTTTATCTCTGATAGCAAGAAAGCTGTAAGCATAATGTAAATGCGTAATTCTATATAAAAGATTTTAATGTAATTCTTCTACTTCTGTGACTTTGTTTTCTGATCTGAGCCTGTCCAAGCCACTTTGGATGTTATTTGGATGTTATCCCCAAGGGTCTCAAAATTTAGAATAGAGCATCAGTTGACACTGGCGTGTACAGCTCAAGACTCCTAGGTTGAGCTAATTATTAAACTTCAACCTGAATGTCTGCATCCTCATTCAGGTGGACAGCTGGCATGTGGGTTACGCTGTCTCCTTTATCTCTTATGTATGGAATGTTAACACATTGAAAGGTTCATTGCACAAAGTCAATGGAAAAGTGTGCACCATTTGATGTCATGTTATAGGCCTTAAAGTTATGCTAGATTTAACCTTGTATAAAGTAGTAAGACCAATTTAATTAGTTTTTCTGAGGTTATAAAATTCATGCTAAGAAAATGACTGCTATGTTGAGAAGACTGAACCAGTGCATGTAAACAGAATGGTTTGTTTTAGATTTACTGATACTGTTTAATAAATATTGACATTAAAGAAAATTGTTTTAATAAAGTAAATCATTACTATCACTGTTTTCTAGTATCGGCCTGAGTCATACAGAACTCCAGCTGACACTCACTGCTCCCTTGTAAGGCAGTTTACACCAAAACAGACATTTGTTCTAATACAAACCCTATATCACTATGACAATACTAATAATTCACTTTGTTGAAAATAGTATTCACAATAGCCAACCACAAATCAAAAGTAACATTTGTAGTCAAACTTCGCTGCAAGAAGAACGCCAATGATGAGGATAAAACTATTAAGTTATATAGTCCATTAATGGTTATACTAAGACTATTCATCTGTTGGTGTCCATCTCCATCATTAATAATAATACTTTTTGTACAGCCAAAATATTGTTCACTTTATGGCCTCCATTGATAGATTTGTGTTGGCTTCTGCACAGCATATTGCTATTCTTAAAATGTATAAAACATTAAAGCTGTTTGAATAAAACCTTTTTTCAATTTCTTGACTATTAGCCGATCATCAGCGAGAACATTTTGAAATTAGTTTTGAAATTACCTTTTGTAAATAATCATAAGGTAGGTCATGCTGTAATTCCGGTGTTCAAAGCATGATGCAGTTTAATATTTCTGCATACAAAGGGACTGACTTCACCAAGAAACTAGTTTAATTAACTTTAGATTTTATTCTTTTTTCTTATTCTTGGTTTTATAGTATACAGGGTTAAGAGTTCACAGTTTGAGTATGGTGATAATAGATATTTTTCCTTTTAAATGATTTATTAGCCACAATTAAACTCGAATGCCATGCTGATTTTATTTTTGTCTGTGTGCAAAGTATTTGTTTTGAACACAAAAAAATAATTGGACATTAAGATTACTTTTGTGCAGGAAAATAAATTTCAGTATGAAGATACATATTTTACACAATTTATTTTGTTGTGACGAAATGGTAGCTCTGAAACTAGGGATCTGCGCTGGCAGTCTGGTGGTTGCCAGTTTGTAAATGCCTGAAGTGGTTCAACTCCTTTGGGCTCTTAACTTGGGTATGATGTTAACCTGCATCCAGCCCTGCAAGTAGGTCCTCCAACTTGCAGGGAAAACTCAGAGGTTGGTGGCAGGATGGTCACTTCAGCCACTGTAAAAAACCTAACATTTCCATTCTATTCGAACTAGTTTGGTGTTGTGGTGTCACCTGTTGCACGGCTGCTCTTGGGTCCTAATTTGGGATCCTGAGGTGGTTTGTACAGCATGCTCCCAACCTCTCCTCTCCTCTCCTCTCGTCTCCTCTATTTTATTGCCCCTTCCATTTAATTGTTGACACCTTAGATGGCTCCAATTTAAGCTGGGAACATACATGTATGTTTCATACTGTGTTTTTATTTTTTTTGCATTTTAAGTCTAAGTTTAAATTTATTTATTTATTTAACATAATTCCAAATCCATGTGCAATTTTCCTTTTCTGTATTTTCCTGGAACTAATGACATGTTTTTAATGTGTTCCTGTAATATCACATGGGTTTCAGGTCATTGTGGCAGCTACGACTCTTAAAACTACAACATTATTGCTGATTTGATTCCCATCACTGTCTCTGTAACCCTGGGTCACTTAGTCTGAAAGAGCTCCATTTATAGAAATATGTAAACTGCACTGTCCCATTGAGAACTGTATGATTGAGACTGTTTAATAAATATAAGCTGAAAATATTTTGTATTTTTAAGGACATATGCATGCTCTTCATCCTGGATAAAGCCAATATAATAATATAAAATATAAGTACTGCGCTTCCTGTATTTGTACTTTTTTATATATTTATTTGTTTTCAAGACACATTTATTCAGACTGTGGCCTTACCTTTTTGTTGTTTCACTAGAGAATAATATTGCTTACCCATGTCTGAAGCCTGAGGAAGCACAAATGCCTAACCTTTTTCATAAGGGGGTCATGGGAAATCTGTATGAAGCTGTTCATGATTTGTTCAATTACAATTTCCTGTTTCTGAAGGATGATAAAGCAAGAGATGAATAGTTACAGGCATTACTTTAGTATTCCTCCACGTTGAATTCTCTATTTATTTTGCAGAGTGAAGGATATTTAATGCAAATGCAGTCATTGAGGTGATCAGCAAAATTAACTTACTTAGGTTATAGTTTTTGCTGCATGAACATGAAGAATTTGTCATTGTGGAAGGCTACGTAGAGGAATGCAGAAAAATCTTTTTTGTATTTTGAACCAGAAATATTATTTCTTGGAACTCAGACGCTATAGAATTGTAATACTTTAGGAACAGATGATTCTTTTTAATTGTAGAGCTGGTTTAAAGCTTGCAAGGATTACTTCTTAGAAAAGAAAAAAAATATTTTTTTTCTGAGATTTGCTTGACAGCGATTCAAGCTTTGAGGGCCATAGTGGTTCACTTTTTCATTCCAGCAATTTATAATTTCTTATTAGTTCTTCTTATTAATCCAACATATAATGAAACATCTTTTTCAGTTCCTGTGATTGCAGCTTCAGAACTCGATAGATGTCCAGAATTGATGTATTAATGTTTGTGATGAAAAATTGCAAAATTTAGCTGCTCTGGACTTTATTTAGTGCCTGCAGAATTTTAACTTACAGTACTTGTTTTTCCAATCCATTTTAGTTTTCCTGCTAATTAAGTCTTTTCTACTTCTTTTACTTGTACAGATAGCAAGTAACAAAGTGTAGATAACACAGAACATAACAGTGAGTCAGATGATTTAATTCAGTTTCTCCTGTGAGTTTATTATAAGATAGTTTGCTACAATCTGCTACAGTGGCATTGGAGGGTGGATGAGGAATGAGATGCCATTTTGTCCGAAGAATAAACAATGCTCAGTGTTGAAAAATAAAGAAATACCAAAAAACTTTGTTTTGTTTACAACTTTAATTCTGTTTCTTTACTCCTTTAAAGTTGATAAGTGATTTGTTGACTGTATTTTGACCATCGTCCGTTTTCTAATTTTCTTTTAGTCTCAGCCACTTAATTCAGTAGAAGTGGTCTATCATGATATTTATAGAAACAACAATTGTCACAGCAACAACAAATAAGGTATACATATTTCTTCATGTGTTTAGTTAGGTTGCACAACTTTGTCCGCAATGATTCATGCTTTTAATAGATTTTTGTATTCAGGGACGGAGTTGTTGGGGGCACAAAACCATTTCTGAAAAAGTTATTGTCGGCTAGCTTAAAGAACTTAGTTAAAAGGGTAATTAGAGTCAGTGGATTGAACACACTCAGATTTAATTATTACTAGTCCTTGCATAATATTAATTACTAGCAAAATACCCGTGCTTTGCAGCGGAGAAGTAGTGTGTTAAAGAAGTTAAGAAAAAGAAAAGGAAACATTTTAAAAATAACGTAACATGATTGTCAATGTAATTGTTTTGTCACTGTTATGAGTGTTGCTGTCATATATATATATATATATATATATATATATATATATATATATAATACACACACACACACATATATAAACATATATACATATACATATCTACATATACACATATCTATATATATATATATATACATATACATACATACATACATACATACAGATAAATATACATATATATACACACATACACATACATATATACACTCACCTAAAGGATTATTAGGAACACCTGTTCAATTTCTCATTAATGTAATTATCTAATCAACCAATCACATGGCAGTTGCTTCAATGCATTTAGGGGTGTGGTCCTGGTCAAGACAATCTCCTGAACTCCAAACTGAATGTCAGAATGGGAAAGAAAGGTGATTTAAGCAATTTTGAGCGTGGCATGGTTGTTGGTGCCAGACGGGCCGGTCTGAGTATTTCACAATCTGCTCAGTTACTGGGATTTTCACGCACGGCCATTTCTAGGGTTTACAAAGAATGGTGTAAAAAGGGAAAAACATCCAGTATGCGTCAGTCCTGTGGGCGAAAATGCCTTGTTGATAGCTAGTGGTCAGAGCAGAATCGGCCGACTGATTCAAGCTGATAGAAGAGCAACTTTGACTGAAATAACCACTCGTTACAACCCAGGTATGCAGCAAAGCATTTGTGAAGCCACAACACGCACAACCTTGAGGCGGATGGGCTACAACAGCAGAAGACCCCACCGGGTACCACTCATCTCCACTACAAATAGTAAAAAGAGGCTACAGTTTGCACAAGCTCACCAAAATTGGACAGTTGAAGACTGGAAAAATGTTGCCTGGTCTGATGAGTCTCGATTTCTGTTGAGACATTCAAATGGTAGAGTCAGAATTTGGCGTAAACAGAATGAGAACATGGATCCATCATGCCTTGTTACCACTGTGCAGGCTGGTGGTGGTGGTGTAATGGTGTGGGGGATGTTTTCTTGGCACACTTTAGGCCACTTAGTGCCAATTGGGCATCGTTTAAATGCCACGGGCCACCTGAGCATTGTTTCTGACCATGTCCATCCCTTCATGACCACCATGTACCCATCCTCTGATGGCTACTTCCAGCAGGATAATGCACCATGTCACAAAGCTTGAATCATTTCAAATTGGTTTCTTGAACATGACAATGAGTTCACTGTACTAAAATGGCCCCCACAGTCACCAGATCTCAACCCAATAGAGCATCTTTGGGATGTGGTGGAACGGGAGCTTCGTGCCCTGGATGTGCATCCCACAAATCTCCATCAACTGCAAGATGCTATCCTATCAATATGGGCCAACATTTCTAAAGAATGCTTTCAGCACCTTGTTGAATCAATGCCACGTAGAATTAAGGCAGTTCTGAAGGCGAAAGGGGGTCAAAAACCGTATTAGTATGGTGTTCCTAATAATCCTTTAGGTGAGTGTATATATACATACATACATATACATATATATATACACACACAGACACATATATATACATATATATATACAGATCTACATATGTACACACACACACATATACAGTGGTGTGAAAAACTATTTGCCCCCTTCCTGATTTCTTATTCTTTTGCATGTTTGTCACACAAAATGTTTCTGATCATCAAACACATTTAAACATTAGTCAAATATAACACAAGCAAACACAAAATGCAGTTTTTAAATGATGGTTTTTATTATTTAGGGAGAAAAAAATCCAAACCTACATGGCCCTGTGTGGAAAAGTAATTGCCCCCTTTGTTAAAAATAACCTAACTGTGGTGTATCACACCTGAGTTCAATTTCCGTAGCCACCCCCAGGCCTGATTACTGCCACACCTGTTTCAATCAAGAAATCCCTTAAATCAGTAGGAGCTGCCTGACACAGAGAAGTAGACCAAAAGCACCTCAAAAGCTAGACATCATGCCATGATCCAAAGAAATTCAGGAACAAATCAGAACAGAAGTAATTGAGATCTATCAGTCTGGTAAAGGTTATAAAGCCATTTCTAAAGCTTTGGGACTCCAGCGAACCACAGTGAGAGCCATTATCCACAAATGGCAAAAACATGGAACAGTGGTGAACCTTCCCAGGAGTGCCCGGCCGACCAAAATTACCCCAAGAGCGCAGAGACGACTCATCCGAGAGGTCACAAAAGACCCCAGGACAACATCTAAAGAACTGCAGGCCTCACTTGCCTCAATTATGGTCAGTGTTCACGACTCCACCATAAGAAAGAGACTGGGCAAAAACGGCCTGCATGGCAGATTTCCAAGACGCAAACCACTGTTAAGCAAAAAGAACATTAGGGCTCATCTCAATTTTGCTAAGAAACATCTCAATGATTGCCAAGACTTTTGGGAAAATACCTTGTGGACTGATGAGACAAAAGTTGAACTTTTGGAAGGCAAATGTCCCGTTACATCTGGCGTAAAAGGAACACAGCATTTCAGAAAAGAACATCATACCAACAGTAAAATATGGTGGTGGTAGTGTGATGGTCTGGGTTTTTTTTGCTGCTTCAGGACCTGGAAGGCTTGCTGTGATAGATGGAACCATGAATTCTACTGTCTACCAAAAAATCCTGAAGGAGAATGTCCGCCATCTGTTCGTCAACTCAAGCTGAAGCGATCTTGGGTGCTGCAACAGGACAATGACCCAAAACACACCAGCAAATCCACCTCTGAATGGCTGAAGAAAAACAAAATGAAGACTTTGGAGTGGCCTAGTCAAAGTCCTGACCTGAATCCAATTGAGATGCTACGGCATGACCTTAAAAAGGCGGTTCCTGCTAGAAAACCCACAAATAAAGCTGAATTACAACAATTCTGCAAAGATGAGTGGGCCAAAATGCCTCCAGAGCGCTGTAAAAGACTCATTGCAAGTTATCGCAAACACTTGATTGCAGTTATTGCTGGTAAGGGTGGACCAACCAGTTATTAGGTTCAGGGGGCAATTACTTTTCACACAGGGCCATGTAGGTTTGGATTTTTTCTCCTAAATAATAAAACCATCATTTAAAACTGCATTTTGTGTTTACTTGTGTTATATTTGACTAATGGTTAAATTTGTTTGATGATCAGAAACATTTTGTGTGACAAACATGCAAAAGAATAAGAAATCAGGAAGGGGGCAAATAGTTTTTCACACCACTGTATGTATATATATATATATATGTACACTAGCAAAATACCTGTGCTTCGCAGCGGAGAAGTAGTGTGTTTAAAGAAGTAATGAAAAAGAAAAGGAAACATCTTGAAAATAACGTAACATGATCGTCAATGTAATTGTTTTGTCACTGTTATGAGTGTTGCTGTCTATATATATAATATATATATATATATATATATATATATTGTGACGGACAGCCGGGTCCCATGCCCGGCCGGGGAGCCTCTGATGAATACGTCCCGGGGGAGCCATCATGGACTTTGCAATACCTTCCCCGGGGCGCTTGGGTGCACTCTCCCTGGCAATGGATTCCTCCTCAATCTCCCCCGTGGCTCCATGGGACATGGAGTCCACCACAGCAGCCCGGTTGGAAGATGGGGTGGCCGCTAGGGGGTGCTGCAGAGAGCCAGCCACCACACTGGACGGTTTATCAGCCCCACCCGGAGGTGCAATTAAGACCAGCTGGTCAGGCACCTGGATCACTTCCGGGTGGGGTATAAAAGGGCCTGCCTCCCAGCAATCGAGGCCAGAATCGGGAGGAAGAGGACGAGGTTGCCTGGGAGGAGTGGTGGAGCAGGATAGTGTTTGGTTTGGTGGGTTTTTTGTGCTTGGACTGTGTTGGGCCGGTGGGACACGGGGAAGACGTGTGCCCACGGCTGAAGAGGAAAAAATAAAAGACCTTGAGTGTGAACACGTGCCTCTGCATATTCTGTGCCAGGTCGGGCGCTATAAAGCGCCTTGTTTACAATATATATATATATATATATATATATATACACACCGGTATCTATCTATCTGTATATATATATACTAGCAAAATACCCGCGCTTCGCAGCGGCGAAGTACTGCATTAAAATTGTTATTAAGAAGAAAATGTAACCTTTTTTAAACTGAGGGAAAATATGCCAATAATTATTTGTTAAGGATCTCTTTGTATACCATGTTGTCAGTTCGGCCCTCCGGTTGTAACATGACCAAGCTGTGCGCTGAGCTTACTCTTGAGCATGCAACTTACAGTTGGCCATGTGAACAGTAATCTTGTCTCAAATCTCACAGCTTGGATTGCTGCTGTCATAATCGGTTTGAGTTTCATGGTTTGCTTCAATTACGACGGTATTTGCAGGACTTGTGTTGAAGAGACATTCGGCATCTGTCAAGCGTTGTAAGCACACAACCGGTTTCAGCGATAAAATCACATCCAGCTTTTGAGAGTTTAAACATTCATAAACATCAAAGTGTCCACTACTGAAATCATCACCTGTGAATCTAAGATGTTTAAGAGGCATTGGCGGTTGTCGAAAGGTGTAAAATATTTTGCCATTTCGGTACACTTGAAAGCGACAACCGAACAATTCAGCGGCAGCCATCAACTCACAGAAGCATAGGTGAAGGGCTTAAGCATTTCACTCTTATAGTGCTCCTGTGTAGTATAATTATCTTCTGTACCGTCATCAGTCCACACCTTGAACCTGTCCCAGTCATTCAATACATAAGACACAATGTTCCTCCGGATATCAAGAGTGAGCCTGATATGGCCGTGCAATATGTAACAAAGAGAATGGAAAAGGTAGGTGGTATCTCCGGGCATGGAAACCACTCGGTAAGTGACAGTTCTTTGATCGATACTGATCATCTCGATAGACATGGTAATGGGGGTTGGAATGATAAAGGAAATGGGTACCTGAGCAATGTAAAGTAAGTGTAAAATATCTATACAATAACTATAATTGTAATAAACAAACAATAAAACAGCGGAGAAGCCGTGGATTAAACAAAAAGGCTGTAGTTATCAGTAGGGAGACGTGAATCCCGTGGCAAAGCAAGGAAAGGAATGTAGAGACTGGAGCGACGGACGGCCTTATATAGGCAGACAGCTAACAACGTGGGAGGCGTTGGGATGGGGGACCCAATGCCGCCTCACACGGTGACTGAGCTGCAGGCTGTGGACGTATATATGTACGTAAGTAGGATTCAGTTAGCGTTGGTAACCCGTGTACCAAATTTCTTGAAGATGGGCCCATAGGTAACAAAGACTGTTGAAAAGTTCAATATGGCGGCCGACCGTGGCATCATACCACTGAAATAAGTACCAAATTTCAGCCTTCTACCTACACGGGAATTTGGAGAATTAGTGACGTTGGAAAGTTCAATTTGGCGGCTGACAGTGGCATCATACCACTGAAATAAGTATGTGCATTGGTTTCGGTTAGCACAGGGAAGCCGCCTACCAAATTTCGTGAAGATGGGGCCATGAATAAGAAAGTTCAACATGGCGGACGTTGTTGACTGTTATGACCGTTATGCGTAGAATTTCGAAATGAAACCTGCTTAACTTTTGTAAGTAAGCTGTAAGGAATGAGCCTGCCAAATTTCAGCCTTCTACCTACACGGGAAGTTGGAGTCAGTGAGGGCTTTGCCTTTTATTAGTATAGATTTTGGCCCTTACAACAAGAGTTAAGTGCCTAGTACAAAGATTCAGTGAGAATATAATTACACTATCACATGAAATTTCTGAGGAAATCGGCAAAGAATAGTTGTTTATCAATCGTAAAGCACTACAAACCCATTTCTAATGCTCTGTGACTCCACAACATCAGTGAGAACCAAGATTTTCAATTAGGAAACATTTCACATGAATGGCAAACCTGCTGAAGTTACTCTAGGGGTGCGATGTAAAAAATATCTAGAAGGACACAAAGTTAAGTGTTCATTGTGTCCAGTCATCAGTGTTCATAATTCCACAATCAGAAAGACAAAACATTTGGCTAAATTGGAGAGTAATAAAGCAGAGACCACTGCTAACCAATAAGAATATAAATGCTTGTTTTTCCTTTTCCAGAAGGCATTAGACGATCCTTTGTTTTTGGGGAGAATGATCAGTGGAGAGACGTGATAAAAATAGATCTTTTTTTGGACAACTTAGGTACCATTTTCTCAGTCATAAAACAAACAAATTCCACTGGAATATCATCTTACTAGTAGTCAAACATGTTGGTAGTAGGGTGATGGTATAAGACCTGTATAACTTGTGATAATTGAAGGGACAATGAACTCTGATCTGTTTTAGAAAATTAAAGAACATATTCAATCATTTGTCCTTTTTTCTGAAGCATAGCTAGGTAGTTTTTTGTAATCAAAAGTACATAATGCATTCTGCAAGTAAGAGTGATATTAAATTTTCTCCATCGCAATATGGAAGACTTGTATTGAAATATTGGTAAGATTTAAGCTGTGATCATGTCCGCTAAAGCTGGTGCAACCACTTTTTGAGTATAAGGAGCAATTCATTTTTCACACAGTGCCTATTGGTATGTATTAACTTTCTTCATTCAATAACTGACATCAAAATATGTTATTTGTTAACCCTGTATTTAATATTAGTTTTTGGTTGAAAACCTGGAAACATTTAGTGTCGCAATTGCAATAATGGAGGAAATTGGGAAACAGGTAAATACTTTTTCATGGCAGTGTAACTACATTTTCACCTCATACCTGTGTGACTCAAGATTTTGGCAGCATTGTTTCTCAAAGCTAAATGCAGGACGAGGCTGACCCTTGAAGACAGGCATGTGTGCTGGTCAAGAATCACCCTGTACATTAATCTTGATGAGTAGGCTCAAACAGTAGTCATTTCATTAATATAGTAACTTGGGATTTTTTGAAATTGAATAAATTTATTCTTCTATTTAGAAATGCTGTAATAAATTCCTTGATTGCATGCAATATTCTTAATTTTTATATTGTAATACTGAGTGAATGCAAATACAGTACTGTTTTTTTCTGAAAGGGTCACCAAAAGTTGTTATAGGCTTATGAGGTTCATTGGTTTAGAAAGCCTCTTAAAGTAGATTTTAATGACAAAATTAATTTAAATGAAAAGGATAAATTGAAATTTGTATATCTGGCAATACAAGTTCCAACTAAATTCTTGTGCAGCAGTAAAGAAAGCTGATTAGGAGGGTCATAATATTAACTATCTTGTGGTGATATTTTTCTGTGGTGTACAGTTAGTGCCCTAAACACTCAGGTCTTGGTCAATTTACATATGTGTACTGCATAACCCACCTTATACAAGACTACTAGATGCTTTTTTTTCTCAGAAATGACTGTCTTATTTTTTTCTTTGTGTTTCTGGGATTATTTTTTATATTAAAGGAAGTTGTAATATTTGATGTTGCAAACTCTGTTTTTTGCTAGCTCATTGTAAAACACAGAAGTTTAGATAACAAATATACAAGCTTTTAAAATCATGTGTAGTAACAGAAAGTGAAAATGTTTTAGTCAATATATATTTCTCTAGGTCTAATTTGTATTTATTAGTGTACACAAAAAAGAATTTTGGTGGAGGCAAAAGAACTACCTCAGTAACCTGCAAATGAATAATATGATGAACATATGTTGTGAGGAGGAGGTTAGGAGCACACACTGATACAACGTATTGTTGCATTCACCATATGACAAACCAACTCAGGATCCCAGATTAGGAAAGAACCATTAAAAGCAGATTGTGGGAAAACCCTCTGCCACTGAGCATATAAAGTGGTGTTTTGAGGGCATCTGAACAATAGGGTGTTGAAAATTTATTAAGAACCTGTGAGACATAGGTAAAGTTTATATGAGGTGACAATGTGCACTTGTGTGTGAGCAGGTTTGCAAAATCAAAATTGTTTTGTAGAAAAGAGGCACTGAAAATGATAATAATTTAAGGTTTTAAACAGCTTCTGACTCTTAATTTCCATTGGCTGGTATGTACTAAAAGTGAACATAAGTAACGACTATAGGTAACATTCGCACAAGGCAGTCAGGAAAAGATTCATAGAGGCTTATTTTTTTAAAAAACAAAATCAGTTTATTTTGAGATCAGTGCTTGCCATTTATTAAATTTGGAATTTTTTTTCAGTTATTCAAGTAGTTTTCTTTATTATATTTGAATATCAACTTGATTATCCCCTTATTCATTATCTTTTTAAAATTTTGTGCAGTTAGTGATAACAACAAAACTTTAATATTGTTTAAAAATTATTTTTACAATATAAGGAATATCTTTTGAAAATTATTAATTTTCAAATCTACATTATCCAGTAACAAATTGTTCTTACCCAAGGTTTTTGCAAAGTCATGGCTCATTGGAATACAGTGTATATTATTTAGTAATAAATAAAAAATTGGTATTTGGAGCCTGTAAGATGATGCTGTTTTGCAAACAAGAATGATTCTATTTTGTTATTTTTTTTTTGTAATGTAAATGTTGCAAGTATAATTGTTGGTCATTTGATTGAAGAATTGTTTCTACTTATATGCTAATTTTTATAACAAATTATATTTAAATTAGTACAATTCAAATCAATTTATTCAATACATCAAATGATTATGTATTGGCACATTTTTTGCTTTTTGCAGTGATGAGCAAATGCCTCCCCTTCATTATTCGCTATTTTTATTTTCTTTGTCAAAAGGTTTTATTTTTAAGGTGTTTGGTTAAAACATGCAAGTGTGGTTTTGAATTCAACCCAGACAGATACTTTGTGCTCTTTTCTCCTTATGTATCACCTCCTAATATGCTGAAATACTAGGAAATGAATGTCTGAGACCTATTTGCATGGTCTTTCTCCCGGTACTTCAGTTTCCTCTTAAAAACATGCATTTTAGGTGAATTGGTGATTCCAATTTTTTCCTGTATGCTGTTGTCACTCATGACCATACCCACTCAATGCACTAGTGCCTGCTCCAGGGTTAGTTCGTGTGTTGCACTTGATTATGCTAGGTTGGGCTTTGGCCTTTCCACATTCTTGAATTGAATTATGCAGGCTTGAGTATTTTGTGTTACGAGTAAGTATGGTTGTATGTATGAGTGTGGATGTTGTGATGTACTATCCTCCCACCCAAAGTGAGTTTCTGCCTTGTACTCATTACTGTTAGTATAGGCTAGAAGAGCCCACAACCCTGTTGTTATATAAGCCAGTTAGAAAAATTGGATGGATGTTTAGATGATATTAATGTGCATTTAAGGTTGCAGTATTACAACACATGAATATTTACTGATAATTTTGTTTAGTTTGTACAACATGAATATGAGGCATTGACTTGCACTAATAGAAGTTCTAGGGCACATAAAGTTCTTTTCCTTAAGCTAAGTTTCTAACGTATTAAGTATTATTTGAATAACAGAAAATTCGGTTAAATCTTCTTGCTGCAGCAGCACTCCAGGTGCATTTAGTTAGGTGAATGTTTATTTTTTAACTAATGGTAAACGTTTCATTTTGATTTGTTAGGAATATTTTAGGAACTTTTGTGCATATGTATCAACCAGACCAGTATGGTGGTGGAAGTAATAGTGGTAGTATTGTCATGTGTGCAGAGTACAGTGAAATTCTTACTTACATGTCCTACCTACATACCATAAATCTCCACCCTTATCTAGTAAATGGGGGACAGACTAAACAAACTTTTCTAAATTTAAATTTTAAATATCATGTATTTATTAATCCTTTTGCATGTATAATAATAATGTGTTTGCATTTTGCAGTAAAAATATTATCATATTGCTATTCCTAAGGCTGCGGTGGGTTGGCACCCTGCCCAGGATTGGTTCCTGCCTTGTGCCCTGTGTTGGCTGGGATTGGCTCCAGCAGACCCCCGTGACCCTGTATTTGGATTCAGCGGGTTGGAAAATGGATGGATGGATATTCCTAAGGTATTTGTAATTGTAATTGTAGTGTATATAACTTATCACTTTGCAGTCTAATTTAATATAAGCCAAGGCATAAAAGAGCATAAACATTCACAAGTGTTATGGACACCATTTAATAAAAACAATATTGGAATTCAAATTATATTTGAAGTAATAAACTTAGATTACATATTGCCTAAACTTAACCAACTTGAAGACAAAGCCTGTGACCTAAGCACTGGAATCCAGTGCACCAGTTCCGTTCCACTGCTTTGACTATGTAAGATCTGTTCTCTGTGGTCATGGCTAGTAAATGCTGCTCATGCAGCCCTCATGTAACCAAGGCGTCTTTCAATCTTAGGGCAATGTTTTCATTTGTATGATCTGCTAGGAAATATAACATTTGTAAGCAGTGACTTTTCAGTTTAAATTCTTCACTTGTATAGTCCACCGTCAAGCTCATGTACTACAAGTCTCGGCTGCCTTGCTTGACTATGGGTCTATGGTTTTTGAATGCTATTCTTATTTTTTAATGTCAAATTCAACTTCATCTTTGCATTGTCTGTGCAATTCAGGGGAAGGCAATTTGTGAGAAGTAATTACTTGAAAGCAACTTTTGGTCAAGTTTGTTGATTAATTTCTGACTTCATTCTTTGCTATGAGTATATAAGGGTACACATCTTTTGCTAAGTAATATGTGAGTACATCTGTAATTTCCTCATGTCTCCTCAATGTTTTCTTGTATGACACAAATGCATGGGTAATTGTTCTTTGCTTTGGGCTTTTCACTATGCCATTTTATTTGCATTTGTGCGTTTTTATTTTTTTTTTCACAACACATTGATTATAGAGTTACATGCTTTATCTGAGATGCTAATATAAATTACTTATGTTTCCACATGACATAGCAATTTTATCTTTGGTCAAATTCAAAGTACTACCAAATGACATAAGTGGATATTTTTAAGTTGCAAGTCACCAACTTCATCTTCTGTGTTGTACTCGTGTTGACGGAATAAATGTCTATTGGTTTTAAATGCACACACGTTTGTTAAGTTTGACTTGTTTGCATGCAACGTTACTTGCTTTTAATAAATTCAAATAAAAATAATAAAAGCCCACGGGGCATCAGGCTGTTGGTTCAAAACAATAGGAATGGGACTTACAAATGAGGCTTCTAGTTGGTCAGTCTTACTACAAGTTCTCTTATGCATAGCTCACAATCAATAGACTGAGATCAAAACTCCATCCAAATGTGCACAGCAAATGGTAGCACAATGTGAATGTTACTGGTAATACAGTGCAACCATATATGGTTTAGTAATCTCATGGGTTCATACTATGATTTTGATTTTAATACAATTATTTGTGCAGCACAACTTTCTGGTCAAAGTGACACAATTCTTACAACTTGCTCGTCTGTATATTTAAAATTGCTTTGCTGATGCGGTTTGTTTTAGTAACACACAGTGTTGCAAACAATTTGATATTTATTGAATTCAAATGTATTTTAATTTCACCTCTTCCTACTTCCAAATTTCATTCCGTGTATAATACTAAGATTGGCGAAGTGGGAATACATGTTTCTTCTTTGAATGTCCGAACATGCTGTATGCCTATACTTTGAATATGTTTAAGTAACATCAATAAGTCTGCAATAAGTAGTAAACATCCTTGTAAAATGCATTCTGTAATATCTCTATATATAATCTTCATTTGGATCTTGATCTTTGTTTGTCTGCGAATGAATTAGAAGAAGAAGCACTAGATGGCAGTAGAGAGACAGCTAAAACATAGGCATTGCATTAAGAATCTCCTCCAGGCTTATACTACTGAAGACTGTAGTACGCCAGTCACACCTCAAAACACAGACATTCAAACTAAACAAATTGTTGTGCTTTAAATTAACTAAAGAGATCTTCATTTAGATCTTGATCTTTGTCCGCGAATTCCACGCATGCGTAGACCACCTTCCAGTTTAGTACGTTGTTGTTACTCACGGATGTCAACAATGTGCCGGAATAACGAAAGGGGTGGTGGACAGTGTTACGCTGGTTAGCTCCTGATGCCTGGTTAGAGAATGAGATTACCGAAGATAAAAGGTACGTGCCTATGTAACAGATATGAATGAAAGAAAGAAAATGAGTAAAATGAATGACAACGTAACAGCACGTTCCGGAAATTATTATTATTACGTTGTAGCCGGCGAGTGCTGTGCGTCTCACAGTTGTACCATGCCTTGCTCACATGTCACTGAAGTGATCCCTATTTATGCTTTAAATAGCCTGGATACCTATGTGTCCCCCTTTTATAACCATTGCTCCGTGTATATTGCCTTACTCTTTGGATTGCCACAAAGCAACCTGCGAGATTGGAGAAAGGTTGAGAAGAGATTGTGAGAGGAAACGACAGTGTCGTGAAAACGAGACGGACTGTGAACGGACAGAAGCAGAAATGCTCCTACACCACCACATAATTACGATTCGGACAGTGATTCCGAGTAGGCCGTTTCTATCGAATCAATATCTAAGGGTTTTCTTTTGTAATTTTGTTTCCCTTATAAAAAAACATAATGCTGTGCGACGAAGGGCCCAGTTCACGACTGGCAGCCGCGTTTAAACAGGGAGCCCTTTACAGACAACTTTAACACGCGCAACTTAGTTGGCCGCACATGGCTAATATAGATATCAATTATATAAATTTTAAAGATATGGTTGTTTAATTCTGTATTTCTTGTTGCTAGTAATTGCAAGAATATTAAGGTTCTGTATGCTGACATTCTTGTCTATGATATGTCAGATTCTCCAGCTTTTAAAGTCATAAAACACAAGCCTCAACTAAAAAATGGAATTCTAAGATGTAACACAGGGTATTTTTGATTTCAGCAATAGACATTCTTGCATTGAGTTTGTCGTTTCAGTGTGCAATCGAAATGGTTCTAAGGCTAATGAAACGCTTAATTTATTTTGTTTGAAAACCTTTTTTTTGAAGAAATCTGGTCAAAGCAGAACTTCTGTGGCTTTGCCAAATCTTAAATAAAATGATAAAGAGAGGATCACAAGAATTTATTGTGCCAATAAAAAATAAATCTTTGCACCACAGTGACTACAAAAATGTAAGTTGGTAAGAGGAATAAAAAGAGCTGCATAATATTTAATCTATTTTGTATTGTGTGTTAGCCTATACTTGGATAGGAAATGCCTACTGTATGTAAATTAATTTTTGTTTTTCATTAAAAAATTAGAAAGTTAAAAAAATATAATAATAAATGTGACATGCAGTATAAAAACCGTTAACTTTAGCTTTACCAGCTGTTTACATAAAAGATATAGGCATTAGATTATATATTGAGCTGTCTTTGCATACTAAACTTATTGATTACTAATTTAAGAATTCAAAGGAGATTAATTGAATAAACATTTAGATTAAGAGTGCAATATTTTTTCTTGACATTTTTTTCTTTTGGATATTTTTTGTAGTTTTGCTGTAGTTTATATTATTTTATTTATTTTTGTTCCAGTGTGTTCTTTCATTTACTACCAGTTTTAAGAAAAGTTTAAGCCAGTTGATTAATGAGTGCAATTATGTTTTATCTGAGGTCTTTTCTATATCTTTTAATTACAGTTTGTTTTCTTCTTCTCCTTTTAAGCTCTGAGCCCAAGGGGGTAGTATCTCTAATTACTACTAGTTACTCAGGTGTGCTGCTGATTATGACAGCCACTTGAGGCCTAATAAAAGAGTCAGTACTAGCCTCACTTCCTTACTGAGGCATTGGGAGTGTGGCATGCCTCTAGAGTCTAGCGAGTTTGTATTTCTAACTTTTCCCTGGTGTCAGATTTTTTGAGTGTTTTCCTGGTATTACAATTTTGAATCTTTTTTATAGTTTATAGTATTAGAAGTCAAGTACTCAGAACTTTCAAAATAAGGGTATTTACTATTTTGCTTTGTTTGAATGAATGTGGATGTATGTAAGATAGTGCCCCGCAATGAGTTTACATAATATTCAAAAACTCTGTGGAAAATCAACCAAAATGTACTATGCCTGTATAATTTTTAAATATAGCCTGTGAGACAAGTATATTTGAAATTGCTGACAATTCCAAATGTGAAAAAACTGCATTAATACCATTCAATTATGTTTGTAATTTTCCAAGTTTCCATTTAACTATCAACTCCCGAAATTAGTACATGATAATTAGCATAGCAGAACTTGTTCGGCAGTTTCTAACCAATCACAAGTAATAATTTTAAATCCCTCAATACAATTCAGAGTTAAGAGGATCAGAGTCATCCTCTGCAATATTGAGCACAATGCAGGAATCAACCCTGGATGACATTGTCAGACTTGGTCACACACTCACATGGGGCCTATTTAGAATTTCCAGTTAATTTAACATGGAGGTCTTTGGGATGTGCGTTTAGAAATAAATAAATAAATAAAATCAATAATCCACAATAGACCTACACAGAGATGGGGAAATGTGCAAACACCGTGTAGACATCTATGTCTGCATTTGCATCACAAAATGACATCAGTAATGCTACTGAAAAACCTAAGCATTTTTATGGCACAATACTAATGCTATTAATATTAGTTTTCTTTTAATTATCTTATGTCTGACCAAAAGATATTGTTTTCACAAATTTAATCTGTATTGGCAACTTTAAAAAGTAGTCAACGTTTGCTTGTCCGTAGGGATTGTGTAATTCTTTTCAAGGTAATGGATTTGTTTCATAGTGTAAACTATAGGATAAATTAAAATTTCAATTCACAAGGATTTTGTTTCTTTAACATTTACTGTTGCCAAAGTTTGTCCTTTTGAAATTGTGCTTAGATTGTGTGAATTCCATGACTCAACCTGAAGCTTGTTTATTTAACTTTCCATCACATTTTTGGATTTTTTAACTTGACAGTAGAAATGTCAAGGCACTAGAAATGTGTGCTATTTGCAGTTTACAGTATTTGTTAAATTTAAGCTGCTGAAAACTAAAAAGGGTCTGAGTGGGTGCCGAGGTTTCACTTCACAAATGTCTTTAATCAATGGAGACTTCTGCCTGCTGCTGCAAAATTCAATAGTTTCCCACAATAACATGGATTAGACTCTTTTTCTTTATGCCTGAGATCTAAATGATGTTTAAAAGGAGCTTGCTATCCTCTCCCACGGCAGCTTTTTCTGACTAGTCTTTTGTTCAGTGTGTTTAGCATTAATAAAGCAGTAACCCACGTGCCACCAGCATGCAGATATTTAACAATGTGTCCACAGAACATGATTTGCCCATTCCTTCTAACCAGTTTTGGCAGAAAGCGGCAGACACGAGTTTATATCCATCCATCTTCTGTGGCCACATGCTGACCTGCAATTTCATAATCCTCCCTTAACTTAAAGATTGTGCCTCTCCAAATTATACTGTGCTGTTTTGTAGTCTGCCACCATATCTGACAAAAAAATGTTAAATGAAGTAGCTTTAATTAGCACCATGTGGTAAGTGTCAGATGTTATGCAGAGTTACAGTCAGTGCTGATGATTACCTTGAAAACAAGATGCTCTCTGTTTTCTAATTGTTATCTTTTTGTTTAAGAATTGAAATTGTGTCCTAATACTAAGATCAGTGATTCATGACATTTTCTCTGCTTCAGCTCCTGATTTTCATCTGAAAGTTTATGTGTTGTGTGCTTTCTAACTTTTTAAAAAACATATGGTTTGGATCCCTCTACAGATTCTTTTTTTCTTCAAAGTAGGTATGTTATGACTGGTGGACAGACTGCAAGGAGCCAGGAGAATGGTTAGGGCATCAGTCGGGCTACCTGTTTAATTGTCAAGCGTTGAGCCAAAGAATGAGAAAACAAAAAGGCAGTTTGTTTTGCTAGGCACAAGAATTAGGTGGACTTTAGCAAAAGTCAAACAATAATAGCAAAGCCCGCCAGTGGGTACTCAGAAACCTTTGTCGTTTGGTTCTTGAATGAGCCACCATCCTCCAGGGACGAGCCCTTTTTATTGTGGAACAACAGGAAAGGGTGTGATCTGTTCAGGGCTTAAGGTGGGGTTAGGGCTTCTTCCTTAGGCTCCCTTTTGGAGATGTGGGTGAAAAAGAAGACACTTTTAGCGACAGCGCCCTCTCTTGCTCCATGGTGACACTGCTTAGCTTGACAGAGCCAGGAAAGTGCGCCCCAGGGCACATATGCGTGACATCGCCTATATAAACATTGCACGATACTGATAAATATGAAAAACATGGCTCAGTAGTATAAAAAAATTGCATCAATAAGTTCAGTGTAAGAGTAATGCAGAAATATACTTGTGATGTACAAGTACACTTACAGTACAAATGTGAACCTGGCATACAAAATTATGTTTCTTTTATGTATTAACAATGAGCTTTTAAATCTTCCAAAATTACTTTCACCAGTTTTGTAAATTCTCATTTGTTTTGGCTATAGTTGAAAAGCCAATTATAATTATAATGGAGCAGGTAAAGAGTAATGACTTTTGGTTGATTAATTCTGTTTAATATTAATTCTCTGAGTAACATTGTTGCATTCCTGATTATGTGAAGTGGGCAACAATACAGTAAGTGATAGAATCATAGTTTTCAGGAAAAGTCTTTTTTTGGCAATGGTTGTGGTGCATATACAAGATGAATGTACACATGCACAGAAGACCTTTTGTCTATTGCAAATGTAGTAATAATAATAATAATAATACATTTTATTTATATTGTGCCTTTCCCATGCTCAAGGAACTTCACAGAGTTTAAGAAAGAACGGCAGGGTATACAGTATATAGCATTGTACTAAACCAGATAAGTAAATAAAGAAGAGTAAGTTAGTAAATTCAGAGAAAAAGCCTAACAGACAACATAATTGGTGGTCTAGCACACACACACAGATTACATGAGCATCTTAACATAGAGGTAAATTGAAAGAAGGGTAATAAAGTCAGGTAGAGCTAAAAGCCTTCCTGATCAGATGAGTTTTGACTTGTTTTTTAAAAGAATTCATGGAGTCAGCTGATCTAATTAATTTTGGTAGGTCATTCCAGAGTCTGGGCACTATACAGTTGAAGGCCCTGTCACCCATGGAATGTAGATTAGTGTGGGCACAACAAGATTGCCAGAAGCCTTAGTGGGCGGACAGGCACACAGTGATGGAGAAGGTCACTGATGTAGCTTGGCGCAAGGTTGTTGAAGGCTTTGTAGGTTATTAGTAGAATTTTATATTCAATTCTGTAAGACACAGGGAGCCAGTGAAGTTGAAGCAAGATTGGTGTTATGTGCTCTCTGCTGCTGGTCCACGTAAGGACTCTTGCAGCAGAATTTTGAATAAGCTTATATAAGATTAGAAGGGTCACCTGCCAGTAGGGAATTACAATAATCGATGCGGGATGTGATAAAAGCATGGGCAAGTTTGTCAGCATTAGAAAAGGAGAGGGTTAGGGTTAGGTTTTTAACCCTAATGCAGATAGATGAGGCTATGTGAATCATAAAGAGAACTAGAAATGGGCAGAGCCCACCAAGGAGATAATCATTATCATCATGATTACTTTTTCACACCTGAGGGTGAAGGTAACAGCATGATGAACTGACTGACCATGCCTCCCTATCCTTGGGGAAATTCCTCCAGGTCCTCCTGAAGAATACCTAAGTGATCCCAGGACAGCTGAGAGATATTCCTCTGGTACTTCCCGTGTCTGCTCTCAGTTTTCTTCCCAGCTGACCATACCTTTTATCACTTAAATTTATTAACGCATCCAAATAACAGCACAAATCAGAAAAGCCTAATACTAGTTTTAAGTCTAGCTGTTCAAGGTTAAACTGTGATTTGCACCCAATAAAGGCATTTAACAGATTACCACAATCAAATCTAATTTTGGTAAAAGTGTGCTTCTTCATCTTGCTTTAGGAACACCATGGAATACTTTTTTTTCCTTTGACTTGTTTCAGTAGCTTCACCTTAATTCTGAAAAGGTGATAATTTTTAGGGAAGCAAGATTTGCACACCTTTCAGTTAATATAGATTAAACTGTGGATGTTATTTAGGAAGTGTGAAATAATGAGTCTCAACACACTAAAAGAAGGTTTGGGGCAGCCACCCATATATTGTTCCTAGCTGCAAAAGGATTTAGAAAGCACAATTGATGTTGCTGGTTTGAGTTCCCAAAATAAACTGCCCTTGGTTTGGCAAGATGGAGGATTTATAGTTCGTAACCCGGAAGTGACTTCAGTCTGGGAGCCGGAACTGGAAGTGATGTCAGTCTGGGAGCCGGAAGTGATGTCAAATCAGGCAGGTTTTCCCATATTTGATCTGCAGAATTAACAGAAACAGGTTTAGAGCACCCCGCCACCCCCTGGCCTGGCGGGTAATCACCTCCACTTGGTCCACTCAGCTCGTTCCTAGTCGCACATGTGTGACACAAGTTTGTCTCCAAACATTTAAAATGCCTCATATGTAGGTTTTATTTTCCTTTCTGTTGTCTACATGTTCAGATTCTCCTCTATTTCACACAACAGTATGTAATGCATGTGCTATATGTATATCAAATCAAATTTTTTTTGTCACAAATAGATGATACATACAGTACAATATGTAGTGAAATGCTTATCTGCTTTACTCCAATGATTATGTCTTTAATGCCATCCAGACCTGCTGCCTTCCTCATGTTCACTTTCCTGAAATCTGTTTTTATGTTATGTTCCTACAGAGTGAGTGTGTAGAAAAGAATATTCTTAAATTTCTCAGTTCTCAAAGTCAATTGTATTCTCAAAGTCATTGTATACTTTTAGAGGGCTTAATGGGCCATTGTTTTAAGAAATTCAGCATTTGAGGCTTTGGCCATGAGAGAAAACCAGAAGGTCGTTTGCTTCCATTTATAGCTGCTGGGCCTTTGCCTCCCTGTCTGCCTGCCTGGACAGGTGATGACAAGTCAAGGAAAATGCAGATTATAAGAAACAGTGTTATTGTTTTATAGGCGTAGCTGCCCCAACCTCTACCTCAATATATTATGTGTGGGTCTGCCTGATTCTGACTGGTGGGAATTGATTGAGAAGTTTTGGATACCTGCTCAAGGCATGAAGTAATGATGGCAGTTTCGGTCAAGTGATCGACATTAGGTAATGATTGGAAGAGCCAGAAGGAGGAGAGTATTTTGCATAAGTGAAAAGAATTGTAATAAACGTAAGCTCGCTGAATTTGCTCATTGCTCATTTCACATGATTTGGGTCTGTGTATGCATCAGGCAGTAAAACTTGATTGTGCCTACCTGAAACTCCGTGTGCCTTCTTTGAGCAGGGTGTTTCTCCACAACAAGTGCTCTTTGCTCACTGAGCTGTTCTCACACCACAGATGCGCTGGACTGCAGACGCTTAGTATTTAGAATTGAAGCTTGGACAGAAATTATCAATCCCGTATGCAAAATTGGTGTCTGCACACACCTTGCTGGGAGTAGTTGCTTTATAGTCCATAATTGTCCACAGACCTTGCCACGTACAGCTATGATTGGACTGTTCAAGTTGTCCTTTCACTTTCTCCCCATATCTTTGCTTAGCGGCTTTCACAACTCTCCTAAGATTGTATGAGATTGTACGGGAAGGCTTTGTTATCGTCTTTTTTTTTCCCAGACACGAGCCCTGAGTTGTATGTAGTGGTGTGACTGTAGTCATCAGAGATGCACCTGAATATTTCCCAGTCAGCAACATTCAATGCTTCCTCTGTTTGGTCTTTCTAATACAAAATCAAGAGTATAGCAGTGATCCAGTATCCTGTCCGCTCTGGTAGAACGGTGTGACAATTTTGAGACTACCCTTGCTGAAATAGCTGAGATCAGCATTCAGGTTATAATTCTGGTAATAACAAAGTATATATTACAGTTCTGTCTGAGCAGTACCTGTGTCTGATTGAGGTGGAATATACACAGCCGTGACAATGACCAAAGTAATCTCTTGGGGAAGATAATAGACTTCTGTTTAGTCCATATGATAAATAGAGAGTGCTTTGGCAGACTGAATCGCATAGTCCAGTACCATCAAAGACTGCTATGTCTCTTTGAGACAAACAATGTTGCAGCTTCAAATGTCTCGCTGGAACTTTATCCTTGCTCTGATGTAATCCAGCCTGCTCTGTGGTGACTGGACCTTGGCTAGTAAGAACCTGGGCATCGGGGCATAGTGTTCTTGAGCCCTCAGCCTGTTGCACACCTCATCTCGTTTCCCTCTCTGTTTCCTTTGGGTGCGTCTGCTGTTGTTGCTGTTGCCATTTTTTCAGAGTATCTCACTTGGCCAAGCTGAGTCAGCAAATATGGAGACTGAGCTGAGTAAGAGATCTATATCTTTTCTCATCCACTCAGGTCTGTAGCACTTTGTTGTGCCAAAGGACTTTATGTATGAATGTAAGGTACTGTTAGGGAGAAACCAGAAAAATTAGTCTCAGGATTTTTTTTTTTTTTTTTAGGATTGCAGAGGTCAAAAAGTTAGTAAGCCAATAAAGAGAAATGAGCAGCCAAACAACAATGACCAGATGACAAATTCAGAGATCCTGTGCTGGCTGGTTAGCATTTCTTAAATAATCCCATTAGAATTGTTTTCTTCTTAGATTTTGAACAAAAAAATCCAAAGGTTGAACATTGAGAATAGTACATCAGCAACATCAATTAGCAGCAGCAGCACAGTAACAGCAGGTTATGCCACCAGGAGATCACGCGACTAGCAATGAATGTGATTAATAACAATAAGACTGCAGTAATGGAGAAAAAATACAAAACTGCAGTGCCTGGAAGAAAAACACAAATTACATCAATAAATTATCAATAAGAATAAATACAAATAATAAAAAACTATACCAAATATGCAAAACTCTGCTATAACATATTACAGTGGTGTGAAAAACTATTTGCCCCCCTTCCTGATTTCTTATTCTTTTGCATGTTTGTCACACAAAATGTTTCTGATCATCAAACACATTTAACCATTAGTCAAATATAACACAAGTAAACACAAAATGCAGTTTTTAAATGATGGTTTTTATTATTTAGGGAGAAAAAAATCCAAACCTACATGGCCCTGTGTGAAAAAGTGATTGCCCCCTGAACCTAATAATTGGTTGGGCCACCCTTAGCAGCAATAACTGTAATCAAGCGTTTGCGATAACTTGCAATGGGTCTTTTACAGCGCTCTGGAGGAATTTTGGCCCACTCATCTTTGCAGAATTGTTGTAATTCAGCTTTATTTGAGGGTTTTCTAGCATGAACCGCCTTTTTAAGGTCATGCCATAATATCTCAATTGGATTCAGGTCAGGACTTTGACTAGGCCACTCCAATGTCTTCATTTTGTTTTTCTTCAGCCATTCAGAGGTGGGTTTGCTGGTGTGTTTTGGGTTATTGTCCTGTTGCAGCACCCAAGATCGCTTCAGCTTGAGTTGACGAACAGATGGCCGGACATTCTCCTTCAGGATTTTTTGGTAGACAGTAGAATTCATGGTTCCATCTATCACAGCAAGCCTTCCAGGTCCTGAAGCAGCAAAACAACCCCAGACCATCACACTACCACCACCATATTTACTATTGGTATGATGTTCTTTTTCTGAAATGCTGTGTTCCTTTTACGCCAGATGTAACGGGACATTTGCCTTCCAAAAACTTCAACTTTTGTCTCATCAGTCCACAAGGTATTTTCCCAAAAGTCTTGGCAATCATTGAGATGTTTCTTAGCAAAATTGAGACGAGCCCTAATGTTCTTTTGCTTAACAGTGGTTTGCGTCTTGGAAATCTGCCATGCAGGCCGTTTTTGCCCAGTCTCTTTCTTATGGTGGAGTCGTGAACACTGACCTTAATTGAGGCAAGTGAGGCCTGCAGTTCTTTAGACGTTGTCCTGGGGTCTTTGTGACCTCTCGGATGAGTCGCTCTGCGCTCTTGGGGTAATTTTGGTCGGCCGGCCACTCCTGGGAAGGTTCACCACTGTTCCATGTTTTTGCCATTTGTGGATAATGGCTCTCATTGTAGTTCGCTGGAGTCCCAAAGCTTTAGAAATGGCTTTATAACCTTTACCAGACTGATAGATCTCAATTACTTCTGTTCTAATTTGTTCCTGAATTTCTTTGGATCTTGGCATGATGTCTAGCTTTTGAAGTGCTTTTGGTGTACTTCTCTGTGTCAGGCAGCTCCTATTTAAGTGCCTGGGAGTGGCTACGGAAATTGAACTCAGGTGTGATACATCACAGTTAGGTTATTTTTGAACAAGGGGGCAATTACTTTTTCACATAGGGCCATGTAGGTTTGGATTTTTTTTTCTACCTAAATAATAAAAACCATCATTTAAAAACTGCATTTTGTGTTTACTTGTGTTATATTTGACTAATGGTTAAATGTGTTTGATGATCAGAAACATTTTGTGTGACAAACATGCAAAAGAATAAGAAATCAGGAAGGGGGCAAATAGTTTTTCACACCTCTTGTATATACAGTGGAGAAAAATACACCCTAATTGTATCAGAAATCCTATTTTGTACTGAAAATTCTCAGAAGTTAATGTTCCATAGGCCAGGGTGTTTGTCTTGGATGATCTGAGCTGGAGCCTTCATGTGTGCCTACCTTGGAGAGCATAATGATGATTGGAGTTAGTTTTTTCTCTCTGTATTCAGCCTTTTTGTTTAACTGTCTCATAAAGTTCACTGGCTAATAGTTGCCTGTTATAGCAAAACTCCCTTGTTATCTTTTCCAGGAGACGTAGCTGATTGATCAGCCACGTGTTTCTTTGAAACTGAAAAATTGAAGACTGTAATCAGCATGTATTACAAACCTAAACAAAAAAAAGCTTTTTGTTCCCTCAGATAGATAAACAACTGTGAACTAAGCATGCAAGCAAGTTTTAAAGGGAATTATGCAGTCTAAGATCAAATGAATCCTCATATCTTTTTGTCTTATTTGAAATAATGTATATTACAGTAACATTTTTTTTTATTAATTTATTTCCACAAGGAAGAACAATTCGTTCAATTAATTTACTGTTTTTTCAATAAAGTCAGTATGTGACAGAACAAGCTAATAAAGGAAATTTATTAATAAGAAGAAAATAATATCTACACTTAGAGCACCATTTCCCAGCCCGCAAAATGTTAAAAAGCAACTTTCTTTAAATATTGTGGTCTTTCAACCCAATGTATACATGTCTGTATGTAGAACACAGTTGCATGTAAAGTTTTAATTTCATTTATTTGAATATGAAAAGATTTTAAGATTTCATGTGACATATAATTTGAAATTTATTTTTGTGACCTTAATATACACATTAGACTATCATTTTAGACGGATAGATAGGTAGTGGTGATAGACTGATTGGCTAGCCACAGGCTGGAATTAAGTGTTTTTTCTTTGATCTTCAAATGTCGCTAGCAATTACTTAATATATAATGTAAGTCTGCCAAATGCATTTGGTGTTATGTACCTTTAAAACAACAGAGGATTGTTAGAAAGACCTTAACTGTGCACACTACTTTACTGTTAAAATCCAGAACACTACAGGACATCTTTTTGATGTGGATTTTTGTTCTTTTTGTAATCTTTTTTTTTAACACAAACATTAATGTGAAAATGTGGATTCATTCTTTAAATGTACTTAGCTTAACATGAAATGTTAATAGTTATTAAAACCTGATGTCTTTACAGTTGGTGGCACATTTATATCATAATATTGTATGCTAAATGCATCATACCATTGCACTGTAGTAGGTGAAAGTTCTACATATTCATCTTTCTGGATCATTATAATTGCAAAGCTTGACAGGAGGATGAATTTTCCTTTACTAATAATTTTTAACCTCTTATACTGTGCATACTTGATTTTTGTAATGCTTACATTATTTTGTTGTGTTTCAGACTATGCAATTGTGTGTTTTGATAGATGGTCACCACCATTTTATAGCTATCTCCACTTGACTGAAACCATATTCTTTATAATTTCAGTACAGTGCCTGTTAATGGGCACATGATATGGATGTCCTGTAGTGTGTTGTGTCATTTGTCCTGACTAAAAAAGATGCTGGGGACATTGATCCTGGAATCTGTGTACTGAATCCTATTCCTAAAAGTCTCTATTTTGCTCATTATAGCTAGTGAAAGCTAGAAGACACTTAAAGAAGGCTTCAGTATTAAGTCTTCTTGAATTGTCGTCTTTGACTTTGATTTTTGTTTGATGTCTGTGGATTTGGTAAGATTTAGCTTGTGTTTGCTGTTCTAGTTTCTGACCATTTCTGTTGTACAATACAATACAATACAGTTTATTTTTGTATAGCCCAAAATCACACAGGAAGTGCCGCAATGGGCTTTAACAGGCCCTGCCTTTGACAGCCCCCAGCCTTGACTCTCTGAGAAGACAAGGAAAAACTCCCAATAAAACCTTGTAGGGAAAATGGAAGAAACCTCGGAAAGGCAGTTCAAAGAGAGACCCCTTTCCAGGTAGGTTGGGCGTGCAGTGGGTGTCAAAAGTAGGGGGTCAATACAATACAATATACACAACAGAACAATTCCTTAAGACAGCATAATAAAAATTTTAGAATTACGGTTTAACAGTAGATGATATGACATAATTAGGTTTGGATATTTTTAGAGTCCTGGAGACCTCATCCATCTAGCTGCATCTCCATTTGGCCATGCCACGGCTGAAACATTGCTCCGATGAAAGGACCCTCTTTCCCATGATTCCTGTGATCCTCCATCAGGGATGACTTTACCATAGGCAGGCAAACAACTTGGCAGGTGGGCGTGGCACCAATGGCCACATTTGGGTACCGAGAAAAGAAACAGAATAGGTGAGGGTTAGTATTCAAATATAATTATCATGTTACTTATGTTATAGTGCTAATGACTAACAACAGAGATGCAGTATGTACAGTTAATCAGCAGCTCTAGTCAGGATATGCTAAACTGAAGTAGTGAGTCTTCAGCCGGGATTTAAAGGCTGAGACCGAGGGGCATCTCTTATGGAAGCAGGAAGACCATTCCACAGTTTAGGGGCCCTGTAACTAAAAGCTCGACCTCCCACTGTTATTTTATTAATCCTTGGAATCCTAAGCAGACCGGCATCTTGAGATCTTAATGTGCGCTCAGGTTTGTAAGTCATGATAAGTTCAGACAAGTAAGTCGGACCTTGGCCATTTAATGCTTTATATGTTAAAAGGAGGATTTTGAAATCTGCCCTAAATTTAACTGGGAGCCAGTGTAAAGATTTAAGAACTGGGGTTATGTGTTCATATTTTCTTGTTCTTGTAATAATTCTTGCAGCGCATTTTGGATTAACTGGAGGCTGTATAGAGAACAGTTTGAACAGCCAGTGAACACCGCATTGCAGTAGTCAATCCTACTAGAGATAAATGCATGAATTAATTTCTCACAATCCTGTTTATTTAGAAAGCGCCTTAATTTCCTAATATTTTTAAGATGGAAAAACATGTTTTGGACGACTTTGTAATATGCTTTAAATGACATGCTAGAGTCAAAGATAACTCCTAGATTGCGGGCTGATTCAGTAAAATTAATTGGGATTCCAACTGAGTTAAATGACGACAAAATATTGCTGTGATCAGCGTCATTCCCTCCAACAATTAACATCTCTGTTTTATCTGTATTTAAAGACAAGTAGTTCTCATTCATCCATTCCTTTAATTCACTAACACAACTAATTAAAGACAACATCGGAGAAACTTCATTTGATTTAAATGAAAGGTATAACTGGGTGTCATCTGCATACGAGTGAAAATTAACATTATGTTTCCTAATGAGAGATCCCAGTGGAAGCATGTAAAGTGAAAACAGTAAAGGTCCCAGTACTGAGCCCTGCGGGACACCATATTGAACTTCTGTGTATAATGATGGAGTACTGTCAGCACATTTCTGTACATACTGGAATCGATTTGATAAATAAGAACTGAACCAAGCGAGCACGGGCCTGTAAGCCCAACATCGTTTTCTAGCCTGTGCAGTAAAATAGAATGGTCAATGGTGTCAAATGCTGCACTTAAGTCCAACAACATAATTACAGTGGAATTTCCTTCATCAGAGGATATCAGAATGTCATTTACAACCCGTGTTAGTGCCGTTTCTGTACTATGACCAGTCGAAAGCCAGACTGGAATTTCTCAAATAAATTGTAATGCTAAGGTGTGACTGAAGCTGACTGGCGACTACTTTCTCTAGTATTTTAGAGAGAAATGGTAAATTTGAAATAGGCCTATAGTTATTTAGTATGTGTGGGTCTAGGTCTGACTTTTTAAGTAAAGGTTTAATGACTGACACTTTTAGTGCATCAGGTACTGTGCCATGCAATAATGAACTATTGATAATGTTTAGAATAGGTGCTACAAGAACATCCATTGCACTTTTACTAGTTTTGTTGGCACTGGATCTAGGGAACAAGTAGTGGGCTTCTTTTTTAGGAATTAAAGTTAAGACTTCCTGCTCAGTTACAGGATTAAAATTATTCAAGTGCTGAATGCAATGTGAGCAGGGTCTGCTAAGCTAGTATTTGGTTTGTACTGTGATGCTGAGATCTGGGATCTTATATTTTTAATTTTCTCATTGAAGAAGTTCATAAAGTCTGTACTGCTAATATCTGTTGGTATTTTGCACTGTTGATCTGAATTCCCATTTGTTAATTTAGCCACTGCTCTAAAAAGTACCCTAGGATTTTTATTATTGCTATCTATTAATGTAGAATAGTATTCTGAGCGAGCTTTAAAGAGGGCCTTTTTATATTTATTAACACTCTCTGTCCATGCAATTTGAAAGACATGTAGCTTTGTTGTTCTCCATCTGCTCCAGTTTTCGACACTCTAATTTAAGAGCTCGAGTGTTTTCATTAAACCAGGGAGAGTTTCTATGTGCTTTGATCACTTTTGTTTTTAGGGGAGCCACTGTGTCCAGAGCATCTCTCAAGGTCACATTATAATGTGATGTTAGCTGATCTAAATTGTTTTCCACGTTTACATTTGATGTTAACTGATCTAAATGGTTTTCCACAATTACACTCGACTTACTCAAGGTATCTATAAATTTTGAAGCAGAATTACAATCTAGATGTCGCACTGTCTTTGTTTTAATCTGCGAGTGCGCTGGCATGGGCAGAACTAAATCAAACGTAATTAAGAAGTGATCGGAAATAACTACATTTAATGGAGTAATATTTAAATTTTGAATTTCAACTTTGTAAGTTATAATTAAATCTAATGTATGGTTATGATTATGAGTTGGACCTTTGACAATCTGACAAAATCCTACTGAATTTAACAAATAAGTAAAACATTTGCTAAAAGTGTCAGTTTCCACATCAATGTGTACATTAAAATCCCCATCAGAACTACGTGATCATAATTTATAGCCAAATCAGACAGAAGGTTGCTAAATTCAGTCATGAACAATGAATATGGCCCTGGTGGTCTGTAGACTAGCACTATAATTGTGTTGGAATCTGTTTTAATATTTAAAATGAATGCCTCAAAGGATGTAAAGTTGCCTAAATTTTTAGGAGTGATTTGCATTTTGTTACAATGAATTATTCCAAGGCCTCCTCCTCGACCAGAATCTCTAGACTTATGAAGGAACGAGTATCCATCTGGTGACGCCTCAGCTAGGGACAGTGTCACATTTACTAAGCCAGGTTTCAGTAAGAAGACACAGATCAGATTTTGTACTTAATATTATATCATTTACCAAAACAGCTTTAGTGCCAAGAGAGCGAATGTTCAATAAACAGCATTTAAAACTGCATGGTTCTTTCTGAACTGCTGATATATTTTTTGTTTTACATTTGAATTAAATTTCTATTACAGATGCCCCTGGTGGAGTGTCTGGTTTTATCCCTTGGTCTAATTATACACCTTATTTTTGGTTATCAATTAATTTATGGTTTGTTTCAAGACTAAATTTACTGGATGCCCCACAACAGGGATTATGGGTAACAGCTTCAGGAAAATAACAGGTGGGATAAAGAACAGCCTGTGATTTAAGATCACATGACTGCGGCCTGGATGGTGCTCTAATCAGTCAACCAGGCAGTTTTGCTGCCATATTTTGGGATAATACATAAGATCCCTCCAGTTAGGATGAAGACCATCTCTTCTGAAAAATCCAGGCCTTTCCCAAAAATCATCCCAATTGTTCACAAATGCTATGCTTTTATTTGCACACCAGGTTTCTAGCCAGCAGTGAAAGGAACGCTTTTAAGTTTCCACCACCCGCTAAGTGATCGACTTTAATTTCTCACTGCCGGTTATTTCTACTGGTCAGCTGCCGGCTTTATCTCAGGTGAACTTGCTCGTGTGCTTTCAAAGGGCTACGCGCCTGTGGGAGACGCCCGCTCTCTGCTTCCGCGCTGTTGTCTGCTCTGTTTTTTGTTTTTTGCCATTCTGCTTAGTTTAGAGGAAGCTGAATGGTGCTTTCAAGAAGTTTATGCCCAATGGCCTATTTCTTTGATTATTTGTTTGTTTTCCATGTCTGATTTTTTTTTTTTTTTTTTTGTTTACTCGGTTCCATTTTTTTTCCTGGTCTATTTTGACTCTTGCCTGTTTCCCATTCCTTGAGACAATCCATTTTTAGTGTTTTTTATATTGCCTGACTACTTTTACTGTTAATCATCTTCTGGTTATCGTAACAATCTGATTTGTATATGGAAGCTGATGTACATCATGCAGTTAATTTTATTCCTTTTAGTGTTTTGTTCAGGTGAACTAAACTCACAGCAATATTAACCTCTCGTAATGTTCTGTTATTTTATATGATTTTTTGATTTATTATAATGAGCAATACATATACTTTGAAGCATGTTTCCACCAAGCTGCTATTTGCATTCGGTTGCCTTTTTATGTTTTCACAGTTTATGAAAGCAAACAAAATTAAAATTATGGCCTGGGGCAAGGTTTACTCAGATCAATCCCTGCAGAATACATAGTACATTGCTTCTTGGTTTGAAATCACTATCCATTACAACCTAACGGTGGGGGTTGCAAGACATGTTCATGTTATGGTTACTTATATATAAGGAAGAAAAGTTTGCTTTGAAATTAGACATTTGAAACCAAAAAGTAAAATCTCAGATAATTCAGAAGTATTCATATCATTTTAACTAGACACAAATGTTCCTCAGTATGCCTTCAGCTAGCTTTTAACAGTGGCTAGACTCAAAGTCAGGAATTTAGAAATCTTAACTTTGTATTGAACAAAGCTAAATCAGATAATGAATGATGGTACAGTATGTGTGATCAAATGAGAAATGCATCTTGTATCAACTTTACACAAGTGTTTGCAAAAGCTCTCTTTACTTTTGCCCTTTGCTGCCAGAACTGACTCCGGCATCCTGCAACAATTCATTAGGCTAAATTGGATAGTTTGAAAATGATAGTTTACTGCTTTAGAGCTGTGAATATCTCAAATTTTAGCAATACTTTATTGATCCAACTCACCCACTTGTTTGACCATAAAGCACCTTCAAATCGGCAAGTGAATTCAACACTGTCCAATTTTCTGTGAGGAAAATAATCGATTAGAATTGACCATAAAATCATGATTGATGCACCTCTTCTAAGTAGTAAGTAATTAAGTAACTCAGGGCGTAACTAAGTATTTCATTTATCATTAGAAAAATAGTATTATAATTAGGCATAGGAATAAAACAAGACTGTTAAACAACCTCAGAGAGGTATACAACATGGTGTGAACGATAGGGGGTGCTCTCGCTCCCTTGAACCCCTGTCCACGACTCCAGACACCAGGTAAAAGTCCAAATGTTGACTTTATTTTTATGCCACAGTGCACAAAGCACACTCTCCACCACAATACTCATATAAATCACCATAAATCAATCATACACAATCCTCCAGCTCCCAGATGCATTGCCACCCTTCCACCCAGCTCAGCTCATTGTCTGTGAGTTCCCATAGTCCTTTTATACCTCCTGACCCGGAAGTGTTTCTGCGCAATATTCCACAAGTCCTTATTCCTTCCGGGTCAGGGTAAATAGTCCTTTTTTTCAACCCGGAAGTCCGTCGCTCTTCCTGTGACGAACCTCCGGGTCACAGGCACTAAGAAGCCGTGGTCCTCCTGCAGCTCCCTCCTGTGGCCCCACGGCATCCAGCAGGGCTTTGCATAAAAACTCCAATGTCCATGATGCCCTGCTGGTCTTCTGGGGACCTCCACACTGCAAGGAGGGCTCCACCTGGCGGCTTGGGGGTATTGGCCGGGATAAATGGCCGGCCATCCTTCACAATGGATAAAACATTAAGGGGAATAGAGTAAAGACAATCACTCACACTTTTAAATTTCAGATTGACTGAGGTTAGTCTTTCAAATAGTTTTAAAAGACGATGGTGTTTTTATATATCCTAAGAACACCATCATGCAAAAGCAAGTGCCAGAAAGCTTATCACTTGCTATACATAGATTTTTTACTAGGTGCATTCGGAAAGATGTAGACAGGATAGTATCTTTGATAAATTTGAAAAAGATGAAAGAATTATTATCCTAGAGTTTATTCTCTTTTACTGAAGAGATTTTAAGTTTTGCGTAGTACGAGTATGTTTGTATGCTTTCTCAAAGTGCGTAGTATTGTGTCAGAAATATAATAATGGTCAGCTGCAGTAAAGAAGCTAGAAGCTGTACCATTAACTCAACTTCAGGCATGAACAGATACTCTCTGAATAGCTTGAGTTAGAGGAAGATGAAGGGTCAGAACCTACAGATAGACCAATGTATCATCTGCATAACAGCGAATTGGAAAAAAATTTATTTTTGTAACAGTTAATAATACTTTTCCATCCACCTTGATGCTGCTTTTGTATTTTTTTCAGTTCTTCATTACTGACATCCTTAGAAAATATGCATAGAATTACATGATCAAATGGCTTTCTCAGTTGCTCACCAAATGTGTTTGTACAAGGAATATTTACTTATTGTAACTTACAGTACTTAATATTCATCATGACTTTTGTCTTATGTTATTATTAATTGCATTTGTATGTTTGTTTTTTTGCAGGTTAGGTGCATTGGCGATTCTAAATTGTCCCTAGTGTGTGCTTGGTGTGTGTGTGTGTGTGTGTGTGTGTGTGTGTGTGTGTGTGCGTGTGCGTGTGCGTGCCCTGCGGTGGGCTGGTGCCCTACCCGGGGTTTGTTTCCTGTCTTGTGCCCTGTGTTGGTTGGGATTGGCTCCAGCAGACCCCCGTAACCCTGTAGTTAGGATATAGCGGGTTGGATAATGGATGGATGGATGGATGTTTATTTTCTAACTCTATATGTTGATGTGTTGATGGCAATGATGTATTGAAAATCAAATTAAAAATAATATATGGATTGAACTGACTGCTAGAAAAGTTCCCCTTTAATCATTAATGTACACATAAAGAGAAGCAAGTCTGGGCATTTCTGAAGTGTAACAAGGGGTGAGATAAGTGACAAATATACAGATTAACTGCCAGCACCTTGAAATCTCCAAGATGCCTCTGCAAATATCTTGAGAGCCTAAAACAATTAACATGCATGGATAAAATTAGAGAAATTAACAAGTTGGTATGTAAATTAGTTGAATTCCCTTCTTTTTATCAGTGTTGGGAGTCCAAGTGTTGTATGTATTTTTAGTAATAATTATATTAAAATACAAGGAAGAAATCTTACAAACTAGGATTAATTAAATTAATCCAACCAAGTCCCTTCATCTTTTATATATATAATATATATATTTCATATATTTTTATATATAATTGTATGCATCTTATTTTATGCAGTGCAAATGTAGCAAAAGCTAAATCTTATCTGGTAACTTTGATAATCTATCAAATTTTAGAATATTTAATCTGTCTTGTGTCTTTTTTGGTTACGGTATAGTATGTATACAGAAGGCCACACACATTATCATTAATAGAACATAGGCAATTGGAAGCACCCATTTTGCGAATTGCATTACTTGTTAACTAGGTATTCTTTAGTGTAAGTGCCTCTCTTGGAGGAAACTGGATTTTATGAGAATTAGATCAAATCCACAAGTTGACTAAGTAGTATGCATGGCCAAGATGTGTTTTTGTGAAAAATAGCAACCCAAAAAACAATTAAAGCTCTTGCTGAAAAGTCAGCAGTTTGATACATAGTGTCAAACATTAAGGTATGCATTCACCCAATGATTTAAATGATGCTTATATAGCCAGAGAGAAGGAGTTACAGCAAAAAGTAAAGGTATAAGTGAAAAATATACCTGCATTCCCATGTACCTGTGCTGACATGGATTTTGAAAATGAACAGACATTAATAAAATATGTAACCTGTAACAAAATTAGAGGAGAAATAACTCGGGACGTAACGAAGTACTTCTTTAGGTAGGTTTTGTCAGACTCCAGTCTGGCTTTTTAGTCTCTGTGTCAGCAGTGGGGTTCTCCAAGGTCTCCTACTGTAGTATCCCTTTTCATTTAGGTACTGACAGATATTGCAAGATCACACTGTTGCACCCCGGGTCTGCAGGTTAGCTTGAATATGTTTGGAAGTTGATTGAGGTTCTTTATCCACTATTCAAACAATCTTTCGTTGCACTCTTCCATCAGTATTTGTCTTCTGTCCAGGGAGGTTAGCTACAGTGCCATGCGCTGTGAACTTCTTAATGACACTGTGCACAGTAGACACAGAGATACTAAGATCTGAGGAGATGGACTTGTAGCATTGAGATTCTGCTTGCTTTTCCACAATTTTGGTTCACAAATCCTTGGATAATTCTTTACTCTCCTTCCTTTTTTTCCATGCTCACTGTGGTACACACAGACACAAGGACTGAGTCAACATTTCTCCATTTAAACTTGTTGCAAGAGTAATTTCTATATTGTCAGCACCTGTTACTTGCTACAAAGGAGCATCACATGATTTAAATCCAATTATTTCTGATAATTTTGAAAAGGTGCCAGTAATTTTAGCCAGTCCATTTCTGGATATCTGTGTGGAATAATGGGTTAGCTCTGCTTTTATGTTGTTTTTCAAAAGCATTATTAATTGCAACAAGAGAAGTTGTGCAAGAGTCATTTTCTGATAAAAGTGCAGGGATGTCAGTGTTTTTGACCATGATTGTATTAAAAAATTATAAAATTATATCAAAATGATGTGAGCAAAAGTCATTTTTTTTTTGGTGGATTATATGTCACTGGACTTATGTATGCTTATTGCCATGGTAGACTACCTAATGCATTTGAAGGTGATATTATGACAACACATGTATCTCCATGCCAGATATCAGTTAATGATGCCAACATTTTTTAACTACTGTAAATTAAATATTTCAATTTGATAAGTTAAGTATGCCATTTTATCCAAATCATTTTTTTGTGATTTGTTCCAGGAACCTTTTGAGGATGGCTATGCAAATGGGGAAGACAGCACTCCAATGGAAACAGCTGCTGCCAAAGAAGCAAATGAAAGCAAAGGAGTTGTAAAATTTGGTTGGATTAAGGGTGTGCTGGTGAGTGTTTGTTTCTTTGAAATTAGTTGGTTTATTAATCTAGTTATTTTCTGTTCTTGTTCTACATCCAAAGAGCTGTGCACTTATTATGTAGTGCAATTCCAGTTTCCCTAATTCAGATTTATGCCCTTAAACATACTGATCTGTTTTCTTTGTAAACATTCACTGTAAATTAAGGTGTCAAAATACATAAATATTTTGGTGTGAAAGCATGTATGCATATTATTTTCAATTTTAAATAAAAATAGTTTTTGATCCATTTAAAATGGTTGTACTATAGTTGTATCGCACAAAAACATGCTACAACATGGATAGAATGTACATTTTTTGGCATTGTTTTAATTAATTTAATTTATTCTGTTTTTCCCTTTTGGGATTATGTTAAATATTATACCATTATTTCATCTTCTTTAATCCCCGTGTACAAATTGCAGGCTAGCTTGATTGATCCTTGATATGTTTTTGATATGATTTTATTTTTTAAAATGATTTACTCTGAAGTATATTAATCTCAATTAATTAATATTGTTTCCTTGAAAGGTAGAACCTCTGATCTATATGAAACACAGAAAAATGTACTGCTAATAAGTTAACTTGAAGCGCTTATCATTTTTAATACCCTGCCTCCAATGATTTTATTTATAGCTTTGTGCCTGACAGTCGAAGAGTGCAGCAACAGCTTTGCTTTTTACACTATACTATAAATTCCAACATAAATGCAGAAAACTCATAATGCATGCTAGGTCTCATTGCTTTATTTAAACTAATATACTATATGATTCATTGAAAATGTGGTAAATAATTATTAATAATAAGGACATGTAAATTTTTTAATGGGAGCCTGTTATTTAAGTATTTGTTTCTTTGCTCCATTAATTATATACTGTTCTATTTTTGATTCTACTTCTAGGTGCGATGTATGCTAAATATATGGGGTGTCATGCTGTTCATTCGCATGTCTTGGATTGTTGGGCAGGCTGGCATTGGTAGGTAAATATTTATTGTGAAATGCAAATGCAATTTAAATCTGGACAGTAGTCTACACCATGTATTATCCACTTGCTAAATATTGCTATGGGGAGCTAAACGCAAGAAGTATTTGTTCTAACAGACCCTCTAGTATGGCAAACTTGTGATAGCTAGCAATATCCTTATAAATGGATAAGCTTGACTAAGGCAGTTGCGTTTAGTGAATAACAACCAGGAATTTGGCCAGACTAGTGTCTTCAAAATCAGTTAAAACTATGTGCTTTTAAACTTAAATTACTAACTCCGACTACTAGATTTGATCAAATTAATTCAGCCAGTTACACAACTTATCTCTAATTTGTTGTCATTGTACTGGGAGTATAAGTGTTTTCAGTTGACTTCTTCTAAAGCAGTGATTCCCAGCCTTTTCAATGGCCTGCACCCCTAGAAAATATTGATTTATTTTCACACCCTCTACAAAAGTAGTATCACATTTGAAGATGTAAAAGTCTAATTTCTAATTTTTGAACCACAAGTTGAACCACAAACAGTACTGCAGTGTGTACAAATTGAACTAAAAAAAACAGCTTTTAACTCACAGTGCATAAAGAGTAAACATAAATGGAGTCATGTACCTTTATAAAGCTCATTAATCTTGAAAATGTTTACCCCTTGAAACACAGACACCCGATTAATGATCTGGGGGCTGGAGTATACTGCAAAGCATCAAGCAGTAATGACACATGATCAAGGGGTTTTGTGGATTAGAGACCCTCATGAAGCAATAGGCGTTGATGTGCTGCTGAGCAGTGAAACACAGTCGACTAGCTTTACCCCCTGATAACCTGCACTGCAGTTCAAAACCAGATATGCCGCATAGTTAAAATTGCTGTGCTACTGCCAGGACGAGCAGCAGGTGTTGCATCAAGTTCAGTCCCCCTTGTCACCATCACTGGCAAAAATGTTAGTCAGACTTGGGAATAAGTGACATTTCATTATCAGGGCTTGCACAGAAATCAAAGCTAGACCTTGCCTTTCTCTACGGATCTTTATTAAAAAAAAAAAAAGTAACTTGCCTTTATGAATGCTCCGCCTGCAGCAAGGGACCCTCAAGAATGTGCATTTCTGCAGCTCATTTCACATGTGGCAATTACACATGCAATGCTTGATTCTTTAAATACCATACAGTAGAACATGAGCACTAATTAATAAAAACCTTAAATGGTGACACACTGTAACACACCGATCGCACTATGATAAAGTCTGACAACACACATCACTTAATTTTGGCGAATCTCAATGCAGCCTTCCTCTTCGTTGCACCCCCTGAAATTTCATCTTGCAAACCCTGGGGTTGCAGGCATCCCAGGTTGAGACACCTGTTCTAGAATCTAATATTGTACTTTAATTAGATGGCTTTATATACTGATGTTGTGTGTGTGTGTGTGATTTTACTTAAAAGAATATATTTAAGTAGTACAATGTACAAATATCACTTAAACATTCTGTAAAAAGTCAGGAAAAGATTTCATTAAGCATGTTCTCTGAAACCATTCCTATGCATAAATGCTTAGCCTTGTTTGAAGGTCCAAACATTAGGCATGTTGAGCCTATACTGTATCAAAACACCATATAAATACGATGGGAAAAATGTACTGTGTATTTTATCATCTCTGAGCAGTTATTAACCAACACAGACATTTGCATAGGATCTCCAGTTTCCAGTGTGCATACCTCTTATGAAGTGTGGACTTTTAGGGGACCATCTCCTCTTCTGTCTCTGACTTCCTTCCCTTCTGCTTTGCCCAAGCTCTTACCAGTTTACATAGGCTGTCTGTACAATATAATGATTTCAGCTCAAGAGGAATTCAACCTCCACCCTACTTTGTACTGGTTCTTTTAAAATGGCATCTTCAGTCCAGATGCGGCCATTGCAAAATTGATAATGAAGCTCAAGTTGCTCTGCTACAATTACTGGTTTTGATCACCAGAAGACTAAATATTCTCAACTGTTATTTTATCTATTCATACAAGTAACAGTCAAGGTTTTCCTCTCAAAAAACTAGCATAAAGTAGGGCCAGTATATTAGCCATTCATTTTTATTTTTTTTTTTTAAATGATTTATCAAAATCTTCATAATACAACATTTAGGACAGATCACTCATGCGAAAAAACAAAAAGAAGGTCTTTGATTCTCCATACCAAAAAAAAAACTATTTAGTAATTCATCATCAGAAGAAAATCCCATTGTTGCCCTTTTTCTGTCTTTTTTTACCCCTTTGGTTTTGCTTGTGGAGTTTAGTCTTGACTCACTTCATGTTAGATTAAACTGTAGTTGGCACTTTGGCCCTCAAATGAATGTCATGAAAACACGCCACTTCACAAAGAATGTTGGAATTGGTTCTACTCTTCTTCTGGCCTAAGCTTATAGATGCACTGACCCTTTTAACTGTTTTGTTAGCCTGGTAGTTTTAATTTCCCCTTTAGATTAAATATATTAAACTTTGTATTTCCTACTGCTTTTATGTGTTTTTTTTCTTTGTCACATTAGATAAAATTGCATGTGCTAAATAAATAATAAAAATTAACAATGTCTCACTGATGTAATTAATAGGACCTTAAATATTTAATAAATGTATTTGTTATTTATATAGAGGCTGAAAGTGACAATACAGAAGAGCATAGTTAACAACAAGATAACTTTTAGAATATCCGTGCGGAATGTGCTTGAGTGACTAAGAGGGATTTGGCTGAGAGTTTCTTCATTGCAAAGGTCCTGTAACCTAAATTTTGTGCTTTAATGTCTTTTGTTGATGATAGCTTTTTGTGCACAGGGAATCAAAATATCACCCCTTTCTTAATAATGTAAAAATTGCAATTAATAAGGTATTAGAAAGGCTGTAAATTAGTGAATCTTGACTTAATTTAAGATACACATCACATATTTCCAATAGATTCATCATGTGGTTGAAGATAATTGTAAAACCAAATAAAGAAAACAATGTACCGGTAGTAACATTTCATGCAGTGCTTAGCAGTGCTCAATATGCCAATAGATTTCTGGGAATCGGTAAAGAAGGCAGAGAGCAGTAAATGGCATTGATTATGCTAACCATGGATAGTATTGTAAAAGAGCACTGTTTAAAGGTGACTAAAGCCTTTGTACGTATTGGAAGTAAATCACTCCATATAACTGAGAGAATGTGGATGTGTGAGTGTGCATTCTGTGATGTGGGTTGTTTTCTGCTTTGTTCCCAGGCTTCGGCCACTGTGACCCTTAACTGAATTAACCAACTTTGATAATGTATATTTGTATGTGTGTAGCTACTACTGTTTTTTAAAATGGAATTTTATGGGGGCAAGTGATTTTGTGAATATTGAATAAAGTGTTTTGATAAAACCTGAAAAAAAGTATGGAATAAAAGAAACTAAGGATCCAAATTTATTATCAAATAGCGACCTGACATGTCAAAGACAGGTAACAGAATCATTTAAAAACATTTCATCTTTTGCCTTAAGTTTACCCTCAGTGCCTTTCCTCGGTCTCCACAAGTGTCTGATCCTCTCTTGACAAGCACTCCCTCTGTCAAGCGCATTCCCATAAAGCCTGCTTCTCAGACTTTGTCTTTTGAGCTGCCTTGCATGCCTGCTATTTGCTTCCATACCTCCTTTCATTGAAGACGATTCTTAGCTTACCACTACGCAATTTGCACTACCTGGTAGTGACACATGCTCCCTTGCCTTTACTCCTCATGTCTCACACTTCCTCTTTCAATCGCATCACCAAACACAAACAGACTAGACAGATTGCTTATAGGGACTGAACACATGCACACAGACCTTTGTGTTTTATTATACTGTATAGTTGATTATCTTGCTGTGGGTTATACACTATTTCAACTAACTTTCCACTTGTTTTTTTTCAAACTTGTTAGCTTGGCCACTAGAGTGATTTGTTTGTGTTAATCAAGTAATGCATATTAACCCAATTTAATAAGACGTTTCTGTCTACATTTCCACAGGTTTGTCATGTGTAATCATTCTCATAGCAACAGTTGTAACAACGATTACTGGTCTTTCTACTTCAGCTATTGCAACCAATGGATTTGTTCGAGGAGGTAATATCATTTCTTAATTTTTGTGTTTTTGTCTGAATAAAAGAATGGGTAATTAGCTATAAAATATTTAATTAATTAACCAAATCTTGCTTTATCTAGCACTTAGTGAGAAATATCCTATATATTAAGTGGACAGCTATATTCAGGGTATATAAAGAAATTTGTCCTTCTCACATCTGTCATATTCTTAAAGAGAACCAAAATGCTGATTCCAGGACTTGAAATTCATTTTAAAATGGTCGGGATCCCTCTTAAATTTAACACAAAGTTGGATTTAAGATTTGGGGGGTAGGGGATGAAAATGTGTTGAAGAATAGGAGTTCAAAAGCTGCACTTTAAAAAGCAGTTTGATTTTAATATTTCAGGCATTTTGTTTTAATGTCACAACTTATTCTTTCTGATGTTTACAGAACTTTATAAAACAGTAGATAAAGTTTAGCAGATAATTATCAGCCAATCATTCAAATAACTTTTTATGTCTGCTATTTTAACTTTCTATAATTCTTTAATTTTTCATGTAGACATTTCCATTCATGTTTTGGCCTATAATTAAGAAAAATGGAGAGAATGTAAAATAACCTGTGAAAAATAAGTGTGGCTTTTATTTTTTAATCAATACCCTACTGTTTTTCCTGTTAGAATATATATTATTTTCTACAGTTTTAAGACATTTGAGCAGTTAGTACAAGGCTGTAAGTGTGAATGCTGTTAATTTAAGAAATTTTAGATATTTAGTTAAAATATAATTAATACATTCTTCTCTTACCTGGTACCTTTGAATCCAGAATCTGAAGAGCAGTATCACTTTACTTATTCAGAATACTATTTTCAAAGCCAAAACATCTAATTGTCTATATGGAGTTGTTCTCCTTGTGGCTTGATGCTATTTTTCTGAATTGGAGTAAGCAGATTTAAGAATGAAAATAACTAATATTAGTTTGCCAGTGAATGTATTTGCTTTGAAAATTACTATGAACGGTTGCTACAACAAAATATTTTTAGAAAACCAAAAGAGAATGTAAAACAGAATTGTGGCATCATTTTTCTTTTGGATTGTCCTACTAGTCAAGAGTTAGAGAGGTAGCTTTCTTCTAAAGCTGATTTTCATAAAGGTCAACTTATTCATGAACATTGTTTGTAATCCATTTTCAGTAAAGGCAGTCTACCCACTATAAACATTTTAAAGAATTGTGTTTGGTGTTTTTTACTCAACATAGCCATGAACTGGCAGCTAGCTGTTGATTCATCAAATGAAAAAATGAGCCTAAGTATGAATTTACTGAACAATTTTAATCAGTTTACAGAATTTCTGTATTACTGGCACACAAAAATATACCTCAGCCTGTTTTTAGCCTTTAATTTAACAGATTGGTTGAGTTTTTTATAAAGTGCAGCTTAATCAAAGGGCACTGCAAGCCCCGTGACTTTGAATCTTCCAGCACACTTGCGCAACTCCACTGAAGAACCGATTGCCATATATCACAACTTTGCATTCTGGTAAAGAGCAGAGACAACAGAAAGGTGACATCTTGTGCATACGACCATAGCAAAACATAAACAATTAAGAAAATAAATGAATTCCTAAGTAACAATTTTGGCATAATTAAAATGGTGATTTAAAAAAATGATGTTGACTATTCTTGTAACAAGCAAGAGAGTGCTTACCAAATAAACATGTACAGAGAGGCATTTATTTAAAATTAGAATTTGCAGGAGTCACTAACGTTTTGCTTAGATCAGATAACTTCACTTGTATATATAGTATACTAAATTGACCAACTGAGCTATGAAAAGGATGTTTTTTAAATTTAGGTATAAACAACTCTTAGTTAAATATTTGTCATATTATTTCTTCTTCCTAATTCTTTCATGCATGGATTCTGCTCTTATGAATTAACCTAACCTCTACTCTGTCATACTGCAGTCCACCTTAATAAAAATACAAGTGTCTGTGTGTCCGTGTACTTGTATGTTCGTCTATTTGCTAGGTTTCTGTTTGCCATTTTCTATGAGATTTGTAAAAGCAGTTCTAATGTAAGTGTTGTCCTATCTATTGCAATGATAAATGCATGCATTTTATTATTACATGCATTATAAAATACATTTCAGCAGATGGTGTGCTGCAAATGTTAATGCTGTGGTTTACATTGATATTTAGATGTAAACTGATCGTAGACGGTTAGCTGAGCTAGTCCAGCCTAGTAAATGGATAAGTTTCTATGTGTTATGTCTGTGTGTCTGTCCTGTGTTATGTCTATGCTATCCAATGGATGATGCATCACAAACTTTACCACTGCTTTTTTCAAATCCTGTACCAAATGAGATCAACAGAGACATAGCAACTGGATGGGCACATTGCACATAAATTTTAATGCTGAGGTTTATGTTGATTTCTTTGATTTCAACTAGTCTCAGACTGGTAGTACACCTAATACAGCAATAACTTTCTAAATTATACATTGTTTTGTCCACTTTACAATAAAAGTACTAGATTTGTAAGCTAACCTGTTCTGAAAATCTTAACAGTTGTTTAATGTTGGAATTGATAACAAAGCTTAAAGCATTTTATAAAATAGTCAGACATCTATATCCAGATGCCATATGATTTAATATTCTGTATTTTACTATATGTACTTACAGTATGCTGTAGTTTGATGTGGCATACAGCGCAATGCCATAAGTTACTAACACACACTTGAAATCCTATGTTTAATCATGGTGACATATATCCCACCAGTGTGCTAAGCAGTTGCACAGAGGTAGTCCTCTTGACAACCAACTGCAATTTTTCAGGCAGTCACATTTTGCTTCTCAGTCTTAAATGTTTACAAGTGTGTGCTATCCCTTACATAATTAGTTTAACACAATGTGTAACAAATATGCACTCTCATAATGATCTCTTACTTCAGCCACAGGTCAGTCTTAAGTCTTGGTATTTTCCTTTTCAGCATTATGCTTACATTCTATAAATACTTTTTTTCATACAAAATAACTTTGTTTTGCTTCACATTTGTTTAAACGTTTAAAGTCTATAGTTTAAATTTAGATTAAATATTTTCAGAATTTATATAGATGTCACTATCATGCTTGTTTCCGTATGTAGCAATCTTATATTATTATTCAACATTGTGATACATTGTAGTTACTCCAAAATAAATAGCTACTGTATAGGCAACAGTAGTATACTTGCTATTTACTTTAGATGACTCTGATGAAAATTATATTAAATAAAAGATGTAAAGTTTTAATTAAGAAAATATATACCCGTTAACGGAGAGTATTAATAAAAAAAGTTGTATTTTTGATTGAATTTGGTGTCGACCTGGAATGAAATGCTTACCAAGGCACAACTGGAAATGAAAAAGTATAAGGCCTTTCAGGAGACTGTAAAGAAGAAGGTTAAATTTACTTATTGTATTGCCATGCACTAAATGCATCCAGATTTTTTTTATTCAGTGGGAGAAGGGCTAATGTTTAGATGCTTAAGAAAAATGAGTAAGTTCATTGTATTTCAGAGCATCAAGAGAGTGAGTACAGATGTGCAGGTTCAACCAATACCTCAGCTTTCAACATGATGTGACACAGTGATAACAGCTAATTGTGTAGACTTTTATATTACTAATTCATGTTTTCGAACAAAGTACAGTTAAATTTAATATTTCCATAATTGATTCATGACTTTTGGTAAACTTGTCAGCAGCTGCTCAGTCTGGGCATATGTCTTCAGTATCTGCTTGTAGAATTCAGATTCACTGTGTCAAAGCACTGGTTATGCCTTTATTTTTTAAACATTTTTTCACCATTTTAATTGCATAAAGAATTTCTGTTTGCAACAAATTAATCAACTTGTGTAGTTGGAAAGGTTCTTATTAATGGAGCTTCTTTGGAGTTGGAGAAATTTTAAACTAAATGCTTTCATCTTTGTTTTATAGAGGATTGTAGATGCATATTGAACTGAATTCTTCGGCAATTGTTAAAAAATAATGCCAAGGAGTGTCAGGAGGTGTTCAGTTCAGTAACAGGTTAATTTATAACTGTAAATTAGACTTATTAAAAAACAAGCATTCACAAGGAGGAAAACTGACTTATTAAGTCAAGAGTGTTCTAAAGAGCTTTGTTCTCTTGGTAACACAGTGCTGTTAGTCTAATCCTTTGCAGAACTAATCATTTCAGGAATTTTCATCATTTGCAGATTTATTTGCCAAGTCCATTTAGAACTCGAGTTGTTAATTACATGAGTAAAATAATATATGTCTTGGAAAATAAATGTTTTCTCTCTCTGTTCACAAGACTTTGTTTTCACCAAATAATTATTATCCACTCAGAGAAGGAGTGATGTCCCTCTTGGTAAAGTTGGTTGGATGTGTAACATAATTCATATAAATGCGTAAGTACATTATCTAGCATTTATTAGGAACAGCATGTGAGGTTTTTTTTTTTATTTTTTTATCTTGATTTGTAGATAAGGTAGTTTTAACAATGTAGTCATGTGGCATGTTAAATTGGTGTTTTTTTCCCAATTCAGTTCAATATATATTTTTCAAATCAAGAACTGAGGCAGTTTATAAAGTATGCATTTCCACTGCACTGGCTCTTCTGTAAATCTTGATTAATGTGTCTGATTGTTGTCAGATTGGTATGATAAACTAATGCAGTTATTGCTTTACGGTTTTAAGAGTTGTGTGTGCTGTGGATATGTCTTGCCTCTGGAATTTCTTTTTAAAGTCTAAACAACGTCTTTAGCATTTGCAATATTTTTTTTATATTGAGAATGCAGATATCAGTCCCACTGTTCTGAAATGCTTAACAGGGGCACAGTACTCACTCAGATGCTTGTTAGCTGCCACCATCATTGTTTTTACTAGTTTAAAACTCAGGCAAAATAAACCCTTTAGAATATCTTTCTTATTAACTAATAAATTGGTTTATGCTATTCAGACACTAATATTTCTGCAAGAAAATAACATACTTTTAATTAATAAGTGAAGTAACACATGATTAGCAAAAATGACACTCTGATTAGTGTAAAATCAACTATTACAATCAAATAATCACTCCCACAATTGTAAATAATAGCTAAAACACTACCTTTTAATTTTAGTCAGAACACCAACTCTTTTTTCACCTCAGGCTTTATTTAAAACCATCCTCTCCCCCTTTAATCAACCATTCTCATAAAGAACACACAAATACACACACATAAAGACCCAACTTCCCTACTTCAGTGACTGCCGAGAACCCTCCCTATCCCTGTGGAATGCTGCTGCATTGTCCATCCTTAAAGTTCAGTTTCACTTTAAACACATTCTGGCAACCCAGGGTGCCTTTTAATCGGAAACCTTATTTATCCATTTTGTCACCAAAGTTTAATCAAATTGTTGTTTCCACAGACTAAATTAGAATTTCTCATTTCTAGATCTCCAATGGTTATCTAAAGGTCTCACACTAGTCAGATTGTTTTGTGCATATTTCTTAGCCCCAAAATCAAATGACTAATTCCTTAACACACTGAACCATGCTTGTGGCTATTTTCTTAAATAATACCCATTAAATAGATTAAGGGGCATAATCTTCAGAATGCTTACTTCACTTAGTCAATTATAGATTCTGTCACAAAATACATCAGCAAATTCATTACATTTTTTTTATCTGTGAAAATGAGAGTGCAGTGCTATGCTGATGACAACATTCAGTCACTTTGTAACCAGTGTTGCAAAAAGTACTGACATCAGTCTTAAGCTTGTGTGTACAGCTTCAATATTTTGTGCATAAATGTTTTAGTAGAAAATGATGCAACTGCATCATGTACCTGGGTTCCAGTCTTTGGAGCATGTACTATAAACCCGTAGTACATGATCACTGGTCTTAACAGGTGACGTAAGTGAAGTATTGGATATTTTTTGCTTATTCAAAAATGAATTGTATCTAATGCAAGTTGCCTAGTTTAATTTCAAATAAACCTATGTGTGTGAGGCCGAATGCAATAAGCCCTTATTTTATGTGTTGCCAGAGTGCTTGATTTTATGTGACATAGCCTGATTTGCATATTGAATGCTTCATATCAAGTTCCCTTTGACTTATAATGCTCTGAAAAAACAGAATAATCCCATTCACTTAAATTAAATGCAGATGCAGTGCCATAAAGATTTGTTTTTCTTCATCAACTCTAGCATGAACAAGTGCCATTATCCCTCATACAGAAAGTATGAAAGTTTATAGTGTAATTTCATTCTTCTGTGGGCAAAAAAGAGTGTGCCACGCCATGCAAGGCACCATAGAAAGAACAATACTATATCAACTCTCTCCCCACCTGTGGTGTCTACTAGAGGATGGATCTGTGTCCAAGGTAACATCTTAGTATTGAGACCTGTTTTTAAAGTAAAACAGTATCATTTAAGAATTTTGCAGAATTTCCATTCATTAATTCAAATTATGCTTTTTTTGAGCTTACAGGAAGTAGTTACTGCTCATCAAGTATTTGTATTATCAAGTATTAGTACTTGCTGAAACATTGAAGTAATTCTATTACAGGAGGAAAGCTAATAGGTTTGATTTGAAAATAACAACTGTAGTTGTTCTGCCTGCATATGAAAGTAAATATTGCGGTTCAATATAGGGCTTAAACGGAAGCATAAGGAGTATAAACTGAGTACTATTATTATTTCCTAACACATTGAAAGACAAGATTGAGAAGTAAGAAGTAAACCACCAGTAACAATACCTGACGATGCTTACAAGTATTAAGTCTGTTTAGCAGTCACCATTAACAATGTATTTTTTTAACCAAGTTCACAGTTTAAAATATTCCAGTTCCCATTTAACACTTCAGTTATCTGAAAAAAAAAACAAAATTTTTTTAACGTTATTTGAGTGATAGGGTAAATCTTGCTGAATGTCTACTGCTTGTTTAACCCTTTTGATATTTTCTGGTGCTCTTGCAGTTGTCAGCGGTCTAATAAACATGTCTTTTACACTACTAGCAGATTGATATTTATGCCAACTATTTTAAAATAGTGTGACAAGAAGGAATTCTTCCTCACCAATGCATGTTAAACTTCATACAGAGTCTTCTTTGCATCTCCATTGCAGACTTAGATTTATTATATGCCGTAAAGGCCAGCATATAATGAGGAACCAACCAATTGTCAATAATCAATAAAACTTCATTTAGTATGAAACACTGCAACTTCTCTACTTATACCGTCACACTGTTGGCTAACCTCACACATCCTTGAGCTGCATATACATTTTCATTACAAACTAGTGCTGTGGTCTTTTCACCTCACAAGCCTGTTTGTAATTTCCTTCTCTCTCCCCCTTTCCTATATGTGTCTTTACTGTCAGTCTTTTCAGTTTGATTGTTCCAGTGCTTGGGAGATTTAAGATAAGAATATTTATTATATTTTAGTGCCACAGAAACAAAAGCTGTTTGTAATGCATCAACTGCATTGTTTAAGTACTGCACTGGCTCTAATAGTACGATAAATAGCAAGCGTTATCACTCAATACAGAATTGAGGTTTGGACAAACTTGGTTAATTTTAAAGACCAGTGGAGCAGATGTGCACAGGATATTGCCTCCCCCGGATCGCTAGAGGGCAGCATCTGAGGGTTGCTGTGGCTCCGCGGATTCCTGCAGGGCTTCATGGGAGTTTGGGACAGCCCTGTTGAGTCCTGCTGGGGCCGCCGGGGGAGTTGCAGAGCCCTAAATTGGACTTCCACCACACCTGGGAGTGATTCCAAATCTGGCCAACAAACCACCTGGAGCTCTCATAGGTGCAGCATAAAAGGAGCACCACCCTTCACATAGAGAGCCAGAGCCGGGAAGAAGACGGACAAAGCTTGCCAGTGGATGAGTGGAGGCAGAAAGAGAAAAAGAGAAAGAAGAGAAGAAAGGACTGTTTTGAATTGTGCTGGTACTTGTACTGTGCTGCTGTGGGGAGAGAGGGAAAAGCACTTTCCCATTGAAACAAATGTGTGCTATGCAACACTTGTGCCTGTGACTGGTGTGTTCAGGTGTTTGGGGCGGCTGGTACGCCCTAGTGGTCACACTGTAGAATGTAGTGCAGCCAAATCTGCTTAAGTAATGTATAGAAATGTGAAAAATGTACTTAAGTACAGTAACGAAGTAGTTGTACTTAGTTACTTTCCACCACTGTCAAATATTGGAGCACAAAAACATCAACCTTGAACTTTAATGGTTGTTTAAATATTTTAAATAAACAGATGTAAATATGCAAGAAACCAAGACATCATTATTTAACGAAAGAATGAGCCATTCTGTTCTAGAAGTGAAAGTGAAGCACAGATCTTTCTTTAGTATTGCCGAGTTCTAGACTGAGTTGTGTCAGTGTTACTGTATTAGTGTTATTGTAGTGTTACTGGAAAGAGCCAATCAAGACAATACTCCTCCCTTTCTTTCAAGGTGTTCTAACTGAGAGGATAGAGGTTTTAAATGGACATAGCTTGTTGGAATCTTGTTTGACTTGTGATCAAGACTCCCTAAACCTAAGCATGTGCGGTGTTGTTTCATTAATAATGACTGTATTTAGCTCACCTGTATTGTCTGATTTTTACTTGTTATACTTGATGCATATTGTATGTGTGTGTGAATGTATTTACGCTGTAAGCTGTAAGGAATGAGCCTGACAAATTTCAGCCTTCTACCTACGCGGGAAATTGGAGAATTAGTGATGAGTCAGTCAATCAGTCAGTCAGTGAGGGCTTTGCCTTTTATTAGTATAGATACATACACATATATACATACAGTCCAAATATATATATATAACAGTCGACAATGTCTGCCATGTTGAACTTTCTTATTTATGGCCCCATCTTCACGAATTTTGGTAGGTGGCTTCCCTGTGCTAACCGAAACCGATGTACGTACTTATTTCGGTGGTATGACGCCACTGTTGGCCGCCATATTGAACTTTCCAACTCACTAATTCTCCAACTTCCTGTGTAGGTAGAAAGCTGAAATTTGGCAGGCTCATTCCTTATAGCTTACTTACAAATGTTAAGCAGGTTTAATTTCGAAATTCTAGGCATAACGGTCGACAACGTCCACCATGTTGAACTTTCTTATTTATGGCCCCATCTTCACAAAATTTGGTAGGCGGCTTCCCTGTGCTAACCGAAATCAATGTACGTACTTATTTCTGTGGTATGACGCCACTGTCGGCCGCCATATTGAACTTTCCAATGGTCTTTGTTACTTATGGGCCCATCTTCAAGAAATTTGGTACGTGGGTTCCCAACGCTAACTGAATCCTACTTATGTACATACATACGTCCATAGCCTGTAGCTCGGTCACCGTGTGAGGCGGCGTTGGGTCCCCCATCCCAACGCCTCCCACGTTGTTAGCTGCCTGCCTATATAAGGCCGTCCGTCCGTCGCTCCGGTCTCTAAATTTACTTCCTTGCTTCGCCACGGGATTCACGTCTCCCTGCTGATAACTACAGCCTTTTTATTTAATCCACGGCTTCTCCTCTGTTTTATTGTTCATTTATTACGATTATAGTTATTGTGCAGGTATTTTAGACTTACTTTACATTGTTCTGGTACCCATTTCCTTTATCGTTCCAACCGTACCCCATTAACATGTCTATGGAGGTGATCACCATCAATCAAAGAACTATCACTTACCGAGTGGTTTCCATGCCCGGAGTTGGCACCTGCCTTTTCCATTCTCTTTGTTACGTATTGCACAGCCATATCAGGCTCACTCTTGATATCCAGAGAAACATTGTGTCTTATGTATTGAATGACTAGGACAGGTTCAAGGTGTGGACTGATGACGGTGCAGGAGATAATTATACTAAACAGGAGCACAATAAGAGTGAAATGCGCCCTTCACTTATGGTTCTGTGTGAGTTGATGGCTGCCACTGAATTGTTCGGTTGTCGCTTTCAAGTGTACCGAAATGGCCAAATATTTTACACCTTCCGACAACCACCGATGCCTCTTAAACATCTTAGATTCACAAGTGACGATTTGAGTAGTGGACACTTTGATGTTTATAAATGTTTAAACTCTCAAAAGCTGGATGTGAAGTTATTGATGAAACCGTTTGTATACTTACAACGCTTGACAGATGTCGTATGTCACTTCAACACAAGTCCTGCAAATACTGTCGTAATTGAAACAAACCATGAAACTCAAACCGATTATGACAGCAGCAATCCAAGCTGTGAGATTTGAGACAAGATTATTTTTCACATGGCCAACTGTACGTTGCATGCTCAAGAGTAAGCTCAGCGCACAGCTTGGTCATGTTACAACCGGATGGCCGAACAGACAACATGGTATACAAAGAGATCCTTAACAAATAATTATTGGTATATTTTCCCTCAGTTTAAAAAGGTTTAATTTTCTTCTTAATAAAAAGTTTAATGCAGTACTTACGCGCAGGCGGTGTTTTGCTAGTTATTTATATGTGTAAAATAAATACAGCCTAAATCACTGTACAAATATACTCTGTATATATACTGTATGTGTGTATGTATATACTGTATGTATGTGTGTGTGTATGTATGTATGTATGTATGTATGTATGTATGTATATGTACATCATCAACTCTATGTGTGTTAGATAATGTTGGTTTATTTTTGTCTGGGGATCTTCTTCCAGTCAGCAATACTTAAGTTTAATGGAATTGGCAAGCATGGTATCTAGAAATTGCCAACATACTGATTTCCAAAAACGTCTTTTGAACTCATCCTTAGTACCTATTGATGTTAAGAGAAAAATTTAATTTAATGCTATACAAGGGCTAATTTTATACTACTAGGTTTTATATGTTTAAAGGTAGCAAAGATAAATCTAAAGGGAAACTAAAGAAGAAAAGAACAATTTCATTCATGCTAACATTATGGGGCTTTGCTACTTTGTTATTTTGCCAAGCTATTTTGTCTCAACTGTAATTGTTTTTCTTTTTTGCACAAGGTGTGTAATGTACTATGTATGTACAGTATTACTTAATATAACTAAACTCACTTCTATTGAAAAAACAGAGCTTACTTTTTTATTAGCATCTTTGTTTCTCATTTTATTGCCTTTAAGAAGAATATTGTAGAGGTGGGTGGGATGTATCCAAAAGGTGTCATTTACTGTGATATGTATATACTGTATTATGCATTCTCAAAAATAAATAATAAAAAAATAAACATTTAATTTAATTTTCCTTTATTTTTTTGCTTTTCTCTGTATGTAAAAATAAAGTTGACTTGTGAAGTTCAGAAGTCTTTTTTACATTTAGATTTTTCATCTCTGCACATTTATTATTATGAATTATACAGTTATTTCAAATCTTTGCTGGGACTTTTCTTTGTATTGATATACTGTGTGTTTGTGCATATATAACATTTGTATAATACAAATGTGCTCTAATTGCTCATTCTGACTTCTTTTCTATAGGAGGTGCATATTACCTGATATCACGGAGTCTGGGACCAGAATTTGGAGGTTCCATTGGCCTTATTTTTGCCTTCGCAAATGCAGTAGCTGTAGCCATGTATGTAGTAGGCTTTGCAGAGACTGTTGTGGAATTACTCAAGGTATCTCGGAATCTTTAGCATCACATGTTATTTTCTAAATTATATTTTTATAATTAATTCACTAACTGCTTTATTTACCTCTTTTTTACATAATGTTTATTTATTTTTGTTCCACATTATTTATTACCATATAAATAGCAATTTATGAAGAATTTATGTTTTTTTATTATTAGGTGTAGTTAATTTAATTGTTATTATTAAGTGAATTAGCTGGTGACAAAGGTTAAGGAATTGCAGACAGAAGCAGCTTTCTATTTTTGGACGTTTGCCTCTTTTGGTTGTAGTAAACATGTACAGTGAACGCCCTTTACAGTTATGATGCTGTATCAGTTAAATTTTTCATGTCAGATGGCAGAATTCCCATGCACAAAGCACATTTTTTCTGGACACTGTAGGAATTCATGGTGTAACTTAGTTTGTTATAGAAGCTAAGATTTTAGACTGTAATTCTGCCTGTGCTCCCATTATAAATGTACTACGGGTGAAATCTAAGTCATTTTGCAAAAAAATAAAAAAGCCTTCTGAATAAATAAAGGTATTGTATTTGTTCAGAAAATAATCCAGGTATGAGATTTTAAAAGTGAGTACATCTGACATGGTAAAGGAAACTAGAAATATGTCTATGTACATAATGAACTGTTGTTATGATTTATTTTTTTAGTCATTGCATTCTGCCTAAATGTGCTTTGCAGACTTAGAAAATACTTGTACTCCATGGTGTCTTGAGGATGTTGCTATAAATGTTTGAGGTTCTGGACCTTTTATTGCATGACATTCAGTTCTAGAAATTATGAAGTGAGAGTTTTGTTTTCATACGTGGTATTAAGTCAAGACTGTTCAGTCCAGGTGCTGGACTCTGCCAAGGTTTACACCTTTTGTTATCTTCTGTAGTTATATTTTCATAGACTGTCAGGGTGCAGCCAAGATGTCAAGGGTATCCAGTTTAGAAACCTAAGGGTTGTATCTCTGATGTTTGTAGATGATGATGTTCTCATGGCCTTGTGAGATTGTGATTTCCAGTGTGTACTGCAATGGTTCATAGCTGAGATACATTTGGTGTTGAGAATTTGCACCTCTAAAGCCGGAGTCTTGATCCTCTCCTAGAAATGGTTAAGGGGCAAGTAACTGCAGTAAGTGGAATTCAAGTGCCCTGGAGTCCTATGTAAAGGTAGACATCGTCATGAGATTGACCAATAAATGAAAAATATGTTATTTTATGTTATATTTTAACTGCACTTTATTTATAGATATGTATGTTGTAGGCCTGGTTTCAGTTAAAATGTACTTCTTTTTTTTTAGCTCAGAAATCATATATATTACTTTTATATACAGTTTAGATATTTTGCATTGTCTACCAAACATAAATTTCAAATGTTTGCGTATTATCTTTTTATAAACATATTTTTAATCCTGTAAGACATTGCTCTTAAATATCTTCACTGATTTTTAAAGTAGAATTGTTTTTCCTTTCACTTGGGTGCTGCTGAGCCCTTGACGGGTTCTTCACCTTTTTGCACTATTCTTGCTTCTTGTACTGTTTCCCTGAACCTGAACTTAACTTAACAAAGTAAAAAATCTGTTTGCTTCCTTATGGGGGACCTGTTGTTAGATTGCATTGCTTTATTAAGCTAAACTTCTTTATAAAATGTATTTATAAAATTGTTTAAATGTGCTGAGATTGGAGAACTATGTAGGACTAAGGAGATTTTATGAAAGTGACTTTTAATCAAGATCCTAATTATTATTAATGATACAGAGGCAGACTTGAGTATATGGCCATAGTGCACGATATGTATTGCAAACCTTCAGTGACCAATTGATTACATCCACTTAATAACACCACACCCTTTTGATCCCAGACCTGTCTGAATATTTCATGGACTCTACAAGTGTTTGGGAACATTCAGTAGAGATTTTGCTCTATACTGACTTATACTGAAAATATCAAGATAGCTGTTTCTGAGATCCCAGAACTGCCAGTAATGACACCAACAACCATATCATGTTTAAAGCACTTAGATCATGCACCTTTCCCATTGTAATGTTTAATAAAAGTACAGCTAAACCTCTTGGCCATGTTTGCATATTATATATGCAGCTTTGATCGTCTATCTGGAGAAGCAGGCTTTTTGCATTTATGAGCAGTTGTTCCTAACAGATTTGCCACTGAATGTATTTAATGTTTTCAAATGAAAAATTTAATATTTATTAGTAATTTGATTTTTTTTCCCCTAGGATAGCAATTTACTTATGGTGGATGAAATGAATGACATCAGGATCATAGGCACTCTCACTATCATTGTACTACTTGGAATCTCTGTTGCAGGGATGGAATGGGAAGCCAAGGTATGCCCGTTGCTTACATTGCATAAAAACTGCTTCCTTCATCAAGTGCTTCACATAGTTCAGTGCCAGTTTTTCTTATATTGTATGAAAATTCTAAGATATCTTTTAGAAAATTCTGTAAAAACTGAGCCAAAGACTAAGGAAGCACCAAATAACAAGGCAAAAAAAGTTTTCTTTTTTCTCTTGCAACTTATCTGCTTAACAACTTTGATATATTCTGTTTCCTTTCAGCTTGCTTACTTTTTCCATATGCTGTACACAGTGTCTTTCAAAAGCATTCCTTGAAAGTCTTGATTTTTAGAATGCTGTTAAATTACAAATGATATGCGGATATTTTGCCCTAGTCTGTTGTTTTATTGCAAACCTGTCTGCTCAAGGGGGAAATAACACAGACAAAAGTATTTGTCAGCAAATATTTTACACCAAAAAACTGAAATATGCTGTGAACATCAGATTACAGGAACATTTACTCTAGTTATTCTATATTTTCTCATATTGGAAAATTCTCTAACAATTATTTCAGTTTTTACATATTGACCCTGAATGAAAGGTACATAAATGAAGACTACTGAAAATTCTAAGAAATGTGAAGTAAAGTGATAGAAATGCATATATTTTTGAAGACGTATTTCAAACCATGTCTCTCTGTTTGGCTTGTGAGCAAAGCCATTGAGATATCAACTGTAATCCTGAAAAATTTAATCAATTCAATGGCTAAGAGTAGAGTAAGGACCCATTATACAGTGCCCTCCATAATGTGAGGGATAAAAACAAATTTTTCTTTGATTTACCATTCTGAATTGTTTGATTTATAATTTTAAACTGTAGAGTAGAAGTAACTAAAGTACATGTTGCAGACTTTATGGGCACTGTAAGGTTGTTTGGGACAGTTGGCATCACAGGTGTTTGTGATTTCTCTGTTGTGTTTCATTGCTTCGTTAGTGCAGGCTTGCTTCAACCCTTTGGAGTCTTTAGTTGCCATTGTTCAACATGAAGACAAGAGCTGTGCCAGTGAAAGTCAAAGAAGCCATTACGAGGCTGAAAAACAATTATAAAACCATTAGAGTCTTTGGGAAAACCTTAAGATTATTTAAGGTTTTAGGAATATCTGTCTTGGATATCATTAAAACTGCTGTGGGCGGGTGCCTTGCCCTGGTGAGCTCAGTATTTGCAAAAGGAACTGGTATGCCAAGGAAGACTTCCACTGCTGATGATAGAAGAATCACTATTGTAAAGAAAAAGCCCCAAACATCTGTCTGTCATATCAGAAATGGTCTTGAGTAGGCAGATGTGTCTGTGGCAGAGTCTACTATCCACAGAAGATTTCATGCACAGAAGTACAAAGGCCACACTACAAGATGCAAACCACTAGTTAACCACAAACATGATGGTCGGATTACAATTTGCAAAAATGTACTTAAAAGAACCTGCAGAATTCTTGAAAACGGTCTTGTGGATTGACAAGACAGAGGTAAACGTGTATCAGAGTGTTGGTAAGAGCAAAGTGTAGAGACAAAAAAGAACTGTCCAAAATCCAATGAATACCACCTTGTCTGTTAAACATGGTGGTGTGCATGTTAGGACTGCCATAGGTACTGGCACACTTATCTTCATTGATGATGTAATTGCTGACAGCAGTTGCACAATAAATTCTGAGGTGTATAGAAATATCTTGTGCTGAAGTTCCAGTCAATGCCTCTAACCTCCATGGACTGCACTTCAGTCCCACATTAAGATATTGATCCCAAAGGCAAAATAGTTTTTGAAACCAAAAAAATGGAAAATTAATGACTGACCAGACCAGTCACCCAGTTTAAATCCAATTTAGCATGCCTTCCATATCCTTAAAGAAAAACTTAAGGGGACATTCAGGAGCTGAAGATGGCTGCCTTAGAGGTTTGGTTGATTACCAGAGAAGATACACAAAATTTGGTGATGTCTATGAATCAAATACTTGTTCAAGTAGTCATTGCATGCAAGGGATATGCAACAAAGTACTGAATATGACTACTTTAATGTACCCCTCACTTCTGTGTTCGAAACATTATGCTGCCCAGAAAAAGTGTTGTAATTTTAACATGGTATGACCAAAATATATGCAAATAGCCTTAAGATAAAGACTGCAATGTGCACTTTAATTTGGTATTTTAGTATTTGTTACACTGTCATATCTGAATGGCACTGTAAGAGGACTGCTACATTAAACTAGACTGTATGTAATGTACATGGGAAACAAGAAGGAAACCATTGTTTAAAAAAATTCCCTGAATATCCTCTTGATGTTTTATCGTAAGAATGGGTCTGAAAAGGTAAATTCTTGGGAAGGTTTATGTTCTCAGGTGAGGCCAAAAATTAAGCTCCTTGAATGAAATTCAAAACACAGTCCGACACAAAGTGACACTGCTTTTTATAACACAATACCTGGCAATTGCATCATGCCTTGGGGGATGCCTCCCATTTGTAGAGACTTAGCATCTAGTTAGTGGTGAAAGAAACATGAATGGAGCACAGTACAGTATAAAGTATTGTAAATGAGTTTGTTGTAGTCTTCTAAAAGACAGCAGCTTGTGAGAAGGTTCACCCATTCAAAATCTAGAGCAAGAATTGAAAATGGTTGTTCAAAGTTGCTGTTTTAGATAATTGACATAAGCTGGAAAAAATTGTCAAAAGGAATCCTAAAACACTTAGATTCATCATTACTGATACAGTTGGCTCAACCAAATAATGTACCATATTTCTGCTTTTGACTTTGTTTACAATATTAGCTGAAAAAATGACTATTAGTCTTTAAAATTCATCTTCTTAAACATCTAAGTTTGCAGTTTTTTTATTTTTTTTATATATTTTTTTATACCCTTTTATATATTTTTTAATAAAACTTGCAAATACACAGGCTTGAAATGTATGTAACTTATTACTTAAAGGTCAGGCTTTATTAAAGAAAATGTAGCGGGAGAACTCGTGTATATTTGTGGTATTTCTGGCCCATGCATATGCCACTTTTCGAAGAAACTTGATCAAATAGGGGAAGGCCAACAAACCAGATAAATGACTACTCGCGCTTATAATAACTCTTATCACGGAGACATTATTATAATCTACATTGACATGACAAACATTAAATCTCAAACATGATGAATATGATGCATAAGCTCTATTTTAGTCCCCTTTTAAGGGGGCCAATGCTGCTTACCTGATGCCTCTTTTCAGGATTAGAAACTAAAATGCAGTAAAAACACTGTTGTGATTCATTCCCTATGTACAGAAACTATAAACCTCATGCCCTATTGCCTTTTCATAGCCTATAGATTTGACATACTGTAGTATGGCTTGCTTTGGCACTGCTTGAAAACCGAAGGAAGCAAGCTGGATTTTTTTTGGCTATGATGAAGACTGTGTTAGGAGCCATTTTTTGAAAATATGTGCTGAATTGGGCCCGGCATTAGAAAGACAGACTGCCCAAAATTAGACTCTTACCAGTTTTAACAACTACTGGAAATAATACACGACTGATGTGGCACTACGTTCAGTCTCCCTGTGGTGTGGGTGAACAGGTCAACATAAAAAGGCAATATGTAGCAGTGTCCAGTTTTCCTAACATCATCAAGATGATTGACAGAACTCTAATTTCAATAAGGGAGCCTAGCAAGTACAACTGTTAGATTAAATCAGTATAGTGAATTTTATTTGATCTTTCCACGTGAATAAAATTTTTTAATCAATGTTTTGAAAATTGATTTTCTGGAACTTAAACTAACTGACACATTTTGTAGTTCATTAAGTATGTTGAATGATTTTCCCACCAAAAGAAAAGTGATGTGCAAGTGACTAACAGTTTGTTACATCTTTTTGGTAGGCAGCATCAAGGCAAAACAATTTGATTCACGATAATTTTTATTCTATACCAGGGGGCTCTGCCCCCAGCTCACCTCGCTCGCCTACCCCCCGTGTTTGGTTTACTGGATATACAATACAATACAATTTATTTTTGTATAGCCCACAATCACACAAGAAGTGCTGCAATGGGCTTTAACAGGCCCTGCCTCCTGACAGCCCTCCAGCCTTGACCCTCTAAGAAGACCAGAAAAAACTCCCAAAAAAAACCTTTGTAGGGAAAAAATCGAAAAAACCTTGGGAAAGGCAGTTCAAAGAGAGACCCCTTTCCAGGTAGGTTGGGCATGCAGTGGGTGTCAAAAAGAAGGGGGTCAATACAATACAGTGCATAACATAGAACAGAATAAATCCTCAATACAGTATAAAAATTCTAGAAGTACGGAGTAGAGTTTCACATTAGATCAGCGTTTCTCAACCTTTAAATATTTGTGACCCGAGTTTTCATATAATCATATCCCCCCAAACATTTTTTTGAAATGTAGATGCATATTTTATTATACCTACTTAACGTTTATCGACATTTATCTAACTCTATATTTATTGTTCTAGTATCAGAATGTAGTTTAAGTTAATTTGTTTTGGTTTCAACAGATGTTTTTTTCATATTTTTTTTTTTTCCACATCTTCGTGCCCCCCCCTTTTCGTTACTCCGCCCCACAGGTTGAGAACCACTACATTAGATGATATCACATAATATGATTTGGATTTGTTTAGAGTCGTGGAGACATCGGCTGCTGTCGTGCTGCCCTTCGATCTTTTTAAAGCCTTTACAGCCGCTGTCCTTTTTCCTACTTTGTGTCTCATGCTGCTCACGTTTTGATCACTTCTCCGTCATCATAACTATACACCTGACTGAATTGTGTTTTCTTTGAAATTAAACTTGTCATTGCTTTAACTGTTGCAGGTCCACAGATTCTCATAGTGTATGTTCCATTATTGTGTAAATCTACGTTTTGTGCATTTAATGATGTGCACTGAGACACCTGCATCCGTGTGTGCTGCTTCCCTTTACACTTTTTTTTAGCCCATTCTCTTTCGTCTCGCGGTTCTTTTATTTTTCTTTCGTGATCTTAACGTGAAGATCACATATCGTCTACTAGTCATTCATTCCACAGGATTTTATTTATAATAGAGAGATACTACCCTGAGATGGAATGGAAGAACATAGTTCTTTGCAGGAAATCAAAATCATATCTATGGTTTTGCTACTGTGACAAGTTGTTCTGTTGTTTTGTGGGGAGTATTCCTTTAATGTATGTTAATTTATTTTAATAATACTTTGCTGTTGGGAATTGGCTGATTCGTGCCTGTACTAATTATAGTTATATTTTAAATTAGCATAACTTAAAATGTTCTTCAATTGTTGCTTTAAAGTTGTCCTAGTATCAATGTAGTTAATAAGTAGAGCTGCAGGTTCAAGCTGTGCAATATGCGAGCAGCTCTTGGGTGAAATGTATGGAAACGCACAAACATACATACACAAAAAACTCAGATAAAGTAGCTCTAAAAAACACAGTCGCTGATCCTGTTTCTCTGTGTTTAATTTTGTGTCAGTTCCACTGCTCCATCTTACAATGCTCCTGCTGTGGAATTTACTCCCCCTTGTTCTCCTCTTCATTGCACCATTTTGAAATCTTCTTCAGCTTACTTGGGGTTTTGGGAAACCCCACCCTCTCATTCCCAACTCCTTTGGAACTACACCATATTTAATACTACCCAAAATAATGTATCAGAACTGGGGGCTTTTTGTGAAAGGTGCATCTTTAAAGGTGAATGCTGTTTTTCTCACCCACTACACTCCCGAATGAGACGTTTGCATGCACAGTGTCTCCCTCTGTCTCTTTCCCTCTCAGGTCCAATACACCAATATTACAATATTTTTAGTTTCAGTTAACATCTTTAGTGCACCACCATTTTTAGAACATTTGTAGAAATTAGTGATGTGCAGAATGATTCTTTTCAGTGATTCAATTCATCTCATTCAGTTCACCAAAACGCTTTCAGTCTTTGAATCACTGATTCATTCTCTTCAAAAACAACAAGCTATATTCTATTTTAAAATCTAGAATAGTATCATAACTGTAACAACTTTAACTACCAAACAATACAAACAATATAAAAATCAAGCAACAAAATAACTAATTTATATAATAATAATAATAATAATAAACATATCTATTGAATTTTAACAATTAGTAAAATTTCAACAATATATAGAAAAGAAAACAATTGTACAAATAGAACTTTAGAATAATGCACAATAAAACTGTGAGAACATTAAAATATGACTTTAGACTAATCTTCCGCAATTTCCTTCTTTAATATCCCATTCTTTCTTATGCAGTCTCCCATACCTGCTTTGTGCCAAGTATAAAGTTTGGTGGGTGAGGAATTATGGTGTCAGGTTGTCTTTCAGGCATTGGGCTTGGGCTTGGCCCCTTAGTTCCAGTGAAAGGAACTCTTAATGCTTTAGCATATGAAGACATTTTGGACGGTTTCATGCTCCCAACTTTGTGGGAACAGTTTGGAGATGGCCCCTTCCTGTTCCAACATGACTGCACACCAGTGCACAGTCTATAAAGGATGAGCGAGTTTGGTGTGGAGGAACTTGACTAGCCTGCTCAGAGCCCTGACCATAACCCGACAGAACACCTTTGGGATGATTTAGAGTGGAGACTGCGTGCCAGGCCTTCTTATCCAACATCAGTGCCTAACCTCACAAATGCTCTCCTGGAAGAATGGTCAAAAATTACCATAAACACACTCCTAAATCTTTTGGAAAGCATTCCCAGAGGAGTTTAAGCTGTTATAGCTGCACAGGGTGGGCCAACTCCATCTTAAGGCCTTTGTGTTAAGAATGGGATGTCATTAAAGTTCATGTTTGTGTAAAGGCAGGTGTCCCAATACTTTTGTCAGTATACAGGGTGAGTCAAAATTATGTTAACACTACTGGTACTGCTATGTATATACTTATTTACAATTTTGCTGGGCAATTTATGTGCCACATTTATGGTACATGTGTTGAACATGATGGTAAACAGGTTGAGACATTACTGTAAATCATCTTGCTCATATGAAGTACGTTTTGTGAATAAATTGTTTCTGCTGTTCAAATGCTAACATAATTTTGACTCACCTTGTAGTGTATCATCAGTGAACTGAACAGAGATCCATTGTACTGTAAGCCTGTTGTGAGGAGTTCATTTCTCAGTTCGGTACACGAACTTCATGTACTAGTCCAGCATACTGTACTGTGAGTCTCTTGTTTGCAGTTTATGAAATGAACTTGCACTGATTCTCCAGACCAGTAGGGGAAATACTGGTTCATTAAATCAGTCAGTGTACTGAGATGATCATAGTCACAGTCAGATTGAAATGATCAGTAATAATAATAATAATAATAATAATACATTTTATTTATATAGCACCTTTTCCTTGCTCAAGGCGCTTCACAGAGTCTTAGGAAAAGAAAAAGTGGGAGATGCCAGGTGTCATCTAGGTGCTAGGTGTCACCTACCAAGTCAGTCATTGGCTAGCTGTCATTATGACTGTTTTGCTGAAACAATTTACTAATAGGCTATTTCCTTAAGACAGCAGGCATTTAAATTAAGTTAAGATGATAACTCTGGACTGTCATGGAATGCCATGTGAAATGTAGCATGCACTGTGCATGCCATGAAAAAAAATAGTTCTTTATTGTCAGTGTACCAGAATATTTGTTCAGAGAAAAAGACAAGTACAAAAGAATTAGTTTGTACTAGCCAACCCGTGGCGTACCATACGCCACATAATCAAGCCGGTTATTTAATGATTTTTAAGCACAGGGAGAAAATTAACATTTGAAAAATCGGTAATGTAATTAATCAGCAAGAAAAGAAACATTGTAACAATGCACGGAACGAACCAACACACAATCGTCCGTGCGGCGCTCAGGTGCGAAGGGTGGAACGGGAGGAGAAGAGAAGGATGTCCACTCCGCTCCCTCCGTCATTCTAGTCTGCTGATTTCTCGTTCAGTATGCACTGCCTGCTCATGTGCCCACCACCAACTCGTCACTCGAGTCGTTGTCGTCCAGATGCACCTGTGACTCACGTAGACTTTTCATTGCTCTGTGCGGTTTTGGCTGCCTTTCTATATATAATCAACCAAGACACCCTACCACGATAGTAGCGAGGTGGGAGGGGGGTGTGTACAAACTGCAGGAGCATCTAAGAAGACGCATGTTTGTCGCGGATGCGAATTGCTGTATGTAGTGTGTAAAACAGTTTGCTATGGTGCACGCGGTCGTGCATCGTAACCGAAAACTCGGTTTTTAAAGACTGCTTACTTCATTGTGTATACGACTGTAGCTGAATGAAAAGATGAAATTCTGGAGAGGGCAACATATAATACAGCGTTTTACATGCTGCATACAGCAATTCACATTCACGACAAATTGTTTTACACGCTGCATACAGCGATTCACATCCGCGACAAATATGAATCTTCTTAGATGGTGCTGTCGCTTCCACCCATGCTCTCGAAGCACACACACTGTGTGGTCATGTGCCTGCTCGCAAGAGCAACTAACAGAGATCCGCCCACCAACCATAAGACCATGGGATACCCCTCGCAAACTGCTCTACATGCCACATACAGCGATTCACATCTGCGACAAACAAACTGTTTTACACACTGCATACAGCGATTTACATCAGCGACATGATTTTTCTTAGATGGTCCTGTCGCGTCCACCCTCACACTTGAAGCATACACACTGCCTAGTCATGTGCCCGGTCGCATGAGCAACTGACAGAGACCCGGCCACCAAGTCTAAGACCATGGGAAACCCCTCGTAAATTGTTTTACACGCTGCATACAACGTTTCACATCTGCGACAAACAAACTGTTTTACACGCTGCATACAGCGATTTAAATCTGTGACAAACATGCCTCTTCTTAGATAGTCCTGCCGCGTCGTGTGGTGCCTCTATGTGGACCGGTCAGGCACAGAGAATGTCAGCTACTGAGAGAGTGTCTCGATTGTTGCAGGGCCTGCATTGGTGAAGCAGGTGAGACGGTAATGAAACAGAGGCACAGGGCTTATTGGTTTTTAAAGTTTTAACCTCAGTTTTAAAGGATTGTTTTAAGGATCCCATGGGATACCTCTCACAAACTGTTTTACACGCTGCATATAGCAATTCACTTCCGCAAGAAACATGCCTCTATGAACAGTCAACGTGGCTCAGAGCTGCATTTGGACTCTACAACAGACGAACATAAATGACGGCGTTTTTCCTGTGTCGTCGCGTCCGAGTTGGTGGGCATGGTTCTGCGAGTTGTCGTCGTATCCAATGGTCTTAGAGTTGGTGGGCGTGACTCCTTCCTGCGTGCGCCATGGGCGTCTTACTTGTCGGCGGCTTAGTGAATCCACGCCCCTTCTGGCATGCTTTCCATGGTTGTCTTGCCTTAGTGAATTTTATATATATAGATGTTCATTGCACATCACTTGTAGAAATTGTTAGACTAATGCAGAAGAATATACAATGATAAACAAAGATGAATGTTAGCAGTCATTTATAATAAAACTAGCAGAATACCCGCACTTCGCAGCGGAGAAGTAGTGTGTTAAAGAAGTAATGAAAAAGAAAAGGAAACATTTTAATAATAACGTAACATGATTGACAATGTAATTGTGTTGTCATTGTCATGAGTGTTGCTGGCATATACTGTACAGGGTCCTTCTCAAAAAATCAGCATATTGTGATAAAGTTCATTATTTTCTGTAATGTACTGATAAACATTAGACTTTCATATATTTTAGATTCATTACACACAACTGAAGTAGTTCAAGCCTTTTATTGTTTTAATATTGATGATTTTGGCATACAGCTCATGAAAACCCAAAATTCCTATCTCAAAAAATTAGCATATCATGAAAAGGTTCTCTAAACGAGCTATTAACCTAATCATCTGAATCAACTAATTAACTCTATTAAACACCTGCAAAAGATTCCTGAGGCATTTAAAAACTCCCAGCCTGGTTCATTACTCAAAACCGCAATCATGGGTAAGACTGCCGACCTGACTGCTGTCCAGAAGGCCATCATTGACACCCTCAAGCAAGAGGGTAAGACACAGAAAGAAATTTCTGAACGAATAGGCTGTTCCCAGAGTGTTGTATCAAGGCACCTCAGTGGGAAGTCTGTGGGAAGGAAAAAGTGTGGCAGAAAACGCTGCACAACGAGAAGAGGTGACCGGACCCTGAGGAAGATTGTGGAGAAGGACCGACTCCAGACCTTGGGGGACCTGCGGAAGCAGTGGACTGAGTCTGGAGTAGAAACATCCAGAGCCACCGTGTACAGGCGTGTGCAGGAAATGGGCTACAGGTGCCGCATTCCCCAGGTCAAGCCACTTTTGAACCAGAAACAGCGGCAGAAGCGCCTGACCTGGGCTACAGAGAAGCAGCACTGGACTGTTGCTCAGTGGTCCAAAGTACTTTTTTTGGATGAAAGCACATTTTGCATGTCATTCGAAATCAAGGTGCCAGAGTCTGGAGGAAGACTGGGGAGAGGGAAATGCCAAAATGCCTGAAGTCCAGTGTCAAGTACTCACAGTCAGTGATGGTCTGGGGTGCCATGTCAGCTGCTGGTGTTGGTCCACTGTGTTTTATCAAGGGCAGGGTCAATGCAGCTAGCTATCAGGAGATTTTGGAGCACTTCATGCTTCCATCTGCTGAAAAGCTTTATGGAGATGAAGATTTCATTTTTCAGCACGACCTGGCACCTGCTCACAGTGCCAAAACCACTGGTAAATGGTTTACTGACCATGGTATTACTGTGCTCAATTGGCCTGCCAACTCTCCTGACCTGAACCCCATAGAGAATCTGTGGGATATTGTGAAGAGAAAGTTGAGAGACACAAGGCCCAACACTCTGGATGAGCTTAAGGCCGCTATCGAAGCATCCTGGGCCTCCATAACACCTCAGCAGTGCCACAGGCTGATTGCCTCCATGCCACGCCGCATTGAAGCAGTCATTTCTGCAAAAGGATTCCCGACCAAGTATTGAGTACATAACTGAACATAATTATTTGAAGGTTGACTTTTTTTGTATTAAAAACACTTTTCTTTTATTGGTCGGATGAAATATGCTAATTTTTTGAGATAAGAATTTTGGGTTTTCATGAGCTGTATGCCAAAATCATCAATATTAAAACAATAAAAGGCTTGAACTACTTCAGTTGTGCGTAATGAATCTAAAATATATGAAAGTCTAACGTTTTTCAGTACATTACAGAAAATAATTAACTTTATCACAATATGCAAATTTTTTGAGAAGGACCTGATATATATATATATATATATATATATATATATATATATATATATATATATATATACACACACATATATATATATATATATATATATATATATATATATATATATATATATATACACATACATATATACATATGTACATAAACTCAGCAAAAAAAGAAACGTTCCTTTTTCAGGACTGTGTATTTCAACAATAATGTTTTAAAAATCCAAATAACTTTACAGATCTTCGTTGTAAAGGGTTTAAACAATGTTTTCCATGCATGTTCAATTAACCATAATCAATTAATTAACATGCACCTGTGGAATGGTCGTTAAGACCTTAACAGCTTACAGAAAGTAGGCATTTAAGGTCACAGTTCTAAAACGCAGGACACTAAAGAGACTTGTCTACCGACTGTGAAAAACACCCAAAGAAAGATGCCCAGGGTCCCTGCTCATCTGCGTGAACGTGCATTAGGCAAGCTGCAGGGAGGCATGAGGACTGCTGATGTGGCTAGGGCAATAAATTGCCATGTCCGCATTGTGTGACGCCTAAGACAGCGCTACAGGGAGACAGGAAGGACAGCTGATCATACTCGCAGTGGAAGACCACGTGTAACAACACCTGCACAGGATCGGTACATCCGAATATCACACCTATGTGACAGGTACAGGATGGCCACAACAACTGCCCGAGTTACACCAGGAACACACAATCCCTCCATCAGTGCTCAGACTGTCCGCAATAGGCTGAGAGAGGCTGGACTGAGGGCTTGTAGGCCTGTTGTAAGGCAGGTCCTTACCAGACATCACCAGCAACAACGCTGCCTATGGGCACAAACCCACCTTCGCTGGACCAGACAGGAGTGGCAAAAAGTGCTCTTCACTGATGAGTCACGGTTTTGTCTCACCAGGGGTGATGGACGGATTCGTGTTTATCGTTGAAGGAATGAGCGTTACACCGAGGCCTGTACCCTGGAGCGGGATCGATTTGGAGGTGCGGGGTCCGTCATGGTCTGGGGCGGTATATCACATCACCATCGGACTGAGCTTGTTGTCATTGCAGGCAATCTCAATGCCTTGCGGTACAGGGAAGACATCCTCCTCCCTCATGTGGTACCCTTTATGCATGCTCATCCGGACATGATCCTCCAGCAGGACAATGCCACCAGCCATACTGCTCGTTCTGTGCGTGAGTTTCTGCATGACAGCAATGTCAGTGTTCTGCCATGGCCAGTGAAGAGCCCGGATCTCAATCCCATTGAGCACGTCTGGGACCTGTTGGATCGCAGGGTGAGGGCTAGGGCCATTCCCCCCCAGAAATGTCCAGGAACTTGCAGGTGCCTTGGTGGAAGAGTGGGGTAACCTCTCACAGCAAGAACTGACAAATCTGGTCCAGTCCATGAAGAGGAGATGCACCAGTACTTCAAGCAGCTGGTGGCCACACCAGATACTGACTGGTACTTTTGATTTTGAGCCTCCCTTCATTCAGGGACACATTGTGAAACATTTTTAGTTTATGTCTTATGGTGTTGACTCTTTTAGTGTTCATACAAATATTTACACATTAAGTTTACTGAAAGTAAAAACAGTCAGAGGACGTTTCTTTTTGCTTAGTTTATATATACACATATACATATATATATATATATATATATATATATATATATATATATATATATATATATATATATATACATATAAAATATATACATATATATATATATATATACACATATACATATATATATATATTGTGAACTTGGACCCGGACACAAACAGACGGACATCTTAAATTCACCACACACTGTTTATTTACAATATTTACACAAATTAAAGTCACATGCAGAAACCCCAGTGCCTCTTGCACCGATCCCCCAATTGTCCAGGCCACACAGTCCTTTGTGCCTTTCTCTCTTGACCGCCTCCCATCCTCTCTCCAGCTCTGTCCACTTCCACCCGACATCCACTAATGACTGGAGGGAGGTGGCCCCTTTTATGGGAACCCGGATGGGCTCCAGCTGCTTCCCGGCACTCCTCTGCAGACACGCCCTTGTGTGGCGGAAGTTCCGGCTGCGCACCCGGAAGCCGTCCGGGTGTCCACAGTCGTCTTCCCCCCAGCACTTCCTGGTGTGGCGGAAATGCTGGGCTCCAGGGCTGTTCAGGCAACGGGGCGGCGGTGGCCACGGGCCCCTACAGGGCTGGGCTTCCATGCCCCCTACCCGAGGCCACCAACGTAACCAGGGCGGGCACCCCCTCGTGGTCTGGTGGAGGTACAGGCCCTCCTCCGGTCCTCCTGGGCGTCCCAGCCGGGCTCCTGCCTCGGCCTAATGTGGCAGATGATGGTCTGGAAGTGGGGCACGGCCTGCCGGTGACCAAGGGCCCCTACAGGACTGGGCTTCCATGCCCTCTACCCGAGGCCACCAGCGTAACCAGGACGGATGCCCCCTCGCGGTCTGGATGAGGTACATGCCCTCCTCTGGTCCTCCTGGCCCGGCCTGGTGCAATATATATATATATATATATATATATATATATATATATATATATATATATATATATATATATATATACACACAGGTATATTAAACAGTATATATACACACACACACATATATACATATCTACATATACTGTATATACACATATATATACATATTATATATGTATATACACATATATATATATATATATATATATATATATATATATATATATATATATATATATATATATATATATATATATATATAGACACATATATATATATATATATAGACACATATATATATATATATATATATATATATATATATATATATATATATATATATATATATAGACACATATATATATTAGGGGTGGGACTTGATTAAAAAAATTTATGTAATTAATTAGAGGCTGTGTAATAATTAATCTTGATTAATCGTATGTAATCACACATGAAAATTTGCCCCAAATTGCAAATGTTTTTTTTTTAATTTAAAAGGGTTTTAGTGGGCGAGAGAATCAAATAATAGACATGGACATGAATACTGTAAACTGAACCTCTTCTAATTTCTTAAAAAAAAATGCTTTTAAACTGCATTTCAATTCAAAACAGAAAAAATATCATCCCTGGCTAAAATTGGGCAGACTTAAAAATAAAGTGGTATTTTAAGTACTTTAAGTACATTTTCAGAATGGTATTGTCTTTAAATAATAATAAGAAAAATTGCAACATAAAGTGCAGGTTTTGTTCTTAAAAAAATAAGGCAGAAACATAAAATGTAATTTGACCAGCTTCACCTTTAAACTCTAAGTAAACTTAGCCAAAATTATTTTGTACATTAGGCTAAAACAGTGTGATCATTGAACATTTTGTAATTGGATGTAATTAGAATTACTAACGGTTACGGAAGTCCAGTGATCCCCAAAGTCCGCTTTCTGTAATGCATCTAATTTTGCTTGCTTTTCAGTGTGCACAAAACCTTGCTTTTATCAAGGCTTCCGTTGGGTAGTGTTTTGAAATGAAATTTGCCTCCAATTAGTCCCAGCAACACGCTTTCCTTCGACATCCACTAATGACTGGAGGGAGGCGGCCCCTTTTATGGGAACCCGGATGGGCTCCAGCTGCTTCCCGGCACTCCTCTGCAGACACGCCCTTGTGTGGCGGAAGTGCCGGCTGCGCACCCGGAAGCCGTCCGGGTGTCCCCTGTCGTATTCCCCCCAGCACTTCCTGGTGTGGCGGAAGTCCAGTGATCCCCAGGAAGAGCCACAAAGTCCGCTTTCTGTAATGCATCTAATTTTGCTTGCTTTTCAGTGTGCACAAAACCATGCTTTTATCAAGGCTTCCGTCGGGTAGTGTTTTGAAATGAAATTTGCCTCCGATTAGTCCCAGCAACGCGCTTTCTTTCGACTCTTACATTTTTGTAGCTCTGATGTGTGCATAAATGTAATCCATATACCAGGAAATCATGCACTGACAAAAGTTCCCCTGTGCTTGGAATGCAAACTGTGATTAAATGTGTTATTTTTTTAACGCGTTATGGAGTACATGCATCAAAGCTTCTCAGCTGTGCTTGTGCTAAGAAAAGGAAACATTTTAAAAATAACGTAACATGATTGTCAAAGTAATAGTTTTGTGTCCGTTATGAGTGTTGCTGTCATCAAGGATTTGATCATCATTATTTCTTGCAGTCAGGTTCGTATTTGGAGGATGTATTTATTTAATGTTAGGTAAGACTCGGCACTTAAAAGTTTCTTGCTACAGCAATTTTAACTCCGTTACAAAGTGATCCAAAGTCTCGTTTATACCTCGTGTCTTCTCAGTAAACTTGTATGTCGCGAATACCGTCATTCGCCGTAGGCATGACAAACGGCAGCGGGAGTGTGTCTATAAACTTAATGTAAACTTACGGTTGACGCCGTGCTTTGTTTCCGCAGTAGCTGTACTTATAAATATGCTTGTATTTATGAATACGCTTGTATGCATTACTTGCTTCATAATCTTTTTCTGCCTTCTCAATTGTGAAATGGTGTTTTTTGTTCAGCGCTGTTTGGAGGTCTTCCTTGTTCTCTACGTACTTACGTAGGAGGCGTGATGATGTAACACGAAACTCCGCCCCCCACGGCCATCCAGCTCAACTCCATTACAGTATATGGAGAAAAATAGCTTCCAGTTATGACCATTACGCGTAGAATTTCGAAATGAAACCTGCCCAACTTTTGTAAGGAAGCTGTAAGGAATGAGCCTGCCAAATTTCAGCCTTCTACCCACATGGGAACTTGGAGAATTAGTGATGTGTCAGTGAGTGAGTGAGTTAGTCAGTCAGTGAGGGCTTTGCCTTTTATTAATATAGATAAATGTGTCCAACATCACATTTTCGTTTTTACTAATATTAATCAATAATGGAAAACTTTTGTTTTGGACATGAAATACAGAAACAAGAAGCAAGCTTATATTTATTTATTTTGTTTTTTTGACCTGACGTAGAATTGTGAATACGTCTTTCAATCTGAATTCACATGTTTACTGTTCTGTGTGTAATTTTTGTATGTTGAAAGTGTGCACATTTTAGGCTTTCTATTTTTTATTTCATATAACACTACCTAGTGTTCTTCCATAAAATAAAATTATTAAAAAAGCATTTTTCTTACATAAGAAAACCTAAAACACATACCCACACCTAATCAAAAACTATGAGTGATCACTTGTTAACATTCCAAAATATAACACAGAGGGTTAGTTGTTTGAGAATCATTAGGGTTCATTATCTAACAATTGAAGACCAAACAAATTGTGGTATTTTAAGTCATTCCTGAAGCCAGTAAGACAAAAAGAAACTGCTGAGAACCCCTAGCCTACAGATAGCAAACAACATTTGATCACATATGTGTCAGTCGTCTACTGTAATTAAGCATGTACTTTCTTTTTGATAGGTCTCCCAAAGCATGATGCTGTTAGCAGTAATTGATGTCTAAAATTTTGCTCTACTTTGCAGCACTGTGTTTATTATATTAGTGGTGGCTCTGACCATATGGTATAACATTTTGGGGGACCTTGGAATTAAGTTTGGGAACCCCTGAAATTAAACATTTTAGATTTAGTAAAATGATACTGGTAGCAAAATGTTACACTGTAAACTAAGAGAACACAAAACAAAGAAAGTAGAGCTAATTTGCTAAGTCTCTAAAATTTCACTTTGAAGTTCTTTAGTTATACTTTTTAGTTACTTAAAAAAACTACATTATAACTTAAAAGCAATCTTTAAAATCTGACTTCTTAAAAAATGAACATCAACTTTGGCAGGGCTGCTGCAACCACCAAACCCCACACCCCCTTCCAGTTTAGAAAATCCCTAGTTTATTTCTGGCTATTGAGAATTAGTTTGCAGAGGTAGGCTTGTTAACTTATTTTTTTAAAATACTTTTTTTGAAAAAGTCAAAGGTATTATTATTTTGAATCAAATCAAATTGCAAATTGTCAGGTACAAATTGAGAATGTTATTGAATTGACAAGTCACCATCAATTCACAGCTCCACTAGCAAGAGTCAAGTCAAGTTGGGGAGCATGCACTGGTACAGTGCATTTCCACACCCAGTACACAACAAAACTACTTTGGATCCCAGTTTGCAACTCCCCAGGCAGACACGCAGTCCAGTCCCACCCTGCGGAAATGACCCTCTATCTGCTGCAGCCAGGTGTTACGTGGGCAACCCCTTGGCCTGGTCCAGCCATTCGGGTCCCCAGGTATGAGGATCTTACGAACCGGATCACCATCCATAACTAACGTTCCTTCACGATGCAGGTAATGTGTCTCATTCTAGCAAGAATGATGTTACCTTTGTTAACCGTAAGCAGTGACATTCCATTAACATTCAAGTCATCTGTGATGCCAAGATGAAACTAACAAATGATGTTGCTCGGTGGCCTGGGTCAACCCATGATTCATTTATTGTGAGGCAAAGCAGCGTTAGCAGGGGCCTTGCTGATGGTGCTACATGTGATGGCTGGTTTGTTAGTAAAGTAACTTCTGAACACTCAGTGTTTCGCATGGCTTATACTATTCATTGTAAGAGCAAACATGTCAATACATGTGCCAGGTGATAGTTCTACCTGCTTAGATGCTGCTACTGTTGACTCACCCCAAAACACAGAGGAGAGGAACTTAAGTGCTGTGCGGAGCACACCATAAGACACCTCAACTGCAGGTAGTGGTGCCTGGATGCATCAATTGAGGTTCTACCAGCCAATAAAGGTCTGCAATATACTGATAACACATGTATGAGAATGATTAGAATAGTCTATATGGTTATTTCGGAGTGGCAGCTGGGCAGGGATTGAGGAGCATTCACATATGCACATTTACAAGATAATTGATCAGTAAAGGGTAAATTATGTAGAAATGTGTGTATGCCAGGATTTAGAAATCTGATTTTATTTGGGATGTGCATTTTTCTGTTTTTTTTGGTGTATATTTTCACTTTGTAATCCACACTAAATTTTATAAATGAGACACCAGAAGAGCATCTTTTGTATAATTTATTATCCAGCAACATTTGAAGGGTTTAAATGCTTTTGAAAGTTACTGCAACAAAACGAGATGTTCATTTCACTTTAAGACATGCAGCCTGTGAAAAGTGCAGAGATCTATACTCTGGTAATCCGAAACTCATCAGGTGGCTGATCTAATGAATGTTCATTTTGCTTTTCTTCTTTTAAAGGCTCAGCTTGTCCTTTTGGTGATTTTGGTGGTTGCCATCTTTAACTTTGTTATTGGGACCTTTATTCCTATGGAGTCAAAGGAACCCAAAGGATTCTTTGGTTATAAAGGTAAAACATTATAATAAAGTGCCATTTACACAGAATATTTTTTTTCTTTAATGGTCATCAATTAGAATACCAATCAATATAATATCCAATGGTTAATATTGAGGTGAAGTTTTATTGATAAGCTGTATTTTTTTTTCTTTTTTAACATGCTGTTTCTTTTTTGGTTTTTACAGCTGAAATATTGTTTGAGAACTTCGGACCAGATTTCAGAGATGAAACTTTCTTCTCTGTCTTTGCAATTTTCTTCCCGGCTGCTACAGGCATTCTTGCTGGGGCAAATATCTCAGGGGATCTTGCGGTAAGTTTGATATATATATATATAGGGGATATATATATATATATACAGTGGGATGCAAAAGTTTGGGCAACCTTGTTAATAGTCATTATTTTCCTGTATAAATCGTTGGTTGTTACGATAAAAAATGTCAGTTAAATATATCATATAGGAGACACACATAGTGGTATTTGAGAAGTGAAGTGAAGTTTATTGGATTTACAGAAAGTGTGCAAAAATTGTTCAAACAAAATCAGGCAGGTGCAGAAATTTGGGCACCACAAAAAAGAAATGAAATCAATATTTAGTAGATCCGCCTTTTGCAGAAATTACAGCCTCTAAACGCTTCCTGTAGGTTCCAATGAGAGTCTGGATTGTGGTTGAAGGTATTTTGGACCATTCCTCTTTACAAAACATCTCTAGTTCATTCAGGTTTGATGGCTTCCGAGCATGGACAGCTCTCTTTAACTCACACCACAGATTTTCAATTATATTCAGGTCTGGGGACTGAGATGGCCATTCCAGAACGTTGTACTTGTTCCTCTGCATGAATGCCTTAGTGGATTTTGAGCAGTGTTTGGTTGTTGTCTTGTTGAAAGATCCAGCCCGGCGCAGCTTCAGCTTTGTCACTGATTCCTGGACATTGGTCTCCAGAATCTGCTGATACTGAGTGGAATCCATGCGTCCCTCAACTTTGACAAGATTCCCAGTCCCTGCACTGGCCACACAGCCCCACAGCATGATGGAACCACCTCCATATTTTACTGTAGGTAGCAGGTGTTTTTCTTGGAATGCTGTGTTCTTTTTCCTCCATGCATAACGCCCCTTGTTATGCCCAAATAACTCAATTTTAGTTTCATCTGTCCACAGCACCTTATTCCAAAATGAAGCTGGCTTGTCCAAATGTGCTTGAGCATACCCGAGCATACCTCAAGCGGCTCTGTTTGTGCTGTGGGCGGAGAAAAGGCTTCCTCTGCATCACTCTCGTATACAGCATCTCCTTGTGTAAAGTCGCCAATGGTTGAACGATGCACAGTGACTCAATCTGCTGCAAGATGATGTTGTAGGTCTTTGGTGCTGGTCTGTGGGTTGACTCTGACTGTTCTCACCATTCGTAACTTCTGTCTATCCGAAATCTTTTTTGGTCTGCCACTTCGAGCCTTAACTTGAACTGAGCCTGTGGTCTTCCATTTCCTCAATATGTTCCTAACTGTGGAAACAGACAGCTTAAATCTCTGGGACAGCTTTCTGTATCCTTCCCTAAACCATGATGGTGAACAATCTTTGTCTTCAGGTCATTTGAGAGTTGTTTTGTGACCCCCATGTTGCTACTCTTCAGAGAAAATTAAAGGAGGAGGAAACTTACAATTGACCCCTTTAAATACTCTTATTATAGGATTCACCTGTGTATGTAGGTCAGGGGTCACTGAGCTTACCAAGCCAATTTGAGTTCCAATAATTAGTTCTAAAAGTTTTAGAATTAATAAAATGACAACAGTGCCCAAATTTATGCACCTGCCTGATTTTGTTTGAACAATTATTGCACACTTTCTGTAAATCCAATAAACTTCATTTCACTTCTCAAATATCACTGTGTGTGTCTCCTATATGATATATTTAACTGACATTTTTTATCGTAACAACCAACGATTTATACAGGAAAATAATGACTATTAACAAGGTTGCCCAAACTTTTACTGTATATATATATATATATATACTGTATATATACTGTATATAAAAATATGATGATGATTTATTTAATTGTATTATTGTTGTAGTTTAAATAAATGTATATCAGTAATGTGCATTTGTTTATTTACAGTCATCATATGCTGCTTCAAAATGCTAATGACTTGAATTAAAGTCTTGGCCCATGCACTAGCCATGTTAGCGTTAACATTCTTTTTATGTATGTGTAGTTTTCTCATAATGTTTCAGTTTTCACCCAAGAAGCCTTTAGTTTAATTAGATGTCTTTGAAGGAGAATTGCACTTTGTCGAGGTTTGGATTCTGCATTGTTCCTGATGATGCCAACATTGGCTCTAACCTCCTATGAAACTTTTCTAGAATAATAATTTTGGCAAAGAACAGATGCTTATTACTAAATGTCAGCAGTAACAAATTTTGTCATCCCATACACACCCTGATCTGGTCCAACACTAGTCATTTTTACAGTGACAGAGCTTGCCAAATGTTGGTGTAGTCTCCTTTTTATTTTGGGTCTTGCATGAGATGCAATAGTTTTTTGTTTTGTTTTTTTCTTTTTGTATCTCAGTATTTCCACATTGGTGCATATTTTCTAAATATTTATTTTCCTTAGAAAGATACAGGCATGCTACAAACCAGTTAGCAGAGTTTCTGGGTTACTTGAGGTATTCCCTGATGTAGGCATATTAATGTCTGGAGGCTTTTGGCATAGCTGTTTCTCTGATCCTGGAAAGTATTACCAAATGAATTCTTACAGTGTTCAAGTACAAGGAAATATACGCATTGAAATGCTTTTTGCATAGGGACTGTCATTTTGAATATTGCTATAGTCATTTTATTAAAATATTTATTTTTAAAAGGTATTGTTAACACTTTATAAGCATAGCCAATTGAAAACATTATATTTTATGTACTGGTTTAAAATATTAGCAGTATAAGTTTGCATATTTTCTATACATTACAACAGATTTTCTTTCTCTCTCAGGATCCACAGTCAGCCATACCAAAAGGAACTCTCTTAGCCATTTTAATAACGACTATCACTTATCTTGGGATTGCTGTATCTGCAGGTAAGTAGCTATTGCATTTAGATGAGCATCCCCATTTACTGTTTTATATTGTAATCCATTGCAATTTCCCCTTATGAGTTTATTGGAATTTGATATGTTCTTTAATTAAAAACTTTGTTACAGATTTGAAACTGTTTATTGATTTCATATCATATATGGTGTGCTGCTGCCTAATTTAAAAAGAAAATGTGTTATCAGTTAAGTATGATCACCATCAAATTCAGCTTTATTGGGTCTAATAAACCATAACGAGACTGATGATATCCATAACTCATTTAATACCCTTTCCATCTCACTAATGTACAATAGGTACACTGCTGCCTTACACCAAAGTCTTCTGAAATGGCATTATCATGGTATGTGCTACATATCACCCCACTGTAAATGTACTGAAGTGGTTACACTAATCCATCTTAATTAAAGGATGAGTGTTTTTTTATGTGTGTCCATTTAGTTGCTATGCCTCTGTCATTCCAACAGATGGCACATCAAAAATAGTAGCGCTGCTTTAATGAATCCCATACCAAATGTCATATAACAGAGAGGTATGCATTGCATTTATCATTCCATCAATGCATCACAAACACTGCATTTTATTACTACTTGCATTATAAAATACATTCTAATAGATGGTGCAGTGCGAATGTTAATGCTGAGGTCTACGTTGATTACTTAGATTTCAACCCATCTTTGACAGGTAGCACAGTTAGTAAAATTGTAACATGTTTACATTCTCCAGGAATGTAACCTATTTTTATTCAATGTGCTAAAAATTGGTTTGACTAAGAAAGCTTTAATTGCTGTTCCAATGCAGATTTTACAGTATCTTTGTTTTATACCATGGGTGGGCAAATTCGTTCCTGGAGGTCCGCAGTGGCTGCAGGTCTTTTTTCCAACCCAGTTGCTTAATAAGAAGCCCTTATTGCTCAAGTAACACTCCTGCTTCATTTTAATTGTCTTGCTTATTAAGATTCTGAACACTTATTGCTTATTTTAGTCTTAAACAGCTGTATTTTGGTTTTTAATTTCTCCTTATTAGCAATAAGATGCAAATGACAAAAGAAACCAGCATTTCTCCATTTAGTTTGTTTCCATTTACACCTGTTTGGATTAATTAAATACTTGTAAGGAAGGTGAAGAGAAAAAAAGTAAAGGACTGAGAATTACTCATCCGTTTTACACTTCAAATCATTTGAGTGATATCCTTAGAAAGGAAAAAAAAATCTAGGATATTAGAATGACCTGACATGGCAGATTTAAAGCACTAACAAGCCATGAAATTAAACTTTTGGCAAGGATTGTTTTCTAATTAGGCAACTGGGTTGGAACAAAAACCTACAGCCACTGCGGCCCTCCAGGACTGACTTTGCCCACCCCTGTTTTACAATGTGCATATTTTGTCTATGAAAAGTATAGGCAGCATTGTAGGGCCACTTTATCTAGTTTGTTTGCTTTTGAGCCTATTAAAATATCTCTTAATTGTTTCTGCCTTAATTAAAATGAAGTGATTAGATTAGATTAAGTTAGATTACATTAGATAATGATCTTGTTTTATGTTAATTTTCCACTGTTGAACCAAATTGTGCCAGAACTTATATTCTGTTTAGTTCCTGCTGTAATGACAGTACTTTTTGTTTACATTGTTTTAGCCAGCCCAAGTCCAGCTTTCTCAGCAAGACCTGCACATGGATTACAGTAACATGCTTAATGTTACTTAATATTGTATCAGGACAGTATTTCAGTACTCCTGTGTACCTGTCATTCACTCATTTATTTTCTGAGCCCATCTCAAGGTTGTAGTGAACTACAGCATATTCCAGTTGTAAATTGTATTTTGTGAATTTCCCCTTGGGATTAATAAAGTATCTATCTATCTATCTATCTATCTATCTATCTATCTATCTATCTATCTATCTATCTATCTATCTATCTATCTATCTATCTATCTATCTATCTATCTATCTATCTATCTATCTATCTATCTATCTATCAGATGCAAGATGGGTACCATTCCAGATATTATGCCAATAAACCTTTTATGTCACTCACTTAGGGCCATTTTGAATCGCCATTTAACCTGCTTGTGTTTGAAGTGAAGAATGAGAAAATGACACCTTCCCAGGCAGTTAACTGAACATAGATCTCTGGAGCTGAGTTGGAGTAGTAGTAAATATGCACCTTTGCCATTGTCATTCAGTGTTGCCAACAAAAAAAATAGTAATTGACTAAGCAGATATTTGATATTCTCTCTCTTTGTATGGAAGTATTTGTGGCTAAAGCATCAACTTCAATTCAGGAGGCGCGCAGGACGTGCTTGGTCATATGACCTAAATTTCCCTTGTGCATCCTGCTTTTGCTGCTCTGTTAACAAAACTACTGAACTGAAACAAAAGCAAAACTACTTGAACTGAAGCAAGCATATGTATGTAGTAGGCAACAGTTTTAAAATAGATCCTTGCATGCCTTTACATTGACCCAGGTAAAACTGTTCCTCTTATTACTTAGGTGTTTCTGTTTTATAGTATATTTGTGTCTTTGGTGTTGTTCAGAATAATTACCTTCTCAATAAGGTGCAAAGAGGAACTGCAGGTTCTTTATGTTATACTACCTGTAATGTCTTGTGTAACTTAGATTGCTGGACAGCTTAGTGGTGTGTTGGATGTTTGTGCAAAATCGCAGCTCCAAGAAATTAAGTTAAAAACATTTTTCCAATCACTGTGTGAATGGGTTTTGCAGTTCCTTCTGGTGTCAGTGCATTTTTTGATTCCTTGATACTTGATGACTAGATTGTCCTAGTATGAGTGAATGTAATTATGTGTATATATATATATACACACACACACAGTATTTTGCAATGGAATGGTTTGGCAATTCCTGTGTATTGCTTGATTATGCTTAGGTAATGCCTGGCCTCTGCAACACAGAGTTAGACAAAGTTAGTAAACTGGTAAATTGATGGTTGGAAATAGGTAGCTTTTATGGACATCATTTTGCAAGATACGTCACACTTTGTAATGCTCTGTCATGCATTACTTAATTGGACAGCATCTAGTAGACCCCAAATCAGAGTCTTTGACCTACCATGGTGCCTTTTACCCACCTACTTATTATTTTTTCTTTTTTAGTGTAATATACTTTTACCACCAGATGGCATCTAGGATTTCACATGACATGAACATATCTGAACAAATATAAATGCATCTAGAACAGCACTTCTTTCACTGTCCTTTTCTATTTTAATTAATGACTGATATAAATTATTTTCTGTATTTCACAAATACTGTAAATTATTATAAAAACAGTAAATTTAAGTAAAGATTTTTAGATTCACCAAACCTATGTCTGTCCGTCAATGTTTATGTTATTCATTCAAAGTGGTGAATACATATGTGCATTTTAATATTAAATTTCAGTTTTGGAAAGAGGAAACAGACTTGCACTGGGCCCGTAAGGTATATCCGATTCTTAGATACAGATAGCTAGGGAGCAACTCTGGAGGAGACCCCAGAACATACATATTCAATACAGATGATTTTTTCCTCATTAAAAAAATGTCTGTGAACAAGTGAAGATAGCATATTTCTTTTTCTGTTTGACAATTTTCTGTGGCTTTGTACTGTTCTGTTTCACTGTCTGGCATCACACTGTACATCACCTCATCTTTATACTTTCTGTTCATATTTCTTCTTTTTTTGTATTGTTACCTATTTCCAGTCTATTTGACTATAGTGTGTTCATGCAAAAGCAGTTAGAAAAAATGTTAAGCTACAAGTGTTGACAACTTTGTTGGTACCCCATACAAAAAATGAAAAACACACAGTTGTGTCTAAAATAACTTGAAACAGACAAACGTAATTGGCACCTATTGTTTACTTTATTCAGCAAAAGTCACTTTTTTTTGAGTTTTGATTCAACAAAATATTTCAAATAATAACGCAATTGAAAATTGCATGGACAAAAATGATGAGACCCTTAACCTAATATTTTGTTGCACAACCTTTAGAGGCAATTACTGCAAACAAGTGATTCCCTATGGCTCTTAATGAAACTTTTACACCTGTCAAAAGGTAGGTTGGCCCACTCTCTTCCTAAGCAAATTGCTCCAACTGTGTCATGTTTGAAGGATGCTGTCTCCAGACTGCAGTTTTCAGTTCTTTCCATAGATGTTCAGTAGGATTCAAATTGGGGCTTATAGAAGGCCACTTCAGAATAGTTTAGTTTGAAATGTTTTGTTCTTATTCTGTTGGAGGATCCATGACCAGTGACTGAGACAGAGCTTTCTGACACTGTGCAGTATGTTTTGCTCTAGAATGCCTTGATAGTTGTGAGATTTTGTTGTTCCCTACACAAACTCAAGGTTTCCTGTGCAAGACACAATAAAGCAGTCCCCAAAAAATAAGCAAGTGTCCTCCATGTTTCTCAGTAAATTTGGTGTTCTTTTCTTTGAAAGCTTTTTTTTTTTCGTGTGGTCATAGAGATGATGTGACCTCCCAGAAAAGCTCTAGTTTTGTCTGATCTATCCAAAGGACATTTTCCCAGAAGCATTGTGGCTTGTCAATATGCATCTTAGCAAATTCCAGTGTGGCTTTTTAATGTTTTTCTTTCAACAGTGGAGTCCTCATCCATTAAGCCCACTGTCGCATGGTTCTTAACCTTTTAGTTCAACTTACATCTCTTTGGAAGTTGTCCTTGGCTTTTGGTGTATCATTCTCATTATCATTATGCCCATTCTGGGGTCATTCAGCGAGGTTGGCTACAGTCTCATGGACCATAAACTTTTTAATAATATTTCCAATTGTTGTCACAGGAACATGAAGATGGTCTTATAGTTTTTGCCTTTAACATGCTTGTTTATAATTTTATTTGTGATTTTCTCAGACAGTTCTCTCCTTTACTTTCTCTGGTCCATGTTTAGAATGGGACACACTCCAAACAGCATAGTGACTACTTCTCTCCATTTAAATAGGCTTAATGGCTGATTGCACAATTGTAGATACACTATATTGCCAAAAGTATTTGGACGCCTTCCTTTAGACATATGAATTTTAGTGAAATCACATTCTTAATACATAGGCTTTAATTTGGAGTTGGCCCACTCTTTGTAGCTGTAACAGCTTCAGCTCTTCTGGGAAGGCTTTCCACAAGGTGTAGGAGTGCGTTTATGGGAATTTTTGACCATTCTTCCAGGAGAGCATTTGTGAGGTCAGGCACTGACTTAGGACAAAAAGGCCTGGCTCACAGTCTCCACTCTAATTCATTACCAAAGGTGTTCTGTCGGGTTGAGGTCAGGGCTCTGTGCAGGCCAGTCAAGTTCCTCCACAACAAACTCACTCATTCATTTCTTTATAGACCTTGCTTTGTGCACTGGTGTACAGTCATGTTGGAACAGGAAGGGGTCATCCCCAAACTGTTCCCACAAATTTGGGAGCATGAAATTGTCCTAAATGGCTTTGTATGCTGAAGCATTAAGAGTTCCTTTCACTGGAACAAAGGGGCCAAGTCCCACTCCCTGAAAAACAACCCCACGCCATAATTCCACCACCACCAAACTTTACACTTGGCACAAGGCTGTCAGGCAAGTACTGTTCTCCTGGCAACTGCCAAACCTAGACTCGTCCATCATATTGCCAGACAGAGAAGCGTGATTCATCACTCTAAAGGACACGTCCCCACTGCGCTAGAGTCCAGTGGCGGTGTGCTTTACACCATTGCATCCGACGCTTTGCATTGCACTTGCTGATATAAGTCTTGTATACAGCTGCTTAGCCATGGAAACCCATTCCATGAAGCTTTCTACACACTGTTCTTGAGCTTTTGGAAGTCTGTAGCTATTGACTCTGCAGAAGGTTGGCGACTTCTGCACTATGTGCTGTCCCTGCTCTGTGATTTTACGTGGCCTACCACTTCATGGCTGAGTTGCTGCTGTTCCCGATTACTTCCACTTTGTTATAATACCAGTTGATCGTGGAATATTTAGTAGTGAGGAAATTTCACAAATCGACTTCGTGGCATCCTATAACAAATGGTACCATGCTTGTATTCACTGAGCTCCTGAGAGCGACCAATTCTTTCACAAATGTTTGTAGAAGCAGTCTGCATGCCTAGTTGCTTGATTTTATACACCTGTGGACTTTGAAGTGATTGGAACACCTGAATTCAGTAGTTTAGAGGGGTGTCCCAATACTTCTGGCAATATAGTATATGTGTGATAGTAATTAAAGAAAAGAGCTAGTTTGAAAAATCACCTACTAATTATGATCTTTTCTAGGTGTACCAGCAAATGTGTCCAGGCCATTTTAGAATATCTTTGTGGAATAAGCAAAACTTTATCTCTTTTCACACTTGCTTTACTTTAGATGATGACATATCAAAGCCATGGAGGTATATATTGAACAGCTGCTTTTCATTTTGTAACTTTTCTGAAGGCATATAGCCTTTTTCAATGAGCTCTAATGATATCAACAAATTTGCCCACATCTTTAGATCTTCACTCTGTATGTTTATACAAAACATTATGTAGTCTTTTTATTTCCACCCAGATCTCTCACATGCTTTTTATATAAAAAGATTCTTTTTTGTAGTGAATATACAGTAGTTTTTAGTGTCAACATTCAGCAACAAAAATACAGATCTGTTAGTGTTATAATGGAATATTTGACATATTAAAGAAAGACAGGTGTTATTTATGAGAAATGCTAGCCACATTTGTCCTAACCATTGGTTATAAAATAAATTATTTGTAGCTTAATGTTCATTTTTTTAAGACAATTCAATATACAAGATGCCTTAATGATTATGCTAATTTGAAGATGTACTAATATAAATACTCTGGCCAGTCCTATTTACATTACTTTTGTTCAGACTGCATGTTTGTTTATTTTTTGAAATTGTTTTAGTTTTGAATGCCTTGTTCATATATGTTTAGATTTGTTTATGTGCAGTTCCTAATGTGAAATAAGGACAACATATACACTTATGCCAAACATTATTTTGCCTTGTTTTTTTAATTAGTTCCTTATATTATGTAATATTGGAAAGAAAACAAAGTGTGAATATTTACATACTTTCCTCAAAGGGCTGTATTGTCAAAAATTACCCTTTCACACTGTCCAAGCGTGAGATGTTATGACTTTCATAGAATTTTGATGAAGCAGCATATGAATGAGAAACATTCCCAGGATCTTTTTGACCTCCATCATCATTAAAGAACTAATCCATTTTCCTTTCAAGTCTTTTTAAATATTAAAGAACATACCAAACATATAAAAATTTCCTTTGATTCCTAAAATGTGAACAAAAGTTTGAGATTTGCCTTTTTTGTAATAATTAGCTGGGTTTATGAACTAAAGTACTTAGTGGACATATCCTGAAATCATTTCATTCCTTTTATCTTCCAGGTTCTTGTGTTGTACGTGATGCCACTGGGAACTTTAATGATACAGTCAGTATGGGAAAATTTTCAAATTGTACAGAAGCAGCTTGTAAATTGGGATATGACTTTTCTTCCTGTAAAAACAACAAATGCAGTTATGGCCTCATGAATGACTTTCAGGTTAGTCTAGCTTTGCAGAACATATATTTATACATTTGTATTATATATAATATTATTATATTGATATTGAAACAAGTAATCTTGTAAATTCAATCAAACCAATTATGAACCAGATACAAGAATTGGTGTAAAAACTTGATGAATTCAAAATATAAGAAATGAGCAATGCAATTTCAAAGAATGAAAGAGTTTCAGTTCTAAAGTCTGACAGAGGAATCATTTGCTTTTAGCATGGGTTTGAATCGGGGGCCAGTAGGACACTTATGAACAATCACTAAGGCAAATCTAGTATGATATCTGTACTTCTTAAGCTACAAGAAATACTTTGAAGTGGGTTATTAAATACAGAGAAAAAAGTCTTTGGAACAAGCTGACCCATTTCCTGGTCATGGTAGAAGTGCATTTGGTACAATACTCTGGTATTGATTATAGTATTTTATTTTCTGGATATGTATGGGTTGGAAAACTTAGAAGTCTGCAATACAGTTAAAGAAAGAGATTTAAATGATGGCCTTACATTAGTGTAAAAGATCAGGCAGATTCCAACAAAGCTTTAAGGCTGCCTATTTATAATAATGATCATAATTTACATGATTCACATAGAAGCAGTCTGCTTTGTCAAAGACTGGGATCTTCAAGGATTCTAGAAACATTGGTACTTTTGAGCTCTTACACGATTGTTGTACATTCAGAAGTTCTCTTCATCTACAGGATGCTTTAGTTACCATTATTTTAAAGTGCAAGTTATGTATACAAATAATATGATTAGCTGGAAAGCTTGTTTAATTCCAATTAAGACACATTTTTGTGAAATTGGTGCTCTTCAAAGCTGTTTTTATTGCTACGCTAATCATACGTTAATTTCTTTTCACAATACCCTTAAATAACATAGACATCTTGAGATTTATTTACATTGTTGTGAAATAGTATGTATCCTTTACTGATTTCTTCAACTATTGGCAAGAATTTAAACGTTTATCTAATATCAGGTAAAGGGTGCCTAAGTGAACAAATTATATAGTTTTTAACTTTATCTATTGAACAAAAGTGTCCAACACCAGTTGTCTCTGTGTGAAAAAGAAAGTGACCCATAGTTAAAACTACCCAATTAATGGGATAATTAGACTCTGAGGATAAATATATGCAAGCCGTTTTGGTGTAAAACTCCATTATTTTGATCTTACCATCAGAGTCCAGATGCCAACAAAAAATGTAAGTAATTATTTGCTGGCAGCTGGCAAATAAATGTAGGGTAACAAATGCTCAGGAACTTCACTGAATCTCCAAAGGAACCAGACCTTTTCTTGAAAGAGTAATGAATATTCTCATGAGGACTTCAGAAACTCACGTCCTGCCCACATCCCGCTCAGCATCAACAGTTTAGATGTAGAGATTGTTAGGAGTACCAAGTTCCTCGGAGTGCACTTAACTGAGGAACTTACGTTGACACATAACACCTCATCATTAATCAAGAAAGCCCTGCAGAGACTACACTTCCTGAGGCGGCTGAAGCAAGCACGTCTTCCCCCTTCCATCCTCACCATGTTCTACAGAGGCACCATAGAGAGTGTCCTGACCAGCTGCATCACTGTCTGGTATGGCAACTGCAACATATCTGACCACAAGCGCCTGCAAAGGATAGTGAAGCAGAGAACATTATTGGGGTGCCTCTCCCTTCACTACAGGACATATTTTACAAACGCAGTGTCCGCAAGGCCTGCAGCATTGTGCAGGACCCCTTACACCCCTCACATGGATTTTTCACACTTCTGCCATCCAAGAGAAGATACTGCAGCATCAAAGCCAAATCTGCGAGGCTGCAGGAGAGTTTTTACCCCCAAGCTGTTAGACTCCTTAACACCAGGCTGCCCACTGGGACCCACACGGCCTCAACCACCACTAAAAACCGAACTTTTATACATGAAAACCACTATCCTGCTAAGATGAGTGTGCATGTAGAAAAGAACTGAAAATCTCATACTGACCTCTAAGGATTTTGACACTCTTGATATCCTTATGCTATGAAACGTTCTGACCTGTCATTGTTTACACACGTCTTAAACAACTATTATCATACACTGATAATTTCTGTATTATCTATATCTATTATTTATTATTTATTTATTTATTATATTACATATCTTACACATCAATATTGCTGCTACTTGTGTGTCCTATCTTTGCACAATGTCTTGTCTTGTTTGTGTTTTAATTTAAAATTTTTAAATTTTTATTCTATTTTTAATTTACTATCATCATGTTGTTACACTGTGGACCCTGAGCTTCGCAATTTCGTCTATCTGTATACTTGTATATGGTTGAGATGACAATAAAGTTCACTTTGACTTGGACTTTTGATGAGGTGGCACATTGCCAAAAAATACTCAATGGGCGCATTGTAAAATCATCCAGAAAGTTTCAAAGGGTCCTAAAAAATCTACAGCTTCTCTTGGCCCAGCAAAGGGAAGTTTTTAAAGGATTTTATTTAACTTGACTCCTCTGTCCGTTTGTTTGTTGGGTCAAATCTTGCAGCTGATTTTAAACCCACTTTTTGGCAAAGCAAATTTCTTTAAATTCTGCATACGTGTTCAGTATCAATGACAATACAATGATCAGTCAAAACTGATGCGATTACGTAAAAAATTTCGCCATAATTAATGGTCATGCAATTCCAATTAATGCACACACAACAATGGCAGAGAGAGAATATAGTGAGATATAGGAGCATACAAGTGAGAGACGCATTGGATTGCCCCCACTTGCCTCTTCCATTGAGTGGAGTGGGTAAATATGCATGCCAACTTTACTTGTTTACTCTTGCCGTTCTGTCATCGGTGTTTTTTTTTTTGCAGCGACCGAGCGCTAATATCATAAGAGTCTGAACAGAAAAATAGATACCAAAATATACAGGTAAAATTCCGTTACAACAATCTCCCAGGGACCTAAAAAATATTTTGTTCTAACGAAAATTTCGTTGTAATGAGATTCTGTATTTGTCACTATAGTGCTTTCTTTAACTTGCGTCCAGGCGTTTGCAATCATTTCAATAGCTTCTTTGCATTAATTTTAATCTCCTCCTGCCTACAAGTTATGCTGACGAGAATTTTTCTCAGCATTTCCTTGCCATAATACACTTTCAGGGTGCAAATGATGCCCAAATCCAGTGGCTGAAGCACTGCCGTGCAATTAAGTGGGAGGAATTCAACGCGAACATTATTCTTCATATTTTGGGGTTTCTGAACTCTTCTGGGATCACCCCACTCCCGACCCAACTGGAACGCTGAAGTGCATCCCCAAGCGAGATTGCAGCGTCTGTGGAAGATTGTTTGTCCGTTGCTGGGGCAGGGCAACAGCAGGCTCACAGCGCTTCAGTGAAGCGCCACTGAAGGAAATCATAAAAGATCAGGGTCGAGCTATAAGTCCTTGTCTTGAACCCCAAAGCAAGAGGCTTAGTCTCAGTACTTTAGCAAAACCAGCTTTATTCAGCTTGAAACAGGAACGGCACAGTTATTTATTGTAGTGGGGTCTGCCACTCTCCTATAAACAGACACAGCAGTCAGACAGGATCGTGGCCAGGTCAATAACCAAATAATCCTGTTATCTGCATTTACAATGTACCTTGCACCACCCATCAAGATCTTTTCTGTTTGCTTTGCTGGAGAGACACAGCATAGCTGTGAGCCTGCTGTTTTCCCCGGCAACGGATAAACTGTCATCCACAGATGCGTAGACCACACTTCAGGAAGCTGTTCGTCGTGCTGTCTAGTTGGGGGAGGTCCCAAGAGAGTTTACAAACATTGCATTTTCTTAAATGAGTGCCACATTAATAGTAATGTTTCTTGAACGAACATCACTGAACCACATAAAAACTGCTTTTTCGACGTCTTCAAATGCAGCAGTTCACATACGTTTGCAACCCAAGATTTTTCTTCTTTTTTTGCTCGGTCTTTCAAGAAAGTTGACAGTGTCGATGGTGAAATTCCGAATTCACTGGCAACATCTTTTTTCTTTTTGCCGCAATCGAGAGCTGCAAATATGTAAAGTTATTTTTTTCTAATATGAACTGTTAAAGTTTTTTCGTGTCTGCCTTTTCTATAGGAGGGTGACAATGAGTTAAGTTCCAATGGATGTTTTTCCAGTGTTGATAAGCAATAAGCAGAAGGTATCACTGAAAACCACCGAAAACAAAAAAGGCAAAAAAAAAAATAGTATGAAGAAAAAAAAAAAATTACAGTGTTTCTGTTTCGGGGATCGTTGTGCACAACTGAGCTGCGGCCACAGAACGAACTGCTCTGTGGATGATTTATTCAGGCATTTCAAGGTCTTTTGGGCACTTCATTGTAATGAAAGTATTTGCAGAATGTACTTCATAGTAACGAGATTTCTATAGACTCGCGTCATATGGGGAAACTGTCGGGACCATAAAAATACTTTGTTGTAATGAAAATTTCGTTGTAAAGATATTCTTTATAATGGAATTTTACCTGTACTTTTAAAGAAGCTTCCTGTTCGTGAAAAATTATTAAAGAAAAATCATTTGCAAAATGCTCAAAAGACTAAAAAGTTAAAAAATAAACTATACCATTTTTTTAAGTTAAATGATTTTATTTACTTTAGTTATAAATGCACTAAAAAGCAAAAATATTTTTCTTTAACCACAATTTTTGTTGTTACAGTATATGTGAGTAAATAAAATCGTGGGGTGCTCATAAATTCATTAATTCAATCAAGTAATAGAATAGCTAATTTCATCATAAAATATAAAAAAAAAACAACAACATTGTAATTCCCCACCATGATAAACAAGTTTCAAAAATTGCATTAATAATGAATAACAGATAAAATCTTGTTGAATGTTAACTTTTAGTGGACATAGAAAAGATACTGCAGTACAATTAATGGAGTGTATATGTCAATAAAATTATATTTACTTCTTAGTTAAAACACTTTTGCAAGGAGCCTTCTTATCTAGCGGTTGCACGTTACCTTAATTCAGGTGTTATTTATTTGGTGAAGTTGACGGTCCTGCTCATATAAAGGGTTTCAAAGGAGCTACAGTTTAAAAAACAAGTCACCTTTGTCTCAATAGTCCCTCAAACCTATTACTCAGAGACTTAATAGATTTAAACACTTTTTAACCTTTTCCAGGCAGCAGCTTGTCAGCTGAATTTTACTGTAGATTTTAGGGATTATACTGTCAACAGAAGACAAAACATACAGTAACTGATAAATGCCATTGTGAGGAAAATTACTACATATATTAGTACTGCTCAGCTGAGCAGAACTTCAGGAGCTAATTGTATGTTATTCTACAAGCACACATGATGCTTACTCACTCATCAGATTATGCTGGTCACTAGTAATTTTTGTATTAACATGAAGATGAAACAATTAATCACTTCCATTTCATTTTAACTCTTTTTGTGAACATTTTTGTGAAAAGAGTAAGTACAATACAAAAAGAAACTGCAATTATGAAATCATTTTAATCAGTTTTGATAGTCTCTTACAAAACACAGATATATAAGCTACAACAACTTTTATTAATAACATCAAAGTATAAAAGTTTGCTGTCGTGTAATTAACAAGTAGAATGACCATTCATGAGCTTTCTTGCAGAAATTGAATGGCTCATTCCTTATTTTTAGGTTTAGTTTTGCTCAGTTGTGGAAATCATTTTTACAGTTACCTACAGAGACTGTGTTGCAGCTGCTGATTTTCTATTTTTCACACTTGTTTGGATAATTGTCTTTCACATGCATGCAGTACATACTGAATCTCAGCTTGCTAGTTCTGCTGTAGATTCAAGATTTTTCTAATTCATTTCAAAAGTGTAAATTGCTGTTAGCTGAAACATTTATGTTGTAAGTTAAGCGTGGCTTCCTTGCTGCGTGAAACAGAATACATATTTTATCTTGTTCTTCTTTAAAGTGAAGTGTTCCATTGAAAGGTTTTAGAAAAGAAACTTGAAGGAAACATAAATAAACATTAAGTTTTCTTGGACGCTTACAATTTCTTTACAGGGTAGAAGGCATTTGAAAAGTTTATTTTTTGCATTAATTATTTAAAAACTGAAAACATACACTGTTAAAAGGACTTTCCAGGATATTGCATGATTATACTGTGACTGTGTAAGTTCTTTGAGCATCATCCTTTAGCTGGAGCATAACATTATAAACAATTCTGGATAAAGCATTAGGATTGCTGGAATATATAGAGGCTTTGTGTGAAAATGTTCACTTATTTTAATCTAAATATATGAAATGCTAAGGGTTGTGTCCATCTGCCACGCAATTACTTGTAAATCACTAGGGCTAGAAACTTGATTTTGGCCTTAATCGAAAGTTTATGGTGTGATAGACACATTTTTTGCTTCACCAGTGCCTAACGGCAACCTCCACTAAGCTAATGGGGTATGGGTCTTTCTTTCGGCGCACTTTGCAGGCAGACTACTTGAGAAGGTGACATGGCAGAAAGAAAAATTGAGTAGCAATATGTGCTGTGATTGAAGCAATTTTCAAAAACTAATTAAGTGAAAGTAAGAGGAATAATGGCAGCTCCAGAGCACTGCACTTCAAGCACATGTGAGGGAGAACCTGCCGGTACTTGCAAACTACTGGGGCTAGATCCCTGATCTTGGGAGGAGAGGTCTGCTTGTTTCCTAGTTATTATATATGTAGATGACTCCTTTATCTGAACTGACCAATATAATCAGTATTCATTACAATTGTTTGCATAAGCTTTTTTTTTTATTTGAGCATAAATAATTTAAGTGACCCGCTGGACACACAGTGGGTGGGACTGAACCTGCAGTCTTGTGGTGTTAAGTCCAGTTTATGATACAACACCACAGTACCTGACATATTTTATACGGTATATAAACAACCAGAGGCTGCTGTAATATGTTTTTGTAAGTGAAATAGACATTTTACATTTAGAATATGAAATTGTGCAGAAACATAGGTTACTATTCTTTTTCATAAAGACGCATTCCTTTTGAGAGTAACAAATCTATTTTCACATAAGTGCTAAATGCCCATAGGTAACTATCCATCCATCCATCCATCAATCCTCTTCCGCTTATCCGAGATTGGGTCGCGGGGGCAGCAGCTTGAGCAGAGATGCCCAGACTTTCCTCTCCCCGGCCACTTCTTCCAGCTCTTCTGGGGGAATCCCGAGGCATTCCCAGGCCAGCCGGGAGACATAGTCCCTTCAGTGTGTCCTGGGTCTTCCCTGGGGCCTCTTCCTGGTTGGACATGCCCAGAACACCTCGCCAGGGAGGCATCCAGGAGGCATCCTGATCAGATGCCAAAGCCACCTCATCTGACTCCTCTCAAAGCAGGGGAGCAGTGGCTCTACTCTGAGCCCCTCTCGGATGACTGAGTTTCTCACCCTATCTTTAAGGAAAAACCCAGACAGCCTGCAGAGAAAACTCATTTCAGCCGCTTGTATTTGCAATCTCGTTCTTTTAGTCACTACCCATAGCTCATGACCATAGGTGAGGATAGGAACGTAGATCGACTGGTAAATTGAGAGCTTTGCCTTACGGCTCAGCTTCTTTTTCACAACGACAGACCAATGCAGAGTCCGCATCATTGCGGACGCCGCACCGATCTGCCTGTCGATCTCACGCTCCATTCTTCCCTCACTCGTGAACAAGACCCTGAGATACTTGAACTCCTCCACTTGGGGCAGGATCTCGCTCCAAACCCTGAGAGGGCACTCCATCCTTTTCCGGCTGAGCACCATGGTCTCGGATTTGGAGGTTACTGATTCCCATCCCAGCCGTTTCACACTCAGCTGTGAACCGATTCAGAGAGAGCTGAAGATCATAGCCTGATGAAGCAAACAGGGCAACATCATCTGCAAAAATCAGTGACCCAATCCTTAGTCCACCAAACCGAACCCCCTCAACACCCTGGCTGCACCTAGAAATTATTTCCATAAAAGTTATGAACAGAATTGGTGACAAAGGGCAGCCCTGGCAGAGTCCAACTCTCACTGGAAACGGGTTTGACTTACTACCGGCAATGCAGACCAAGCTCTGACACTGGTTGTACAGGGACCGAACAGCCCTTATCAGGGGGTCCGGTACCCCATACTCCCGGAGCACCCCCACAAGATTCCCGGAGGGACACGGTCGAATGCCTTTTCGAAGTCCACAAAACACATGTAGACGGGTTGGGCAAACTCCCATGCACCCTCCAGGACCCTGCACTGTTCCTCCTGAATCCGAGGTTCGACTATCCGACGGACCCTCCTCTCCAGAACCCCCGAATAGACTTTTCCAGGCAGGCTAAGGAGTGTGATCCCTCTGTAGTTGGAACACAACCTCCGGTCCCCCTTCTTAAAGAGGGGGGACCACTACCCCGGTTTGCCAATCCAGAGGCATTGTCCCCGATGTCCATGCGATGTTGCAGAGACGTGTCAACCAAGACAGTCCTACAACATCCAGAGCCTTGAGGAACTCCAGGTGTGTCTCACCCACCCCTGGGGCCCTGCCACCGAGGAGTAACTAAACATTGCATTTACACAAGTAAAAGTATTCTTATGCCAGTAGTATTCCAAATAGTGGCTGCTTATAGGAGTTAGACTGACAAAGATTTCTGTTTAAAGCATGGAATATTTCATGGTAGTGGACTAATTTTAAAAATATATGTGTAGTAGAAGATAATTATGGAATCATTGAAAACATACTGTTTTCTGGTTAGTTTAACATTAGTTTGGTGATGCTCAGAGCACTAAAGCTGTTAAGGATTAGTCTATGCATAATGCTATCCTCTTGAGCATTATTTAAAGTAACATAATTTCCTTCAAAGTTCTGGATAAAAGCTTGAAAGTGCAGTGTTTAATTTTTGTCAACCCTTTGCATATGCAGCTTGTTGACAGTTGTTAATGTGCAGCTCACCTCTTAAGAGACATCATGAAATGTTTCCATAGAGATATCCAGCGTGTACAGTACCGTAGAAAGTCTTAAGCACTTGTGAAAAAATGTAGTAAAATGTGAAGTACTTTAAAAAATAATACCATGAATAGCTTTATTAATCACTATAGTAGAAAGTGCTGTAAACAGATAAAAAAAACAAAAGAAATCAGTATTTGGTGTGACTACACTTTGCCTTAAAAAACAGCAACAATTCTCTTTTTTTTTCACTTGCATGCATTTTCTGAATCTACAGTACTTGCGTGTTATTTTGCTGCAAGACATTTGGAGAATATGCCCCAGTTCTACTGCAGACTATGGCTGTCTTTCTTGCTTCTATCTGTGCACATAATCACAGACCGTGGTACTCATGATGATCAGGGATCAATGGGAGCGAAACCATCTATTACTAGATTCCCTGTTCCTCTTTTTTGCTGTAGATAGTTTTTTTTTTATTTTTGGCCATGTGTTTGGTTTAATTATCATTCTACAGAATAAAGTTTTGCTCACTAGATGCCTCGCTGATGGTATTGTTTGATGCATAAAAAACTGCCTGTATTTCTCAGCTGTGAGGAGGCCATCGATTTTAATTAAATGACCAACTCCATTTGTGGAGATGCAACCCCAAACCTGCAGGTTATCTCCAACATGTATCCATGAACCTTTCTCTAGCCATTTTCCAGACACACTGCTTTCTGTTAGGGCTAAAAATGTCAAATTATGACTCATCAGTTCAAAGCACCAGCTGCCTTTTTTTTGCACACCAGTTCTTGTGTTTTCATATGTAGCTGTGTTGTTTGGCTTTTTTCCCCATTATGGAGGATTGGATTTTTGGTTGCATCTCTTCCATGAAGACCATTTCTGACAAGACATCTCTGAACTGTAGATGGGTCTAATAGAGCCCCATTGGTTTCTGGTAGTTCTGAGCTTATAGTGGTCGTAGACACTGACCTTTGCACAGTACTGTAGTTTCTGTATAATTCAACAAAATAATGGTAGGCACTTGTTTCTGTTTGTTTTTGTTGAAAGTAAAAGAGCTGCTCTGATTTATTGCCTCTAATTGTTTATAGAAGATGCAGGTCTCATGTTATAGACTACTGGAAAAAGGTTTGAAAGAATGATGTGTTGTCATTGAACAGATACAAAAGCTAATTCTTAATTGTTCAGTGCGGACTTTGAAAATATTTAAAAATGTGGGTAACGCAGGAGTAGAGTTTTAAAGCAGAATTCTTCAGTGACGCAAAACTAGAACAATTAAAAGGAGGGCCTTTTTATTGGCATAATGGATGTTTGTTTTAGAGTCACAAGATTAGGTAGGGGTTATGGGATGAAAGAAAGCATTGATTCACTTTTTTAGATGCTATTATAACCCTCTGTGTCATTGATATTATGTCTGAAAGGCACAAGGGCATGGCTGTTATTAAGAGGGATTGAGCTGTCAATCAGATTTGCCAGGATGTTGACAAATGTCTACAAACAAAAGATGTTTGTCTTAGAAGTGCAGCACTTCTGAAGGATGGATAGCAGAATAATTCTTCTAATGTGGATCCGGTCTCGTGTTTGCAAGAATGTACTACTGAATAATCTGATAGGCACTGTTTGCTGTGTTGAAATGAGATGAATCGGCTTTTTATTTCTTAGCTTTAACCTTAGCTACTTGGATGCCAAGTCATTTCTGTTCTGTTGATAACCACAGCCTACAGAATCCTACTCTACATTGCAGTGTTTCAGCGGACTTTATATCACATTTCATCCCAACTCTTGAACTTGACCCAGTAAAGTATCACATATAGATTGATGAGTTGAATGGTTAATGTTTACAAACTGCAAATGATGGATTTCACTCAAATAAATTAAGCTAGTCCGAGAAACCCCTAATGTTAACAGTCTTCAATATTTTACACAAAGGCTTGAGGTTCTGCAGAACTCTCATTAATTATGACTGTAGTATAAGTAGATATTTCTCTTAGACCTATGCTCTTCTGATTTCAGCCACAGTATTCTTTTCTATCCTATAGCTACTAACATTTTGTACTATTAAAATATTTGGCAGTTTTTTCTGATAGACCTTCAAGCTAAACTAATTTGACTGCAACCCTAAAAAGTAGATTTTATACCATATTTATCTGATTGAACATAGTGGACAAAAACTGCCAAACATTAAGAAGGTGTTGAAAGAGAATGTTCTGCCAGTATGACACAATGTCAGCAAAGGTCTAAGTGTATTTTATATGAATCTGTGGCCTTTCTGTTATAATACATTACTCCATTTCACACTTGTCTGATTGAAAGGAGAAACCTATTCCACTGGCATTTCACATCTTCCAGAAATTAAACCTGTTAAAGAGCTTGGTAATTATGGGTCATACAGGACTCTATTTCTTTCAGATCATCCATTGGCAACATGCAACCTATGTTATGCAACCTTATTTTCAAGAAGAAACCCTTTTTTACATGGAAGTAATGTTGCATTATTGGATACAGCATTCCACTCAATACTATCCACCATACTGGTATTGTAATGAAATGGCTTGATCAACGATACCAAATGGGAATTTGCATCTGTCAGTATTTCAATATATGACTACAACTTCAATACCTACATCTTGTTCATATTGATTGAGGTGCCTTCTTTATACCTTAAGGTGCATTCTGCTTATGCAGTGTATGAAATACATGGTATGTTCTGGAAAGCAATTCATTTAAATTATTTTTAATAAAAGAACCAATTTAATGTAGGTTCTGTACCAGGCATCTTTCCACATCAGTACTATACCCCTAAAAAGGTTAATAAACCAGATACGAGAAAGAACTTGAATTGAAAATAACATATAATTGTCCTATGATTGTGTCATTTACTTTTATATTCATCACCATTTCTGTCTTACAATGACTTTAGCCTGCTGTTTTGGTGTGGAATATTAAAGACAAACTAAACAATCAACTTGTATTCACTGAAACAATGTTTCATTTGATCCTCCAATTCTCCTTTTATGCAGCACTTCAGAGTACGCAAATCATTCCGACACATTAGCGGTCATAGGCTATGGGTATACAATGGGGCATAATACTAAGTAGCATGAGGTGGGTAAGGGCCCATTTAAAATCCATACTTCTGTTCAACTAAGAATCTGATACTAGTGATGAGCCCTAAGTGTTGTATTGGAAACTTTAGCAATCTCCTGTTGGGAATGAACAACAATTCCTCTTAAATCGTAGAAGAGCTGGTATATAACTTCCACAAAAAGAAAAAAAAAGTTTGTATGGAAATTGCTTAATGAACCATATTTCAATATGTGGGTTTGGAATTCTTGTGCAAGCAGACTATTTCAGTTTTTATCTGCTGAGAAATAACAACTTTTGTCTGTTCTCCTTGAGCATCAGGACATTATAATACAAGTATGGTGTGGTGCATAATGTGTAGTATCATTTCTAATCAAGCAACATTCTAAAACTTTCGTAACATATATATTGCCGTAGAGGATGCTGGCATCCCGGCTGAGATGGATGCTTCATTACCTGGCCATGAAGCCTTTATAATCGCACGGTGTAGGGAGACTGTCTTCCAGGGTTTCTCCAACACAATAGATGACAGCATCCCTCTAGTGGATCTCCCATGTGTACATCTGCAGGACTACATGGGAGTTGTAGTCCCAGTGGGCGGCCAGCTGGGTTTCTTCAGAGCTGCCAAGGAGTGCTGCACAAAGGAGGAATCCTCACTTTAGAGAGGTTAAGCTTGACCCGTAAGCGCTTTCTAGCGTTTGTAGCGCCATGTAGTGGCACTGGAAGCAATCTCGAATCTTGTTTTGTGAATCCCTGAAGAAGTCCCTGTAAAAGTGTTTCTTTAAAACAAAACTTTAATTTGAACCTGCCACTTGTGGAGGCGGGGTTGTGTCTGATATTTGGGGCTCTGTTTTTTTTTCCATCATCACTGAAAGTGCGCAAAAATATAAGAGGTGTGTATGTCACAGGGTTGTAATTTCTGATGGATCAATAGAATGTGTGAATATGATCACCCATAACATATGTAGACTATAAATTATCCCTCCTAGAGTACATCAGGATGTTCCATCAAGCAGAAATTGTTCCATTAAAACACATTACCGTGCTGATCAAAGAAGACTGGGGGAAGCCTTGGGATAACATATTTAGGATTTTTTTTTTTTTTTGCAATATAAATTAGAGCTGAATGTTTAATGTTGCTGCCATACATGCCTGGTATTCAGTTGAGACAAAATTGTAAACTATTGATTTCTTCCATAGGTAATGAGCTTGGTGTCTGGGTTTGCACCCCTCATTTCTGCTGGCATCTTTTCAGCCACTCTCTCCTCTGCCTTGGCTTCACTAGTGAGTGCCCCCAAAGTCTTCCAGGTATGGTCAATCTTCATTCTTCACAGTTTTAACCTGGAGCCCATTATTAACTAAGGCAAATGAGCAAAATGTCTTTCATATGGATAAAGGTGTGCAACAGTTGACCAGTTACATGGTTCATGTCTCTCATTTTTGGAGTGACAATTTATTGTATCTCAGTTTATATCTCTGTTGGGCTCTGTGGAAATGGCAGGATGGTGCTGCATGGCCAGAGAAGAAAAATTATGCGGTAATGGGGCAAGCAGCATTTTATGAAAGATTAGGCTATAAGGCTAATGTCAATTTTCTATCACAGTTCAACAAGTGTGGATATTTACCCCATTGTAATACAGCCTCAGTTATGTGTTGTGCCTGAAAATTGATTTGACAGGAAGTGCATGTGTGCTGCTTTGTGACAGGTGGGTCTGCTAGCAGACAGTGCACTGGAGTAGGTGTTCTTTGGAAAATGAATAATTCATACTGAGTCTTTCTGAGCTACTGTATGTATTTGCTGGACAGTGCACAGCTATTAAAATTAAACGTTTCTCTACATTCCTTTTCTTTGCTCTTTTGTATTAGGGCTTCCAGCTTCTTTAAAATTTGGGGCATAATACCAAGTCACTCTTCTAAATAAGACTGCATTTATGTCAGTTTTATTTCATGTTGTGTGCAAATTTGCTTGCCACCCCCTGGCCCAGCCACTTCACAGCTCTGCTGGTTGTGTATGGGTAAACGGATGTACAATATAAACAGGTGGTTATTTTCATTTAAACTGTTACATATGCATAATAGAACAAACTATTTTACATTACAGCGTGTAATTAACCATGGTATAAAATAGTCAAATGTAATAAATTGAAAGAAAACGTACTGTATATGCTTTTGCATTTACGTAATTTTTAAGTTCAAAATAAGTCGATTATTATTGTTTTTTCGCTACCTGTAAAGCTTGTGCTTCTTCGCCGCCTTTAAATTGAATCATATTCTGACCTGGTAATTGAATTGGTAATAATTCAATACAAAGACTTCGACCGTACATAGGCAATTCCATTAAATGCATTGACCTACCAAATATCTAAATATGCTTGAACTTTGTCCTGAGACTGTTCTTTGGATATATTCACGCATACTCTATAGTGCCCTTTATGAATTTACTTGAAGATGTACTTAATACTCATAACTGATGCACAATACTCAACATTAATATGACCATCAAATCATTTGAGCAAATACGGGTAATACAGTGCAATCATTGAATTATCGATCATCACAATTTTAACAACTTTCTTTCTGTGATAAGTGTGTTGTTTGTGACGATTGTCTCATCATTGATAATCAGGAAAGCCAGCCTTAGTCATATCTGTTGAATTAACGAAAACTTTGGGAAATTTCTTTAAACACTTTTTTTTCTTTTGACTACATACTGAATCTTTTAAACGAGGTCAGTGAGACATGTGTTTAATGACTTTGCACCATAATTCAGTATAGATTTCTCTGTTTGGAATTTCAGCACGGACAAAAAGATGTACATCATCAGGAGGTAATAATTTATTTTGCAAAGTAACCAACACCATAAATGCATGTGAGGGTTTTGCAGATACATTTTGTGTAAAGTGTGATACTTTTGGACAAATGGATTTGTATCCATTATTGGCTGTAGAATTTCTAATACAGCCGATCATTTAACTCTTTTGATTCAATTTTGCATTGCATCTCCGTGATCGTAAATATAAACTTGACCATATTTTTGTTTTTTTTTCGAAATTAAACTTGTGGTAGCTCTAATTGTTGCAGAACCTCAGATTCTCATAGCGTATGGTCCAGAATCATGTAAATCTACGTTTTGAGCATTAAATGATGCGCATGAAAACAGCTTATTGTAGATTCGGATATTTTGCCTGTAGTGTTTGTGGATTTCACTTTCACCAAACAACAAATCTTTTAATTCTTGCGGATACGCTTCCTCATTGGGAAGAAACACTACTTTTCCCTGATGGCCACACGAATTAGAAGCCCCCTAGTAAACTAACATTTTTCAAAACTACTCACATACAAAATGCAGTAAATAGACTGTTAAAAATGCACAACAAACACAACCTTTAAAATGGAATCAAATAATATTGTTGTAATTTTTTTATAAATTAATATCAATGGAATATTTCAGGTAGAAGTTAAAATGAGCTTGATAATGAAGTATTTTAAAATTGAAAAGTCATAGGAGCTTTGGGTACTAGGTAATGGAATTTTACCATTTCTTCTGCAAAGAACTATTTTTAAACCATTAATGAGGAGATTTTCACTTTCGCTTCAGATGAGAGTAGTACTTTATAGGTGCAAAGTTGCAAATCTGAGTACAGTCAAAAACTGTTGTACGTTGTATCCAGTAACTATCAACCAGTAAACTTTACAGGTGTTGTTATAGAAGACATTGTCCAAGTTATGACCAAGTAAGCAAACCTTCTCCAAAGGCCATGAACAAGTTGAAAATTTTGAAAGCTGTTAACCTGCATAGTGTTTTCGAGAGTATTAAATCCAATATATAGTGCAGTAGCAACATCTGGACATCACCTTTATTAAATGCATCCTTTTTTCTTAGGAATCAGTGTAGTGTAATAAATATTTTATAAATATTTTTTACCCCATTTAGGCTTTGTGCAAAGACAATATCTATCCAGGCCTACAGGTATTTGCAAAGGGATATGGCAAGAACAATGAACCACTACGTGGCTACCTTCTTACCTTCATGATTGCACTGGGCTTCATACTCATTGGTTAGTTATCTTTTTAGTATTACTCATTTTACGATATGCTACATTAAGATGACTGCAAATATTTGATCTATATATACAGAAATGATTTGTTTGTTGTGTCAGTCCTAGATATGAACAAAGCTATTAGTGGAAAATACAGTTATACACAATATGAATATATTTCATACTGGGACTTTTCTCCATGATCTGTAGTTTTGCAGTATTGGTGTCTGTAAACGCCATATTTCAGCTAATTGGTGAAGAAGAGGTTATGTGTATTTTGATTATGATGTATTAATTATTCTTATTGCTTTGTTTACTTTTTAGCTGAGTTGAACACAATTGCTCCTATTATTTCCAACTTTTTTTTGGCCTCCTATGCCCTGATTAACTTTTCAGTGTTTCATGCTTCCCTTGCAAAGTCTCCAGGTATGTAAGATTGTTTCCTAATGATTATAAGAATAGAATAATGGTATATTTGTCAAAATGCAGATGTTTGTGTTTTTCTTAAAGTTACTTTTGTTGTAAAGGGGTTCAAATCTATAGGCACGGAGTATTTCGTGGACACAAGCACTGTAGATGTGTAAATGCTGCTTATACATTTCTCTGATTTCTATTAAATAATGACTTTTAAATACATTCTTGTTTATCATGGTGCCAGGGAGTGACAACATGTTGTATGTTGTTTGGACATACAAAGAAGAATTTCACTGTACTACTATACTGACATGGCTATGAATGCAGGGGATATACTCCAGAAAAATACAAATTGCCAATATAAATGGCATACATAGATTAACATTTAGCATTTCAAAGCATGCTTTGTTGTGGTCTGTGTTATCAACAGAGTTAGCATTCAGTTTGTAGCAAAGTCATAACTAGAAAGTAAGCTAGTTGGGTAACCTTGTTTGCTTTTAGGCATTTATTTTTGACAGTTAGATTTTTTCCTTGCTTTGTACTCTATATACAAGGAAGGTGAACAAAACAAATGATAATCAGAATAATCTGGCGATCATCTTCCCTTTAGGACATCAATTTAAACATGCTGTTCTTTCTCTCTCTCTCTCTCTCTCTGTCGCTCTGTCTCTCTCCCTGTGTCTCCCTTCCTTCTGCTTCTTGGTTTATTTACTCCCAAGAGTAGGAGGTTGATAGTTTTTATTGACAGACAGCTGAGCAGAGATGAAATCTTTCACCTGGGCTAGTGGTACCATATTGTTCTTTTCCCTTAGAAAGAGTATAGACAGAAGTGTTAGACCCCTAGGTGGCGACTTCCATTTTTCAAAGAAAGACTTCATGAACAGTGTGAGGGAAAAAGGGGGGAAGAAAAACCAAAAGGTCATAGAGTGTGGGTCACAGCCAGAAACACAATTTAATTGCCAGTGGTAAGGTGGGAAAAATAGATTTTTTTATAACCACATTTGCTGCAGAAGGCTTATTTATTTGTTAGGAGAGTCCTCTAGAGAGGTGGTCTAATATAATCGATGTCCACTTTTGGTCAATGCCATCCTTTTATCCTGGTGGACTGGAATGGGTGTTACTAGAGATCTGGCGCAAATGGTCTTCCTCTGCCACTTTCCCGTCCAGTTGTACAAAAGAAAGTAGAGGTTCTTTTAAAGTCTGTTTACTTTTTCCCTCCTTCATCCACTATGCCTCACAGTAGATCCAGCAAAACACTTTACCATGCTCACTTGTTTGACAGTAGTCACATCTGTCATACTTCCAGCACAGCTATTGATATTAATATTAGGTCATTAAAAATATAAAGTTTTCATAAATGCCTTTTAATATTTTTATGGAAATAAATTGAAAGAGGATATGTCATATTTTATTTATGAAACAATTATACCACCAATATTTGAGCATTATGAATGGTCCAAATAAGGAAAAATATCCAGTGAGCAACAGTTCACTGGGTGACAATACCTTTTTAATGCCAGAGGTCAGTGAGGAATGGCCAGACTGGTTTGTGCTGATAGAAAGGCAACGGTAACTCATATAACCACTCGTTACAACAGAGGTATGCAGAAGAGCATTTCTGAACATACATGTCAAACCTTGTAGCAGCTGGGCTACAGCAGCAGGATAATACACTAGTATCCAATCCTGTCAGTTAAGAACAGGCAACTGAGGCTACAATTCACACAGGCTCAACAAAATTGGACAATAGAAGATTGGAAAAACATTGCTTGGTCTGATGAGTCTTGATTTCTTCTGCAATGTTTGGATTGTAGGGTCAGAATTTGGTGTCATGAAAGCATGGATCTATCCTGCCTTGTATCAACGGTTTAGAGTGGTGGTGGTGATGAAATAGTGTGGGGGATATTTTCTTAGCACAGTTTGGGCCCCTTTGTACCAATTGAGCATCATGTAAATGCCACAGCCTATCTGAGTATTGTTGCTGATCATGTCCATCCCTTTATGACCGCAGTGCACCCATCTTCTGATGGCTACTTCCAGCAGGATAACACTCCATGTCATAAAGCTCAAATCATCTCAAACTGGTTTCTTGAACATGACAGTGAGTTCACTGAACTCAAATGTCCTTCACAGTCATCAGATCTCAATCTAATAGAGCACCTTTTGGATGTGGTGGAATAGGAGATTTGCAACATGGATGTGCAGCTGACAAATCTGCAGCAGCTATGTGATGCAGTCATACCAATATTGTCCTAAATCCCTGAGGAATGTTTCCAGCACCTTGTTGAATTTGTGCCACAAAGAATTATGTCAGATCTGAAGGCAAAATGAGGTCCAACCCAGTGCTAGCAAGGTGTTCCTAATAAAGTGGCTGGTGAGTGTATATAGGAAGTAGAAATATTAGGTATGTTTGGTCTTTAATTTGAAAGTATGTCTTATTAGAAGGACTCAGTAGTTGCTGTGGACTCATCACTCGCCACATAATCATTATGCAATTAAAGTTTTTGGTTTGTGCATTGTAGCAAAATAGCTCTAAGTTCCACTACATCGTCCATTTTGACATTGTTCTACACCCACATGATGTATATCCCTACATTTATGTTCTTTTTTTTCTAATAAGAGTAATCTTTTTTTCCGGTCATTCATGTAAGTTTGTCCATTCTCTTTCTAACATTTGACCTGTGCACCTTAACATTGATAATCCAGGGCTTTCACATAAATCATGAAATATATACAGTATATACATACAGGTATATATTATATTATATTATATTATATTATATTATATTATATTATATTATATTATATTATATTTCAGTGAATGGGATAAATTTTGTGTTGCTTTCTTCTTTTCAAATTTTGGAAGTGATTTTAGGTTTTGAGAAATATGAAAATTTCTTTGGTATCGAGATTTGTTGTTACTATTAACTGGTTATCGACTTTGATGACTCTGTGGGCAAAGTATCTGAAGGTTGCAGTTTTGTGCATAATTATTATTAGATTCAAACTAGCTGAAAATGCTGTTGCTAGTTTCGTCATGCCCTATAACCTTATGTTGCCTGAAGACATCTGCACATAGTCGATGGCAGTATAAACTCCTGCAGAGTCCAGTCTTATTTTGTGTAAGCGTATCTGACAACTGAGATAAAAAAAGTATTTCCCTGAAGTCCAGATCCCACACTGAAACACTGTTTTAATTCAGATTTTTTTTTTCTTCTACAGTTTGCTTTACGTTTGGCTACACTTTAATTCTCATTGTTTGCAGGTCAATACAATTTTTTTAAAGTAGTTACAGCGCACTCATTAAACTAATCCTTAGCCATGTTTTAATGTATACCATGCTACCTAAATGTTTAAATGCCAACACCCATCATTATTACATTTCTTAGTACTTTTAACAATACAGTATTGTGCCCAAGAATAAAGACCTGCACAGTAAGGTACAAAATACTCATCTTCCAAATGGCTATACCCTCTTTGGCAAACAGCTTTCAGTCACTCTGTGTCCTTTTTCATGGCAAAGAAATTTACAATAACTATCCCAGATAAGCTTTAACAGAACATTTACTATGTCCAGGGATAAGTCAAACACTGTCCTGAATCATGAGACTAGAGCTTACCTAAGGTCCTAGGTTTACCTCTCATATCAGTGCGGTCAATCCCTCAAATCCTGAACCCGTATTGGCACAACATGTATCTTATGTGGATATTCATTTTTTAAGATTCCATTGAAGTGTTAGTGAGGATTTTGTTCAACAACAAAAAAATACATTAGATATTGTCTGACAATTGGCCAGAAATAATGTTAAGTCTACATCAACATGTATTTGCAAAAACTGCTTATGGGCAGAATTTTATCAAACAGTTTAATCTATAAATTATAAACTAGCTAATATGATCTCATATAAAGCAAACCTACAGCTCCTTTTTTCTCAGTGGGAATGTGCAGGAACCATTGTGTTCAAGTGTAGACTGGTGCACAGTGTGTATTAAACAGCTGCTGACATCATATGTTAATTTAGTCACATTAAAGCAAGAATGTTTTTGCCATCTGTACAAATATATTTAGGAAAGGCATGAAATCTGAACAATGTCAGATGGTACAGAGTGGAAACTGAGCTATTTCTGTCATGGCCACACCTCCATTTGCTATTGTTTAGGGAAACTTCCACTTGAATTTGCACTGGTCCTAGGGGAAATGTTGTATGCCTGATTTTCAGCATTAGTTAATGAAAGAGGAGAGTTACATTGAAGAAGTTTTAATATCTGTGAACAGGTATAAAAACAGTACTTTGGCTTGCCCAGGTTGAAAGACATTCTGGCATACCTGTCTACTATGTTTTTCATTCCTCTCTTTTCTTTTCTTTTCTGGTTATAACTTTAAAGAAGCAGAGGCGAATTTCAGAGTTAGGATGCTTATGTGTTTTAGATATGTGCTCTTGGTAACAGAGGTATAGAGAATTATATCATTCTATTTTTGTTTACCCCAGTTGGACTAAATGGCTTCTGCAAATGAGTCTTATTCATTTTATAATTATGTGGATTTACAGTGGGCAGCAAAGCTGAGCAGCAGTTCAAAAGTGCTGCATGGCACCCTGAGAAAAAGGACACAGAGTCTTGACTACTCCAGATCGACAGTTAAATTATGCAAACCGGTGAACTGCACCAGACCCACAGAGTCTCAGTTGCAGTGTTCTGTACAATTTGTAACTGACATATGGCCAATTTGAAAAAACAACCAAACGGCCAGTCCCAAATGGAGCCATAAGTTGGTGCATGAGTGTGGTAGTATTAAATCAGTATATTTCCTGCTGCAATGTTACTTTTGCTGGTGTAAAATTCACACTTTAATGTAACCAAATTCAAAATTTAAAGTTAAATCAGCCTGCAGCAAGAGTTAATCTTTTTGAGATGGACACCAATATCATCTGAAATATTTTTGATTGTGGGAAAGGAACCTGTCCAGAGCTGTTTTCCTGTCTTGCACACATTGCTGCTGAGATGAGGCTTTGCCCCTCAACCTTAAACTGGTTTAAATGGGCTTCAGAACGTTTTATAACAGCCACATCTTTTTAGGTGTATTCACATACAGTGGGTATGGAAAGTATTCAGACCCCCTTCAATTTTTCACTCTTTGTTATATTGCAGCCATTTGCTAAAATCATTTAAATGAATTTTTTCCCTCATTAATGTACACACAGCACCCCATATTGACAGACAAAAAAAAATAATTTTTGAAATTGTTGCAGATTTATTAAAAAAGAAAAACTGAAATATCACATGGTCCTAAGTATTCAGACCCTTTGAACCCTCAGTATTTAGTAGAAGCACCCTTTTGAGCTAATACAGCCATGAGTCTTCTTGGGAAAGATGCAACAAGTTTTTCACACCTGGATTTGGGGATCCTCTGCCATTCCTCCTTGCAGATCCTCTCCAGTTCTGTCAGGTTGGATGGTAAAAGTTGGTGGACAGCCATTTTTAGGTCTCTCCAGAGATGCTCAATTGGGTTTAAGTCAGAGCTCTGGCTGGGCCATTCAAGGACAGTAACAGAGTTGTTGTGAAGCCACTCTTTCGTTATTTTAGCTGTGTGCTTAGGGTCATTGTCTTGTTGGAAGGTAAACCTTCGGCCCAGTCTGAGGTCCTTAGCACTCTGGAGAAGGTTTTTGTCCAGGATATCCCTGTACTTGGCCGCATTCATCTTTCCCTCGATTGCAACCAGTCGTCCTGTCCCTGCAGCTGAAAAACACCCCCACAGCATGATGCTGCCACTGCCATGCTTCACTGTGGGGACTGTATTGGACAAGTGATGAGCAGTGCCTGGTTGTCTCCACACATACCGCTTAGAATTAAGGCCAAAATGTTCTATCTTGGTCTCATCAGACCAGAGAATCTTATTTCTCACCATCTCAGAGTCCTTCAGGTGTCTTTTTAGCAAACTCCATGCGGGCTGTCATGTGTCTTGCCTATCCTCAGAAAGAAAGGTACAGCTACCCTAACTGATATAAACATAGGACAGGTTTAGAAATGGACAGTGGTGTCAGGAGGTGGGAGGCTTCAATGGCTTGAGTGCATGATCTCTGCAGCACAGCCCTTTGGTCTTTCAGACCCTAATATACATGAATTAGGCATACTTTCCAAAATGTTATGTTTTATAAAATTGAACAACAGTTAGTTCCAGACCCTCCACAACTAACACACACCAGTCACTTTGATTTGTAGTCACACAGGAAGACTACAGTAAATCTCAATCTACTGTGTATTAAACCTACTGAGCAACCACAAGCCTATTTGTGCTCCATTTTTAACTTTATTGTAAAATGCTGTTAAGCACATATTCAGTGTCATCTAGTAACATTTGTAGTTGCATTCTGTTATCAGTATTACTTTTACTTAGTTTTAATTATGACTAATTGTTACAAACTTATTTTTATAAGCATAAATTCTCTAAATTTGGCTCTTTCTTTGCCATTGATGGGGCAGTGTCAGGCCTATTTTAACATTATCCTGGATATGATGCTATGGAAATAGAATGAATGAATAAGTGATTATTAGCCCAGAATTTTTTTTAATGAAAATGTGAAAGCATTTTTTTCTCTATTATGCATCAAATAGTAGTCTTTTTTGTATATGCATACTTTACTAAACATTTGTGGTAAGACATTTTCTAACAACCACCCAATCTAAAATTTTCCTCATATTAAGCCAAGCAAAAGTTATTTGGAAATATTTTTAGCACAAGCTAAACACATTATAATATAACGTTGTCATGCACTTGTAGTTGCAGAGCATAATGTTTTACATTTTAGAAGTGGGATGACAAAAAGCCTACCGTGCAAATGAACAATAAAAAAATCGGTTGAATCACTGTCAGAAGAAATGTTCTTTGCTTTGTTTCCTGCTTTTTGAGATCCTAAGATCTCCTACCAGTATAAGACATTTTGAAAGTTTTGGGAGGGCATCTAAAATATGTTTGTTTATTTGATTCTAGATTCAACCGTACTATGTAAATTGTTAAGCTCTTTCTGCTTTTTCATTGTTTCTGTCCAAAAAATTAGAACCTAAAGTTCTTTATCCTGTCTCTAAAATACACATCAATAGAATCATTTTTCAATCCTGCAACAGTAAATATATTAAAATTGAAACCTTTATCCTTCCTACCATTTCTGAACCTGCCTAATCCAGTTTAGGGTCATTGGGGCAAAAGGTGAGAACACTCATGCATTCACACATCCACACTTGCTCACATCCACACTTGCTCATATTGTGCCAGTTTAGAGTACACAACCAACCAAATTACTGTACATATTTTTGGGATGCATGTGAAAAAAACTAAAATTATACACAATCACCCAAGACACTAAGTGTGAGGCAGCAACATGAATCTGTGTCACTGTGCCTCCAAAATACAAAAATCTCAAACTACTCTAGTTCTAAATATGTCTAAAGGTTATCTTTTTTTGTGTTTTGTCCCTTGGTCTTTGATTTCTAATTATAAATGTATACAATATGCTCAGTCTTTCGAAAGAAATTAATGCATTCACTAATTTGTATTACTTTGGTTTAATAGAGTGTACCCCATATTTGTATGTTCTCAGAGTTAGAATGTTTCTTATATAGATCACATACACGCAACGGGGACTGTGCTGCTTAAAAAGAATCTTGAGTGACAACTAAAGTGCTCTCCTCCATGATCGATGAATGAATGAAGACTCAAATATTTCTTACATTTTCCTGGTTCTGGTACTGCTTTTAAAAAAGCAAAATACATTGTATAGTTTACATCGCAACACTGAAAAATCTGTAGATTAAGTAAGTGTCAAGAAAAAAACACGTGAAAAAGATCTCTTACCCCTTATAGTTTTCAGAAATGTATTTCAATGTATGTGCAAAAAATATTAATGCAGACTTGTTAAAAAAAATACAAAAGAAACGTAAGCAGTATCATTAGTGATCTGTGATAAAAATAAGTTGGTAAGTGGAAGCCTCTCCCTTAAGAATACATAGTCTTTAATTTTGTATTGTAGCTTTTAGCTACGTATGTCCCCCTAAAGCCATTCTATACTGTTCCATAATTGGACACTGTTTGAAACAGCTGAAAAATCGCTGTATTCCAGTGGTGCAGTGAAATGTTTTATGAGTACAAATGCACGTATTATGTTTATTCTGGACAGGAGCGTTCATACATATCCTCCAAGTCCCTAAAATAGGGACACTTCCTGCATGTGTATTCTGTGCTAGCTTAGCCAAGGCCAGTCAAGGTTAATATCCTTGTGAAGTATGGTTACCTGCTCTTAAGAGCTAGAAGAATGCAGGAATGCATCTTATAATGCCGGACAGCCCTACAAATGACAAGTGAGGGTTGCTCCATATCAAATACATCTTAGTCTGCAGAGCACTCCTTGTTCAAAAAGCTCTTTTTCATTGGTCATGTTCTTGTCTGTTTCATTGACGGTGACAGTACTGTCTATCCAGTCAACTGACGCTGATTTTTTTTTAATATATACTGTAGATTCTTAAATGAAAAGATGCTGCGGTATTGCATGGTTGTGTAAGGGGTGATGCCGAAACTGAGAGGAGAAATTTGGAGTATTTAATAAAATCTTCAATATTCAGTCTAATAAATTTTTGGATATACAAATTCAGATATTAATGTGGTAAACCTTAAACACAAACCTAAAATAGGTGCTTTTCTTCTTTCTATTTGTTGCATACCTGCATTTTTAACAGTTGAATATAATATGTTTATTATGTGTCCAAAGACTGGGTGGTTTTGATAAAGTGATCACTTTTAACAGCCGTTTAACTCCCATTTATAGCTATTTAACTGTCTTCTTCTGTGGCCCTGTAGTACATTTTTGCTTTAACAAGCTCCTTCAGTATTTCAAGATAGTGACCTGTGAAAAGATTAAGTTGCTAGGTTTGTACAGAGTACACATTTGACAACATTTTCTTTTTATTTATTTTTTAGGCGGTTGTACTTTTTGTACATCACTTAACCTTTAACATGCATTCTTGCACCCTCCTAAAATTTTGGCTCCTTTGATTGTCTTCTGCTCACATCCGCTGCACTTCCTCACTTAAATTATGAGGTTCCTGGGATTGTTTAGTTTAGGGCAGCATCTTAGGGCAAATTCAAATGAAGAGACTTCAGAATGTATGAAGCTTTCTTTTACGTACTCTTTATCTGTTAGGTCTATGTGTAATATCTTGCACAAATATGTGCTCACATTTACAGACAATTGTGTATAAATGGTCTAAGTAAGATTCTTTAAAGATAGCATTTCTTTTTTTAGCTTAAAGATCAAAGGTATGGCATGGTTTCTGAAGTATTTTTGTTTACTAAATATTTGCAAAAGAAATTTCATGATCCTTACCAAATTGCAATATCAGCTTATCGAGGAATGGGATCCAGGAATAAGTGATTGTTTACTGTGTTGAAGTCTCTGGCAAAAAAAAAAAAAACAATGCTTATTTTGAAATAGCAAGGAGAAAGTGCAATGCCTCCTCACTCCCGTATTAGCAAATAAATGATAATTACTTTGCACATTACTCAGCATAGTCTTGAAATATTTGATTTGTACAGTTGAGGATGGAATCCTTTTGAAACCTAGTTTCAGTTTGATGGATATGGGAATTTTCAAATTGTGGAAACATGCATTGTATATGTAACACTTGATTTCCTGATAAATGCAGCTGAAACTTGATATAGCTTATGAGGTTGTCATTAATTGTTGTACTTTAAATAACTTTAATATTTTTTTTCCTGTTAGGGTGGAGGCCTGGTTTCAAATACTACAATATGTGGGTTTCACTGACTGGTGCCATTCTTTGCTGTGTAGTGATGTTTGTTATCAACTGGTGGGCCGCCTTACTTACAAATGTCATTGTCCTGGCCTTATACATTTATGTCACTTATAAGAAACCAGGTAAGTTCCTTGTGTGTCCAAATGGATAGATGTAATCATATAACGGTTATATTTCTCCACCAGGCAACACTATTGGTACAGACTACTAGCACTGTTTTGTCTGGATTAACAAAGCTTTGCAGTCACATTATGTGGGCAATACTAGCTCATCATGTCTAGTGCCTGATATTTAAAAAAATGCAGAGAATCAACCCCAAGCATAGTTTGTTGGCTTACAGCCAAGAATTAAATAATTTTTTTGAAATGCAAAATATAGATTTCTGCATTCAGTCATCACACATAAATGTTTTTAGTTTGCATAGTCTGGTAAATATTGTTACATTTTCTCGATCTTTAAGGTAGCATTTTTACTCCTCATTTGTGTTCAGACACAAATCAGTGGTGATTACACAAAAGAGTGGCTGCAGCAGTGTTAAAAGTAGAGTTCAGAACAGTACTGCCATGCAGCACAGGTGTTCAAGTAATGTGTTTTCTCCTATATGACCAGACACCTGGAATCTTTTACCAGCTCCCTCTAATCCCCAATTATTTATTATGGATTAAAAGTCAACATCTCACTCTGCTAAACTTGACCAGGTTTAATCAAGCCTTTAGTTTTCCATTTGCAACTTTGCAGTTTATCTTGTAATGTGCCTCACACAATTCTGAAATACAGAAAATATAAGTATGGTTAAGAAACAATCAGTAGGTTTAATAAACATGATGTTAATGAGCACTGTAAACTGTAAAGCAAAAATCAGGATCAAAAAACATTGAGGGAGAGGTGATGGCCAAATTGTTAAAAAAACAGTAGTGATAATATTGTCAACTGAGATACCAAGTAGCTAACACGTGACCTTAACATGTACTTTATGTGTGAAAAAAGCAGGGCCAATAAGATCATTCATACATGATATTGTGATAGTCACTGAAGTACCAAATTTGTGACATGACAGTACTATATTTATTCCTGTAACCACACACTTTACAACTTGTGCAGTATTAGTCTATAATTTTTATTGTTTTTTTTATATTACAATTTATGCAATTAATTTCTTAGCACTTACATTTTGGAATGCTCAGCCTCAAATAGCATTTTGATTGGGAAACCATTCAAAACACAGTTTACATTAATACATTTAAAAAATATGATCCTTTTTGTATCGAGGCTTTGTCGTGGCAGAAGGGCTTGCACAGTCTAGTGATCCTCTGAGCTATGTTGTCGGGAGCTACATGCTCCTGGTAGAGCTTCCCAAGGCAAACAGGTCTGAGGTAGAGATCCAGACTAACTCGATCCCGAGACCCCATATGGAGTTAAACCAAGGATCGGTGTTTCCCTTGCCTGGGAAAGGGTACAAAGTGTACCTTCGACCACGGGGCCAAGCCGGGCTCAGCCTGAAGGAGCAACGTGGTTCCGCTCTCCTGTGGGTCCACCACCTGCAAGAGAGGCCATAGGGGTGGTAGCCGAAGGTAGCCGAAATTTGGAAAATGAAAAGAATTTTGTTATGTTGTGACAGACTCAGATTATATATAAGTTTGAAGGATTTGAGAAAAGATAAATTAAAAGTGTGATAACGAAACTAAAATAAGCTCATCAGTAAAGGCAGAATTATGCTCCTCTTCTGACTCAGCAGTTACATGTTTGAAAAAGGCACATGGGTTAAAATAGAGTAAAAATCCACCTTTGTCCTTCTACAATAGAAAAATCTTTTTCCTTCTAGCTTTCTTCTTTCACATTTGTAAATGGTGCTCTTTATTTTTATTTGTGCACTGGACCAAGGTCACACCCTTTGTATATTTTTTAAAAGTACACATGCTGGACAAAGGTAAGCAAGCAGGTAAAAACATACACACTTACCATCTATGTGGCAGTGCTGCAGACTGTCCTTGTTCGTATGGTAAAAACTTATGTTATTTAAATATTTTTTGGATACCACATGGCAGTCTGCTGTTTTACACCCAACTGTAGCATCATCATTTTGTGAAGAACACATCAGTGGGGCAGGAATATTAGATTTTTCAATATGAGCCATGTATACCACTCATATCCATGTTGTGGGATGGATCCACTTTGCAGGACATAATTTGCCAAGCTGCATATTAGATTGATATATAGGTGATGGTAAGATGTAGGATTAAACTAAAATCAAGGTCATGTTCTTGGAAGCAGCTTGAGATAATGCATCTTTTGTGACATGGCACATTATCCTGAATAAATGTAGAGCACCGTCTTTATGGGATACACATGGTTATCTGCAGTTCTTCTGTGGTATTCAGGTTATGCTCAGGTGTTACAAAGGTCATCAGCCTGTACCGTTGACAGATATCTGAATGCATTGATTCATACTGTTTATACTAAATTCTGACTCTGCCATCTGTATGTAAGAGCAGAAAATTGAGATTTTTTAGATCAGGATTTAGCATTTTTTAAATCTTTAGTCATCCACTTTTTGTGATCATATGCCCACAGTAGCTTAGCTGAGGGGAGTGGAGCTCAATGTACTCTTCTGCTGCTGTGGCCTATCCTTTTGTCATGGTTTACTGCACTGTGCATTTAGGGATATTCTTTTGTACAGCAGTAGTGTTAAGAACTTTTACTTGTGACTTTTCTTTTAGTTTAAATAATGTCACCATTTTCCTCTAACCTCTCTCTTTACTAAAATGCTTCACACAAAGATCTGCTACGTATTGAATGTTTTATTTTAGAATATTTTCTAGTGACTTTAAGGCATGAAAATTCCAAGATGTTCAATGAAACTACCTTATCTGGTACCAGCAATCATTCTGTGGTGAATGTGTCACCAATTATAATGTTCAGATGAACACAAATGAAACTGCTTGACCATGTCACTGACTTGCAAGCACATAATTTGCTAGTTAACAGCAAATATCCAGCTCCACCAAAGAGCAGGTGTACCCAATAATGTAGCCACAAAGTATACTTTTCTTCCATTATTAAAACTGTAAATTCAAAAATGTTGTTTTCACTTGATGCAGTTTAGCATTTTTGTCAGTAAATTTACTAATAGTACCAGTAACGGCGCACTGCCCAATAATGTGCAGTAAATACACTCAACTTGAGCATTCCTAGTTTTTATCTTCTTTCTCTGTACGTTTAGCATTCATTTGCTCAGAGGCTGATGCGCTTGCTTCTTCCTGAGCAGCTCTTCTTTTCTCCATCCTAGCGGCCTGCTTCTTCTCTTGTTCCATCGACATCTGTTCACATTAAAACTGATTAAGTCAGTTTTTCTGTTTCAATTACTTAGTACATTTTCTTAAATTTTTCACTTAAGCTAGCACTTAAGTCTTCAATCTGCATTAAGAATGATTTAAGATATGAAGAGGTAGGGGAAGTGACGGCAAAGATGGTAGGAATGAGAACGGCGCCCGTACACATGCGCTGCATGGCCACCCTGCTGGCCACTGCCGAAAGTTGATACTGCAAAAAAATAAAAAGAGGAATAACCTTGGGGCTCAATCATCACCCTGAAGTAGATGTCACATAGTGTATGTGTACTAAATTTCAGGTCAATAGTTCAAACACTTTGCAAGCTACAGGTGATTTAAAATCCTGGACAGACAAACGAACAGCCACAGTAGCATATCATATATAAAGATGTGGAAGAATAAAATACATTTAAATATCTACTTAATAGACCACTATTTTAACTTATTTTGAATTGCTTTGCATTTAATGTACTTAGATAGATAGATAGATACTTTATTAATCCCAAGGGGAATTCACATAATCCAGCAGCAGTATACTGATACAAAAAACAATATTAAATTAAATAGTAATAAAAATGCATGTAAAAGCAGACAATAACTTTGAGTAATGTTAGCATTTACTCCCCCGGATGGAATTGAAGAGTCGCATAGTGTGGGGGAGGAACGATCTCCTCAGTCTGTCAGTGGAGCAGGACGGTGACAAAAGTCTGTCACTGAAGTTACTCCTCTGTCTGGAGATGATCCTGTTCAGTGGATGCAGTGGATTCCTCATGATTGATAGGAGTTTGCTTAGTGCCCGTTGCTCTACTACAGATGTTAAACTGTCCAGCTTTATTCCAACAATAGAGCCTGCCTTCTTAACAAGTTTGTCCAGGCATGAGACATCCTTCTTCTTTATGCTGCCTCCCCAGCACACCACCGCGTAGAAGAGGGCACTCGCCACAACCGTCTGGTACAACATCTGCAGCATCTTATTGCAGATGTTGAAGGAAGTCAACCTTCTAAGGAAGTATAGTCGACTCTGACCTTACACAGAGCATCAGTATTGGCAGTCCAGTCCAATTTGTCATCCAGCTGCACTCCTAGGTATTTATAGGTCTGTACCCTCTGCACACAGTCACCTCTAATGATCACAGGTGATCATGATCTTTGTATGCTTTTCTTATAGAAAAAACAAGGCAGTATTAATATATTTATAATGACCAATACATTTTGGATTACACCACAATGAAAGCCACAAAAGAGGAGCATTAAGAGGTTATCTTTTGTAACTTTTCATGGCTGGCATGGCAGTATCCCACCTATGCAGAATTTCACTTGACCTGATGGAAGCATGTTAAAGTGGCCAGGCAGATTTTGGCCATTAGCCACTGGCATTGCAAAAATTGTAGGCACAGGGTGCTAGAAGTGGAGAAGACTTATGTCTGATTATATCTTTTGTGCTACTTTCAGCACAGCAGTGACATTTGGATATTTTTGTGTTCAACATGTTTTCAGTTAATGTTGTTGCTCTATCTGTATAATCTGGTTCACACTGGGTTCAGACATATCATAAGTCAAATGTGTTGTTTACGTTGGCTAATTGCTGGTATACCCTGTTGTTCAGTCTTTCAAGCCAAGCATGTTCCTTTCTGAGGCTTTACTTTTACTTTTATTGCTAAGGTCAGGAGAGCTGTTCTTTAAGCCAGTCTTTAAAAGAAGTGGCTCTCTAAATCCAGCTACAGAGATAAAATAACATAAAGAATGAGGATGAATTCATAAGGAAACTAATCATCCAGGTAGTTGAATAAAATATTCAAATATGACGTCAAGTAGGCATGGACAGATGCTGAGGAAATGTGCTGTTTATTTCTACAGGTATATATTTCAGCTTTTGCTTTAAATGCACAAATAAAGAAGCATTACATTTGAACATGGAGTTTCCTCTAGTGAAAATACCAATAAAGAGCGGGCAGTTGCTGTTATTCCTGAAGCATCCAGTGTGTGTATATTATATCACTGCCAAATATTGTATTGAAAGTTCTGGGGTCTCCTGGTGTTTAAAGTCTGAGAAATGTGCTTGTGACACTTATTTATTTTTTAAAGCTGTTGAAAGCAGAGAGAGTCAATTTTCACTGAACCTTACTCTCACTTCCTGAAGAAAAGAATAAATATTTGTAAAAAAAACATTAAAAGCTATGATAGGTATAAGAGCCAAGATTCTGGCTCTGTAGTTCCTCTTGTGAGCCTGGGATCTTTCATCTTTTTTGTATTTTTTTCTATTGTATCATAAATTGTTTTCAGATTGAAACAAGAAATGCAAACGTGCAGGGAAGAATTGCTAGTTACTGTGTTTTTTTGCAGACTTAATCCTAGTTAGACCTTGGAATTCCACTCATCTAAGGAGTGGTTGTAAAGCGTAATACTAAAAGCAACAGTTAAATGGGTTTATAGTGATCATGAAAATCATGAAATAGAATGCTTGTAAATCTCATTATTCACATCTTATTGTATCTTCCTGATAATATCAAGGAAGATACCTGCAGCCATACTTCATTCACCACAGATACATTGATTCTTAATTAAGCCTGTAAAAATAAAAAGCTTATAGCACCTAATGTTAAAAAATTTTGCATTTCTAATCTGTTGTCCTTCTATCTTGGAAGTCATCAAAAGTATGGGTACAAGGACATTTGCAATTTCATATATGTCTCTGGGATCCCCATCTCCCTTTTTTAGATATTTAAAATGATTACAAATGAGGCTGTGGCTTCATAAAATGTCTTTTACTTTGCAGCTTCAAAAATTAACACTTGCAAATGAACAGAGTTTTGAACTTTACAGGGAGCACATACACACACACACACTGTTTGTGTGTTCTGACTTGCATAAAGCAAAGTTAGAGAGTATCCAGTGAACCTAACACATATCATTGGTATGGCATGTGGGAGAAGGGAACTACAATACCCACAAGGGTGGTGGGGGGACTCAAACAGACACTAGGAGAACATGAAGACTGCATACAGCTATAGTGTAATTCAGAACTGAGGAGCTGTGATATGGAATTGCCCCATTCTTTGCCTCATAATAATTTTCTTTAACAATAATTTTAAAATGTGTTTTGCTCTTACTGCTGTTGTTCTGTGTGTTACCGTAATTTGTTTTTCTTTAACATAATTTATTTTTTAAACTCTTGAATATTTGTGCACCTTTGTCCTTAAGTGCAAACTAATTGAACTTGAGAACAGTTAGGTGCAAATGTGTTGTCTTCTGTTTACTAATTTAATTAGTGTTTGTGCTCATTATAAATAATTAATAATAATTCTTAAAGATGGCTAAAGAAGGTGGATACTTAATCAGTGATTTAAGTACAGACAAATCTTGAAATTGGGTGCTAAACAGTATGTTGTTCTCAGCCTTGTCGGCCACCCTTGAGACATGTTATGCTTTTTTTTTAAAGTATGCAAGGGATTTATTTTGCTTGTTTTTTTCCTAAAAAGGGGCCATGCAAAACCTCTGCAGTTTTTTTTATTGCAATTTCTTTATTTTTATGTATTTATCCTCTACAGTCTTTAAAATTGAAAAACACTTATCTTTGATCTTTGGTAGGAAATCAAATGTATGTTAAGTAGGTTTTGAAATATTTTTCTAACCTATTTCAACATAAGCAGACTTTAATGCTACTGTGTGTTATTGGATGTAGCCATTAAGGTAGTAAGATTACTAGAGAAAACCATGTCCGTATTTTTCAGTGTGAGCTGGTGGCAGGAAAAAGTAAATCTTGAATTATTATATTGGATTTGGTGCATCGAGTGATTGCAAAGAGATTTTTTGATTTGACAAAGTGTGACTCACATGCTTGAGTCAAGTAATCTCATTGTGAATTAACCTGTATTATGTGTAAAGTTGTGGTAAAAAAAAAAAAAACATGAAATTAACCATTGTCACAGTACAACAGGCTACCACATGTTAAAAAGGTAAAGAAAGCAAAAACCCAGCAGATGGAGCTTTAGAGCTCTGAAAGCAGATTTTTTTCTCACATATAGCTATGAATGAAAATACTAAAATATACTGTATAATTTAGTACATTATTGCAAACTATCAGTGTATAAAACACCATTGATAAAAAGAATGACCTAAATTATTATTCTACTGATCTGTTGGAGCTAAGAGCTCAACAGTAAAGACAAGGCTTGACAGTCATTCAGCATTAAACTTGTATGACATGAATGACACTCATACACACTTTATGAAAATCATGTTGTTATTTTAACATTTATCATTGTTTCATAAGTATCTTTGTTTGCATTATAAAATACATTCAGATAATTTTCCTTAGTGATGTGCTTCACAAACATAAAGGTTTGTGAGTACCTTAGAAGTGGTTGTGATGGGTTAAGTCTGTTGTTAAGTTTTAATTACTTTATTTCATCCTATGTAACTAAGTCATTAGTATTTTTATCTTAGTAGTCCTTTTAGTGCTAACATCAATTTTGCTGCCTGGTAAGGTTAAGAATTGGGCTTATGTGTAAAAACTCAGTCTTTTGGTACTCCTGTTTTATTTCGATTATAATCACGTTTTTCATTATATTGATTTGTTAATTACCAAATACCGTGATTAATGTTAAAAGAAAACTGCAGCAATACTCATGCTAATGCAATTTTCACTGATTTTAAAATTTGCAAAAAATGACACACTTATGAAGAGTCTAATGTATCCATGAAAAGTAAAGCCGTTTCCCATTTATATTAAACTAACGCATTGAACTTACACATTATCTATCAGGCTGTATGATATGCCTAAACAACAGTAATATACTCCTTTCCTCCTAAGACTCCAGTTTAGATAAAGTTTTTTACCCCTTAGTATGTTCTGAACTCTGTGCTTTTTCGTAAAACATTTTTAATACCTGGCAACAGGAGGACCTGTTAGTTTTCCCATACATAGCTTTGGGCTACATATTGTTTGATATACAGCAGGTCAGGTAATACTTTAAAATAGATATATCATACTGCAGTAACTATTATCCCCAGTATTCATCATGCCATATCCCATTCTTTATTTGCCTTAATTGATCAAATTTTCTTAAGCTTTTTCAGAACGTTAGTATTTGAGCACAACTAATCATTGTATCATCATTTTATTTCATACAAAGGCACCACCTATCAGATTACTACCTTATTTACTCTTAAATGTTTGAAGGTGGCAATAGTCAAATATCCCTGAACTTGTAATATTGAGGCTTTGTATTGAATACTTGTGTTAAATAGTTTTTGATGAAAGTGCTATATAAAATAAGGTTTGACATATTTTCTGTTAGAAAATAATTACAGTAAGATATCTGGCACTTCACATAAGTGGCTTCATGCTGGGTGATCAGTTTTTTCTCAAAGGTCCGAGATGTGAAGTCAGACTAATGTGGTCTAATATGAGCAATTGTGGATGAATTATTCCCAGAAATGATGCTTCATCAAGCTTTAATTGCTGCTTTGCATCTATTACTACGAGGATTATTCAAGCTCACTGCTACCCAGTAAAGTAGGTTCAGAAAGTCAATTTATTGATTGCTGCTGATGATGCATAGTTTCACAATGCATTGTATGGCAGGACATTCTGGAATTTGATGTGCCAGTTATTAAAGTGTTTTAAGATTCTATTTTTAGTATGTTGCAAAAAGGTTGAATACCTTCTGTTGAACCGATAATGCTTATAAACATGTGGCATGTCTATATGAATAGCTGAAATTTCAGTTCACTGATGCTAAAATAGAGGGTGTCAGGAACCTCTGGAAATGCGCTAATTCGCAGGGTTTAGCTAACAGAAAGCCGAGTGTAGGAGTCACGGTCAGATGACTGGCGATATGAGACTGTTGAATTCCAGTATTTTATATTTATTTAACGTAAAAAAACAACTGAAACAGTAAACAAACAAACATACTGAAGATAAACCAATATGGCCGGAAGAAGCGTCTGCCGTGAACCGGCCACCACTTCCGGTTGAGGGCGTGAACTCATTAAACTTTCTTACAGATGCACTAAGCAGTAAATACACTGCTCAAAAAAATTAAGGAAACACTGAATCATCACAGTCTAACACTAAGTCAGTTAAACTTCAGGGATGTCAATCTGTCCAATTAGGAAGCACAAGTGATTGTGAATCAACTTCCCCTTTATTGGAGCAAATGAAAATGACAACAGGTACACTGCAGAGGAAACAGCAAAAAAGAAAAAAACAAAAGAGAATGTTTTTGCAGGTGGTGGCCACAGACAACTGCCGCCTCCTTATCTTTCCTGATTGATTCTGCTGTAGTTTTGCATTTTGCTAGTGTCCTTGTTACTTCTGGTAGCTTGAAGCAATACCTGCAGCAGATTCAGGTTATACAGATAGTCCTTCTCCTCTAGGATGGCACATCCATGCATGCCGTGCCAAGAAGGTTTTAGGTATCTCCTCAACACAATCTCAAGAATATAAAGGAGATACCAGAAGTTGGGCCGTTACACCTGAAGAGCTTGACAGGGCCGTAGAAGGGCATCAACCCAGCAGCAGGACTGGTATCTGCTCTTTTGTGCAAGGAGGAACAGGAGGAGCACTACGGAGCCCTACAAAATGACCTCCAGCTGGCTACTGGTGTGCATTTTTCTGACCAAACTGTCAGAAATGGACATCATGAGGGTGGCATGAGGGCATAATGTCCTCTAGTGGGACCTGTGCTCACAGCCCATCATTGTAGCTCAATTGGCATTAGCCAAAGATTACCATAATTAGCAGCTCTGCCATTGGTGCCTCATTCTCTTTACAGATGAGAGCAGGTTCCTACTGAGCACATGTGACAGGCGTGAACGAGTCTGAAGATGCATTGGTGAACTTCACACTGCCTGCAATATCATCTAGCATGACCATTTTGGCAGTTAGTTGGTGATGGTTTAAGAAGGCATAGTCTTGGAGGGTTGCATAAACCTCCACGTGCTAGGCAACTGTACCCTGACCTCTGTTAGGTACCGGTATGAAATCCTTAGAGCCATTTTCAGACCTTATGCTGGTGCATTGGGCCCTGGGTTCCCCCTGGTGCAGGAAAATGTCCGTCCTCATGTGGCCAGAGTGTATAGGCATTTCCTGGATGATGAAGCCATTGATGCCATTGACTGGCCTGCACATTCCCCAGACCTGAATCCAACTGAGAACCTCTGGGACGTTATGTATCAGTGCTCTGATGCTGCCATAGACTATCCAGGAGCTCACGAATGCCCTGATCCAAGTCTAGGAGGAGATTCCACAGGACACCATCTGCCATTGTCGGGAGTACATACAGACACACACATGCACTCTACTGAGTTATGAGTTGCTGTGGTGAAATTCACGCAAGTTGGATTAGGCTGTGATTTTAATTTTTGACTTTTGATTTTTGGTATGATTTTGAATCCTGCCCTCAGTGGGTTAGTGATTTTGGTTTCCATTGACCGCTGTTACATCATTTTGTTCACAACAGATTACACAGTATTACAAGATTTTCAATTTGAATATTTTATTCATTCAGATCTGATGTATGAATTAAGTGTTCCCTTAATTTTTTTGAGCCATGCATAGTAAATAAATAAAATGTCCCCCTCAATTATATTTGAAATGGTTATACAGCCATCTGCATTATTACATTTTTACACAAAGTTTATGTTACATTTATATAAAAAGTATTTATTTTGTTATAAAAAATAAATATTGCTATATACAATATGTATTAAGAATCATTTTTGAACTGTAAGACAAGGCTCTTTTCAAATGTGAACATTGCATTTTCAAAAGAGAGATGTAAAGGTCAAGTAGAATATCTTTTATATAAATAAGTACTTACTGGAATGTTTTGGTTAAAGAGAGAAGCACTGACGAGCTTCTCAGAGTAACTCTTTTTAACATTTATTGGGTTATGTTTTGTAAAAATATTATGATTTAAAAAGCTGTTGGTAGTTTGTCACATTTGCTTACTATCTGACTGTTGTCTTCTTGGAATTTATCAAGCTATCCAGGCTTTGGGACATTTCTGTGATCTGAGTCATCTGGACATACCTGAGGAGTCCAGAACTGTGCATTAGGCAAACATGTTTCCTAAAATCCTCTCTTTGCTGTTATACATCAGCCTCGATGCTTTCCTGTGTCTTAATAGCTGTTTATTTCCAGAAGTTAAAAGTTATAGAAAGTGCTATTTTTTTCTCACATTTTTGGTTATTCCATCTAACATTTTGAAATATGTGTCTGCTTGAAGGATTTCAAATCTAATAAAGAGTTTAAGAAAGAGGAAAAATACAGCTGCCTTATTACATTTCAACATATAGCATAACTCCAAAAACGTACTAAAAACACCTTTCATAGCTATTTAGCTATTGAAATGCTGTAAAACCCTTGTCTTTAATATTAATTTATTGTATTTATTATTAATTTTTGATGGCCATCTGTTGCAGAGGAAATATTTTTTTGGTTGCACAAACTGCCACTGTATGTTTCTTACTGTGCATTTCCATTTAGACCTTGATTACTTTGTGCTTTACAAGATTTTTAAGGAGCCATGTGTTTGTACCAGTAATGTGGTAGATGTAATAGCCCCCTTGTGTAACTGTGTCAGCATCAACTCAGTGAAATGTAAGGTAAACAAATTCCAATGCCTGCTAACATTATGCAAGGTAATTGCATAGGACTGAGAAATGAAATAGTTATTGGATAAAAATTTTAAAAGTCTCTTTAGTAAATCAGAAAGTGATAGAAAACTTTTGTTGTCATTTGCAGGACCTTTTGTAGGTGTAAACATGGGCTGCAGCAGTGAGGCAGGGGTAATATTTTGCCCCCTCTTTTAAGTAGCCCTAGATATTGTATCCGGCTACAATTTCACCTCTGTAGTTAGTGTTCTGCAAAGTAGAGTTTGTGGTGTTATGACTGCAGTTTGACTTTGAGATCTGCTTTGGGATAACTTGAGCTTAGAGGCAGTACTATGCATTTCAGGATCATTTTTCACTTCTTCTACAAATTATGTTGTGGAGTCGTTTGATTAATATTGGGGTGTTAATTTAACAATAGGAAAACAAAGCAGACACAAGAGAACTATTAGATATTTTATGGAACAACAAAAGCATATTAAAATATAATATTTTGAAGTTCATCTGTGAGTAATGCCTAACGAAGGCCAAGCTCTACGGATGTCTATGCAGCAAGTACTGGGTGTAAGAAGAAAAAATTGGTCCTTAGTGTCAGGTATGGCCTTGCACTTCTTTTCCATAACCCTGCCCATTTTTTCTTGTTGCCTGGCAATGCTTCTCATGCGTAAGTGATATGATGAAAGAGGTTAGAGTTAAAAACAGAGTACAGATATTTAGGTCCCACTGGTGTTGTGTGTCTTCAATTCTATGAAATGTTTGCTGTGTTAATTAAGCTGCCCTGAATAAAGTTATGTTTTTGGGTTATTGCATTGCTCAGGGTTTCAGATACCTTATAATATACCTTTTAAGTAAGGTAGTCTCCTTTTGTGTATGTACTCTGTGCACACGTGTGTGTGTGTGTGCGTGCATGTGTGTTTACTGTCAAATTTTAGCTGTTGTACTCAATCAACCTCTAGCCCAGATTATATGATATCTTAATGCATTTGTTTGCTCATCTGCTAATCTATGGCATTTAGTCTACAATTGTACCTTTTTGTGCAGTTTTATTCTACTATTTTGCTAAAAATGGTCAGATTTGGTCAAATTGTGGAGTTGGACCATCAACAGCAATTCAATACTAAATAACATTTTTATAATAGCCAAGCAATAACCAATAAATATAGATTTTACAGGTTGGTAACTGCACATTACAGTCACATTGCTGAAATAAAATACACACTGTAATTTAAAAATTCTTTGTTTTTGAAATATTGCACTATCTGATACTATCTGCAGTAATAGACCACAGATATGGACACAAGGAGTGTCCGTGTCTGGCCAGACCACTGAAGGCGGTTTCTTCTCTTTCATCTTATATTTGTTGCATAGGTATCAGGGCTGGCAGCTATATCAAAAGGTTGTACTTACTTGTCATGTTTCATTTGTTCTAATTGCTCTATGAGTAATAAACAACAGCATATGTAACAGTTGAATTGTAACACACCAAAACTTTGGATTTTCTTTATGTTTAACATATTACTCTGATTTTTCTCTGTGTTGTAGTTGCGCCTAGTGTTATCATGCTTTGGATAAGATTCACAGAGTGAGACTAATTTTGGTATGCATTTCAGATGTCAACTGGGGTTCTTCCACCCAAGCCTTAACATACCTCCAGGCACTGCAGCACTCCATCCGGCTAACTGGTGTTGAGGATCACATTAAAAACTTCAGGTAACATTCGTAGTATTTCTCTTTGATGAAAGTATTTATTAAGTTTATAACACAAGTTTAACAATTAGGAGTAAAACTAATGTAATATTTGTCTCCTTTTTTAAAACAAAATAAAATCCTGAAAGATTCTAAAAAGAATTTGATATTTAAAGATTCTTGAAGCCTTATAAATTGTATTGTTCTAGATACACTTGTATATTTAGATGTGCTCTGTCATTTGTTTCTTTGCCTCTAATCTGCTAAAATAAAGCTTGGCAAATTTATGATTAACAAATGCATTTTCTCATTTTGCAGGTAAGTGTGAATCAAAGATGAAATAGGCACGTAAATGTGAAAAAACGCATCTATCCATCCATTTTCCAAACCTGCTTATCTTAAGCAGGGCCACAGGAAAGTTTGAGCCTATCCCAGCATAAATCAGGTGCAAGGCATATATTTAGTTGTATCCACAGTTCCCAACAGTCAAATATTTGGAGACAGAGAGTGGATGGCCATGACATGATTGAGATACTGTCTTTTTGAATTACTGTTCTTACGCCTGATAATTGTAATTGTTTCGTTCTTCTACTACAGGACGTTTTAGCTGCTTTTTTAATTCAGTGTGCCTTTCTTTTCCTGTTTGACATCTTAAATCATATTGGCAGACAGCAGTTTGTGTTTCTTGGCAGCTGGAAATCTACCACACTCCCTTACACCCAGAGTGTTCTGTAGGGCACAGTATGTGGCTTACTCTTTTATTGTTTGCCTTTTCCCTCTGGGTAGGATAATGAAAAGCATGCCCCAAGATGGAATTTTCATGCTGACTATACTCATAAAACTCCTCTACCAATGTCCTTTCAAGAGTATTGCTAATTGATTTTTTTTGTCCATATCAATACCTGGCTGAGCCACAGCTATATGAACATGAACTGTTGCAAGACTGAAGTTTTACATATAGGTACTAAAACACTACTAAAACCTGTAGGCATTATCTAATCACATCAACTATAAAAAGCTTTTCAATAAAAAAAACAGTTAGTACAAACATCCTTATGCATTATTATGCGGATTTGCAAAAAAAATATTGTAATCCACATCTCACCCCTACAGTTCAGAGAGCCACATGAACAAAAGGCCCATTATGAAACAATTCCTCATTATTTGAAAAAAAAATCAAAAGAAAACAGAACAAAGGCAGAGGCACAGCAGATTATTTTAAAAGAGAATTTATGATTTCTTGCCAAGTTAAGAAAAGCTTTACATCTGTCCTTTTAGGGCAAATTAAGTTTTCTTATCCTCATTTTATAGTATATATGGCATCACTTTCCTTTTCAATTAAAGAGGGGGAGAATAGGATTCTTTCAGATGAGTAAAATAAGTCAGTGCATGAACAGTGTGACATAGGACATCCCAGTGGATTCATAGCATAATTTTATCCTATATGGTATTGCATGAAATAGGAGATTAATAGTGACAATAAATTCAGACCTACACAAGCAAATAGACAGCTTGCAGCTTCCACACAAACAATGACTAGGTGTTTGATTTGAGTCTTTAATGTTGGATCCATGAGGCAGAAGCAGTAATCAATGTGCCGCCATGCTTCCAGGAAAAAGAAAAGCAACCAAAACCCTTGGGAATGGGAAAAACAATCACAACAGTGTTCCATAATGTCTTGTATGTAAGCTACAGGCAGAACAGCATTGGCTAGCAACTGTGTCTAACAGCTGTGTCTGTTCAGTTTTTAGTATACCTTTCTAGTATAGAATAGTTGGATAATTTTCACTAGAACTCTATTTTAAACCACAAAAAGAGAAGTTATTTTTATTTCTAAATTATGCTAATTATAAATATTTACTAAACTGCCCAAATTTGAATTTGGCATGAATATTTTTGCATGGTTTAAACTACTCTATACTTATCCAGCATGCCAGCATCCATCCGTTAATAATAATTAATAACATAAACTCAGATGGTACTTGACAAGGGTCCCTACTAGTACTAATGCCTTTTGCGTTATCTACTGAGCCATTGTCTGTTCATCTCTGGAAGAAACCAGAGGTAAAAGGGATTATCAGAGACAGACTCCAATGTTAATATATGTAGACAATATTTTGCTTTATATATCAGTCCCACAATTATCTAAACCATTAGTCTTAATTTCATATGATTTCTGGATTCAAAATTAATTTGAAAAAGATATTTAATACCTCACTACAATTATGCATCGTTCTACCCTGCACTAAAGCATTTATTATTGTACCAGTTATGATGAAGATAGGCTTAGGGAAATTAATAATTTTAGGACAGTTGCTGTGACATCAGTAGCTATGGATACCTTTGTGAGTTTGATGGTGATGCACCTCAATCCTCCTTTGTTTTTTTTTTAAGCAAACAATTTCATTGAAGATGTGGTCAGTAGGTGGCTCCATAAAAGTCTTAGGGATTTTCTATTTTTCCAATAAATGTGGATTTTCAACACCATCGTTCCAGAACTGCCTTACATTAAACTAATGACAGTAGCTGTACCCATGTAGTATTTGTTAGTAGATTACTAACTTTATAAGTGGAAGGAAGTGGAATGTAAGACTAAGCTTAAATCTGCGTGATTGTCTGCCAGCACAGGTGCTCCCTAGGGTTGCATTCATTCGCCTGTCATGTTCTCAGTCAACACTAATACATGTACCTCCTTTGATAAGTCCATTAACATTGTGTAATTTGCTGATGATACGACAGTTGTGGGTCTAATCACCAGTGATAATGAGATCTACTACTAAGGAGAGATGAACCTGAACCAACTGTCAATGCTGTGCTTATGGTAATCTAGAACTCCACACCATTAACTCTAGAATCCGTGAAGCCTATTAAAAAACTCATAATCCCGGCCCACCTTAAATCCCTTCGAAACCTCTACATCAATGTCTTATGTTTTGTAAATGTGTCGATCAGCACAAGCAGCAAGCAGCCTGCTGTCCCATTACCCGCCTTGACGGAGCTCAACTCTCTCAGCTCAAGCCAAGACTCCTTATCTGCATGTGATGTTCCATCCATTCATCCATCCATCCATCCATTATCCAACCCACTATATTCTAACTACAGGGTCACGGGGGTCTGCTGGAGCCAGTCCCAGACAACACAGGGTGCAAGGCAGGTAATAAACCCCGGGCAGGGCGCCAGCCCACCGCAGGCATGTGAAGTTCCTGGAGTTGTATATGGTAAATAATATAGTATATCATTATTTGGAATACATCCATTTCATGTGTGTTCCGTGTCTACAAAAATCTGGTTAAGTGTAAGATGAAAGGAAATACTGAACACATACCTTAAGCAAGAACGTTCTCTAATGAGGTGAAGCGTATAATGTGTGAAGACATTAGCCCAAATAGCAAATAAACATGTGTGCTTTTATTCAAACATTTCCAATACGTCCTAAAGTTCTTTTTAGCCATCAAGAGTGGTTTCCCTTTTTCTATCACTGTGGTTCTCTTCTAACTTGTCCATTTTCAAGATCAGGCTACATGCAGGTGGTACAATCTGCCAAGGAGATCATTGGCTGTCAACTTCCATCAATGAATGAGTTGTTCATTGCCAGGATTATGTATAGAAAAAGGAAGAATGTAGAAGGCTCCTCGCACCACAGCGGCCATTTATTCACCGTATTAGCATCCCAGAGGTGGTAGAAGTCTCTTGCCACTTGAAGTACATATTATCTCCTTAGCTTCTTTCCTGTACCCATTCCCTTACTTAGCAGACATACTCAGATGTAACTCCTTCCTTTCCTACCACCTCCTGGTTATAATTGGTACTTCTTCATAGTTGGCACTGTGCTAAGCCTTTGATCTTACTGGAAGAAAATCTGATTTTCTTGCCCTTTACTCTAATGTTGTCATCATAACACAATACAGTTGCAAGTTCATTTTATTGTCTGGTGTTTATATTGTTCAGTATTTTATATAGTAACACCAGTTCTAAGACGAGTTCCTGCATGGTTGACAAACTGGCAACCAAAAGTTCCGATTATGATTGTGAATCTATGAGCAGCAAAATTTCACCAAGGCTAGAACACTGAACAGACCTTATTCTGTTGTTGTTTTGGCAAGCTTCATGTGATATTGTTCTTTGCTTGGTCTTTATGATAGAGAATCTAATTGAGTATTGTAAATAATGGCACAGAAAAATTAATAAATTAAGAATTAAGTGAATGATTGTGTCTGTCTGCTAAACACAAGATACACTTTGGAGAGTCTATAACAAGTCAATTTAATTTTGTCAGACAGATGTACAAGTACCTCAAGAGCAGGTAATTTAATATTTAGTGATTATAGCCTGTACTGTGATTTTCCTCATGATATCAATATCATAACTGATTAAAGGCATGTGTAGCAAGGCTCAAGTGTAATGAGCCTGCAGCAAAGAAGAGACACCCTTGGGGTCAGAAGCCCAATTATTTGATTCCCCTTTTGCTTGACTAATTAAGATGGCTACTTCCAGTCTTGGTATGGAGTGTGGAGCCCAGGTCACGTTCTGGGAGGCCCAGTATGGATGGCCTCAAAAGAATCATCACCTGAACAAAGAGGATCTAGTAATAAGACTGAAAGAAATTTTACAAAGAAGCGGAGACCATTCAGTCCATCAGGCTCATTTGTGTATCTAATAGCTAAACTGTCCTAGTACCTCATCCAGATGCTTCTTAAAGGTTCTCAAGGTTTCTGCTTCAGTACATGTCTTGGTAATTTGTTCCAGACTCCCTCAACTTTTTGAGTAAAGCAGCTTTTCCTGGCTTCCATCCTAAATGTACTTCCCCTTAATTTGCACTGGTTTCCTTGAGTACAGTAAAACCTCTATCTGTCACTCAACTAACCGTCAATCTCCATTAACTGTCAGGGCCAAAACAAAATAATTCTTTTATATTATGTTTTGTTTATATATTGTGATGTGCAGGCAGCTTGTGATGCACTATTGGGGAGCAGAAAGTGTGTAATGAATGCTGTAAGTGATGGGACTGGATGAAGGGATTCTGTTCTGTAAAGGGCAGACAGACCTCTTAGGAATGAGTAACAGGAGAAAAAGGGTGGTGTGGCGCAAGGAAGTTTTGAGTAGGGAGTCAGGAGACAATAAGTAGGAGTGTTTGTGGTATAAAGAAAAAAGGAACGTGAGTGGCTTTCTTTTATTGTTTTGGAGGTGTGCTCCACAACCTAGATAATGGAGTATAAGACAGGGCACCATTTGTTATGGAACGAAGACTCCAAGTAAAACGCAGAACACTCCAGTATCCCTGAGATGTGTTTCCTTATTACACTGGTCGTTACATTATTACATGAGTTAATTAATTTTATTAAAACTATATTATATTTTGTTTTGTAAATAAATATGACTATTCACCAGTGTACTCTATATCATTTTTAAAGTACTTGTTCTGTTATTTGTCTCTTCTATTATCCATCACGGCCTTGTTACCAACCACTGATGGATAATCAAGGTTTTACTGTGCGTGATTTGCCGTTTATTCAAATGAATTCTGCTGAATCAATGTTATCGATGCGTTGAGATTGTTGAAGACTTGGATTAGGTCCCCACATAGCCTCTTCTGCTCAAGCTTATTCAGAGTCCTGTGACAGCAAAACAAGGAATATTACAAGTTACACAGTGTGAAACAGAAGTCCATGTAGACTAATACTTAAGAAGGTTTCTTTAGCAAAAATAAAATAATACTTCATATTTGACAAAGAACACAGTATTTAATGGCTGTATTTTACTTCATGCCATTTTGAAAGTTACAGTAGAAGTGGTATGATTGACTGATGGAGGTACACCTGGGCATCTTCATTCTTCATCTAGTTACTTTGGGTTAAATCCAAGCCCTGTCTTGGAATAATCTGTCTAAATAATCAAAATGCATTTAATTATTATTAAGTTTGTATACATATATACATCTATACTAATAAAAGGCAAAGCCCTCACTGACTGACTCACTGACTCACTCATCACTAATTCTTCAACTTCCTGTCTAGGTAGAAGGTTGAAATTTGGCAGGCTCATTCCTTACAGGTTACTTACAAAAGTTAAGCAGGTTTCATTTCAAAATCCTACGTGTAACAGTCATAATTGAATCCTGCTTAGGTACATATATACGTCCATGTTGCGTCCCCCATCCCCACGCCTCCCACGTAATTGACTGCCTGCCCATATAAGGCCGTCCATCGCTCTGGTGTCTTCATTCCCTTCTTTGCTTCGCCACAGTATTCATGTCTCCCTGCTGATAACAGCAGTCTTTTTTATTTAATCCACAGCTTCTCCGCTGTTTTATTGTTCGTTTATTACGATTATAGTTATTGTGTAGGTATTTTAGACTTAGTTTACTGTTCAGGTACCCATTTCCTTTATTGGTTCAACCGTACCCCCATTAACATGTCTATCGAGGTGATCACCATCGATCAAAGAACTGTCACTTACCGAGAGGTTTCCATGCCCAGAGATGCATACTTCAAACAAAATACCTTATATACAACTGCTCCACTAAGAACAGTAGTCGTTCAGTTGTGTGCCAGCAGTTGACAAATAAAGACTATGTAATGGCAAACACTTGCAAATTGTAGAACTGCATAAACATTCAGTTGCTGACAAAATCATGACTGGTGAACATGCAGAAATTGCATTCCTTCTGCATATTAAGTTAGATGTTGGTGATACTTCAGTAAGTAGATTACAATTCAGCTTGCATAGACAAAAATTTCCAATAGGTTTAATATTTGCTATAACTATAAATCAATCTCAGGGCCAGAGTTTTGACCAGGCTGGAATATACCTTTGTACTGATAGCAAGCAAAATGAACTCTCAGGTTTGGGGCCGCCGTATGCAGCCAGGATTTACATCCCCTTAGAGTGTGTGTGTGTATGTGTATGTATGTATGTATATATATATATCTATATGAAATGAACATTTATTGCTTTTTGTGCTTTATTTATTTATTTATTTAGGCCGCAGTGTCTGGTGATGATTGGTACTCCGAATTCCCGTCCAGCACTGCTGAACTTGGTGCATGCATTTACTAAAAATGTTGGCCTCATGGTTTGTGGTCATGTGCGAATGGTAAGTCTTTATAGATATGTGTGAAACTGCAAGAAGCATATTTACACTGTCAATCCAGGCCTACTAGTCGTTCTTTTTGGACATAGTATTTATTAGAATTTACAGTGGTATTCTACTCCTATTCTTTAGTATCCTTAATTTAACTCTGTCATCATATCATTGTGCCCCGGTAGATGAGATACTATGTAAAATAAGAAATTTGCAACATGGATTACATTGTGTTTCTCTTCTGCATATCTGTCCTCCAGGGTCCTCGCAGGCAAGCTTTTAAGGAACTGGCCAATGACCAAGCCAGGTACCAGCGCTGGCTTATTAAGAACAAAACCAAAGCATTCTATACGCCTGTGTATGCAGAAGATCTCCGGGAAGGTGCCCAGTTCTTATTGCAGGTACTGACCTTAAAATCTCTCAGCCCCCATGTAGTAATGTTGTTTGTGCCAGGATGTTACTAGCACTTGCATATAAAATGGGCACAAATCAAAAGTCTTTATGTCCAGCTTTTGTCTGGCACTTGTGTTCATGACTTGAATATAAATGAACTGACATTAGTTATACACCACTCTCTGACAGGCATGCAACTTGTACGTTATTTTGTAAAATGTTTACATTTTTGCAGTCATCTGAAAGTCAGAATTTTGCTGCCATTGTTATAAAATGGTGCTTAGGCTGTTTAGTCAGCAGCTCAGAGCCCATTGACATGAATGGTCAAGTAAGTTGAATTATGTGATCTCTGGATTGTCTGAGAAATAACATCCTGCACTTACTGAATGGCTTTCTTATTAGCAAATGGAGGTCTGAGAATGGTGAAGACAAAAAAGGAAAACTCAAGTGCTTCATTTTGAATTAACTGCACCTTCTGCCCCCAGCTGTAAACTGTAATTGAACAAATGCAACCACAAAAACCGTTGTAGTTTCTCACCTAAAAGCTTTTAAGTGCTGACACTTTCTTTCTATTTAACCAAAATAATGTGAATGCATTACTTTCCACACTATTCCAGTGGGGGCAGTGTGGGTAATAATTTTTGGAGGATAACCACTAGATCGGTGGTGTTCAACTCTGATCCTGGAGGGTTACAATTGCTGCATGTCTTAATCAGCGACCAAATTCTGCTGATAATTGACTTCTTTTTCCTTCATTTTTACTGCCTTGTCTTTTTAAGACTTGGTCACCTTTATTTCTTAAGTGGCAGACATACAAAAATGAGATGACATATGAGCCAACAGATGGCCAGCTAGGTTTTGGGACCTTAGACTTCAACCATTTTCACTCTGACCAGTTTCTTAATTAAAATTCTATTCTTGTTGTTGATTAAACCCATTATTTAATTCCATGGCTTATTGTTGCTCTTGTAGTGACACAGCTGATGCTCCCAAAACTGCCAGTTTTCTGTTTTCTAAGAGTACAGTCAAAATATGTTGTGGACTCGAGCAGATCAACATTACCAAGCCATTCCCCTTTCTTTATTTTTGAAAATTGTATGATGGATGCAGGTTAACTGGTCATGTGTTGGTTCATTTTACATGTCATTTTTGTTTGATTGCTAATTAATAAAAAAGGAGCAATTAATAAGGGGTCTGAACCTTAAAAGGCAAGTTAATTAAAATTAAGGGAAAATAAGTTAATTAGCCTCTGCAGCTGGTCACTAATTAAGAAAAGGGTTAGAACAAAAACCTGCAGCCACTGCGGCCCTTCAGGATTTGTAGTGGACACCCCTGCACTAGCTGCACTGGCAACAGATTAGAGAGGTGGAAGCATTGGCAGAGAAAGCATCACCTTTGACATTCTGTGACTGGAAGAGTTGCCCGCTGTCAACTGGCAACTGTTTAGCAAGATTGTGATAAAGCTAATGAGTGTCCATGAAGGCAAATACCTGAAATGCGCATTAGCAGTTCATTTGTGGTGCTAGCTGATCCCTAACAAAGCATATATGAGGAAACCTGTGCAAATACATGAAACACATGCAAAGTTTTCTATTGTACATGTGAGCTGCAAGGATTTGCATTGGCCTCCAGCACCATGTGGCAAGCAGTCACGGTCCCAGGTGCCTTTAGAACCAAGGAGAGCATAGGCACATTGCACATTAAACCCGAGTCCCACGAAGCTCTAAATTACGAATGGCCCTTCATTTAAACAGTGAATGCAATGGGACCCTTGAACTCCCTGATCGGTGGTCAACCAAAAGGTTAGAGAAACCCTGTTTTTTGATTTTTTTTTTTTTGTATTGAAGTAGGTTTTGTTGACCTAGTTACATCATTGAATAATAATAGTTTGTTCGTTTTTGTGCTTGATGAGTATGTTTTACACTGCTGTTTTTCAGTTTTTTAAAAGCACTTTGAGACAACAGCACAACATGAAATGAATGTAAACTTTACACAACCTGTTTTACATCTTTTAATGATTTAAGAGCTGTGCTAGAGACAGTGAAAACTCCCTGTCATGCTCCTTTGTTGCCTTTTGTTTAATAGCACTGTCACAATAAAATATCCCTGTGTCTTCATGCCCGGTGAGTAAGCCCTGCCCTGGCCATGTAATATGTTTCATTATTCATCTGTCACAGGGGGTTTTTGAAGTGCTCCTGTGTTGGAATACTCTTGGGTGCCAGCTTCTCCTGCTGCCGTGCAGAGTTCTGTTTGTGCTTCTGGATACACTTTCTAAGCTCATTTAGGCTGCATGTTAATTTCCTTGTTGTTGGTGATATATCCTGTGCCTCTTGTAATCGGACAAGTTTGCTGAACTGGGACCTGACATGTTAATGGACAAGCAGTCTGTAATGAGAAACTGCTTTACACTAACAGTGCCACCTCAGATGCAGTAGTGGTGCTGAATGAGCCCATGAAATAGCAGCAATTTATTTCATGAGAAATTATTATTATTTTTTTTTTTTCTGTTCCAAATGAAAGTAAGAAATGTACGCTTTCATAAGCGTACATTTGTTCACTCTTATTTGAAATGTACATTTGCATTAATCGCATGTTGATTTAGGCTGAATTAATATGTCCAGCACGTGTTTGGTCAAGACCCTCTCAGCTCATGATCATTTTCATCAGCCTGCTGTGCCCCTCTTACTCCTTCATAAGTGCTGCCCAGACATGTTTTTTTTTTCCTATCTTTGAAACCCACCCACATTGTTTTTCTTGCAGGCATCCGGTTTAGGAAGGCTAAGACCCAACACACTTGTAGTTGGCTTTAAGACCAACTGGAGAGATGTGGAGATGAAAGAAGTGGATAGTTACGTTAATATGATCCAGTAAGTACCCTTTAGATTTTGAATTGTACTTTTTCTTGTTTCTCAATACAAGCCAACGCAATTAATTCATGACGTGGTCACCACGCTACCTTCCAACACTGTAACAATTGACCCATTTGAACTTGTTACCAGTTTATTTATTTATTTATTTATTTATGTTTGGGTTCCTTGCTTTTATAATAATTGTTAGCAATTTTTATTGATGTGTTTGAGCTACTGGACACGTGAATTTCCCTGAAGGGATCTATCTATCTATCTATCTATCTATCTATCTATCTATCTATCTATCTATCTATCTATCTATCTATCTATCTATCTATCTATCTATCTATCTATCTATCTATCTATCTATCTATCTATCTATCTATCTATCTTTAAATAGTGACACCATGTCATAAACTCTTTGCCAAGGAGTGCACTACTGGAATGGATAAACATCTCCTTTATCCTTGCCTCATTACCAGCAGTCTTGTTTGTTCACATCTGCTCAAACTACTTAATTGTTAGCAGTTGCCTGCTTTGTTGTGCAGCATTAGTTTTTAAAAAAACATCATACCTTTATATAATCATGTCATAACAATTCCAGCTGTGAACCTAATAACCACCGTCTCTCTATATTTCAGTGATGCCTTTGATTTTCAGTATGGAGTAGTTGTCATTAGGATGAAAGAAGGCCTTGATATATCCCACATTCAAGGACAAGGTAATCCTTCTTGTATTAGAAGAGTTCTTCATAATCATTTAATTCTAAAACCACTCACACTATTGTTTAATCAACACTTAAGGCGGGTAAATTTCATTGGAAGACGAACTCTATTAACAAACAGCAAGTTAGCATGCAAGAGTCAATTCCCCATGTTGGGTGGTGGTCAGATACTTATTAAGTCTGTTTTTTTAATTTTTGCAATGGGTCTGAGTCCTAACTAAGTCTCAAAACAAAGTTTACTCTCCATAACTTGAGGTAGAATTTCAGCAGACTACAGGCATCACTTTGGACTCGTGGGATTCTCTTGTCAGAATGGCTTTATGTACACAAGTATCTATAGGTAAATACATCTGAAATATTTTTTCTGTTTTAACATATGTGGACATCTCAGTATTTAATATTCAATTAAACAGTATTATTTCTTAAAGGTGGTATAAATAAGAAATATCATGCTACATTTACATGCTGTAGTCCTTTGAATAATTTAAATAAATATAATGGCAAATTTTACATGTGGACACACTGAGAAGTTAAGCAAAATGACACCTTTTATTGGCTAACTAGAAAGATTACAATATGTAAGCTTTTGAGGCAACTCAGGCCCCTTCTTCAGACAAGATTCTGAGAGCAGAACACAGGATCCCAAAAGAGGTCCCTAAGAAATCCACAGTTTCATCGTAGGGCGACTCCTGAAGTTAACGTGTTTGAGTCTACAGTTAGAAAGAGGCTGCACAAATTAGATCTACATAGGTGGTGTGCCAGGACCTTTTTCTGTTTAGAAAGAACATCAGGGCAAGAATAAAGTTTGTCTATGAATACCTAGCCAAAAAGATCAATTCTAGAACAATATGTTCTGGGCAGACATGACAAAGACAGAAGTGTTTGGCTACAGTACCAGAAGACTTGTTTCACGAAAACTAGATGAACCTGATAGAAGCTATAAAGCATTTTGGTGGAAATGTTCTGGTTTGAAGTTGCTTTGCTACATCACAGCCTGGGCATCTCACCATCTTAACATCCACTAGAAATATTTCATGTGTGAGACCACCTGACAGAAGATTGAAGCTCAACTGAAAGTGGACTATCAAACATGACAGTAATTCTAAACATATCAGTGTATCCATCAAGGAATGGCAGAAAAGAAAGAAATGAAAGGTTTCAGAATGGTTCAGTCAAAGCCCCGTTCTGAATCTCATTGAAATGCTGTGGAGGAATTTGAAACAGACACCCAAAAACATCACACATCTGAAGCATTTTGCATGGAAGATAGGGAGAAATTCTCTCCCAGTTGATATCTGAGCTTCCTAGACACTTTCAGGAAATGTGTATCTGAGGGGTCAATGCCAGCTATTAGAGTCCAGCTGTGCTTACTGGTTTCCCAGAGATGCAAATGGCATATTTGAAGAAATTACTGCAGTGTCAAATATTGCCACTGCAGAAGTCTACATGGGAGGTTTGCTAAGGTGTGTGTGTTTTTCCCCCAAATATATTATCTTTATCTAAAGGTGTTGTTTAAATAAGTCTTGATATATCCACATATTTTAAGCTAAGGAAAAAAAATCATGGGGGTATACTTACTTTTTGCATATGACTGTGCCCTTCTGTGTTACACTTTTAGCTATAGCCATCTTTTTGAAATTTCTTTCTCATTGTTTGGTTTCTTACCCATACTTATTTTTTTATTTGCTTTGCAGAAGAGCTCCTTTCTTCCCATGAAAAAACATCTGCTCCAAAGGACATTATATTAAATGTAGACCATGGGAAGGAGTCCGATGCAGACTCCTCTAAAGTGTCATCTAAAGCCACCAGTGAGCATAACAGCCCCGCAGCACACAAAGGTACACCATAAGATGAAGCTGCCTTGCCTTGCATAGACGTGAAGTGTTGCACCTCGGTATTGAAAGCGTGGGTTTTCTGTCCATACACCAGATCTAGCAGACCTGCTGCATTCCCCTCCACTCTCCAGAACAAGTGTGGAAGTGCTGCAGCATGGTGCACCAGCGAGGACTCCCTTTGTCATATTTTTAAATTCGCCTGCTATTTTTAGTACTTTAAGTGGCATTTTAGATATTGTTGTGTGTCTGTAAGTTTAATTTCCTTTCAGATAAACAAACATATATGTGTTCGTCACGGAGAGCTAATTTAATTCAAAATGGCCTGTGCAGCTGGGGAATATAACCTTGCCAGGCAGTTTGTTTCCCTTTGCTTTTGTTAGAAATTGCAGAGTATAAACATTGCTGCTGAACGTTAATATCCCTTTTGTTTGTTCTCTCAAACACTGTCCAGATGAAGAAGACGATGGCAAAGCTCCAACCCAGCCACTGTTGAAACAAGGCAGGCATCCCATGCTTGGTATACACCCTTGCCGTTTGCCTCTCTGTCCTGGAGCGATCTGCCCTCTTTTCTTGAATTCTTTTTAGATTTTTCTAAATAGAAAATGTATCTTCTGAAGTGTTGTACATCTCCTTCTAACCGCTTTTTCTGTTCTGCTCTCTTTGTTTTCTACTTTTTCTTTTTAATTGGTCCAGAGGGCATTGTTGCTGAAGAATGCTAAAAAGCACCCATTACTTCTGGGAATAGCACCCATTTTCTGCTCAAACTGTCTGCCTATTGCTAATTACACTTTAGTTCCCCTTGAATTTGATTTTTTTTTTTTATCCAGCCGGCTGGCACCATCTCAATGTCGGCCATCATGTCTCGTTTTCTTTATCTTGGCTTTTTACCTCTAATATACAATTACCTCAGAGACGCTGCACTAATTGAAAGTGGCCTGCTCTACTAGAAGTGCTGCACCCGCCATCTTTTTGTCTCTATACCTCCTGAGAATTATTTTTAATTCGCTCAAGTCAGATTCATTATTGATCGATATACTTGACCTCTCGCACTCAAAAAACATTTAGAGTTATATCATACTTCTGTGTACTTTTCTTCCCAGCACAAGGAAATCAATTAATTTTTTTATATGTGCTCTTCATAAACATAATATAATTACGGTTGTTTAGGAAGCAAAAATGCCCACAATTTAAACTAATATGACAAAGTAAACAATCACTGAGTATGTGGTAAATTAAAAGGGGGCACACTGTTAAGGCTGACCCAGTCATTTAGAGTAAAGAAGGCCCGGAAGAGAGGAGTCAATCGTAGGCATAACTAAATTAGGGGGGCTGTAATGTGACCGCTGGACTTGTCCAGGTAGACTTTGGTAGAAACCCGCAGATAAGTAAACATTTACCGACAACTACACACGTCTTCAGAAATGGTGACAAGGCTAGCGACAGAGGATCAGGCAGATCCATATGAGGCCATCAGTGATGACCGATGATGTGAAGTGTAGAGACTTTCAAGTCGGTATGTGAAGCCAGTGTAGTTAGGCCCAATAAAGTATGATCTGTTTGTTGCTGTTTCTATGCCTCCTAAAACTGGAGCAGACGTTTGAATTTGTTTCAGTTTGTTAACAAGTTGTCCAGGAAAAGACGGTGAATTTCGTTATGTTTTGTGTTCAGCCAGTGGAGGCTGACATTAATATCACTCAGGCAGGTAGTCAGCATGTCTACTCTTGATGTGCCTTCAGAAAGTATTCAGACACCTTCACATTTTACACACTTTGCTTTGTTTCAGCCTTATGCTAAAGATGTTTAAATTCACCCCCCACGCATCAAGTCATACATACTTAATAACCAAAGATGACAAAGTGAAAATCAGACTTATTAAAGTTAACAGAAAGTGAATCATCCCATTGACACAAGTATTCAGACCCTTTACTCAGTACTTTATTGAAGCCCCTTTAGCAGTGATTCCAGCCCAGAGTCTTCTTGGGTCTGACGCAACAAACTTCACAAACCTGGATTTGGAAATTTTCCTGCATTCTTTTGTGTAGACCCTCTTGTGCTCTCTCAAATTGGATGGAGATCAGCGGTGGTCTCAGGGACACTTCAGATGTTGTAAGTACCCTTAAATTTGACTCTGGTGCATCCCATTTTAATGATTATTATTGAGGTGTTTTTACATTATTATTGATAATTGAGATGTTTCTGCATCTTGTTCAGTTGGCTTCAGGTCTGGACTCTGGCTATGCCACTCAAGAACATTCCCAGAGTTGTTCCTAGCCCCCTCCTGCATTATCTTTGCTTTGTGCTAAGGGTTGTTGTCCCATTGGAAGATGAATCTTCTGCCCAGTCTGAGATCCAGAACCTCTGGAGCAGGTTCTCATTAAGAATATCTCGATTCAGTTTTCCCTCAACCCGGACTACTTTCTCATTGCCCAACTTCACAGCATGATTTTGCCAACATCATGCTTCACAGTTGGAATGGTATTGTGCAGGTGATGGCCAATGCCTGGTTTCCTCCAGACATGATGCTAAGCTTACTTTTACCAGACCAGAGATTCTTCTTTCTCACAGTCTGAGGTCCTTTGGGTGCCTTTTCACAAATTCCAAGTAGGTTTCCATGTGTCTTTTTCTGAGGAGAGGTTTCTGTCTGGCCACTGTGACATAAGTCCAAATCGGTGTTGCAGTGATGGTTGTCCTTCTGGAAGTTTTTCCCATCTCCACACAGGTTCCCTGGAGCCCAGTCAGAGTGACCATCAGTTTCTAGGTCACCTCTCTTACCATGGCCCTGCTCCCATGATTGCTCAGTTTGGTCAGGTGGCCAGCTCTAGAAAGAGACATGTTTGATCATAACTTGTTCCATTTAAAAATTATGATGGCATATGTGTTCTTAAGAACCTTCAGTACTGCAGGAATGTTTTGTAGCTTTCCCCAGATCTGTGTCTTGATGCAGTCCTGTCTCTGAGCTCTGCAGTCAAGTCCTTCAAGCCTTTTGCTTTGATGAACATTGTCACCAGTGGGACCATCTATTGACAGGTGTGTGCCATTCCTAATCATTTCCAATAACTGGCTCGACCACAGGTAGACTCTAAACAAGGTACAGAAACATCTCAACAATGACCAATGCAATGGGCAATGCACCAGAGCCAAATTTTAAGTAACCTTTAAAGATCTGAAGTGTCCTTAAGACCTGTCCACCGATGATCTTCATCGAACCTTGACAGAGCTTGAAAGGGTATGCGGAGAAGCATAGCAGAACAAATTCCAAATCCGGGTCTGCAATGCTCGTCACATCAAACTCTTGAAGACTCCATGCTGTAATGGCAGCCAGAGGCACTTCAACTAATTACTCAGTAAACGGTCCGAATACTTGTGTTAAAGTGAAGTTTCAGTTTTTTACTGTAATTTATTTGCCAAAATCTCTTAAATCTTGTTTTCAATTTTGTCATTCTGGGGCACTGAGTGTTACTTGATGAGGGGGAAAAAATGAACTAAATAAATTTTAACAGAAGGCTGCAACATAATAAAATGTGTAAAAAGTGAAGAGTTCTGAATACTTTGTGCATCCAGTGTAGTGCTCACAAAGGACATGCTTACATATCCAGTATCTCAACAACATGGTATCACAACTGGAACAATGCAGGAGAGAAGCTGCAACTGCAGAGGTTGGTTTGTGTGCGTCTAAGAAGCATCTTGGAGCAGCACAATCCATTGTAGCCAGAGTTATGTTTCAGGTATTTTAGGACAGTCTCATAGTTAACAGTATCAAAAGCAGCAGTGAGGTGGACAGCAGTCACAAAGTGGAGAAACGCTGACCCAGTTCTGGAATCTCGCCAATCACACACAGTTCACCAGGGGGGATTGGTAGGTCGTGAAGTGTGACCCGACATTTGCGCGATAGACATATGAGCGCCGACAAAATGGTCGATTAAAACGCGCCGACAAAATCGCGAAAGTTTAATTAAATATGAATCAATAGTTTAAAGCATATATAATAATGTTTATTTTAGAAGTCAATATTATGAGACACGGTATGCCATCATCACGGCACGCAGATAGTCCTTAAGATCACGCCCTGCATATGTAGGAAGAATTGCAGCAAGACGTCTTGATAGTTGAGCGTATTTAGACTTGCTGGCTGCCTGTCTGCTTGTAATTCCGCTTTGTATACGATGCGTTATGCCAACCCTCGACTGAGTTATTTCTTCGCGGCATGCCATCAGCAGTTATAACAGTTATAACCTAGCACATAATGTGTACATAATGCACACGTACGCGTCCCACTCTCTTGGCCTCTCTCGCGATTTTGTCGGTGCGCATTTGTCGAAGACCAGTTAGTGGGGTTGTCAGCGCTCATTTGTCTGTCGCGGTTTTGTCGAGGCTCATATGTCTATCGCGCTTTTGTCGGTGAACCATCGTGAAGAGTCACGGAGAAAAGGTGGGTTGCAACGCCAGAAAGGTTGAGAAAGAAGTACGTTAAACTACAGGTAGATGGTTGTTACTCAGAATAGATTGGTCGAAATTGTCTCCATTTCAGAGATCATTTTTTGCAAACTTGAGTACAGCAGGGATGTGATTGTACAGAAGAGACAGATAAATTGTTTCAGTGATGAATGGGGCAATACTAGAGACTATGGGTAGGTTGAAGACTCGCTGTGCATGTGTTCACGTTAGAAAGAGAGAGAAGTTCAGAAAAATCAAACGTGGAGAAGGTAAGAAGAGAGTAAGAGGTGTGAGAGACTTACGAAAACAACTAAAATGGGCTAAAACAGACAGCAACAAAGCCGAGAATGTCAAGCTGATCCTTTCTCTAGGTATTTTTGTCAGTAGTCTTCAAAGGGAATGTCTTACTCCTTTAATAGGTGCAGGCCAGAAAGGGTGGAGGTTAAACAAGATACTCAGAAATGCTGAAATAGCCAAAGATAGTACGGTCAGGTGATGAAATGTTACCAGATTCTGTTGCTTGAGAACTAAAGACTTCCAGTCTCATGAGTTCAGGAGGAGGTAAGGATGTGAGAAAAGTAATTTTGTCACATTGCTGTCACTGAGAATCTGAATATTGTCTCAAACTCTGTGAATTCTGAGGTCAAGGAAGAATTCTACAGGAAGGATGAGACAGTACAAGAGCAAAGCGGCTTAATGGAAAAATATTCCGGTAACCTGTAGGATGGAAAGGAAAGCGAGAAATCATTCAAAGACCAGATTTAAGATTTGAGTAACGGTAACTCATGTCCTCAGTGCTAGCCAAACTTTGTGCATGAGCAAAACCATAATCCTTAGGGATGGCCGTGTTGTTCAGATTTGGGCGCCAGCTTTCTGTATGAAAAATCAATTTTAGAAGATGCTGTGGGGTCATTAAAGAGAGGAAGTTTAGGCACAAGGGAGTAGCAGTTATGAGGAATGAATATTGAGAGGCTTTGGCTATAGAAGCAAGTTTGATCATGGCATCGTTATGTTAGGACACCCCTGGTGAAAGCTCCAGATTTACTGAATAATTAAATAAGAAATCTAAACGGAATTACACGATACATTTCTACACATTTTTATGCTGAATTACTGTTTATTTGTGGAGTTTAACAGTAAAAGTACATTGAAACAGACAACAGGAAAACAAGTGGTGGCATAACAACCTCACTACGTACTGCTGAACATTTCATATCCACCAGGCTTAAAAGAAGGCCCGGCTTGTGCCACGTTACCTCCTCTAAATAACCTGCATCCCAGTGTAATGGGCAGAGATCTCCCACCACGATAAGCCCTTGGGCGTTTTCTTTCTTTATTCTTCTGTCCTCCTTGCTTTTAAAGTGTTAGATAGAACTTTCTACGTAGCTGGGTGGACTAAGGCTGCATGAGTGTCTTTGTACGCCCTTGACCAAAGCTTGCATTGTAAGTCATCTGCCGTCATTTCCCCAGAAGCTAAGAGCCCTGCCACTCCTCTGAATGTTGCGGACCAGAAGCTTCTTGAAGCCAGTCGGCAGTTCCAAAAGAAACAAGGCAAAGGAACAATAGATGTCTGGTGGTTGTTTGATGATGGCGGTAAGCTGTTATGTCTTCCATGTGCTCACATGTATTCGATGTGCTCTGTACAAATTTGTTGTTTTATTTTCAACTGGTCTCTCTTGCTTACCTCTGAAAGGTCTGACACTTCTAATCCCTTATCTACTCACAAATAAGAAGAAGTGGAATGAATGCAAGATCCGAGTGTTCATTGGGGGGAAAATAAATAGGATAGACCACGACAGGAGAACGTAAGTAGCTACTTTTCTTTCTTCATCCACTGATGCACTCACTACAGGAACAGTAAACACAATGCCTGCTTTCCAAATGTGGTGGAAAGGTGGGATGGGGGTGTGATTTGTGTGTGTTGAGTAAAGGGAAATGCAAAATGTGCGCAGTATGTCTTAAGCTCCCTTAACGAAATGTCATTTGCCCGTGAAACTGTGCTGTAGTTATCTGCTATGAATTATATTGCTGTTTTGTCACAGGCCACATTATACATATTACCAAGTTAATATCCTCCACCACAAAACCCCCCCATAGCGATGTGTCCTGTGACGAGTAGCAGCTCCATGAATGGGCCAGATTCAGTGCACTGTGGAAAGGCTGTTCCTCTCAAAGTTGTAATGGGGACAAAATCACTACAACAGCTACAAAACCAAGCACAACACAAATAATGTGCACCAAAGGGTCTTTCAGCGTACAAATTCACAGCCAGGCTGTTTTAGGTGTCACCCGGTAGAAGTCAACAGAGATGACTGCAGCAGTTTGCTGAGGATCCTCAAGCGGCTCTTTTCTCCAGATGTTGTTGCTGTGCTCTCGTTCAGTAATGTATACACTGCTCGCTGAGATGGGTCAAATGCTGCAGCAAAATGCTGATCCACTTCTTTCTTATCTCATGGAAAAGAACATGAAGATCTCAACTTCCTGGATTAAAGTTTACTGTAATAATTGATCTGGAACATAATGGAGATGGCATCTCCTCTCATTACAGATGATGTAGTTCTGCACAGGCCACTGTGACAATTCCATGTTTGTTGCTCTTCTATGTGCTCGAGTTCTTTTAAATTTCCAAATGTAATTTAATTTATTACTTTGGTCTTTCTTAAATTCCTCCTTTTGACTGTCTTCAAGGGAAAGTACATGGAACTTTATTAATTAATGTATTCATTTTGATCTCATGTTTGTACATACTGCACATTTTGTTACGTTTCTATTAATGTTTGTTTTTATGTCTGCATTTGTGTAAGAACTGTAAAAATGAAATTCAATGCTTATTCTTTTGCAGGATGGCTACGTTACTAAGCAAGTTCAGGATAGACTTCTCGGATATTACGGTCCTTGGCGACATCAATACCAAGCCAAAGAAAGAAAAGTAAGGATGCCAGGATACTTATGAGTTTTTTTTTTTTTATGTTAAGTAGCACGGCTGCTAATAAAACAAGAACATTATGGACCAGGGTAGAATTTACATTGGATCAAACCTCCTGAGTAGGACCTGAAAATGGTGTGTTTTGACCTTGTAAGACGAGTCCAATTTGTTCTTTTTCTCTCTTCCCAGCATTGCAGCATTTGAGGAAATGATAGAGCCATTCCGGCTTAACGAAGATGAGATGGAGCAGGAGGCTGCAGATAAAATGAAGTCTGAGGAACCCTGGAGGATCACCGATAATGAACTTGAACTTTACAAAATCAAGGTTAGCTGCCTGTTATTGTGCGCTTTTTCCACCATGTCCTGAATTTATACTTTGATCTTGGATGGAGTGCTAACAACTAATTGCTTTTCCATCTTAAGTTTTTTGAAGTTAATTTGAAGTATGTGTGCAGAAAAGCACTGAGCAACTTTGCTAGAATAAGGTATACAGAGAAGCAGCCAGTAGAAGTTCCATGGTGTGTTGTGTGCCTTGCTCACATTTTCTTGTACTGTATATGCTGCCATGATGCTGATGGTCTCCCAGTCTTAACAGCTTCATAACAATTGCAAATGGAACCCAGCGCTTGTGTCCCTGGAGATTTTTGAGATATTCTTGTGCTTCTAGAAGTGAATCTGTGGGCTCTTTGTGGGTTCTGTGCACCTTTCCAGATAATGTATTTCATGTAGGCGTTAGTGTAGTGACTAAGGCATTGGACTCCAAGGACCCCCAGAGTGTTGTGCCATCTCCCACCTCTGACTCCATGTCTTGCCTTCAGCAAATCATTTAACCTGCCTGTCATGCAACTTCATATGTAAAAGTATGCCGTGCTTCCTTCACCATAGAACGATGTTGGGAAGATCAAGTCTCTTGCATATCTCTGCTCTTTATATTTGATTTTTATTATTAATGTTTTTTTTTTTTTTTTTTTTTTGTTTTTTTTCTTTAATGTCAGTCCTATCGGCAAATCAGGCTGAATGAACTGCTGAAGGAACATTCAAGCACTGCAAATCTGATTGTCATGTAAGTATCTTCCTGCATCATTAAAAAAAATGTATTCTGGGACAGTTCAGTGTGTCTTTTGAAATTCAGTCTGCAGTACTTGCCATCTAGGTGGACACACGCCCTGTTTGTATGGAGGCAGAATTCAGTGGCTTGCACTGAGCAGCCATACTGCCTGCCCTTCAGAACAGGTAATCCAAATGCTAAGCTTGTTCAGGCCCGGCCAGTACTTCGATGGGACACCAACCAGGGAAAGCTTGGGTTGCTGCTGGAAGAGGTGTTGGTGAGGCCAGCAGGGGGCGCTTACCATGGGGTCTGTGTGTGGATCCCAATGCCCCAGGGCCATGACAGGGACACTCTGCTGTAAAAATTGGTGCCATCCTTTGGATGAGATGTAAAACCGAGGTCTTGACTTTTACCCTACTGTCCTGGCTAAATTGCCTTGTCTATTCTGATGCCCAACCATTCCCTTTCTCCAGCTGGCTAACCATCTCTCTCACCCCTTCACCACCCAGTCAGTAGCTAATGTCTGGTAAGCATACTGGCATAAAAATGGCTAAAATTGCATCACACAGGTGGATGCTATACATTACTGGCAATTATAGTCGCTCCTCTACTGTCTATGAGAAGAGCTGTAGAAATGTAACTAACAGCAGTGGGATTCTGACATTGGCTACTCTTAACCGTCCTCCACTTAAGCCCCCATCCCCCTGTTAAAATACTTACATTAAGTAACAGCTAACATACATCTACCTCGATTAAAGTTCTAGTATGTTCAAAGTAAAAAAGTGCAAAGTGGGCAAAGGGAATGTCAGTTATAAATACAAGATGGGAGACACTGTCCTAAAGGAAGCAACATCTGAAAACAATTTAAGGGTTTATCTTGATACAACACTTTCATCATCTATGCAATGTGCAGAAGTGATTAAAAAGCAAATCAAATATAAGGCCATATTACCAAAACTGTTGAATACAAGTCAATGGATGTCATGCTCAGACTATATAACACACTAGCGAGACCACGTCTGGAGTATTGTGTGCAGCTCTGGTCACCGCCGTACAAGAAAGTCACAGCAGCACTTACAGAGCTGAACAACCTCAGGACCTGAGGACATGTCCTGCTGTGACAGACAAGGTCTTCAAAATTCTCAAAGGCATTCGTAACGTAGATCCAGCAGACGTCTTTCAACTTAAGGGGGAAATCACACACTCGAGGACATCACTGTTTAGTTTAGGACTGAAGCCAGGAAGCGCATCTTTACACAGACAAGAAAGCTGAAGCAGAAACCTTAACCTTTAAGGAGTATCCAGATGAGATCCTGGACCACTTACAGTAGCTGTCAGCTAAACAGGGGAGCCTCTTCCAGCTTTGTCTTGTTGACTATTCTCAGCTTACCCGGCCATCCTGGAGTAGTTCTAGTAAATGTATCTCTGGATTTTCTCGAGCACAGCTATGTTATTATTATTGCATTTTTCCAGATGGGACCTCACAGGTAGTAGAGATGTCTGTCTGAAGCCTCCGCTCTCTTGTGTACAGCAGGCTGTATAAACTCAACTTCTGGTAGATTTTGAACTGCTTAACTGTGCCTTGCAAGAGGATTCAGTTCTTCGACCAGTTCTCACATTTGAGTGAATAGCTAACTAACTCATGAAATTCTAAACTGAATGTTTGTTCTCATTGATGTTTTTCTTTCAAAGTGTTGAAGTTCAAATGGCTTTTTGTTGATGTAATGTTTTGTTAGAAAGAAATCTTGAAAAGAAAAAAGTTGACCGTGCTATTTGCGTAAGTAATCGATTGCAACACTGCAATATTTGGCAGTTGCTCATTTTGCGGCAGTGACAAGTAAGTGTGTCCCAGCTCTGTGCCCCGTCCAGTGGATTGTTGGCTGTTCTGCGTTAGTCACATGATTTTGTACCCCGCGGTTGTTAAGCAGCACCACCCTTCCTCAATCAGATTGAAGCAGGACTTCCACAAGAGATGTTCACCCATTTTGTCCTTCAGCTATGCCAGGGTTACTTTAGTCTCTGGTTTGGGCATCATTGTCCTTCTAAATGATTAGCTTTTGCCCAAAGTTCATTTTTTTGTTCATAGACTGAATAGTAATCCCCTAAAGTTGTTTGTTTTTTTTTTTTAAATTGTAGTTAAGTGGCACAGTGGGTAGCGCTGCTGCCTTGTAGTTAGGAGACCCGGGTTCGCATGGAGTTTGCATGTTCTCCCCGTGTCTGCGTGGGTTTCCTCCAACAGTCCAAAGACATGCAGTTTAGGTGTATTGGCGATCCTAAATTGTCCCTAGTGTGTGCTTGGTGTGTGTGTGCGCGCCCTATGGTGGTCTGGCGCCCTGCCCGGGGTTTGTTTCTTGCCTTGCGCCCTGTGTTGGCTCCAGTGGACCCCCGTGACCCTGTAGTTAGGATACAGCGGGTTAGATAATGGATGGATGGATGGATATTGTAATTATTCTAAAGATTCACTGGCAAGGCCACTTGTGAGAGAATGCTGCCCTTGTTTGGCAAATGTTTGTACATCACAGGGACTGAATACTTAGCTTTTGTTTCTTAAAATGTCTCTCAAACATAAAAAAAAAAAACAACTTTGTAGTTTCTGGTACTTTGAAATAAAAATATCATGAAGAACAAAACTGTAGGTGGACCCCGTTTTAATGTTTTAAAGTGTTTCTCTTATTTCAATTCCTGATCTGCCTGTAAGTTTGAGCTCCTGCTTATTTCTGTCCCTGTTCGTCTCTGAGTGCCCTGAGCACTGAACAAGCTAAGCTGCTGCTGCTCTTGTGTGCTGTGCATGGACCCCTCAGTGTTCTGCTTTGAATTTGTTCTGTTTAGTGAATTCAAAAGCTTTCAGCGTGCCAACATTAAGCACCCCGATGCAGAGTGAAACGCGTTAAGGCTGTAGCAGGCCGCTCCCTGGCTGATGTGGTGCTTTGGTTCATGTGTTTCTGCTGGCCGGTCTGACGTTTTCACAAAGAGCGCGTGCAGAAGGGCAAGGCTGCAGTGGCCGGGATGACGGCCCGCTCACACTTTCACTGGGGATGTTGTATGTTGTGTGGTGTGCCACATTATAGCCAATGCTGGCACAGCCTTACCAGCTGCATTAATGACCCCTATTAGAGTTTTATTATTCAAATTAATTAGGGAAAAAAGTTCCCATTATGTATTTTAACTTTAATGGAGACTTTTTGGATGAGTCCTAAAGCTACCAGTGGCTGTGAAATCTCCTGTGACGGCCCATGAAATCTTTGCATGCAGCTTATTCTAAATGAACTTCTTTTCAACAGGTTTCAGAAATTGTACTTCCTAAGTCTATTTTAAGTAATTAAATAAAAATGTTTTGCACAGACAGTGGTCAAAAAAGTCCAAATGCGTAATACAAACATCTATATGAGTATTGAAAGCGCTCGTAATTCCTTATGTTCTAATGTCAAACTTCAGTGAGTCGGGCAGATGTTATTCTCTTTTTCTGACTCTCTTTTTTTCACCATTTACTCCTCATGAAGATTCCAAGTACTCGGATCTCAGGCAGCTTGCGTTTATACTGCCAAATAGCGGACATGGCTGTTATAAATAACGTCAGTGCTGACTTAACCAGTAATAGACTTGGAAGAAAGACGTCGACATGAAATGTTTCCTTATTGTTAACTCCGCAGAGCATCACCAGGTCAGCCGCGGCCCTCACTGCAGACCGCCATTGCCACAGGCATTGAGAAGTCAGCATGCGTGTGCCACAGTCTTCCTCTGTTGTGTTACTGTGCAGTATTGCATGGTGGGTAAATTAACGTCTTCGTTAGTAAAGGTGGACGCTGGATTTATGAAAGACTGGGCTGCCGACAGGATGCTTGTTTCCAGGCTGACCTCTGCCACCATCCCGAGTTTTGTTTTACTCACGTGGTGCTTGATGTCTGTGGAGAACGTTATAAAGAGACACGTTTATCATTCATCCATCTGCCTCTCCACTTTCAAACCCACTTGATATACTTCAGAATTGTGGGGTCTACATAATCTAAACACATCTTCAGTGGGCCCTTTGCCGCACTGATATATTTAACTACTTTATAATAAAGATCATTTTAAAAGTGACGATATTTAATAGGCCACGTTACTCAAAACATGTTTTAAATATCAAACCGAAGCAACACTCCATGAAATGTACCTGCTGTCGCAAGTGAAGTTGTAAAGGAAAATAAATATTTAGCTGACATTTTCCAGTCATCACTCTCCTTGTTTAACTTTTAAGTGACACCTCTGGCAGTAGAAATACGTACCACTGTGCCACATACTGTTCAGTGTAAATGTTCTGCAGTTTTAAACAAGTGTGTATAATTTCTTTTTCCCAAGTTTAATAAACATAATTCTGTCCAAAAATGTAAGAAGGGGGCTCTCGTGTTTCCTTGTCCACTGAACGTGGAGAGTTTAAACTGCCTTTGTTCAGGTAGGCTAATCAATATTCAGGAGTCTTCATCCTTCCTTCAAAAATAAAATAGAAGAACAGGGAGAGCCAAAGGGCCAAATCGCATAGCCATTGAGCTGCCTGCACTTAAAGTTAACTTTGAGTTGTGAATGCGTCTTTTCACTTGAATTCACATGGAACTCTGGGACATGAAAGTAGTCCACAAACAGAAGGCCCCCTCAAATGAGGTAATACATTTGAATTGAAGACAGGACTCTCGACCAATGAATGAAGAGGAGAGGTGGGTCTTCAATTCAAAAGCGCAGCCTCGCGTGAAGTGGCTTCCTGTTTATGGACTACTTTCGTTTTGGCCAGTTTCTTATTTAACAATATTTCAGCAGTAAATACGTGTGTTTAACGTTTTGTGTGCATTACAACTGGATGAACTGATGTGTGGATTATGAGACTCGAGTAACAGGAGATTTTGTTTCATGGGCATTTTTGATGATGTTTGCTGTGGCCCATGGCTGGTCTCCATAGTTGCCCATTGTATCAGAAACTTCATCTCCATTCTCCATGAAAACATGAGATTATTTAGTTTTCTCAGCCACCACTACAAATTATGTGGGGTAAGTAACAGATGAAAAGAATACTCTTTAAATCAATCAAGTGTTGTCTGTCCATCTTTAACGGTGACACAGCATGTCTACTTGTGGAGCTTCTTCAAAGGTGGTGGTTAAATCCGGTGATGTTGTGACTAATGGCGCCCTTGTACACACACCTTATTGGCCACGCCCATGATCTCATTTTCTTCCCCCCCATTTCTTATACCCAAAAGTCCACTTCTTATTTAATTGGTTTAAAATCGCAGAAGTCTCCTCCCACAATCCCACATGATAAGTCATTTGAGAACAAAACCGATATGTCCCTCGTTACAGTTTAACGACAGCATTATTAATGTTTGACCAGTTCTAGTATGTTGTATTTCATTTTACGGGGGTCTATCAGATTTTGGGACTCTTGACCAATGAATGAATGAAGGAGGTGGGTCTTCAATTCAAAAGCGCAGCCCCATGTGAAGGGGCCTCATATTGTCTTGTTTAATTTTGATATTTGGTGTCCTACTTGTTTTTGTCTGCTTTGGTTCCCAGGAGCATGCCGCTGGCACGTAAGGGTGCCGTCTCCACTGCGCTCTACATGGCCTGGCTCGAGTCGCTTTCCAAGGACCTCCCACCCATCCTGCTTGTGCGTGGCAACCACCAGAGTGTCCTCACCTTCTACTCATAAGCAGAGCTCAAGAAGATCCTTCCTGGGCAATCCACTGGCTAGTCACACCTTTAGGAAGTCTTACTTAATAGACTCAATCAAAGACCTGAACAAGAAACTCTGCTGATCCACCAGTGAAGGCAACAGAGGTCCGACGCGGGGCGAAGCTCCTCCAGATCCACTGGCTAGAAAGCACAAAGAAGGCAGGCGAGAGTCACTGCTTTCAGATTTGCAGCTCTTAGCGACACCACTTTAGGAATCTAGTGATCTTGTGCAAGTAGTTTTGGGCTGAATGTTCTTATTTGACAATTGAGGGGCTCTCATTTGTCATTTGGTTTCTCCCCCCCCAAAGTCCGACATTTTTTGCTACTTGAAAAGCAGCAATAATTCCTTTAGTTTTCCTTTACTGGTTGCGAAACTCAGAACCTTGCATAATGCTTTGCAAAACCTGTATAGCCTTACTGAGGTGCCTTCAACGTAAATTTAATGATGATGATGATGATGAAATATAAATATATATATATTAATTAACCAAAATGTTCTTCATATGCCCTGATTTATATTTCTATTTAAATACCAATATATTTTTATTGAATGTTGAATTCTTAGTTCAACTGAGTATTCTGAGCTGCGTTTCTCGTTTATTTTCTCACTTTTTGTCTTCCTCGGAGTTGTTCAGCAGCTCTGGAATGTCTAGACTACTGAGGTTGTATTGCAATGTAAAGGGAGTGAATTCCTCCCAACTCTAGAAAAAAACATGCATTTAAAAAACTAATAAATAAATCAATCCCAGATCAGCAAATGTTTGAATTGTTCCAAAATCCAACAAAAGCGCAGGTCGTCGTGTTTTCCCGAGTGCTGAGACGGACGCCATTCACAGACACTCAAGTTGGTCGCCGTCCTGTCACAGCACAGCCACCCATCTGTCACCAGGACCGATCAGCGGGCCCAGCACTGCTCGCTCTTTTGACAGCCACAGACTTGTCAGAATGTGCTTGGCGTGTGCGACCCTTACATGGGTTTGCACTTTCTCGATGGCCTTTATCGAAAGGGTCTTTAAGACTGAAAGTGGCAAACAGATGCGATAGTCGATCGGTCGGTCCCACCTTCCACCTCAACAGCAGCACAGGAACGGGGACACGGTGTACAAATGGCAGTTACGGACCCTTCCGCGTAAGGCTCGTCTTGTGTTGTAAGCCCGCTTCATCGTGGTGTGTGCTATAAACCAGATACGCAAGTGCTGTTATTGTATGAATGTCAAAAAGTAGCTTCACTGCGAGGACTGAGCCGAAGAGCAAATCCTGGTGGGACTTGTGAGGCCATTTCTCACTGGACGCTCGTCTTTCCCCAGAGCTTGTCTAAAATGCCAGATGAGTGTGTGAGAATGGCGGGGTGTTCTTCACAGGTTGCTTACTTAACACGGTACGCTACTCGGTAAGCTGACTGTCTGCAGTTTACTACGGTGCCATGTAATAATGAAGCACATGGCATGGTCATTTGTGAGTTTCAAGGTGTGCTCGCTTATCCAAACCACAAGAATCAAGATTGTTTAAACGTTGAACAGAATACCAAAAAAGAAAAGAAGAAGGAAGGTTTCTTTAAGCAGCAGGGATCCAATTATGCATCTCGACCGTATCACAGTTCCGGGTTAGTCAGCTGGGGTGACGTCGGTGGTTTTGCTGACGCGAGTGTTCGTTCCTCTTTTGTCTTTTTTACATGTGAACGGCACGTGCCGCCACTTCACTGACGCCTGTGCTTTACAGGACAGGGCCTGGCATTGGAGTCTGAGGCCCTCCCAGTCCCCCGAGGTTCAGTGGCCATTAACACCCCTCATGTCCTGAAGTTTGTTTTGCTACTTGAATGGCGAGAAAAGGGTCCAGTTGGTGTGTTTTTCCCAGTGGTCCAGAATCGGGTCGGAGGGTCTCTACTCATGTCTTTTTGACTTGTCTGTGTCTGCGTGCTGCCCGTGTGACACACTCGGTAATGGTGGGTGAGAAAACGGATGGAGGTTTGACGACAAGTCAGATGTTGGAGCCTTTTTACTTTTGTCGGCAACTCTCCGCCTGTTTACTTTGTAGCCAAAGCTGCGCGTGTCACTACCGTCACTGTAAAGCTCGTCACTCCACCATGAACTACAGTGATGCTCATTCCTGTTTCTCGTGGTTTGCGCCACTTTAATTTGTGATTCACCTGTAAATACCTAGCGGTGTGGTAGACACACAAGTGACTTCTTATTAATGACAGAACAGAAAAATACCCAATGGCAGGACTATTTATTTTATTTTTCTTCTTTGCGATGTTTTATGTTGGGATTTTTTTTTTTGTTGCTCTTTTCAGATGTGTCTTTTAATTAACTTATACAGTGTTTCTGTACATTTCTATCTTTTATAAGCATTTAAAAGAAGCGATTAGTGAGATGTTTAACAGCCCCCCCACCTGACTGGGTAGAGTTATTGTACTGAAAATGAGTGATATTGTAACATTTTGATATACTGTACTGTTAACTGTCACAAATTTGCTTTTCTAATATTATTTTAACATTTGAGTATTACTTATACTTTGTACATCTTGATTGCAATAAAGGAAATTCAACCAAGAATTCGGCATCTTTGTGTGTCCTGCTGTTGACGGGCCTGGTGGCAGCACGCTGGTGACATGGCAGAGGCTCGATGTGCGACCTGTTTGAGCTGCGCTGCCAATTGGGGGCCGTGGGTCTCAACACATTTTTCAGCCCCCCACATCTGAATGTGACTCGACTCTCTTGGTGTGTGCAGGAGGATTGTGGGGGTTTCTGGTATTTCACCGAGTCACAATGCTGGCCGGATTTTAATAAAAAGACTCTCTTCAGAACAAAATCTTTTGTCCATTGTATAAAGTCTCGCCTTATAATGAAGTGTCCCTTTCTCCTTTCCTTATCCGTTTTTTCACTGTGATGGTCTCTTGATTTGTGCTCAATTCTCATGTCCGTTATTCTCAGACAACACTCTATGGTGATGAAAATAAAAAAAATCTGGATAGTGTCCGCGTCATTTACTTTGGCTTTGTTTCAGGTAAGACTCCAGCATATGCCACCTTGGATTCTTCTGCTGTAACACAAAAAAAGGCCCAGCGGAGCAGGAGGGCACAATTATTGGAGCACAAACTGAGTGTTTGACCTTAAAAACAACTGAGCTGCACAAGTGCAGAGCGCGGCCGGCGACTGCTTGTGTGTTTGTGCCTTTCAGCGTTTGGCTCACTCTTGGGCAGCAGTTGGCGCGCTGCACTTTAGTGAGGGTCTGTGCTTATACAGCTGTGACTGCCTCTTATACTGTAAAGTGGCAATGCAAGAGTAGAGATGTACCTCAGCCGGTGGGCTACCTCTGGTTGTCTCCCAGTGTGCTTTGGCCTGACGACAGGGGGCAGTAATTTAAGCCTCTGTGATGAAGGTGGGGGGACAGCCAGTTACTAAATAATTGGGCAATGCTCTTTTTGGGTCTCCACCGCTGTGCAATGAATATGAACAATATTACCATACACTAGTAAAATACCCTCAAAATGTCTGGAAAAAGAGTAAATAAAACTAAACATACATTCCATGGATGTCCCCTTCAGTGAGCAGCTTGTGGTGCCCATGCTGCCCTAACGTCAGACTGACCTGCCATGACCAGCAAAGCTCCCTCTCATTTTGTAAATAATACTCTCTACTCTCTATGTCTTCTGTTTTATTTAATGTGCTCTCCAAAAGAGGCTCAATGTGTTCCTGATGCCAGCTGTGGATTTTAGAGGTGATGGACCAGGACCCTCTTCTGCCCTTATTATGACTGACCCAACATCTGTGTATGCAGAAAGAAAGATTTAGCTATGATGGACGCAATGAGCTCTGAAGTAACAGTTACAGAGAAAACAAAATACACAGTGTGGCAAAAAAACGAGGCCTAGTTCAGGTCCTGGCACAACATTTGAACAATCTGGACGAGATCAGGCCAACAAAGCCCACCAGTCCTGTTCACTTCACTCTTCTGAAATAACACCAAGTCACATTTTGAGGGTTCCTAAAGTCCTGCTGTCTACCACACTACTAAATCATTTACTCCAAGTGTCTCTGGTTCTCTGTGTGAAGATGAACCTAAATTTAAACGTAAGTTTCAAATCTGTCCCCGTGTTCTTAATGAACTCATTTTAAAGTCACAGTCTCGATCCGGTGGACTAATTCCCTTCATACGACTTTTCTAGCGATTGTCAGTCTCGGGCTTCACATGATTTTAGAAAGTGTGACGTAGCTCCTTGAAGACCCGGTGGTCCAGTCTGCGCTTACCAGTGATCCCCCTCCAAGTAGTCTGACACTTGCTGCAACAAGAGCAGTCAGGCTCGATTTTGTCTTAAGCCACTGGGGTGAACTTGTCTGTGCCAGAGCTGAGATCCAAAGAGTAGTTGGGCAGAAGTATACGGCGTTTAATACAGAGAAATTAACGATAAAAGTGACACTAGGATTAAAAAGTCTGAAATCAAACCTCAAGTGCTAAAGGACTGCGTGTGGAAACCCATAACGTGCACAAATCGCTGGGGAGATTCCTAAAGATGGGAAGTTGGCAAATGTTCTATCTTCACATAAAAATGTGATTGGGCCAAATGAAGTGCCCACAGGCCAGAGGGCCCAAGAAGCAATTCAAGCAGATCAATGGAAGAAGTTATCTGGAACGAGATCGAGCGGGACGTGTCAGGAAAGGCAGGATTAGCACAGAGTTAGCACCGATTCAGACGGAGAAAGTCGTCATAGAATTTTAGGAAGCGGCAAAAGCAAACAATCAGTGAGGGGCATATAATATTTATTTTCATAGACTGTAGTGATCAAACTAAAATAAGTAGGAACTGAAGGCACACGATGAGGGCGGGTGCAAAACTGGCATAGACATAGAGACAGGAAGCTGAAGGTTGTGGTGGGGGGATCCGTATCAGAATTGGGTGGCGTTAACAGTGGTGTCCCTCATCCCTTTATATTAATAAAGATTCAAATCACAAGCTATTTAAGTCTGCAGATGAAATTTGGCCTGATGGATTGGGGGGCTGCACTTGGAGGTGGCAGGAAGCTCAGATGTGGGGAAATGAAAGCAAAGTGTTCCAAGAGCAAATATTAGATATGAGTACACTACAAAAACTAAAAGCACATCTTGTGAGAAGACCTAGGAGGGAATGGACTTGTGCCTACAACATCCACGAAATGTACAGAAGTGACGACGAAGGCCAATAAGGTGTGGGGTCAAGTAGCACAAGATGTTGAATCAAGGGAGCTCATTCTTGCTGGTTTGGCCATTCTCGTTGGCTTCTTGTCTCTCCCATCTTTATTCACTCGTCCCCTTGCACTTTCTTTTTCCACAGTCTGTGCTATTTAAACATGGTCTTCCGAAGCATTGACCTGGTCCTCCTCTTCATCTCTAGCTCTTCTCCTTCTCTCAGTACATTTAAATATACTGCAAGCTCCCAAACTCATGACGTCGTCTTTGCTTTTTATGGTGGCTTTTTTTCAGATGGCAGCGGTGTCCCCATTAAAGGTTTCCGACGTGCCTAAAAATCAGGAACCCCAGAAACACCTCAAGAATGTACAGGATGTGTTTGTGTAAAAGTCATGGAGAACTCAACAGTCACAGATGTCCAAGAGGAGAGATAACTACGCCAAATACAACGAAGCCTTCAGTGGAGCCGGCGACACACTGGACAGAGTGGCTCCTGCATTTGCCCCTTCATCTCTTGTTCATCAATTGACCCCCACACAGTAGCCTCTGGTCACCCATGGCGAATTCAGATGATGTGCCCTCTTCAATCCTACGTCCATCTTGACCTCTTTCTCTTTGGCAGTCTCCCCTCTAGGACATGCACAAATAGTAGAAATGTTGTTCTTATTTTTTTTCAATTAGGGGAGCTAACGGTTTACAAGATGAAGACACTCTAAAAGAAAAGTTCACCAGCCCCAGTGAAACCTGTCCAGAAACGGCAAGTAGTTCATCACAAGCTCAGGTCATTCCTGATGCAAATGAATGAGAGCAAAAATTTCACATTAAAAGAAAGAAAGCAGCCATAGTGGCACTTGGGGACCAAGCCTGGGGAGCACCTGGCATAAAAGTGAGGGCGGCAGAGAGAAAACGGCGACACTCGACACGGTTCACAAATGACGAATGTGGGGATGGAAAAGCGAGTCCTGCTCTTCAGACCAAACACAAATATAAAGAAACTGGGAGAAAACGACGCCGCCGAGACCTGAACTCTGCCCAGCCAACCAGAAACTGGAGAGGAACTGGAAGAGGAAAATAAAGACACTAAAAAAAGAAGAAAAAAAAGCTAAATTCAGAAATCATAAACATAAAATGTAAAGAGCCGCCGTATCTCTATGAGTTACATCACTGCAAGGCCCACCCTGCCAGGAGTGAAAAGTCAACTTTAGACGTCTGATCTGTTCTCGTGGTGTTGTATTCTTTGCCATGCTGAGGACTCGTGAGGTTTTCCCCCATTCTGCTTGTAGTGGTGCCTCGGTTTGCGAGTGTAATTCGTTCTGGAAGTGCGCTTGTAATCCAAAGCACTCGTATATCAAAGCGAATTTCCCCATAAGAGATATTGGAAACTCAGATGATCCGTTCCACAACCCAAAAATAATCATATAAAAATGATTAATCTATACTAATAAAAGGCAAAGCCCTCACTCACTCACTCACTCACTCATCACTAATTCTCCAACTTCCCGTGTAGGTAGAAGGCTGAAATTTGGCAGGCTTATTCCTTACAGCTTACTTACAAAAGTTGGGCAGGTTTCATTTCGAAATTCTACGCGTAAGGGTCATAACTGGAACCTATTTTTCATTTTACATATAATGTAATGGAGTTGAGTTGGAGATGGCGTGGGGGAGTTTGTGTGACATCATCACGCCTCCTACGTAAGTACGTAGAGAACAAGGAAGAACTCCAAACAGCGATGAGCACAAAACGCCATTTCACAATTGAGAAGGCAGAAAAACATTATGAAGCAAATGATGCATACAAGCATATTCATAAGTACAGCTACTGCGGAAACAAAGCACGGCGTGAACCGTAAGTTTATATTAAATTAAGTTCATAGACAGGCTGCCACTAGCGTTTGTAATTTAGTGCCTGCCCATATAAGGCCGTCCATCAGCGGCAATCCAATACAAACACTGCCGGTAAATGTTCACGGGTGAAGGACTGTGCTTATGCAGAGGAAGATGAGATGGTCAGGGTGGTGTTTGGCACAAACTCATTGAAACTGCGAGAGAAACTTTTAAGTGCGGGTCTTAGCTGACATTACACGAGATGGCACCAGTACAGCTGGGAACCTTCGATGCAAGAACACCAAGCGGCTCACGTGAACTGGCGCGCATGCAGACAAAAGCAGCAGTTCTAAAGAGTGCTGAACAAAAACCGAATTACACAATTGAGAAGGCAGCAAAAAAATATGAAGCGTCTGATACATAGAATCATATTCATAAGTGCAGCTACTGCGAAACAAAGCACACGGTGGAAAAAGTGAATGTCCGCTAAAGGAAGACAGTGTAAAAAAACCCGTGCATGCAGTTTGTCACATCTCAGATAAAGAGGAAGACGAGCTGTTTATTGATGCAGTAAGAAACTAATCGATGAATGAAACCTCTTATCTTTACAGCGATTGACAAACACGGAATGTAACTTGAACACAACACATCGTACAAATAAGACCTGATTGAAACAAATAATGATAATCAAATCCTTGATGACAGCAACATTCAATAACACTCACAAAACAATTACTGTATATTGACAATCATGTTACGTTATTTTTAAAATGTTCCCTTTTCTTTTCATAACTTCTACTTCTCCACTGCGATACGGGTATATATATATATGTATATATATACCCGATCTACAATACATACTCTAGCATAGACAAGCCACACGCTGTGGCTAATTGTAGAGTCTTAAGCCTCTAATGCCGACATTCGAGGTTCGATTCGAGAGGGATGCACTATGTACGCGCTACCGATTCATTTTACCTTCACATCTCCTTGGTTTGGGACGTATGAAAAATATTAGGTTAGCAGAATCATGTTACGTTATTTTTAAAATGTTTCCCTTTCTTAGCACAAGCACAGCTGAGAAGCTTCGCTGCATGTACTCCATAGCGCGTTAAAAATAACGATTTAATCACACTTTCAATTCCAAGCAAGCGGGAACTTTTGTCAATGCATGATTTCCTGGTACATCCATTACACTGATGCACACATCACAGCTACAAAAATGTTAGAGTCGGAATAAAGCGCGTTCCTACGACTGATCATTTCGACTTCCCGAAAGCCTTGATAAAAGCATGGTTTTGTGCACACTGAAAAGCAAGCAAAATTAGATGCATTACAGAAAGCGGACTTTGTGGCTCTTACTGGGGATCATTGGACTTCCGTGACCGTTAGTAATTCTAAATACATCTAATTACAAAATGTTCAATGATCACACTGTTTTAGCCTAATGTACAAAATAATTTTGGCTAAGGTTACTCAGAGTTTAAAGATTAAGTTGGTCAAATTACCTTTTATGTTTCTGACTTATTTTTTAAGAAGAAAAACTGCACTTTATGTTGAAATTTTGGTTATTATTATTTAAAGACAATACTATTCTGAAAATGTACTTAAAGTACTTAAACTACCACTTTATTTTTAAGTCTGCCCAATTTTAACCAGGGATGATATTTTTGTTTCTGTTTTGAATTCAAATGCAGTTTAAAGGCTTTTTTTCAGAAATTAAAACAGCTTCAGTTTACAATATTCATGTCCATGTCTATTATTTGATTCTGTCGCCCACTAAAACACTTTTAAATAAAAAAAAAACATTTGCGATTTGGGGCAAATTTACGTGTCGATTACATACGATTAATCAAGATTAATTCTTACACAGCCTCTAATTAATTGGATTAATTTTTTAATCGAGTCCCACCACTAATATATATATATATGTAGATTTGTATATATATGTGTATATACAGTATATATGTAGATATGTATATGTGTATATACAGTATGTATATATATGTGTGTGTGTATATATACAGTATGTGTATATATATATGTGTATAGATGTGTATATATATATATATATATATTTATATATATATGTTTATATATGTGTCTGTGTGTGTGTGTATATATATATATATATGCCAGCAACACTCATGACAATGACAAAACAATTACATTGACAATCATGTTACGTTATTATTAAAATGTTTCCTTTTCTTTTTACTTCTCCGCTGCCAATCGCAGGTATTTTGCTATATATATATATATATATATATATATATATATATATAAATAGATAGATATGACAACAACACTTATATCAATAACAAAACAATTACATTAACAATCATCTTACGTTATTTTTAAAATGTTTGCTTTTCTTTTTCATAACTTCTTTAACACACTACTTCTCCGCTGCGAAGCGCGGGTATTTTGCTAGTACAAAATATAAAGTAAAAATACATAAAACAAATTAACGGGCACTTTACCTTTGAAAAGAATTGAGGCTGCTGTGATGGAGACGAGAGGAGGAGGATTATTATGTAGGACAGCTTTCACTCTAACCAACGGAATTGCTGCTGTCTGTTGGCTCACTGGAATCTTTTTTTGCGACTTTTAACAAGGAACCAATCCAATGACAGGTGCTTTTCCCTCCTTTTGAGGATTTCGCAGAAATGTGACATTGCATTGTCGTTAAACAGATTCAGATTCATCACTCGCACTGCTACAGCCTTATTCAGGTGGAGCTTTTCTACAAAATTTTGCACTCTTTCCCACATCTCCATATTCTTGTACCGTTATTAAAGAACAGTCACTACACTTGGACACAAAATAAAAGAATGCGTTACGCACACACACGTGGTCACAATGCTATTGTAACCAGTATCCGCTCGTATGGATGTTGACTATACGAGTGAGGCACGCTGACTGAGACCAAGCATGGGAGATGATTACCCACAATCCCACAGCAAGAGAGAGAGAAGAACCATCAGCTCAGCTGTGATCACGTGACGCTCGGCAGACAAAGCGTATACGTAATATTCGTAATGCAAGACCTCACTCGTTTTTTTAGGTTAAACTTTATTAAACATTTTTGATCGTCTTGCAAAACACTTACAGACCAAGCTACTTGCAATCCAAGGTTTTACTCTATTTGTCATGATGTGTCGATTGTGTATTTGTGGTCTCATGGTAGTGTGATTAGACAGAGACATCAGAAAGATTTGGGGCAGCCGCCCGTATATTATTTTCCTGGCTGCAAAAGAAGAGTTTTTAGAAGCACGATGTGGAAAGAACAGAGTTCAAAACAGAACTGAGTACAGAAGACAAAGATGGAGGCTTTAAAGGCCCATTAAAGGAAGTGACAACAGCAAAGGGGCCGGCACCAAAGGTGATGTCGTCTGGTTCAGAAGTGATGTCATCAAAGGGCCGGCACCAGAGGTGATGTCGTCTGGTTCAGAAGTGACATCAGCAAAGGGGCCGGCGCTGGAAGTGATGTCGTCTGGTTCAGAAGTGACGTCATCAAAGGGGCCGACACAGGAAGTGATATCTTCTGAGGCGCCAGAACCTTGCAGGATTTCATGTGAAAAGTCTGTAGGGAACTGAGAAAGACAGTCAGCGCACTCCGCCGCCCCCCGGTCAGATGTTTTATTACAATTTCTCAGGCCCTTTAGCTGCCTCCTACTTGCACGTGTGTGACAGTAGGCATTTCACATCTGTGCCACAGGCTCAGCAAAATGTCTGCACTTTTTCTTAGATATAAAGGAAAGACCAACGTTGTTAGCAAAATAGATTTTTAGGCAACTGTTTGAGCTTTTGCTCTTGTTTTCTGATTTTGACTTTATACTTAAAACAGAAGCTCAGGATTTTTAAGTAAAAAAATACGGTCAGGAGATGAATTAAAACAGGATGACACTAAGGATGTTGTCAGTGACTGGCCAGAGTTCACTACACAGAAAAGATAATAAAGAATCGATCAACAAACCTCGATAAGCAGAAGGGGCTTCGAGGTCAAAAGAATACGGCAGAAAACAAAACACTCGCTGCGGACTTTACCTCTAAATATCATAAACAAAATCTTTCATCTGCAAAATGTTGTTACTGGCATGCTTGTCTGGTTAGAATTAAGACAGACTGATCCTGCAAGTCGCCCTGATTTACACAAAGAGCTCCTTATGTCAGACACAGCTGACAGGCAAATGCATAAGATGGCGGTGCAATGAGGTCCCCAAAATAACAATACAAATATTCTTAAAATACTAAACTTGTATGTACCAAATTAAATCCTAGTGATAAGGCATTTAATCTCAAGATTTCTTTTTCCAAATCCCAGTTTATATTATTTACAGCTAGTTAGGCAGGGAGGGCTATTCTCATATTTTGCTATTATTCTCATTTTTACCTTTTATCAGTTTGTGATTTCCAGGCATGTAATTTAAATACATAATAAAAGATAAGACCGATGTAATCAAGAACACTGAACAAAAAGTCAGACAAAAGTCATGAATGTGCTCAAACCTATAATGCCCTTTATTCTGAGAATGTGGCAGCATGGCATTAACACAATGGCACTGAATCCCACCAACCGTGTACTTCTGACAATGAGACGTATTGTGTAGGTCTGGTGCAGTTGAAAGCTGCCTCTTACAACACTGCAGAAACGCCATAATGAATTGTCCTGTCATTCATAAGTACTGTAAGTAAAGTCACTGACAACCAAGAGTCACTCGAGTCAAAGCTGCTGGAACTCTCTGATTGCAGTGAATTCTTTTTTTTGGTCCATCGTGAATGTTATTTAGAAGCGCCGTGCCATGCAGCACCAGTTACCCAGCTAAGTTTGAGGTATTGATGTTGTTGATGAGAAATACAGTACAGATTAACCTGAGGAGGTACGCACAAGGTAGAGCCAAAGCACATCTGAACATTCAGTTGGTTAAGAGCATAATCACATGTAATTACAAACACACGTGAACCTTATTAGAATGCCAAATGCTCACACGTCACCTGTGCTTTTCTCGAAGTACAGCCGCTTACTATGCGGTAATTATTCCATGTATTTGTTCTTCCGTACCACTCTGACTTGCCTGCTTTGTGCAGCACATACAGTATGCTGCTTTTCTCACTCTGCATTCTTCAGCCACCCGACTTGGCCTCTCCTATAACCTCCCATTTCAGCAAATTCATAATTAACCATTATTAGCAGTGTGCCTGCCATGCCATGGGTCATAAGCTGATGGTGGCACAGAATAAGGAGTCATCTGTTACCTTTCTGCTGTACAAAGAAGAAAAAAGTTTACTTCTGCATCCAAACTGTAATGTAAACTGTAAAGTGTGTCTTTGTGTGAAGTGAACAGTGTGCTCTAATCTGACTATTCCTTTTTTGGATTAATTTTAATAAATATGTTGATATACTAATTCTTAGTTATGTCAAAGGAAGTATCAAAAACGCAGCAACATGTTGTTACTTAACATGCCGCAATTTCAAAAGAACACATTTCCGGAGAGCTAATGCCTCCTAAGGAAACACGTGTGATCACCTTGCACGCTGCTGAGTGATAAATTAAAATATCAAAGTGCATTCCTCTCTAAATGAATTCTAGCGCATTGTCTGCTTGTTACATCCTGTGCTCTGATGCCAAGATCAGGTAAGACAAGTTGGCAGTGATACCCTGAGAGGCTCTGGGACCTTTGCAGAACAATCATGCTGTGTATAAATTCAATCAATAGTGAACTAAGTAATAGGTAGGGCATTAAGGGAAAAGAAACAAACCTTTAGTAGCCCTTGAGCAGTTACCAAACAGAAGCTCCTTTAGAGCTTGACGTACATCTTATACCCTGCTTCTCTTTTCTTTAATAAGAGGTTTCTCTGCTGAGAGTTCCAGGAGCTGTTCACTCCAGTTCAATAAGCAATTGCAGATGAAGACTTCTGTCTGTCTGTCCTTCAAGATGGTTCTCACTTATCACCTCTAGCCTATAGATTCCTGGAGACAACTTCTTCTTGCTTGTGTGCAGATAGCTGAGGCCAGCACGCTGGTTAATGCGAAAGAGACCGTCATAATTGCCGGATGAAATGCTATATTGAACCTTGTTGTTGAGAGACTCAGTTGCAGGGATAAACGTCATGATGTGTTGCTGCTTGCTACTCTTGAGATGTAACCTGAGTGGTACTTGATTGTCCAAGCTGTCCAGGCTGACCGGTGCCTCCTGTAAGTAATGAAAAGAGCACTCAGTGTTTAATGAGCATGCGATGACACATTCTTTCAGTGTGAGCTAAATAATGACTCCAGACACGGGCTCACTCCACCACCAAATGACAGACAGTTTTCACGTCTGATTTTTAAGCATTTATGCCCCGCTTTTCATCTTTTTTCCCCCCATTATTGTGGTGTCTCACAAACGAGGATCATGAAGTTATTCCAGACACATCATTTCAGAGCACAGACAGAATAAAAACATTTTGATGACTAATCTGTTATAGAACTAAACCTTCTGTGCTGTTATGCAAATAAATCTGTTTTGATCCGAGAACAGTAAGTTGGATATACTGTCCCTTTCCCTGCAGTTCATGTTTCAAATGTTAACTGTTAAAATATATATATGCGTCCCCTTCGGTACTTTAGATTCTTATCTCATGCATAATATCTTAAAATTATTTTTCTGAAGTGTAGTCTCACAAGTTGGATTTGATAATGTAGCAACATTTGAATATTAGGATCACCTAGGAATGACTATCAAAGACTAAACAAATAAAAAGTTAACAAATAGTGATTCCTTTGTGCCAAGAAGTGAAATGGGACATGCCAGCACAGCTTGTTTTATTAAAAAATGACTAAAATGATTAATATTACATAAATGTAATTTGATGCAAAAATATATATAAAATAGTTGAAAGCAATGAATTATGAATGAGCATTTAAAGCATCGTATGTTGTTTTGACTGCCTATGTAAGAGGTAAGATGCAGACGTATACATTACTGCCATCTACAGGAAAATGTGACCTAAATTTTGGAATATTCTTATTCAGCAAATAGAAATGACAGGATGCAATATCAGCAATAACTATAATTCCTCAAGTACTGAAAATCACAGCTTACGGCCTCTTCTTATGCTAACAATACAACAATCGTTCCAATTTGACACAGGCTTTATTTTCTGAGTCATAATTTCTCCAAACACCAGAGAAATACGCAACCACCTTTTTGGAAATGAAAGGTTATTACAAAAATGTAAATCTTCATAACTCTGTAATTCCTCAGTGAAAGTTTATTTAGTTCAGAAATGTTATGTGAAACAGGCAACCAACTGCACTTGTAAATGAAGATGTGGACAGATGGGCATTGCAGCCTGGATGGTTATTTGAACGCTTCCTGCTTGTGAGACTGTTATAGCAGAAGGACCGAGGGAGACTGCCTCCCCAGGGCTATGGAATCCTCCTTTTTGGACAACCACAGGGCTGCTTGGAAGTTGTAGTTCTGATGGATAACCCTGTTGAGGTCCATGGGTGCCACTAGAGACAGCTGCTGGGGACAAGCTCCCCTGTCCTAGGGAAGATCTGCCTGAGCCACAAGTGCTTTCTTGTGGTAATGTTGAGAGGTCTGGAAGAAGGAAAGGAAAGAAAAGAGAAAGGAAAAGAATTGTATTGTGGAAGAAGAAGAAGATGAAGAAGCCTGTTTAAGGTATTTTCTCAAATAAAATATTTATTTGAACCCAGAACGTATGAGGGTGAAGTTGTCTCTAGGGGTTCGGGGCTCTGTTTGGCCCTGTACAGGGCACACCCTGCTTCAAGCATAAGCCAAATAATATCCATATTTCAGTGCACAAACAACATGAAACTGTATTGGGGTGTGTTTGTCTTTCACTAGATTCTCTACATTCATAATGGCTAACACGGCACACCACCCTAGTACTACTAGATAACTGGTAGATAGAAGTAAACTGGTCATATGCCACAAACATTTGGTCTTGAACAGAGCAAATAATAACTGTAATGAGCCTTTTTCACAAAATGTGGCACAGTGGTGCATTCTGTGCAGAATCTCTGTATGTCCTCCCTGTGGCTGCAATCTGAAAAAATTAAGTTAAAATGGGTCATCCTGAGTATAAATGGTATTTGTAAAATTAAAAACCAATTATTTCTAACAAAAAAAATGGCAATTAAAAAGAGAAATGCTGAGTACCTTGATCCCCATGTTGTGTCACCTGGAATGACTGATTGTCTTTGACAAAAAAAAATCAATTCTACAACAGCGTTCTTGGCAAAATACACAACATTTGCTGAAAAACTCCCTGAAGTCGGTGGATGAGGAAAAACCTACGGTATAAGGAGCAGCAGTGAAAAAAGTAATATGGGACAAAATCGTCTGCTGGAATTGTGAAGAAAGTTGGGAATATAAACAGGTTTTGAAGGCTCATTACAATGACAGGATTTTTATTTGGTCCACACAGGAGTAATAGTTTGTGACATATGATAGATATATGATAGATATGATATATTGTTATATGATAGATATAGTTTGTGACATATGATAGATATTGTAGTGCAAATGAAGTTTAAAATTTGCCAAAGTCAACAGAGTAAGACTTGAATGTCACCAGAGGCGTATTCATTTGGTCAACTACAGTATGACTAACTTGACATTTACCATTTCAGTTCATTTTATACTGGGTCTTTTTTGATCACCTGTTCATAATTGTAAAGTAGTGTGGGACTAACTGCTAAGCCAGGTGGACTGGAAGGTGTAAACTGGCCAAATTTGAGTGAGTATCTGATAGAGGATAAGTGTACAAGAGTGCCCAATAATGGACTGACCATATCTTGTCCATGTTCAGGGTATGCCTTGTGTCTATCGCTGCCAGGCTGTGGTCCTTTATGTCTCCATGCTGGAAAAGTATACATTAAAGTGAAAGTTTTTATTTCCTGTCCTTTGGGGTGGTGCTATGTGCCACCCACACCTGCTCAAAGGCTCTATCCTGCAGTCACCTGGGGTACTGAAGGAAACGAGGAGGACTTGGAAACCTTATTATCAACTGTACTAACAGTATCAACTGTGCCCAGCAGAGGGTGGGCGACCAGCTAGCCTTGGTCATTGTGACTTTCATGATGCAGAAACAGATTATCATCAGACTTAACTGTTTGATTTGCTTGTTTCTGTCTTCTGACCGTGGACCTCCAGAGTTTTATTTTTCTCCTATGGCCCATCGTAGGAGTTTTTTTGTGTTCCTCTCCTCATCATATTCAGGAATCAAGAACTTCATCACCTGAAATCGCTATGGTCTGTTTTATTTGCTTTTCAATCTTTTCATTAACTTTAATAACATCAGTCTGTTTCTACTCAATGGGATGCCATGTACATTTACCTGGGTAAAACATTGATATATACTGTATATATTTTTGTATATATTAATTAGAGCTGGTTTTTCTATTGTCAACCTTAATGTATAAAGGTAGTGATCAAACTAAAAGACGTGGGAACTCAGCGCGCAGTCTGTAGGTAGGTACAAAATTGGCTCAGACACTGGAAGAAAAGGTTATATAGTGAGGGAAACGTTTTTAGAATTAGGTGATTTTAAAAGTGGTGTTCCTCAGGGGTCAGTGCTAGGGCTGATGCTGTTTTTAATATACATAAACAATCTATACAAGAATATAATCAATAAGCTGGTCAAGTTTGCAGATGATACCAACTAGGTGGAAAAGCAGCTAATGTAGAATCAGCTAAATTGTTATAGTGAGAAATGGGCAGCATACAGGTGTGAGCAGATTTATGACAGATGAAATTTAATGTAACTAAGTGTAAGGCACTAAACATAAGAAGAAATGTTAGATATGAAAACACAGAGGGAGATTGTGAGAAGGAGTTATAATGGACTTGTCACTATCAACATCCTGACAGGGTACAGGAGTAATCAAAAAGGCTGACACGATGTTAAGTTATATATTATAAGGTGTGGATAGTACGTAGGTCAAGGGAGGTTATGCTATTGTCATGTAATACAATAGTGAAGCTTCACCCACAGAAGTGAGTTCAGTTTTGGTCTCCATATTAAAAAAGGCATAGCAGAGCTAGAGAACGTTTAGAAAAGAGTGGCTAGGCTGGTTCTGGGCCCTAATAAGTATGATCAATGAATAGGGATTGAAGGAGTTCAACCTTTTCAGTTTAAGAAAACAGAGTTTAGGAAGTTACATGACTGAAGCATTTAAAATCACGAAAGGAATGAATATACTGATTCTGTTACTTTAAAGTCAATTCTTCAAAGAAACAATGGATACAGAACCTGCACAAATGTTAGAAAGTTTTAATTCATGCAAAGAACCATAGATACACAAAATAAATTACCAAGTAGTATGGTGGAAAGTAGGACTTTAGGGAACTTCAAATCTCAACTTGATATTATTTTGGACAATCTAAATAAGTAGGATGACTGAGCTTCTTAGACTGAATGGCCTGTTCTTGTCACAACTTTTCTAACATGCTAATTTATATTCTATGAGTCTGGTTAATTCTTAATTTCTTGCAAGTTGCAAGGAGCTGCTGTTCTATCCCACACCCTAAATGTTGGCATTGTAAGTTCGCTGGTGATTGCAATGAGGTCTGGTGTGGCTGAGTGTCAGTGAACGTGAGTATATGCATGTGTATTCCCTAATATTGACTGACTAGGACAGACTCCAGCTTCCTGTGATTCTGTAATGGAAGAAGCAGGTTCATGAGCTGGACATACAGATGTAGGTAAGGAAATATCTGTTTTGTCTGTTAAGGGCTGCAGGCCTGTACAGCTAATATGTCAACCTCAGCACAATATGTTTTGTAATCACTGCAGGCATTACTTTTGGGTTATTGATTTCTCTTTAAACGAGTAACAAAACCTAAAACCATTTCCAATTCCTTGATTTACTGGACAGTCACAGCAAAATCACAATTGTTAAATTAACGCTTAATGCTTTATGTTTCCAGACAGTACGTACATTGTTAAGAATTACTTCAACACTCTAAGAGTGAATTTCATGCTGGTGGTTTGGCTGTGGTTTGCAGTCTGAGGTTGCTAGACCTCCTGCCCAACATGTTACCAGCGGAGACCAGGCAGACACAAGTGTGGACAACTACAGTACGTGCTATTTTATCATAAGATTTGAATACACACACACCAACTACAAGCATGTCTTTGGATTGTAGAAAAAAACAATAGGAAAAGATGCAAAACTACACAGAAGGCTCTTCAGCTGGATTTTAATAAGGGTCTATGTCACGGGTGGGCAAAGTTGTTCCTGGAGGTCCGCAGTGGCTGCAGGTCTTTGTTCCAACCCAGTTGCTTATTAAGAAGCCCTTATTGCTCAAGTAACACTCCTGCTTCATTTTAATTGTCTCGCTTGTTAAGATTTTGAACCCTTATTGCTTATTTTAGTCTTAAACAGCTGTATTTTGGTTTTTAATTTCTCCTTATTAGCAATAAGATGCAAATGACAAAAGAAACCAGCATTTCTCCATTTAGTTTGTTTCCATTTACACCTGTTTGGATTAATTAAATACTTGTAAGGAAGGTGAAGAGAAAAAAAGTAAAGGACTGAGAATTACTCATCCGTTTTACACTTCAAATCATTTGAGTGATATCCTTAGAAAGGAAAAAAAAATCTAGGATATTAGAATGACCTGACATGGCAGATTTAAAGCACTAACAAGCTATGAAATTAAATTATTGGCAAGGATTGCTTTCTAATTAGGCAACTGGGTTGGAACAAAAACATGTAGCCACTGCGGCCCTCCAGGACTGACTTTGCCCACCCCTGGTCTATGTGATGTAAGGTAGCACTGCCACTAAGCTACTCTTACATTTTCAAGTAAGTTAGTAAGAAAGTACAGTAGAGTCTCGCTTATCCAATATTCCGTATTATCCGACGTCCCACCGCAAAAAAAAGAACAAACAAAAAAAATACGCATCAATCGGCATCAAGAACTGCAAGTTGCGAGCGTGAGCGTAGTCTATTTTTTGTTGCTCCCGAGTCTGCTGCAGCTAATTACAGTGGAACCTCGGTTTGCAAGCATAATTCGTTCTGGAAATGTGCACGCAGTCCAAAGCACTCGTACAGTATGTCAATGCGAATTTCCCCATAAGAAACTCAGATGATTCGTTCCACAACCCAAAACTATTCATATAAAAATGATTAATACATAATATCCATCCATCCATCCATCCTCTTCCGCTTATCCGAGGTCGGGTCGCGGGGGCAGCAGCTTAAGCAGAGAGGCCCAGACTTCCCTCTCCCCAGCCACTTCTTCCAGCTCTTCCGGGAGAATACCAAGGCGTTCCCAGGCCAGCCGGGAGACATAGTCCCTCCAGCGTGTCCTGGGTCTTCCCCGGGGCCTCCTCCCGGTTGGGCGTGCCCGGAACACCTCACCAAGGAGGCGTCCAGGAGGCATCCTGATCAGATGCCCGAGCCACCTCATCTGACTCCTCTCGATGCGGAGGAGTAGCAGCTCTACTCTGAGCCCCTCCCGGATGACTGAGCTTCTCACCCTATCTTTAAGGGAAAGCCCAGACACCCTGCGGAGGAAACTCATTTCAGCCGCTTGTATTCGCGATCTCGTTCTTTCGGTCACTACCCATAGCTCATGACCATAGGTGAGGGTAGGAGCGTAGATCGACTGGTAAATTGAGAGCTTTGCCTTACGGCTCAGCTCCTTTTTCACCACGACAGACCGATGCAGAGCCCGCATCACTGCGGATGCCGCACCGATCCGCCTGTCGATCTCACGCTCCATTCTTCCCTCATTCATGAACAAGACCCCGAGATACTTGAACTCCTCCACTTGGGGCAGGATCTCCCCCCCAACCCTGAGAGGGCACTCCACCCTTTTCCGGCTGAGGACCATGCTCTTGGATTTGGAGGTGCTGATTCTCATCCCAGCCGCTTCACACTCAGCTGCGAACCGATCCAGAGAGCTGAAGATCACGGCCTGATGAAGCAAACAGGACAACATCATCTGCAAAAAGCAGTGACCCAATCCTGAGTCCACCAAACCGGACCCCTTCAACACCCTGGCTGCGCCTAGAAATTCTGTCCATAAAAGTTATGAACAGAATCGGTGACAAAGGGCAGCCCTGGCGGAGTCCAACTCTCACTGGAAACGAGCTCGACTTACTGCGGCAATGCGGACCAAGCTCTGACACCGGTTGTGCAGAGACCGAACAGCTCTTATCAGGGGGTCTGGTACCCCATACTCCCGGAGCACCCCCCACAGGATTCCCTGAGGGACACGGTCGAATGCCTTTTCCAAGTCCACCAAACACATGTAGACTGGTCGGGCAAACTCCCATGCACCCTCCAGGACTCTGCTAAGGGTGAAGAGCTGGTCCACTGTTCCGCGACCAGGTCGAAAACCACACTGTTCCTCCTGAATCCGAGGTTCGACTATCCGACGGACCCTCCTCTCCAGAACCCCCGAATAGACTTTTCCAGGGAGGCTGAGGAGTGTGATCCCTCTATAGTTGGAACACACCCTCCGGTCCCCCTTTTTAAAGAGGGGGACCACCACCCCGGTCTGCCAATCCAGAGGCACTGTCCCCACAATATAAAGTAAAAATAAATAAAGCAAATGAACCTGCACTTTACCTTTGAAAAGAATCATGGCTGGTGTGAGTGAGTTTCTAAACTCTTGTGGGATTCCACCCAACGGGACGACACGCGGAAGAGCGTCCCAAAGCAATCGCAGTCACCCATCACTGTAGCAGGTCGCCATAAAGGCCAATCCGAAAAGATCATGGACATGCTATAAGCGCCTGCCATCAATGGGTGATACAAGGAACAAGGAACATTGTAAATGCGCAGGACTGTGTGTTCCTTTCCCCCCGACTTTGCCTGACTGCTGTGTCTGTGTATAGGAGAACGGCAGATCCCACTAAAATAAATAACCGCGCTGTTGCTGTTTCAAGCTGAATAAAGCTGGTGTTGCTAAAAGTACTGAGACTCAGCTTCGAGTTTTCGGGTGCAAGACGGGGACTCACACGTCACATCACAAACACACATACACACGCAGTCACAATGCTGTAGTAAACAGTATACGCTCGTATGAATGTTGACTATATGAGTGACGGAGTTAAGGCTCTAGAAACTGCAATTAATTACATTGAGCAACAAGAAGAAGCTACAGGAAATGACATAATGATGCTGCAAAGATGGCGAGACTTGACAGCAAAGAAACGGCACTCGTCAGGAAAGCAGACTACGATCAAACATGTCTTTAAATCATCACAGGACTGAACTTTTTAAGTACAGTACATACTGTATTTAACGTCAGACAATTCTGTAACTGTAAGTTCATTTTTTCAGTTAATTTATTCTGTTGTTTTGTTGTAAAACATGATTATTAGTTTCATAATGTGTAAAATTATAACATAGTTTGACGTTTAATAGGCTTTTTCTTAACACCTGCCATTATCCAACATTTTCGCTTATCCGATGTTCAGCTGGCCCGTTTATGTCGGATAAGCGAGACTCTACTGTATATCTGATATATATAAGCAGGAATTGGGTATGACTGGTATCTTAATAGCAAGCTAATATTAATTTCCAAAAGAAAATAAACTATTTTTCAAGCTTATTGAAGTCATGCTTCTTTTTTGTATTGGTCCATAATGAACCAGTAAAAACATGCTCCTTCTGCACAAATTGATACTGTAGATCTCTCTTATTTTTGTCATAACTAAAGCAGACCAACACCATACCTCGAAGAGCTGTGTTTCTTTAGTACTCCTTCTCCTTCTGAGATCTTTCTTTGGGAGATCCTTGACCTTGCATTCATAGCAAGCTTCTAGAAACAAGGCTTCTTCCTCAGTGGCCTGTCCCACTGGGGTCAAGAACTGATCCTGGTGTAGCACCACTGAAGACACACAGTGACTGCATAAATCATACAGTAAGTAAAGAAAGGCCAGTGTTAGTAGAAACAAGGCAAAAGACACTGTAGGCATGTTTTAAAGTAACATCTACTAAACAAATATTCAGTGGTTTTGGAAGTGAAAAGGAATACCTACCCTTGTCCCACTCTGTAATACCCAGGTGGACAACCGCACATATAACCTCCTTCTGTATTTGAGCATCCATAATTACAGGGATTCTTAAAAGTTTCACATTCATTAATGTCATGGCAGGAAGTTGTTAGCTCATTAAATGAATAACCAGATGGACAAGAGCACCTGTAGCTTCCTAGAGTATTGTAGCACAAGGCAGCTCCACACCTCTTTGGATCAGCACACTCGTTCTCATCTGGAAAATGAAATATAGAGTATGTTACATAAAATGTATTATTATTATTATTATGTGCCATCTGCACTGGCTGCCAGATGTTTCAGGAGTTATAGCAGAAGCTGGATCAGAAGCACTAATGTGTACAAAAACTGGTGAATATACAGTGAATTTAGGTACAGTACATGCAACAAAATAATTCCATGTGCCTGCTCAAACTGCGCTATGATATGAAATAGAACAATCAATGATTACTTTTCCTAACATCTGTTACATTTCCATTCCACTGATTCATTTTTAATCCACCTAATCCAGTACAGAGTTATGGGGAGGTGGTGACTATTGCAGTAGCATAGGACAAAAGATGGGAACCAACTGTGTATTAGGTACCAGTCATATTAGTATAATTATTTCAGCATATGGAATGGCATTAAGTTCACATTAAATGAAGCAAATACCTCAATGATCGCCATTAACAACTGTATTGTCTTTACTCACATTCGGTCTACTGTACTTGGCATAATCCAAGAGAATACTTGTAAAACATCTTGTCATTGACAGAAAGACAAGTTCTGAAAGTTTCAATTTGTGTCACACAAAATCTTGCTTGCCTACCATAATTGTGAACACTTGGAAGCTGAGATCTCAGAAATTCAGCTTCAGTAGTTTTCTGGAACAGCCTGCATATCATCTGAGGAGCAAGAAATTCTAATTCTAAAGAGTTTCTAATGAAGCTTAACACAAAAGCTTTTTATATGGACTGTTTCAAAGACCTGTCATCACGAAACATTACTAAGCAGGATTCAGATTGCAGTGTTATTTCAATAGATCCTATCAGTCTGTGATGTGTTTTAATGTTCACATGCAGTATATTGTTGAATTACTCATTCTGTAACAGATCTAAGATGACACAATGGTTAACACTGCTGTCCCATGGGTCCAGTGTCCTAGTTCAAAAATACATGCAGATTAGTTTGATTGGAGCCTCTAAATTGGTCCCATCCAAGTGGAAGAGTGGCTGCTGAGAAGAACTGACCCTGGCCTAGAGTTGGTTCCTACATTTTGCCTCTATAAAACAGTTTCAGAATATTCTGGTATGTTTTCATTGTTTTATATGCAATTATCATTATATTCTTAGGGTACTGTGTGCTTGTATTTCATAGTGGCCCCATTTGAGTACCTCATAGGATTTAACCTCCAGCTTATCTCTTATCTTAGGTGTGCCTTTCACATGTTCTCTCAGTACAAGATTGTGTTACTCAGCCCCTGTCTGCACATTCTCCTGGTATAAATATCTTAATTCTGTACTACTTTACATTTTTCCAGAAAGTACTGACAAAACTGGAAATTAGATATAGTATATGGTTCTAATGAGACCAAAACTGACTTATTTGTTCTCTACATTAATTGCTATTTTTGATGCAAGTGTAACACCTAGTCATATGACAACAAAAGAATTGTTGGACCTGAATAACGCTGTGATCAGTGATCATTAATCAGGGCCTAGAAGACTTATGAACTGAGATAGAAGAATGGTTGCTGCAAATTAAGAAAGAATTACTGCTGAAACCAGCAAGAAATCCTGGACTTGAGAAAAGAATCATCTTCCAGCAGAACAATGACTCTAGACAAGGTGATCAAAATGTTCTAATGTGATAACAATATACTAAAATAAAAGAGTAAATGTCATCAACACGACCACCGAGAATTCAAAAACAAGCATGGAGCCTGCTGAACCACTGTACAGTATGTTCAGTTCACCAATGTAAATTTAGCAATTTCTGAAATATTAAGACAGATTATTTCAACAAGAAGAAGGAATAATGCTATTACCCATTTGCCTCAGGAAATTTATCTTTGTGGCTTCTGGAAGAGTGTGTGAAGCAAAGACATGTAAAGGCTGGAAGAGTACAATGTACATGAGAAGAGTAAGAAATCCTTAACTGAAACACAGTAAAAAGTTTACATTGTCACATAACTCACTGAGAAATCTATGCATGTTCATTTTGTTTCTCAGAGAGTAATATCCCAGTTTCTCTACCTGGAATAAGGGTATATTTCAATAAATAACTGGGTCATTAAAGTGAATGTAAACAACACTGAGTAAAATGGGAAAGTACATCCTTCGTGATAAACTAGCTCAATATCACTTTTACTCAATCCTATGCTGATGTGTTGCTTGGATTGTTAATACTTTGTATCACACTATTAACGGAATGTCAGCAAAGCATTCATAGGGAAATATTTTTATATGTCAATTATATAAAACTAATCTAAAATATCTACATTTAGCCTTCCTTTCCATTATTCACAAAAGAAAAGATAAAAATCATCTTTATTTTTGCTACAAATAATATTCTAAACTTGATGGTGTGCACTGATGTATTACTTACTACATTTTATATGTCAAAATGTAAACAAAAGTTCTGAAATACGCAGAGATTTAATTTGGGTAATACTTCATTTAGAACAACTATAAGAGCTTCAGGGAGAAGCAGGTTGGTTCTAAATACATATACACTGTATAACATGACTTTTGTCATCTTTGGAGAGCAGACAGGATACATAAATGTATCTCATATGTCAAGGTTAATGTTGTGGAGTGGCCCAACATGTGGCAGGAATTTCTGTTTGCCAAAAATGCTTGATAAGCTCTCTTTAATATGGACTCTTTGAAAAAAATTGTGACATGATTTTTCCTTGCTAATTCCCAAAAACAACTCTACCAGTGACGTCACTTATCTAGTACTGAGCTGGTGGAAGAAAGCAAATCCCAAGAATCAACGCAATGATGTGAATTATATCATAAATGGTCAGCCCTTCTCCTATTTGCCCTTTAAATTTTCAATATTTTAATACACAAAAGAGTACTTTTCACTTTTAAAAGGTAGAAAATATGGTTGATCTACTTTAACAAAGAAGAACTGAGAAATAATCCATCCAACCCACTATATCCTAAGTGCAGGGTCACAGGGGTCTGCTGGAGCCAATCCCAGCCAACACAGGGCGCAGGGCAGGAAACAAACCCCAGGCAGGGCGCCAGCCCACCGCAGGGCACACACACCAAGGACAATTTAGAATCGGCAATGCACATAACCTGCTTGTCTTTGGACTGTGGGAAGAAACCGGAGCACCCGGAGGAAACCCACGCAGACACGGGGAGAACATGCAAACTCCACGCAGGGAGGACCTGGGAAGCAAACCCAGGTCTCCTAACTGTGAGGCAGCAGTGCTACCCACTGCGCCACCGTGACGCCCAGAGAAATAATGTATCGTCCAAATATACAAAGCTTTTATGGACTTATCTAAAAAAGTGTAATGGCTGCAATTGCAGTTTATCATCCAAATAATAATTCAAGGGATAAACACTACATTCTTCCATTTAAATGTTATTTAAAGAGGAATGTTTAGCATATTTGTTTCAAACAGTCAGCTTAATAAATGTATAAAATTATGTTATAAACACAAAAATATTCAGCTTTCTTTTCTGCCTTATTGAATATATAAAATATTTTTTATAAGCTATATTTTCAGTTTAGCAAGATATACACCTTTTTGCTGGATGACACTTACCAACACATTGGTTCCACTGGTAGTGCTGGTTGTACCCCTGCGGACAGCTACATCTGTACCCCCCTGCTGTGTTCTGACACCCATGTTTGCATCTGTGCTGGCTTTTGCATTCATCTATATCTGCAAAGGATATGATGTCTTGGCATTATAATTTCTAACAAATGACATTTATACTTATTAATGACATAAAACAATAATGACCCAATAAGCCTAAATAAACATATAAAGTGCAGAGAGCATATGATTAAGATTAAGAATTAAGATAAAGCATACTGTGAACTATATCCTAGGTCTTACAAATAAAACACTGTCTTACAGGAGTTATTTTAAGGAATTTTTGCTAAGAACATGAACCTTCAGTTCTTTTTTTTCCTATATATTTGATATATCTTGGAGAAGAGTGTCTCTAAACAATCTATATGAATACACAAACACAACATGCAAAAAATATTTTTCACTAATGCAATGAGTTAAGTGAGTTAAGTGCACTTGTTATTTCCTACCATTAGTAAAAGAGTGAAAAGCTAAAGTATAATCTTTTATACCATTACAATTGAGGCCACTGGAATCCAGAGAGTAACCTCGTTGACACTCACAACGAAAGCTGCCTGGGTTGTTGTGACAAATCCCTTTGGGTCCACAGAGTGAAGGCTGAGATGCACATTCATTGTTATCTATCAAATAAAAATGAAGATATCTCAGAAGACATTCTAGAGGTATGTACAAAGTTTTTACTTTTGACATATCAAATGACTTTATTTGGCAACGTGAACTGTGTCCTTTTGACAAAACTTTAAAAAGATCAACCACAAGATTACCACAAGGGGGAGACAGACACCCTTATGTTGGAAATGGAATTCCTGAGTAAACACCATACCTAAATAATCTTTATCTTCATTAAATAATAATAGGCCTTCAAAAGCACAAGCACCCTCCCCAGTCTGGCAAATCCTGCAGCTCAAATAATACTAAACTAGCCAGTCTGGTGAATTCCAAGAGGCATGCAGGTAATCATCTTTTCCTGGCCTATAGAATGCCAAGGATTACAAAGTGCCATGTTTGCTATTCTGAAGCCTGTATTTCAAAAAATGCAATGCCAAAGTTCTTAAACTTGATATACTGATGACGTCCTACATACTTTACACTTGATTGTATGTACTAGTAAATTTTAATAATTTTCTTAAGAAAGCAGGTATTGCAATGCCCAGCCTTACATGCTTTTAAAGGCAAATCAATTTTTCCCAAAGCCATCAGGGGCATACAAGTACAGCTGTCAACTTACCTGAAGCAAAACCTTAACATTTAACATCAAAGTATGAGTGAGAGACGCACAAAGAGCAGAGCAGATGGCTCAGCATCTAAGCTTTAGAATATTTAGTCTGAGTAGGTTTGTAAATGAAAAAATAATTGGTGACCTACCAATACAGGCTGTGTGATGCTGAGTAAATCCAGATGGACATTTACAGGTAAAGCCTCCAATAGTGTTGACACAGAGGAACTGGCAGTTGTGTTGTTTGGTCTGACACTCATCGAGATCTGATAGATATTAGAAATATACCATTAGGACTTTATACACTACAGGGAAGCGAGCTCAGAAGTTCTTCAAGACACATTGTAAAAGGACTGTAATTCTGCAGTCCACCACTCAGTAAGCTAGTTTATGTCAAGCATGTCCCATTTTCAGCTCTCTCTCACTTCTATGGTACTACTTTTAAGGTTGATGACATTCTGTTTATTACAGTATCTTCCATAGCAGAGACAAAGCAAGCCACTGCATTTTCCCATTTCACTCAGGTTTCTTTTGTTATCTGTGAAATTCTAAATGTCACACCCACCACATACTGTACTGGTGCGTTTCTCTTTCTAACCTTCTTTTAAGTTCTAGTTAGGTGCCTTCATAAACTTACTAGTTTTCTTACATAATGATTCATGAACTACATTTGGAGCAGTAAAAGAGTATAGACTGTACCTCTGCAAGTTTTCCCATCATCCTGCAAAATATAGCCATGAGGGCATGAACAAAGATAGCTGCCCTCTATATTCTTACAGATAAAACTGCATGGCTTTGGAGACTGAAGACATTCATTCATATCTAAAATCACAAAAGATTAAATGACTAACAACATTAATGTAGAATATTGAATTTAATGCAACAGGTTGATTACTTTATTAAAATGGCAAAAAGACTACAGGACTACAGTGTATATCAGAAAATGAACAGTCTGGTCATTGTAGTTTCAATACATTAACTGTACACATAGGTGTTAAAAAATAGAGTGATAGGCAAAGATGATTGCCTGATTCACATTTTTAGCAAGGGACGCTTACAACAACTGATCGTTCTCTGTGCACTGTGGCAAAATAATCCAGTACTATAACGACATGACAGTTTTCACTCATATTCTCAAGGACAGGGGAATAAGTGGATTAGCTAATCTAAATATGCCCCAGTGTGGCTGAGGGTGTGTGTGTTTATGTGTCCTGAGATAATCTGCTGCCCTGTTCAGAATGTTTCCTGTTTTGTGCCCTGTGCTACCAAGATGGGCTCTGCCCCTTGCTTTCCACAAAAAGGTTTAAGAAGGTGCACGTATATATGTACGCATTTATCAGACAAGCTTTGAACAACTGTTAAATATATAATAATTAAGACTGTGTTTCAATTTGTATCAGATAACAGAGGACTGCCCAAATTGATTACAGCATAAGAAAATATTTTAAGATACTTATCAACTCCCTAACAACACGCCGACTATAGAAGCTTACTGGAAAACATGACCATTAGGGACGACACCATGAGCATATCATAGATTCTCTCCCATGGATAGAATGACAAATTTAATTATCTCTGAGAACATCCATGTAGAGCCACTGCTGTTAGAAATGAAGAGAAGCAAGCTGGGGTGGGCTGTGCATGTAGGGAGGTTGCCTACTATTAAGAAAACCAAGGTTCACACTCTTGACCCATGGGAATAATTATCATCATTCACGTGGGCACACATATGTGATTGTAGAGATGGATGCTTTTAAACAACAGATAAAATTAAACTGTCTGTTTACTGTAATGTAGGTGTAATGGTTTTGGTCAATGAAAATTGAGAGGTAAATGACTATGGGTACAAAAGAGGAACAGGGACTGGAAGGAAAGTCTTGCTCTTCTATCATTTCATGTCAAGAAATAAATAGTGGAGCAAGCAAAGAGATTTTTGATCCCTTTTGCCTAGACCCCTGACTCAGTTACTAGCTGAATGCTTTCTTTGTGGAGTCTGTATGTGCTCCCAATATCCACACAAGTCTCCTCTTTAAAAACCTATACTAAATCTGAAGGACAAGCTGTCCAACATTAATCTGAGCTGTCCGTTTGTGCATATTTGAAACGTACTGGTATGCTACCTTGCACATACTGCTTACACACAGTCCTATAATTACAGCTGGCTACATTTAGCAATGATTTATGCAATAGTGAATAAATGCAGGACAGAACTAAAACTTTCAAATATGATGTGCATTACAGCAACAATCCAGTTTACCCAAAACATATACGCATTGTTGAAACTGTGGTGAAAAAACCCTGCAGAAGATATCATATTACAGAATTTAGAACATTCCCTCTCTATATGATTTTGTGTCCAGATTGGGTAATGCAAAACATCTTGAATCTTCATCAAAAAATAAATGGTTTAGGTATTTAGAAATGTGTAAGATTTATTATAAGGGGACAGGAGAAGTCCAAGATGATGAAACAATGCTAAATAATATCATCATCTGAAGTAAAACTATTTTTTAAACAATCGTAGCTTCTTAGATTCCCTGAAACAGTATAATAACTGATTTGAAAGAATATCACTTTTCATCAAGTTCTAGCTCATTAGACTGAGATTTCTACAGTTATTAAAATAAAGCAACAGATTAGGAGCAATCGAAATATATGTAATCAAATTAGTTAACAGTTACTGTATTTTTGTTAATACCATAATAGTGTACAGCCTTGCAAGTCTACAAATACAGATGTGTGACATTTGCACATTCCTCACCCACACACGTGGTCCCAGTCAAATCCATGACATAGCCCAGCTGGCAAAGGCACCTAAAGGAGCCTATGGTATTGATGCATTGTCCATTTTTGCACAGATTGCTCATAACTTTGCATTCATTTATATCTAAGGAACAAAATGATAAATAAATGTTGCAGTGAGATAGGGAAAACAATATATAAGGAACAGTTTTGTAGACCATTAATAATTAATTACTAGAGTATATCTAATTCATAGGGAAAATAAAACAATAAATGCCCTGATTAATGAATCTATGTATTGTTCACATTGGTTGCTGTGAAAATTCATATTCATGTTAATATGAATATTTACCTGAACGGTTTATTAACTGGAAACACTAATTTTTGAATCTTTGTAAATCTTTGCTTAATGAAATGATAAGAATGATGAAGGATCTTTTAAGAAATTTTACAAATTAGGAAAACCATTTAGTCCATCAAGTTTGATTAGCTAATAGCTAAACTGTCTCAGTACCTCATGCAGACATTTCTTAAAGACTGTCAAGGTTTCTACTTCAGCTACATGTCTTGGTAGTCTGTTCTAGATTCTCACAACACTTTGCAAAGAAGTGCCTCCTGGCTTTAGCCTTAAATTTCTACTTGTGATCTCGAGTATGTGAATAACCGTTAAATTGAAAGAATCCTGCTACATTTGCATAATTTCTGCTGGTCTTAATCCAGAGATTAGTAAGAGTAGCAACTTCATCACTGATACAGGCAAAGGAATTTTTTAATTAATTGTTAATTATGTAAATGGCCTTTTAAAGTGTATTTGTGTCCAAATAAATGATGCATTTGTTAATCCTCTGATGTATCTAGACACTAGATACACAGAAAACTTTACTTAGTACACAGTATCAGAAAAAACATTCAGGGAAATGAATAATACAGCAATGATACAACACTTCATTAGTTCATTTGATACACTTAAAAAATATATGATATGGAGAGTAACATTAAAAACATGTTCTCACCTTTGTCACCTATGCTGTATCCAGGACCATGAGGACATAGCTTCTTATAATGCCCAGTTCCAAGCAGTGGGCAGAGTTCACATTGGTTTCCCCAGCCCTTCCCACCACTGCAGCAACATTCGGATTTTGTAGACAAATTTCGACTGCTGAAAGACATCTGGCACATGGTGTGCAAAACTTCAGTGAAGCAAAACCCTTGTCTGTGGTCTGTTGATGCACAAAGACAACAGCGTTACTGTTCAACTGAGTGTAAAATAACAATAGCAATGTAGCCTGCACAATCCAAATCTGGACTGCCTACTATACCATTCACACTCTTGATTTTAGTTCAGTATATTGTAATGCTTATAGCAGAAAAAAGACCCTGACATTTATTAAGAATAAAACTGTTGCAGAAACATAGTAATGTTTATTATATGTACACATGCACACACATTCATATACACAAATAGCATAACATAGTATTTACCGATGCAATTTGTGCCAGTTGCTGCTAATTTAAAGCCCTCATTGCAGTCACATGCATAGCTGCCATGTGTGTTCAGGCAGTGACCATTTTCACAAACTCCAGGTTTTGTGTAACATTCATTCTCATCTTGAAAAAAAAATACAGAAAAACTGGTTAAACAGTACACCAAGACAATGCTTCTCAAAAAAATATATATGTCTAAAGAACCATTAATACTGACATACAATCATATGATACTCATTACAGAATAACTACAGCTCAGCCTATCTAAGCAGTATTACAAACTCACTTTTATTCACTAACACATACACCTAATTATACCAGGCGAATGTAGATTTGCCCATAAATCCTTTATGCACCTGTTTGCTGTATTAGAGAACACCAGGTTAGTCATGAAAAATATGCAAATGGGAAGAATTTGCAAACTCCATGCTGGCAGTCAATGTGGCAGGAATCAAAGGTCCCTAGATTTTTGAGACAGTAGTATTAAACCACCATGATATCTAAAGGGACATAGAAAATGAACAGAAATAAGGCATTCAATTTCTGTTCCTTAATCTTACTGAGCATTTTTACCACTGTGGGGAATAAAGCGGCCTCTTTTTGTTGTGAATGTTGAATTTAGGTTATTAATAATAACAATAATAATACATTTTATTTATATAACGCCTTTCCCATGCTCAAGGCGCTTCACAGAGTCTTAGAAAAAAAGCAACAGGGTATATGTAACCCATCCATCCATCCATCCATTTTCTAACCCGCTGAACCCGAATACAGGGTCACGGGGGAGCCAATCCCAGCCAACACAGGGCACAAGGCAGGAACCAATCCTGGGCAGGGTGCCAACCCACCGCAGGGTACTATATGTAACTTTGGATGCAAACGTTTTCCTGAATAGAGCAATGAAACAGATAACAAAGCATTACATAGATTAAAGAACAATAAACCAGAGTAAAATGCTAAATTCAATCTAAAAGACCTAACAAATAAAAAAATTTGTGATATAACAGACACACAAATTATTCTGAGCACCTGGACAGAGAGGTAAACTGAAAGAAAGGGCAGAATGTTAAGTTAAGTTAAAAGCCTTCCTAAATTGATCAGTTTTCAGTTGTCTCTCTATTATCCTGGAATGCAAAAGCAAGGCTAAGATACGTGATCTTCTCTCGGAAGACATTTAAAAGACTCGCAAGACAAAAGGACCGTAGACATGAGGCTTGGTGCCAAGAGATTGTCCCAGGGCCATGGAACATGAGATTCTTGCATGACACTCCCTACTTACAACCAATATCATACAGGAGCACATGCATCAAAAAACAGTCAGTCGTGTAAAAGCACGTAGTGCACACACATCCTGTGCTCTCAACACATATAAAGCATATAAGGACAATACGGAGAATAGACACCCAAAGGCATTGGAGAGAAAAAAAGGCAGATAGATTATGAAACCAGTAAAATTCTAAAGTATTATAGCGTCCCAGCTAGGTTGCGGCCTTTTTGGTTTTAAGTAACTGTTCGGTCCGATTGACGGAGAGCGGAGTACAGCACGGAAAACTGATAGTGGGGTATTGATTGATGCGGTAAGGGGGGACGGGGGATGAGGGATTGGAGAGGGTGCTAGAAATTTGTATTTGGGGTTACGAAGTCAGCGATTATTCAAGAAAAACTTTTGTGACACTTTATCATGTCAGTTGCTACAGTATCAAAAAAAAAGAAAAGATCGCATTACTGCAAAACAAAAGGTGATTAACCATCAGAACCAGGTGTAATTGAAAAAAGAGCAGGACAAATCAAGGTCAGAAATAAAAGGCAAAGAGTAGAGTCTTTTCGCATTCGCATCATTCTTATGCACAAAATGTGAATTTACACAATAATAGACCATATGCTATGAGAATCTGTGATCCCGCAACAGTTAAAGCAACGACAAGTTGAATTTCAAAGAATACACAATTTGGTCAGGTGTATATTGATGATCACAGAGAAGCGATGCAAATTTTAACAGGCAAAAAGAAAGGCAATGTATATATTCCGTGAATAACATTACACACCAAAGGAGATTGTGATATGCCATTCGTATTAAAATGTTTACAGTTTACTGTGAGAATAGCTTTTGTTATAACAATCAATAAATCACAGGGACAAACAGAAAAAATTGCATTATTTATTAGAGAAACAAACAATATTCACTCACGGGCAGTTATACTTGCATTGTCACAATGTGTCTCCAAAAAATATTGTTTTTAATGAAGCTTTAAAGTAAAAGTGCAAATAATGAAATTGAAACAATTCCAAAGGGAAAAAAAAATTAAATTGTATATCTGATTAACCAAATACAGGGGTTGGCGAGTGAAAAGAATGAATGGAGTCAGCTAGAATAGCTAGCTGTTCAGTTAGACGTCCAGATGGTGTGCTAGATCCTTTGCAATTTTAACTGATTGCATTTTTTACATTGAGAAAAACATTTAAAGTTAGTATTCCTATTACTCACAAAGAGCTCACCCATACAAAGCCAAGAATGAGAAGGGTTGTTTACGTTCTCTACAGAAGCATCATCCTAATTTCTCTGGTCAAGAAACATTTAGTCTTTAGCTCCCCATAACACCTAAAATAAAATTTTCAAAGTACTACCTGTACCAAAACCACAGATGGCACGCAGACATGTGACAACAACAACCATCAATACTGGTAGATACAAAGCACTTAAGGAAAAATAGTGATAGTTAACAAACCCATTATACGAAATCCCCAATTATTTTCTTCTCAGAAATCCTCATCATCATTAATTAAATCAGGAGGGATCAATAATAAAAGTTCTAACTTTAACGTTACGGGTCAACAACATTCAGCATTGCTGTTCATTAGTATTATCATAACATTGGTCAACCAGATAAATACTATCAATACAGACAAATAAATAATACGCCCGAATACAATACAATGCAGTTGCTGAATTTGCTAATTTGAAAAAAGTAAAGCAACAGTTTTTGCACATTATATTTTACTAATAGTTAGCATTAATTATATAATATATACAGTTACATAAATATAAATAAATGTATTTTATAATATAACACTCTATCCAAGGTGCATTTTGTGTTCATATTTAGTTATACATTGGTTATGGCATTCGGGCACAGCCAAAGAAGCAGTGTTCTTGTGCAACTGTTGTACATTTCAGCTTTTGAATACTAATCTTTTGTATTTATGTTGGTTTCATTGTTTTTATCAAATAAAACTAGTTTTGATATACGCAAACCTGTTTATTTCTTAACAGTAACTTTGAACATGAACTATAAAATGATACCGGAACATATATAATTGAGATGGCACGGTGGCGCAGTGATAGTGCTGCTGCCTTGCCGTAAGGAGACCTGGGTTTGCTTCCCGGGTCCTCCCTGCGTGGAGTTTGCATGTTCTCCCCATGTCTGCGTGGCTTTGCTCCGGTTCCTGCCTTGTGCACTTTGTTGGCTGGGATTGGCTCCAGCAGACTCCCGTGACCCTGTGTTAGGATACAGTATAGCGGGTTGGACAATGACTGACAAGTATAATTGACAACCTAAAAGGTTATAGCTAAGCTACTCGGTGAGGTGCATTTTTTTAAAACATTTATAAGACAATTGTTAAAATATTATGCTTTACTGACATGTTCATTTTAACATAATATCATTAATTTAACAAAGAATGAAAAAGTTTAGTTCAATTTATATAAAAATGTCATGTTGTTTCAGAATATATTAATTTAGTGCATTAAGCATAATTAATTTATTTTTGATAAAAATTTTATTATGTGAAACCCATGTACATATTTTTTTTTTTATTTTAATGTGATATGCCATTTTTTTCAGTGTAGTTTTTGATAATGTTTAGAGGTCTTGAAATTGCTCTGATGTGGAGAATATGTGTCCATCATTTATACTAACAATAATTAAATAATACCTGGCACCAACAAGCACGAGAAGAAACCATACAATCCATCAAGCTCAATTGTTTAGCTAACAGCTAAGCTGTCCCAATATCTGATCTAGATACTTCTTAAAGATTGTCAATGTTTCTCTTTCTGCTTCAGCTACATGACTCAGTAGTTTGTTCCAAATTCCCACCACTGTTTTTCTTTTCTGCACAGCTTTAAGTGCTGCTCTGTCTTTCTTGTAGCCTGGTGACCAGAACATGCACACGGTACTCCCGTCTCACTAGTGTGTTATATAGTATATTGATTTTTGTCCAGCAGTTTTATCAATATAAAACAACATTTTATTTGCATTTTTAATTGCTCGTGCACATTGCTTAGTTTATGAAAATGTTGTGTCAACACGAACATCTAAATTTCTTTTTCAGTAATTACTTTCTTTATGACAGTGTCTCCGATCTTGCATTTATAATTGACATACCCTTTGCCCACATGTAGCACTTTAAACTTTTCTATATTAAATTCCATTTTCTAGGTATTTGTCCAGTTGTGAAGCTTTTTGAAGTCTTTCTGAATTGTTTTTACTGCCTCCTCAGTGTCTGCCATTACTCCAATTTTAGTATAATCTACAAATTTCACAAGTTTACTAACTATCAAAAATCTATGTAGTTAATGTAAATCAGGAAAAGTAACAATCTAAGGACAAACCCCTGAGGGACTCCACTAATGATCTCGCTCCATGTAGAGAAATCTCTTCTTATCTGTACTCTTTGTCTCCTGCCGATTACCAACTTCAAATCCACTTTTGGAGGTTACCTCTGAGGCCAGCAACCTGTTTTAGAATTACTGTAGTCTTCAGTGTGGGGCTGCATCAAATAACTTTTCAAGGTCTAAGTTAATTATGTTGTATGCTTTGCTTCTGTCAACTATTGCAGTTACCTGTTCAAAAAAATTTCATTTTTGGTTTGGCAAAATCTTTCTCTCATAAACTCATGTTGTCAGTTATTTAGTATGTTATTTTCATAAAGGTGCTTTTCTAATTTAATTTGTGTTGTAGTTTCCATAATTTTGCATGGCACAGAAGTAATATTATTGTTTTTTAATTCAACACCATCCAGCCTCTGCTCCTTAGGGACAAGCTGACAGAGATGGGAGTAGATTCACACCTGGTTGCATGGATCGTGGACTATCTTGCAGACAGACCTCAGTATGTGCGTCTCCGGAACTTCAGGTCTGACATTGTGGTCAGCAACACAGGAACGCCGCAGGGGACTGTCCTTTCTCTGGTCCTGTTCTGCCTATATACATCAGACTTCCAATACAACTCGGAGTCCTGCCACATGCAAAAGTTTGCTGATGACTCTGCTATCGTGGGCTGCATCAGGAGTGGGGAGGAGGAGGAGTGTAGGAAATTAATCAAGGACTTTGTTAAATGGTGCAACTCAAACCACCTACAACTGAACACCAGCAAAACCAAGTAGCTGGTGGTGGATTTTAGGAGGCCCAGGGCCCTCCCGGACCCCGTGATCATCAGAGTTGGCTGTGTGAAGAGGGTGCAGACCCATAAATACCTGGGAGTGCAGCTGGATGATAAATTGGACTAATCTGCCAATACTGATGCTCTGTGTAAGAAAGGACAGAGCCGACTATACTTCCTTAGAAGGCTGGTGTCCTTTAACATCTGCAGTAAGATGCTGCAGATGTTCTATCAGACGCTTGTGGCCAGCGCCCTCTTCTACGTGGTGGTGTGCTGGAGAAGCAGCATAAAGAAGAGGGACGCCTCATGTCTGGACAAACTGGTGAGGAAGGCAGGCTCTATTGTAGGCACAGAGCTGGACAGTTTGACATCTGTGGCAGAGCAATGGGCGCTGAGCAGGCTGCTCTCATTCATGGAGAATCCATTGCATCCACTGAACAGGATCATCTCCAGACAGAGGAGCAGCTTCAGCGACAGACTTTTGTCACTGTCCTGCTCCACTGACAGACTGAGGAGATCGTTCCTCCCCCATACTATGCGACACTTCAATTCAACCCGGTGGGTAAACGTTAACATTATACAAAGTTATTGTCTGTCTGTTATACCTTCGTTGTTATCACTCTTTAATTTAATATTTTTCTTTATCAGTATGCTGCTGCTGGAGTATGTGAATTTCCCCTTGGGATTAATAAAGCATCTATCTATCTATCTATCTAATTACCAGGATTTCTTTGCTTTCAGAAAATGATGTCATTACATAAATTATTTATATTGTTAAAGTCTGCTTTTGGAAAAAGGCTGCAGACAGCAAATTTGCAAACAGTTATTTAATATATTTTCATTTTAGTGGTTAAAAAATGTGCAGTCAATATTAACACATTCTTTGAGCAGAGAAATTTCTACCATGATTTATAGAAGAGTCAAAATTACCCTAGAAATCTGCCTCCCCATATAATTCATAGAATTTCAAATCTACAGTTTTCCAGATTTATGTTCTAAATGAACTATTAATCAAGTGCTAATTATGCCTTTTAATCTAATTCCTTCTTTAATTTGACCTATTCCTATTGTTTCTGAAATCTGTAGTTGAATTAAATAAGAAGTTTGTCTTATCAAATATAATTTTAATGGACATAATTCTAATTTTACCACCCAACTACTATTGTTCAAGCAGTGGCAGCTCTGGTATTAACTATTAATATAAATATTTATTTACTCCCTGTTTCCCCATTACTTTGATCTTTTTCAGTGAGTTTTAGAATGTTATATTATTCTGTTTTAAAGATTTTGTTAAATCCAAAACAGCAAATTTATAAATACTGGAAGTTAACAAATCTGATATAAATGTCAATTGTTTGATTGACCTAATACATAAGTAACATTAAATTTCCCTTCCCACCACAAAAGCAAGCATACGAAACAGAAAGATGAAAGTGTAAATAAATAAAAAGGAAACAAAAAGGTATATTAAATATTGCAGAGTGTAGGCCAATAGTGTTAAAGTGGCTAGGAGGTTTACAGAAATTAAGTGTAGCCAATGAACACTTTAAAGAGGTGAGCTTGTTATTGTTAAAGGGCTTTTATATAGTACAAAAGTTGAATGTTCCTTGTGTCTTACATTTTTAACACATCATCTTTATTTTCCAGTGTAACATTGAAAAAGGGCCAGAATTCCTCCAAATGAGCAAAATGAGATGTAAAGCTAGCAGTGCTCAGATTACTGCTAAGAGATGATGAGATTGTGCAGGGGTCCTGACTGAATTCTATAGCACCTGAGTATTAGACATCTTAAACAGCTGACTATATAATAAATAATATATTCTGAAGATCCTTACAATTCACAAAGTAGACTGCAGGTACCCAAACATTCCACAACTACTATTGCCTTCTGTGTCTTACATCAGTGGCAGTGTCTTAGAAAACAGAGCACTATAATCCTATCAAGATTTGCTGAAATTAGCCATAGAAATCTGTAGGACCTACACAATCAGTTTGGATAATAGGGAAAAGTCGTCACGTTCTTCATTAAATGCTTACCTCTTTTAAATATGCTTGACCAATCATATTAAAAATGTTAAAAGTAAATGCTGTGTGCGATCTGTAATCAACTAAATTCCCTACTTTTTAGTTTTTCATTTTAACAAATTGTCTTGAATAATAGCCCATTTATGCAATTAACTATTATCCAGAATATGTATGTACCATAAATCCAACTTTTATTACTAAAAAATACAAAATCTCCTAAATATGATGATTTATGTCCCTTTTATTAAACTCTTCCTAATATAAATGAGTGTTGGAATACTGTGATAAAACATTAAAGCTTTTTCCAGCTGAACACACTGAAACGTTAACGCTGATTATAGAGTGCTTTTAAACATGCCATCAAACCCTTTATTTTCTATACATCTTTCTTCAAGGAACAGCTACAACCTCTACCACAACTAGAAGGCATCCCATAACCGTAACATTATGTATAGTGCTATAGACTAATATCATAAACATCATGTAGGTCTGTAAATAGGGATGGTCTCTTTTTGGTTCAGTCTTCAAATACACAGGCTGCTACTGAGAACAGATATGTAGAGGGGTTGAAAAAGATCCTCACCTTGGCATCTTTCTCCATCTGGACTGTTGATCATTCCAGGTGGGCAAACACACAGAAAAGTTCCAATCAGGTTCTTACAAATCATGCCTCTATATTCACAGTTGTGAAATCCCTCTGTGCATTCATCCAGATCTAAAAGAGAGATAACAGGCATGCTTTAGGTGTCATAACTACAGTATAATGATGCATTAAAAAGTTTTTTGACAGAATAAAAGAAACCAGACGTAGCCTTGATTGATTTGTGGGCAATATTTATACATTTCTTGAATTTCTTACCTCTGCACATCTGCCTGTCCTCACGCAGGATATAACCTACAGGGCAGATACACTCGTAGCTTCCATAGGTATTGATGCATCGGAAGGCACACAATAAGGGATTGTAAGTACATTCATTAATATCTGCAAGTACAAACTTGTTATTGGCACAGTGCATTATCTGTCAACAAAATGAGATTTCCTTAAAGACACACAACTTCAACACTTGAGGGCTGACATATTTTACTCTTCCCAGTGTTTCCATGTTTCAGCATATGTATTCCATTTTTGCCTCAGGTTTGATTAAGCCATGAATCTGATTTTGACACAACTACCAGAATGACTGGTTCCCTTTCAACTAATTACCAAGAGTACATTATAAGTAAGTATCAGTATGTTTAAAAAGGTTAGAGCAAATCATGCAACAGATTTATGGAGCACAGATGGTTTTCAGCTCTTTATAAGGTTGTTGTTACAAATAATCATCTGTGAGAGATTACATTAATAAATAATCTTCATATGAAAAAGATCTTTACTTCTGAAAAAACACCTATGACATGTGTGTCAAATAATATAGTAGGACTGTGCAGATTCACTTCATCTCATAGGTGATAACCTAGGGTCTTATGGCCACCTGGAAGGCCATGTATGGTTGATCTACAGCAATATACCTGTATACAATATATACATTAATACAGGTTTTTATTACTGGTAACACACATCATACAGCTATAGGACAGTGCTATCCAAGAACCAACAGTTTAATGGTCAGGGGCCAGCCTTACAACATGCTTAATCCCACTTTGGAGTAATTGCCCATCCATCCCATCAAGCATATGGCACAAGGCAGGAACAATCCCTTGACAGAGTGCCACTCCAAAGCAGGGTGAACACAAGCACACTAAGGCCCATTTAACAATGGCAATTCACCTAACCTGCAAGTCACTTGACTGTGAGAATAAACCAGAGAAGCCAGAGGAAACCCACATGGATACACGGATGTATTGTATTGAGCCCCTTCTTTTTGACACCCACTGCACACCGAACCTACCTGGAAAGGGGTCTCTTTTTGAACTACCTTCCTCAAGGTTTCTTCTATTTTTTCCCTACAATGGTTTTTTTGGGAGTTTTTCCTTGTCTTCTTAGAGAGTCAAGGCTGGAGGGCTGTCAAGAGGCACTTCTTGTGTAATTTTGGGCTATACGAAAATTAATTGTATTGTATTGTATTGTATTGTACAGGGAGAAAATATGCAAACAGTGAACACACAGGATGTGATTCCAATCTCATTAGTTGTGCCATTAATGTGCTACAGTACTGCCCCACAGTAAAAAAAAATAAGATATCTGAATGTGATGTATGATGCATATCAGGAATTGGCAATTGAAATTCTGGACAACCACACCACATGTAAGTTTTATCTAAGTCCACAATTTTGTTGCATTATTAAATTTACAAAATCATCACTAATGTGTGATGATGTTTTTTCAGAATGGTTGGTTTTCCTACTTCATAGTCTATAGTACATATTGCCCTAAATAAAGCATGATTCTTGTTAATATCAATTCAATTTATAATAGCAATTAGAATGTGTCTTGAAAGTTTTCTCATACTAGTGGTGCTCCGATCCATCAGCCGCTGATTTAAATTGGATGATTTGCAGTATGAAAGACTCAATCGGTGATTAGTAAATTGGTTGGTTACAAAAGATTACCTTTTTAAACCCTGCTATTTTAAGCTTTATGGCAATTTAGTTGTAGTGCTCCTTTACGCAAGGTATTATGGTAGTTAATTTAGCACACATTTTTATTTTTTTGCTGCAAAGTTCCTGTAAAAAGGCAACAGTAAGGCAGACCTTACCAATGAAAGAAAAGCTTGGTATATTAGCCTTTACATTAAAGACAGTGGAGTAATAAATTCAGGAAAAGGAATTAGAGGAGTTGTCCTGTGCAAGAAAATAAGACCCCCATGACCCTGTGTTAGGAAGTAGCGGGTTGGGAGATGATGAGCTGAGCTTCTATATGTCTGGTCATTCAGGAACTTAGTGTGCAAGAACTTAATGAGTTCAGACCTATTTGTTTTGTCCATTAAATAAAATGGAAATTGCTTGTCTCACTCTGGATAGTCAGCAAGCTTTTCGTTAGTACAGCAGTTCACATTTTCAATTCGAAAAAGAAAAGATACATAAGAATTGTAAATTGCTCCTTAGTAAATAATAAGTACTTTGTAAGTAAGTCTGCATCCCTATTACTTGCCCAGAGAGTTTGGAAACATCATTTTTGTTATTATTTACATTTTTTTCTCGTGCGGACGTGGCGATAGCGAGTGACATTATCCACTCCGCTGTTGCTAAACTACAAACACAACAACCCAAAGCGCTTGTGCTAATCTCTGGAGATTTTAACCATGTGACGCTGGACAAAACATTACCTGCCTTCTCCCAGTATGTGGATTGTAACACCCGGGGAAATAGAATTATTGACCTACTTTATGCAAATGTTCAGGACGCATACAGTGCCACCTCGCTGCCTGCACTTGGGAAAGCAGATCACCTGAGGCCACAGTTCTGCCGCGCCCTCAACCCTCTGCAGTTTGCATACCAGGAGAAGGTGGGAGCGGAGGATGCCATCATCTATTTGCTACACCGATCCCTCTCCCACTTGGACAGAGGCAGTGGTGCTTTAAGAATTATGTTTCTGGACTTCTCTAGCGCCTTGAACACCATCCAACATCTGCTCCTTAGGGACAAGCTGGCAGAGATGGGAGTAGATTCATACCTGGTGGCATGGATCGTGGACTGTCTTACAGACAGACCTCAGTATGTGCGTCTCGGGAACTGCAGGTCTGAAATTGTGGTCAGCAGGACAGGATCGCCGCAGGGGACTGTACTTTCTCTGGTCCTGTTCAGCCTATATACATCGGACTTCTAATACAACTCGAGTCCTGCCACGTGCAAAAGTTCGCTGATGACACTGCTATCGTGGGCTGCATCAGGAGTGGGTCGGAGGAGGATTATAGGAACCTAATCAAGGACTTTGTTAAACGGTGTGACTCAAACCACCTACAACTGTGGATTTTAGGAGGACCAGGCCCCACATGGACCCCGTGATCATCAGAGGTGACTGTGTGCAGAGGGTGAAGACCTATAAATACCTGGGAGTGCAGCTGGATGATAAATTGGACTGGATTACCAATACTGATGCTCTGTGCAAGGGAGGACAGAGCCGACTATAATTCCTTAGAAGACTGGCGTCTTTCAACATCTGCAATAAGATTCTGCAGATGCTCTATCAGACTGTTGTGGCGAGTGCCCTCTTCTACACGGAGGTGTGCTGGGGAGGCAGCATTAAGAAGAGGGAAGCCTCACGCCTGGACAAACTGGTGAGGAAGGCAGGCACTATGTAGGCACGGAGCTGGGCAGTTTGACATCTGTGGCAGAGCAACGGGCACTGTGCAGGCTGCTGTCAATCATGGAGAATCCACTGCATCCACTGAACAGGATCATCTCCAGACAGAGGTGTAGCTTCAGTGACAGACTGCTGTCACCGTCCTGCTCCACTGACAGAGTGAGGAGATCGTTCCTCCCCCACACAATGCGACTCTTCAATTCCACCCGGGGGGGTAAACGTTAACATTATTCAAGTTATTGTCTGTTATACCTGCCTTGCACTCTCCACCTTGCATTTTTCTAACTTGCACAGCATTTTTATCACTCTTTAATTAATATTGTTTTTATCAGTATGCTGCTGCTGGAGTATGTGAATTTCCCCTTGGGATTAATAAAGTATCTATCTATCTATCTATCTATCTAATTACCAGGATTTCTTTGCTTTCAGGAAATGATGTCATTACATAAATTATTTATATTGTTAAAGTCTGCTTTTGGAAAAAGGCTGCAGACAGCAAATTTGCATTGTTTTTGCATTGTTGCACAAATTAATATTGTTTTTATCAGTATGCTGCTGCTGGAGTATGTGAATTTCCCCTTGGGGATTAAAAAAGTATCTATCTATCTATCTATCTATCATCTTTCTTTGTGTCTTTCTCTCTATCTATCTATCTATCTATCTATCTAATAGGCTTAAAAGTAAAATCTGTCTATTTTACCTGTAAACTTATTATTTGTTTGTGTGTGTCATACAGTATAAGTTTGGTATGAAAATAATCCTGCATAATTGAAATGGTAATCCATTAGGAATGTTTAGCTGGTAAACTGTAAAAAATAAAACACCTGTATATAGTAAATGTATATTAAACAGCAAAAAAGCTGTATTGTAATTAATGATTACAATTAATAAAACCTACAAGTGCATGTATTTTTACATCTAGGCAGTGTTTAACTGCCAATATCAATTAATTAATCAACGTGAAAAGTGTTTTTTAAATTAAGCTTTGTTTCAGATATGTACATTACAGAAGAAATGAAGCAATATGACCGCCTGCAATTGTGAGAAGCATTTTATTTTCTTTAATGCCTGATACATAAGGGCAAAATATTTTCTGTAGATATTTTATTAGTAAAAAAGTATGTATTTTAAGATCATTTTATTTATTTTATTGTTGTTATAGTCACTGAACAATAGCCTGCATAATTTCATTTTGTTAATAAAAAATGAACAGATATCACCTTTTGCCAATAATTTAATTACAAAAACATCAGAGTTAACAGTTTAATATAGAACATAAAGCTTCTATATGGGGTGGCAGTGGTAGCACTGCTCCTTCACAGTAAGGAGACCCGGGTTCGCTTCCCAGGTCCTCCCTGCGTGGAATTTACATGTTCTACCTGTGTCTGCGTGGGATTCCTCCGTGTGCTCCTGTTTCCTCCCACAGTCCAAAGACATGCAGGTTAGGTACATTGATGATACTAAATTGTCCCTAGTGTGTGCTTGGTGTGTGGGTGTGTGTGTGTGTGTACCTTGCGGGGGGCTGGCATCCTGCCTGGGGATTTGCGCCCTGTGTTGGCTGGGATTGGCTCCAGCAGACCCCCATGACCCTGTGTTAGGAAGTAGCGGGTTGGGAGATGATGAGATGAGCTTCTATATGTCTGGTCATTCAGGAACTTAGTGTGACAGAAATAAAGAAAAAATAATCGAAATAACATGGAACATGAAGCATCACTATTTCATTCTCTTTATAAATACTGGAAAACTTACACTATATTTTTGGCATTCTATATTAACACAGAATGTGGTAACATTAAAACAATATGAATACCTTTTATGTAAAGAGAAAATGTTTGTTTCACATTAGTGTTATAATTATCACCTGATTAATTTTTCAAGCCTAGTGTTGTTATTTTATTATTAGACTACTATTATTTTATACTCTCCATATGTGTCCATATTTTTAATTCTTGCAGCCCTTTGTTTCACCCTGAAAATGTGACTTCCCAGTTTACCCTGTAATTATGTAGAGTATGTCAGCTCCAACGTTTATACACCACACTTTGTACTTCCATAGAACAGCATTACTGTATACTTAAAAGTGTCACACACACTGGAAAAAAGTGAATATTACAAACTTAATAATGATCATACTGTAGTACAAACATAGAATTATACATTTCCGTACACATAAAACTATACATATCATTAATAATGTTTTTCACTGTATATATATTATTAAACATGCTTTTAATAGACAACAACAAACAAGCCCATTTTCTAATTTCTTCCTCTTCTCATAGTTTCAATTATATTAGAAATAACAGTTGCTATTCAACAATGAAGTCTCACTAAAATAAGTTTATGAAAAGTGCCTTACAGCTTACCCTCACAAGTCATCATAGGACCAGGCTCAAAGCCATCATTACAGTTGCACTCAAATCCACCCATCACATTTGAACAGGTCCCATTTCCACAAGGATTTCCAACTGAACACTCATCTAGGTCTGAAAATAATAATCTATTAGCCTCCCAAACATAATATACAGAGAAAGAAGGCATGTGAATATTTTCAGTGCAGTGTCTCACCCACACAGCTGATGCCACTGACATCCAAGCCATAACCCACTGGGCATTCACAACGGAAAGAGCCATCCATGTTGATGCAGTGGCCATTTAAGCAGATGCCAGGGTTTTCCACACATTCATTTACATCTGTTTAAAAAATAAAGACATATGAGTGAAATCAACATTTACAAGCAGTACAAAGCTTTTTTTTTACTCAGTAAACAGATAAATATACATCAATCTGCTGAAACAAACTGGGAACAGCTAGGTTTTAAAAGGTGCTCTTAATATCCTGTCATGTATCTGATAGCTAGGACAGAATTGTCCAGTTTTTAAATACAAATAGCTTCATGAGTAATAAACGTACCAATTCAAGCAAAGTAAAATATGAGACAGAAGTAAAAGTCCTGTAAGCAAAAAAAGATCTCTGATAAACAAGACAATGTCTGAAAGGGGTTAAAAAAGGCTATGTAAAAAGCTGGAAGCTTTTTAATAAGAAGATTCTAAAAGAAAACATATGTAATCTGGTAAGATAAATATGAAAAAAAAATGCTACAAACAGAGGATTTTCACAAAATCTAAATTACAATGAAACAGTACACAAAGAATGAAAGAAGACATCTAATTAAAAAATATATTAGAGATGAATCTACCAATAGAATTTTAGTATTCACTTATCTACTTATTGTTGTGGGAAGACAGAGATAGATACTATTCATGCAACAAACGAAGAATACCAACAAACCAGCCATACAGAGTACTTCCAGTCTTGCTACATTTACACTAAGGCAATTTAGAGTCATTAGTTGACCTATAATGTATTATGGAAACCTAACTAAAAATAGGGAGAAAATGCAAACTGCATACAAAATGCACTCCAGCACAGGATGAGACCTGAGTACAGTTTACACTTAAAATTACAAATTAAGACAAGTAAAATGGGAAGCCACAGTAACACAATTATTCCAAATGAAATGAATAAAAACAAAATGTGAAAAAAAATAAATACACAAAAAAAATGTAGTAATGGAGCCATGAGGAGTACAATGATATTAATAGACACAAGGAAAGGAAACAAAGTCGGTTTCACAGTTTTCAAAGAAGGACTCTGATTGTTACATTTAACCTTTCACTAGTTAGGCAGCAATTTGTTACCATAATTCTAGTGCTTAATACAGTACAGTCTTACCTTCTCGTTTGCCACCAATATCTTCAATGGTACCAAAACCAAAAGGACAAAGTATTTGGAAAGCTTCTGGAATATAAGAGAGTCTCAATGTTATTGTTGATCTCTTATTACTTATAAGAGTAAATACTTAATTATTATTATTAAAGGATTTAAAAAGAATTCTTAAATTTAAACTAAAAGCAGTTTACTAAATCGAAAAGTAACTTACTCTGGATGTCTAACAAGCTGACAATTCATTACAACACAATTTAATAGCATTTTGCACATATTTTTCCTATTTTATATTTTTTTGATTGTTGCATGTTTTAAGGAATATTTGTGACTTCTTCATTTTGCAATTTCATTTTCACCTTTATCTTTAATCACCACCATTTTTTAAATGATAGTGTCATGGCTGTGGTCATATTTTATTTCAGCTATGTTGTGTTTCTTATCCAGAAGTTTCACATGAACAACCTTAAAAGCAGGAGATTCATGTTGTAAGATAATGCTGTCCTCTCACCTCAATCAAAAATAAACAATTAAAAAAACACCATGGTTAACCAGTAATAGCATTTTTGTGGTTGAACTGCATTACGAGCAAAACAATACACTTTTTATGCATTTACTGTTTTTATATTCACATAAAAATTCACCTTACCTTTATATGCTTAGAGGTCTTTAGAAGCGAACTGCTCTTGTCAGTGTTAAATTCAAAACTAAAACAGATTTACAAAGCAAGATGACAAAAGAAAAAGAGCATGCACCTTGTCCTTCCTGAGGGCAGAGTTCACAGGGATCACCCCAGCCTTCCCTTGGTATGTTACTGCAGCAGCATTTGGCTTTTGTGGTGTTAAATGCTATAGGCACAGAACACCTTCCATTCTCAAACTTCGTGAAACAAAACTTTTCTCGTTTATCTGATAAAAGAAAATATAGCAGATGCAGTGATTTTTCTTAAGATTAAGTCTACCTGAGAGTTAATGAAGCTAGGATATTGGTGATAAAAGTATAACATGTATAACTGGAAACTATACTGCTAAAAATAATTCTCTCTCACTGATTTCCTTCTCTTGTACATTACCTGTCATTTTCCACTGAGAAGTGACTCACCAAAACAGGTTCTTCCATTTTCTGATAAGACAAAGCCAGGCTGGCAGAGGCACTGGAAACTTCCCGGATTATTTACACAAGTTCCAAATAGGCAAATATAAGGGTCTTCTTCACACTCATTAATGTCTAATGAGAAATAAACACAACTGAGATACAGAAAGAACTGTTCACTTTACAGTATGTTCTACAAAACCATACAACTTCAAATTGGTTGCCATTTCACTTTCCCTAGCATGTTATTTCCAATCCCCAATGCTGTTTGCAAGTTTCATAGAAGAAGGCAAAGAGAAAAGAAGAAATTATACAGGAATTTGTTTTTCAGTAGGTGTCAATATTGCAATTGTTTTCTTCAACTAAACTGACATTATCTTTTAATTATTTTTAAAAGATTTTGAGCATTTATTTTAAAAAGAAGAGAGTAAATCCCCCTTACCAATACAGTTTTCATTCTGAACTTCATATCCCCGAGGACAAATGCATTGGAAAGTTCCATCAAGATTCTGGCATGTCCCAGGGAAGCAAGTTCCAGGAAATAAAACACATTCATTGATATCTTTTATAAAGACAAAAAAATAAATAAACTGAACTAACCATGACAGAAGTTGAAAGAAAACTGTACATCTTTTTAAGGATACAAAATTCCAACTTGCTTTTTTAATTAAAGCTACATTAATGCAAAATATATAGTACTTTTCCATTATCTCTCCATTACCACTGTAGAGATCAGCCTCTGACTAACTGCTGTTTTCTTCAAGAAACAGTAAATGAAGGCATAAAATACAATTAAACTGTACAAAGTACAAGAATTCAAACAGTTTTTTCATTGTTATATATTTTTCCATTGTAACTACTACTTCCTTTCCTACAAAACACTCTCAACTTCTTTGTCTATGCAGGTTTTCTATATTTAATTCCATTTTAAGTGTTTTTTTTTTAATTCTTCCAGAATTACAATCTTCTTATATAATACGCTACTGTGGCTGTCCATTTGTCTGTCCAGGATTTTAAATCACCTGTAACTCGTAAATCATCTGAACTATTGACCTGAAATTTGGTACACATATACTACTTGACATCTACTATACACTTTTGGGATGATAATTGACCAACAAGGTTTTTCCTTTTCCTTTTCCTTTTATTGTAGAATCAACTCTCGGCTGCGGCCTGCAGGGCGGCCGTACAGCGCATGCGGACGTGCACCATTATAAGCCCTACCACCTTCGTCTTCACTTCCCCTACCTATTCATATCTTAAATCATTCTTGAGGCAGATTAAAGACTTATGTGCCAGCTTAAGTGAAAAATGAAGGAAAACGTAATTGCAACACAAACACTGACTTAATCAGTTTTAACGCAAAAAGATGCCGACGAAAGAAGAGAAGAAGCGGGTCGCTAGGTTGGAGAAAAGAACAGCTGCTCAGGAAGCAGCAAGCACATCAACCTCTGAGCAAACGAATACTAAACATACAGAGACAGAGGATGAAAACTAGGAATGCTCAAGTCAAGTGTAGTCACTGCATGTTATCGTGCAGTGTGCCGTTACTGGTAGTAAGTAATACATAAATGATTAATTATTTAGGGTTTTCTTGTATTATGCAGAATTTTAATCCATCATGAAGATATCGTTCCACTGTACCTATATGTTAATATTAGTATTTACCACAGTACGTGAATTATCCAAACTTGCAAGAAGGTTTCTTGCTTTAGCCTTTGGCAGACAACATGCCATATGAGATTCCCTCCTACCATGAACCTGCATGCTGGTAGACATTTTTAAATGTGCTGAGTGATGATGACGAGTTCAAAGTGCTACATGAAGGCAAATAGACCATTAATTATAAGTCTGATTACACTGACCTATGGAAAGCAAGGTCAGAAGGATTTACAAATTCAACTACAATTTCAACAACTGCTTGCCTGAATACCAGGACAGCTGTCATGACCTAGAAAATGAACTAGTGGTTTATATCCCCACATTTAGCAACTAGGTCACTGTACTTTTTTGCAATGAAACTTGAAACTTCAGTATATATCTATACTAATAAAAGGCAAAGCCCTCACTGACTGACTGACTGACTGACTGACTGACTCATTCACTCATTCACTCACTCACTCATCATTAATTCTCCAACTTCCCGTGTAGGTAGAAGGCTGAAATTTGTCCGGCTCATTCCTTACAGCTTACTTACAAAAGTTAAGCAGGTTTCATTTCTACACATAACGGTCATAACTGAATCCTACTTACGTATATATATACGTCCATAGCCTGCAGCTCGGTCGCCGTGTGAGGCGGAGTTGCATCCCCCATCATCACGCCTCCCACGTAGTAGACTGCCTGCCTATATTGCGTCCCCCATACCCACGCCTCCCATGTAATTGAGTGCCTGCCCATATAAGGATGTCCGAAGATGAGATGGTCAGGGATAGACTAGTGTTTGGCACAAACTCAGCGAAAGTGCGAGAGAAACTTTTAAGTGCCGGGTCTTAGGTAACATTAAATAAAGCCATGGACATCACAAGATCGCACGAGATAGCACAAGCACAGCTGAGAACCTTTGATGCATGTACTCCAGGCGGCTCACATGAACTGACTGTGAACGCAGTACGCAGACAACAAGCAAGAGCTGCAAAGAGCACTGAACAAAACACGCATTACACAATTGAGAAAGGCAGCAAAAGAATATGAAGCGAGTGACGCATACAAGCATATTCATAAGTGCAGCTACTGCTGAAACAAAGCAAACGGTGGAAAAAGTCAATGTCCAGCTAAAGGGAGACAGTGTAAAAAATGTGGTAAATTGAACTACTTCGCTAAAGTTAGCAGGACTGGGAAAGGTAAACCCGTGCATGCAGTGTGTGATGTTTCAGATAAAGAGGAAGACAAGCTGTTTATTGATGCAGTAAGAAAGAAACAAACCTCTGACGCTGAACAAGCCTTTGTAGACATATCAATAGGAAAGCAAGGTGTAAAGCTTAAGTGTCAGTTAAGTTCATAGACACGCTGCCGTTAAATATTCGCAGGCAAATCCACAACCTAATACTGGGAATGCCTGTTAAACATCTTAGATTCACAAATACTGATATGGGTAGTGAACACTTCGATGAATGAAACTTGTTATCTTTATAACGGTTGACAAACACGGAATGTAACTTGAACACAACACATCCTCCAAATACGAACCTGATTGAAAGAAATAATGATAATCAAATCCTTGATGACAGCAACACTCATAACAGTGAAAAAACAATTACATTGACAATCATGTTACGTTATTTTAAAATGTTTCCTTTTCTTTTTCATAACTTCTTTAACACACTACTTCTCCGCTGCGAAGCACGGGTATTTTGCTAATATATATATATACCTCCTTCCCCTCGGCCCGCGCTTGGATTTACGCAAATAAATCGGTACCACAAGCTAACTTTGATACTTAGCTCAAAGAGAGAGGCCGTAAAATCAACCAGAATGTTCAAGCAAATTATAGACAAAAAACCCAATCTAAATCTGTTGCGTAGTTCTCTCATGAAAAGCAGACAGAAATACAGACAGACCGACGTTGGATTTTATATATATTTGTGGCCGGAACATTACCTGCCCCGGAACGCAAGGTGGCAGCCGCAATGGATGATAGAGTTTGGAGTTTGCTAGAGCCCTGTTGGGGTCTGTGGGCGCTGCCAGGGGGTGCTGCAGCAGACGCTATGCCCCAGAGCATAGCACTTCCACCACACCCGGACGTGCTGCCAGAAGTTCATCACTGAGCACCTGGAGCACTTCCAGGTGTCTTATATAAAGGGTCAACAGACACTACTCAGGGAGCCAGAATAGGGAAGAGGAGGATGAAGCTTGCTCAGAAGAGTGGAGAAGAAAAACGCAGAAGACAAGTAAAGAAAGAAAGAGAAAGAAAGGACTGAGCACTTCTGGGTGGTTTGTACACTGTGTGCAGTGCTGTCAGAAGAAAAGAAAATAGAAATGTGTGTGCTTATTGGACTTGTGTCTCTGTGTCTGTGTCGGTGCTGACAACTCATACATCTGCAGTTTACTTTCAAAACAGTGCTTATGGTTTAGTGCTTGCATCGTTCATTTGCATTCATTTAAGGTCAAAGACTCATCTTAATATTGTGATTTTTGACTCATCTTGTACATTCTAAAAAAGAGTTCTTATAAATTCTTTGGGGTAACTCAAAGATTCTTCTTTTGATCTCCAACTAATGCATGTGATGACAGATGATACTGATACTGATGACTATGAAAGTGAAGTCTGGAAGTGGCAATGGGATTGGAATGGGATTTAAAGCTGCCTCAAAAACAGAGTTCATGAGTGTAGTCTGGAAGAATTGTGGACAAGCACTTCACTGACAGGAGGAAGAGAGAGAGATGGGTGTTGATAAAGGGAACATGGTAAATAACCCTCCAAAACTCAGGTAAGGCCCATGGATAACAAACAGACTTTGCAGCTTTATCTCCTTTATAAGCCCTTTTCCCTTATGTATATCTCTGTAGCTATTTTTACCTAACTAAAGTATGATTTTGTGCTTCATGTGTACCTTGTGCTTGTCATTCTGGTTAATGAGGGCTACCAAAAGGGCACACTCCCGTAACAGGGTAATGACATCAGATTAGGAGCTGCTAATTGTCATCCTGACAACATCAAACCCGGCTACAGTTCAATCAATCTAGCGCAGTCAGAAGACCATAATCTGACTAGGCCAAAGAAGAACATCAACTGCAAACATCATAGATAAAACCCTAGGCTGACAAATTGGATATTCGCAAAACCTGGAGAGGTAAAAAAGGTACTGTTTTTAGAGCCCTATACCAACATTTTATTAACTTATTGCCAAATATACAAACTCATTGCATTTTCCCTGACTACACAAAACTCCTCTTCCAAATAGGCCTTTTAATACTTCTAAATTAAATCTTGGGGCCCTTCTGCTACACTGCCTGGAAAACCACTTCCTTCAATGTAATGTGAGTAAATACAAGCCATGTTAAATGAGGAAGATGGGAGTGCAAGAAGTCACTGGAGTAGAAACACTACCAGTATGTTCCCACCGTCACCCTTAACAGAAAATGCAGGTTCGAATTGAATAAATGGAGAACAGACTCACCAACACAGTTCCTTCCCTCTGGTGTAAGTTTGTATCCATCTTCACACAAACAGTGGAAAGAGCCAACACTGTTAATACACTGGCCATGTCGACACACATGTCCCAATAAGGTTCTGCATTCATCGATATCTGTGACAGAAAGCGCTGTCTATAAACTGTTTCCAGTTGTTATATCTCTGTAAACACACATAGAGGCACAGCTCACCTGTGCAGTCATTGCTGAGGGTCAGCTCAAAGCCAGGGTGGCACAGGCAGTTATAAAAACCTATGGTGTTCTTACAAGTTCCATTTCCACATGGCTGCCTCTCACATTCATCTGTATCTAAACAGAACATAGAAGATACTACCATGAATTATGGTAATTTCTGTACAGGCCTGCTATTTGCATTATTCAGAATATTAAAAACCACACCTTAATTTATGTTAAAGTGCCTTATAAATTCAGTTTATCCCTAGTAATAAGCTATCCATTAATTCACTTTATCACTTTACTTGAGTTAACTACAAAGCCTGAAAACAATTCATTACATACATGCATTTCTGTGTGTATAGCATATATAGAACCAGTCAAAACGTCTAACAAGACCTGCATCCCACAATCAAGAGAATTCACAGAAATCCCAGGAAGAACCATTCTATGTTTCTCATTAATTTTATCCCTGGCATATACAGATTTTGTCAGCTACATCTAAAGTTTGCATTTTTCATAACCTTCAGAGGATTCAATACTTCTGTTAAAGTGCTAATCATGACAATATACATTCTGAAGAACACTCTTAGATGCCCACACGGCATTCTGCTTACCAATACACATTTTCTGATCTGTAGTGGCCTTGAAGCCAGAATGACAAACGCAACGATAGCTCCCCAGCAAGTCAACACATTCGCCATGACTGCAGATGTTTGGAATTTCAAGGCACTCATTATAATCTGAAGGAGACAAAAAGAAGATATTTGCTGTCTTGACTAGTATAGGTATATGCAATTGTTTGATTGCAAATGATCTAACATAAAAATTAACTCAGTTTCTAGGCACAAATAAGTTAACACCACATTTGCAGGTACATATTTAAACATGACAAACATCTTCATATTTTAACATATGATTACTTTTTACTTGTTTAACAGACTGTTAAATAAAACTGAATATGTAATGTTAAAAAATGAATACTCTTGAAATTGACATGTTAATGCTTTTGCATTCATTACATCTTGCCTGAAGAAGGGGCCTGAGCTGCCTCGAAAGCTTGCATATTGTAATCTTTTTAGTTAGCCAATAAAAGGTGTCATTTTGCTTGGCTTTTCTCTACATTCAAAAGTTAAAATTCTAGCAGTAAGTCACAGTACTCATAGTGTCATGCTTTAATCTTTAAAGACCTAAATAACTTGCCATCATTAAAGAAGCTATGAATTCTGCTATGTAGGAGAAGAAAACCATGCCATGCATCCATGAATTGAAGCTAGAGCATACATTGGTTGTGTAACAAGACAATCATCTAAAATATACATGCAGACTACATTCCAATGCCTAAAAAAGACAAATGTAAAGTTTTTGAATTCTCTTTTTAAAATCCACACATCAAATTCCACTGAGATGTGGCAGGGCATGAAATTAGCAATTGATGCGCATAAGGCCAAATGTGTGAGAAGCTGATTAGTACCTTTAAGGAATGTTTTTGTTGCAAACCATTTTTTGTGATCTAGGGGTTTATTTTTATTATTGTTTTTAATTAACAAAAGCAATGATTGCACATTTGTTCATTTAGGGTAGCTAAAATTAAAGTTCAATTGAAGATCTGATAATAATCATTGCACATAATATGTAATGATTCAGAAACTCAATGAGAATATACCTATACATGATCCTATAGGTGAAAGTTTAAACCCAGATGAACATTCACAGCGATAACTGCCTGGACTGTTGATACAATCTGCATGATGTTGGCAGATACCTCTATTGCTGCACTCATCTATATCTGAAATAAAAAAAATAAATAAATAAGTAAAAACGTTATTACTCTGAGTTATTAGCTTTACTACTGGATCTCCTTCCTTCAAATGTACAACTAAAACCAAGTAAAAATAACCTTATTTTATAAGAACATTAAAAACATTAAATTAAAAACATTAATTACAAAGGATCATTCATCCTTAAATTTAAGGATTAAGTTTATTAATCCCTATTCATCTTACAATTTGCAAGAATCCAAACATAAACTATATTTATTAACCTATTCTATTCATCACTATTTGAATTATAAATATGAACCATATGAAATGTATGTCTATCTACTTACTATCTCTGCCTCTATGCTATTATTGAAGAAAACATTTTAAAATAACAGGTGACACACTATTAATTCTCTTCAACAATTTTAAATTAATCTGTCACCTCTTAATCTCCATTTGTTACCCTTACCTTGAAGCTCATTAAGTGAAGTCTAGAATTATTTTAGTTTCGAATTTTTATATTTCTGTTACTATACCATATTTTGAAATATGGAGACCAAAACTTTATACAATTACCCAGATATGTTTAAGATGTGTAAGCATAAATGCCCAAATATTCATGATTGTGGTGTATACCACACATTCACTGAAAATATACCAAATCCAAAATTCTTTTTTGTAAAACTGGGCCCAAGTAAACACACAAAGACCTTTTCCCAGATGGCTGAAGATAATGTCCAGTTTCAAGTCATTACCTTTGTGGGATGCCCAGGAGGACCGGAGGAGGGCTTGTGCCTCGTCCAGACCGCGAGGGGGCATCCGCCCTGGTTATGTTGGGGGCCTCGGGTAAAGGGCTTGGAAGCCCAGCCCTGTAGGGACCCGTAGCCACCGCCAGGCGGCGCCCTGGTGCCTGGATATCCCTGGAGCCCAGCACTTCCGCCACACCAGGAAGTGCTGGGAGGAAGACGACAGGGGACACCCGGACGGCTTCTGGGTGCGCAGCCGGCACTTCCGCCACACTGGGGCGTGGCTACGGAGGAATGCCAGGAAGCAGCTGGAGCCCAGCCGGGTTCCTATTTAAGGGGCCGCCTCCCTCCAGTCATTGGCGGAAGTCGGGTGGAAGAGGACAGAGCTAGAGAGGGGACTGGAGGCGGCCAGGAGAAAGGCACAAGAAACTGTGAGGCCTGGACTTTGGGGGAACGGTGCAAGAGGCACTGGGACGTGCACTGACATTATTATTGTAAATAGTGTGGAAAATAAACGTGTGTTGGGTGAATATAAGATGTCTATCTGTCTGTGTCCGGGTTCAAGTCCACACCTTCTAATCTGTTGCCCCAGATCATTTTCTCTCACCAGATGTAATGTTTTCTACTTATAGTGTCTTAAAGGTGCCCCACTGTTGAACTTGCAAAGACAAAGCTATGTTGCATTATTTGAGTTTCCACTTGAATGGAGACTAACTCATAATCCTGATGACTGAACAATGCCACACTATTCTGTACAAATACCAGGTATGTTTAGTGATGCATAGTGTATTTACAGGCTCAGGACAATTTTTCATTTGATATGTAAGATGTTATTTCTGGGGACACTGCAAACAACAAAAACTAAGTAAATTATAAAAAGTACAGTTCAGTTTACTTTAGTTTTGTCACCTTCGCAACCTAAGATCAGGTCATTGTAGCTGAAACCAGTTGGACATTCGCAGCGGAAGCTGGCAATCATGTTAATGCAGACACCATTCATGCAAATCCCAGGAATTTCCTGACACTCATTAATGTCTTTTAAAAAAAAAGAAAGAAAAAAATTTAAAATAAATGAGAACATTTTAAAATATTATACAGTAGACTATTAACTTTATTAACTTATGGTAATAAAACTATTTCAAGTTATATAAAAGTCAAATACATGAAAACAAAAATGCATGCGCTAATAGAATTATCTGAATAAGAGTAATGTTATTAATAAACCAATATCCTGACTCAAACTGCTAAGTACACAGGCAGGACAGACTATGTTAGGAAACATTGTAACTCATAGTTCCAAACTTCTGATCTCACAAGACAGTTGATAAAAACTGCTTTATGTCTTTAAAACTTTAGAAGAAAATGTTTTGATTTAAAATGTCCATAAAAGCAAGGATTTCACCCTTTTTGTAACATCTAAATAAATGAAAGCTAGCAAGATACATTTTTACGTAGAAAATTATAAAAGATGTTTTCAACAAAACTGTCAATAAAAGGAGAACTACTACTACAGGAACTGATAACCTTCAGCTTGCAAATTTAGTGTGCTCTTAGCTGATATTTGTATGGCTGGATGGTTGGAAGGGACTTAAAGATATCAGAAAAATAACAAATGTCTGACAGAGTGTTATTAAATGAGCAGAGGTCCTTACTACTTGATTCAGATGTATGTAAAGCCTCCATGTTTGACATGTACTTTTGGAACATATCTTGATGTCAAAATTAAAAATAAAGATAGCTCAAGCCTTACCCACTGCTTTACCAGTATGGATGTGAAAAGTAAATCCAGGCACAACATTACCACACAGCACACGATATTCAGCTGTAAGCAAAATTTTAGAATATAAGAATTGTACTTCTCCAAAAGCAAACTGCAGAGGCAGTCTTTAAGTAAACATAAAGTGAAAAATTGTAGATTTTCTACAATTGAATTTTTTACTATAAAATAAAAATAAGCAAGACACTTTTCAAATAGAAATCTTGCATTTACAGGTATGTAATAGGATCTGGCAGATATTTCTTGGAAATAAGTTGAGTCTGCTTCAATTTGTTGGTTTATTTATGGAAACTAAACATATTTTTGTTGTTTGCCTTTTTTTCTCATTAATCTACTGAATGCTGTAGAATAAAAGTGTTTTTGTAACTATTGCATTAATTACATTATATTTTAATGTCACTATATACTGTATCATATTATATTTAACAGCTATACTATCTGGCCTACCATGTTTTAATTTTTTTTTTTTTACAAAAAAGAAAAGATTACTTTTGTATATAGTGAATAGATGATATTGATGCACTGCAGTAAAAAGTTGCATTAATCAGGCTTAATGTCATGCATTTTGCTTGTTTTGTAGTTTTTTTAGCCATGCTAATCACAGTTCATACAAACAAACAAAGTTTAGTTTATACCATATTGAGTTCTATTGTTCTACACTGATTGCCACCCTAAGGTGCTTTACATGTACAAAGTTATGATACAATTGTTTACATGTATTTTTTACAGTTGGAACACATGCAGACTAAATGACTTGAAATGACAAATGAATCACCATTACAATCAGAAGTCCAATGTCTAAACCACTATACCACAATCTAATCTCTAAGAAGAAACTTTATTGGACCAAGATGAATTCATTACATGTTATATTTTTCTGTTACAGAGCCAGTCGTACCAGATAAGGTCTATCATATCCTGGCCATTACCTTGGTTAGTAAAGTTTTGTTTCTTCTAAATTCCTGGGCATCAAATTGCCTTCATTTAGCCTCAGTCTGGCCAGCAACTATACAGTGCATCCGGAAAGTATTCACAGCGCATCACTTTTCCACATTTTGTTATGTTACAGCCTTATTCCAAAATGGTTTAATTCATTTTTTTCCTCGGAATTCTACACACAACACCCCATAATGGCAACGTGAAAAAAGTTTACTTGAGGTTTTTGCAAATTTATTAAAAATAAAAAACTGAGAAATCACATGTACATAAGTATTCACAGCCTTTGCCATGAAGCTCAAAATTGAGCTCAGGTGCATCCTGTTTCCCCTGATCATCCTTGAGATGTTTCTGCAGCTTAATTGGAGTCCACCTGTGGTAAATTCAGTTGATTGGACATGATTTGGAAAGGCACACACCTGTCTATATAAGGTCTCACAGTTGACAGTTCATGTCAGAGCACAAACCAAGCATGAAGTCAAAGAAATTGTCTGTAGACCTCCGAGACAGGATTATCTTGAGGCACAAATCTGGGGAAAGTTACAGAAAAATTTCTGCTGCTTTAACGGTCCCAATGAGCACAGTGTCCTCCATCATCCATAAGTGGAAGAAATTCGAAACCACCAGGACTCTTCCTAGAGCTGGCCGGCCATCTAAACTAAGCGATCGGAGGAGAAGGGCCTTAGTCAGGGAGGTGACCAAGAACCCGATGGTCACTCCGTCAGAGCTCCAGAGGTCCTCTGTGGAGAGAGGAGAACCTTCCAGAAGGACAACCATCTCTGTAGCAATCCACCAATCAGACCTGCATGGTAGAGTGGCCAGACGAAAGCCACTCCTTAGTAAAAGGCACATGGCAGCCCGCCTGGAGTTTGCCAAAAGGCACCTGAAGGACTCTCAGACCATGAGAAACAAAATTCTCTGGTCTGATGAGACAAAGATTGAACTCTTTGGTGTGAATGCCAGGCGTCACATTTGGAGGAAACCAGGCACCGCTCATCACCAGGCCAATACCATCCCTTCAGTGAAGCATGGTGGTGGCAGCATCATGCTGTGGGGATGTTTTTCAGCGGCAGAAACTGGGAGACTAGTCAGGATAAAGGGAAAGATGACTGCAGCAATGTACAGAGACATCCTGGATGAAAACCTGCTCCACAGCGCTCTTGACCTCAGACTGGGGCGATGGTTCATCTTTCAGCAGGACAACGACCCTAAGCACACAGCCAAGAAATCAAATGAGTGGTTTCAGGACAACTCTGTAAATGTCCTTGTGTGGCCCATCCAGAGCCCAGACTTGAATCCGATTGAACATCTCTGGAGAGATCTTAAAATGGCTGTGCACCGATGCTTCCCATCCAACCTGATGGAGCTTGAGAGGTGCTGCAAAGAGGAATGGGCGAAACTGGCCAAGGATAGGTGTGTCAATCTTGTGGCATCATATTCAAAAAGACTTGAGGCTGTAATTGCTGCCAAAGGTGCATCGACAAAGTATTGAGCAAAGGCTGTGAATACTTATGTACATGTCATTTTTCATTTTTTTTTTTTATTTTGTTGTCATTATGGGGTGTTGTGTGTGGAATTATGAGGAAAAAAAATGATTTTAATCCATTTTGGAATAAGGATGTAACATAACAAAATGTGGAAAAAGTGATGCACTGTGAATACTTTCCGGATGCACTGTACATACTACATCTTCTAATTTAAAATGTTACAGTTAGCTTGGCACTTACATGACCCAGGAATTGGACAAGCTTCACAATTCTTATTCCAGGATTTTCCTATATTATAAGAACAGCAGCACAGTCGCTTTGTGAGACTGAAAGGCAGGTCATTCTCGCAAGATGTTCCATTGTAGTTTCGGTAGCATAGACTTTTTCTCATATCTAGCAATGACACAGTATCCAGATTTATAGTTGTGATTATTTTGTTTTAAAAGTGAATGTCTTTAGCAGAGATTATAGACTCACCCAAGCAACTGTTTCCTCCATTGATAGGCATGTACTCGGGAGGACATATGCAGGTGTAATTGCCCAATGTGTTGTAGCATGTGCCAGGGCCACAAATGTTACTGTAAGCAACACACTCATCAACATCTGTTTAAAGTAAAAGAATTTTAATGTACAGCTGTTGTGCACATTTACATTTATTGTTGTCCAGCAGCCGTTTCATCAAGTGTTTTGTTATCTAATGTTAAAAAGCTTTGAAATCATAAACATACAACACTTTCATTTATTTCACTTCCTACCTTCACAAATATGACTTTCTTCACTAAGATTGTATCCTGCTGGGCAGTGACACATGAAACTGCCAAATGTATTCAAACAGCTTCCACCCTGACAAAGTCCTGGCAGCTCCTCACATTCATCAATATCTGCAGAAAAAATACATTAATATAGCTTAGCAATTAGAAAAAAGTAGAGTGTTATACAATGTAATGTTGTGTCAGTATGTACTTGCCTTCCAGTATAATAGTAATAGGGTTAGGTTTAAAGCCTTCACCTCCCGGACACAATGTTTTGTATTCATCTGTAAAGACAAATGCAATTCATAAGTCTCATTCTGTTTCTTACCTGAAAGGACATCTGTTTTTTATACATGATTATTTTTCATATACTGTAATTCCAAAATCACAACATGGAAGCTCTAATTTAATTTTGCATAGAAAATTGCAATAGATGGACCATCTTTAAGAGACATTAAGAGACTAAAAAAATTCTATTAAGGACTCATTTTCTCTTAATTATATATCTGTCTTATGTTAAGTGTGCATTATTTATTTTTTACACTATTTATTCATTACTTTTCTTATAGAATTTTAATTTTGTTTACTTTGTATGTAATAAATCATATTCTTCTTAACTTTAATAAATTACTTCAACAAGCTCAAATGTCTGAAAATAAGCTAATCTTGTGGTTTTCCTTAGCAAAATATTGCAGTCTAATAAGTTTGAAGTTATTGGATTTTAACAAAACAATAGTTTAAAAAAGAAGTCATTAAAAGTATCTAACCAAAATGACTATGAATTACAGCACTTTTAGAGTGAAAGATTTAAAAAACTACCTTACACTAATGAAGCACACCTTTACCTTGCTTAAAGATTTCATTCTATTGAGATTCTATCCAAATCCTCATAATTTTCATATCTTCTCCAAGTATGTTTTGCTTACTCCTTGCTCAAAACCCCATTACTTGGGAATTTCCAACTTAATTCTAAATCCCACTGAAAATTCTTTATGTCCTTGTGATTAAGGTCTTGATATCAGTGATCTTACCTGCATATCTTGTAATGTAATGTTGAGAATTATCTATAAAGTTCTTTACTAACTCCCCCAACTGCCCCCTCAGTATAATTACTTGTATTGATACGTGGACAGAGTTCACAGGGATTTCCCCAGGTTTTTCCTTGTGAGCAGCAGCAAGAGGAACGACTAACAGCAACCCCTATTTCTCCACTGCAAGACAGACTACCATCTTCACTGTATTCAAAGTCCAGGTAACAGTAACCAAATCGAATGTCTAGAATGTAACAAAAGACATATGGTATAAGTTAGCAGTTAGCAAATAAATTCTGGAATAAATGGCTTTCCTATGTTTGTAATTACACTTATAAAGTAAAAGACATTTTGTTTGCTAACAACTTCAGATGATGGGTGTGGTTTCTATGATGAGCTAAAGGTTTGTGTCTATTACTATCAGGATCAGTTTTACCTTACCATAACAGCTAATTTTAAGTCAGAAATAAACTTCTATGTGTCAGCCTTTTTACTACAGTAAGAAAATACTTAAGTACTGTATGAAATTAATTAAAAAAAAGAGTGCCACAAAAATACTTTTTACACTTAGTGATTTTTGTGTACACAGTATATTGATTGTCACTCCTCTTTGCCAAGGAACACACTCAGATCAAAGTCAAGGTGTAACTCAGCTGATATTTAACTAATATGCTTCTCTCTAATCCCTTAACTTGAGGAGTACCTATTTCTATCACCAAATGCACAAATAAAACAATGTACTTGTATATTTTTGTAGCTGTCAGTTCTACATCAAAGTAATGAAACTGTAAGCTACTGTACCTATGTTGAAATTAGAGTGAATGAAGTCTGCCAGATATGAAAAGCAAATTAATAACAGGCAGCCTGATACATGCAAACATTTTATCTTTTGCCAAATATAAGCCATCAGTGCCTCTCAATTTTAATAAGGTTTTCTTCTTTATCAGTGCTTGTTACACTAAGCAAATAGTGATAAAACCAATGTTTTTTAATATTATCACTGCAGCAGTGGTATGAAAAGGTTTTCCTGCTTAGAAGCTACTTCTTAGTTATTCCACAGGTGGCAGTTCTCAGTAAAAGACACATTATTATTAGGTAAATGTTGAAAGAGTATCACATATTAAGGTAGATAAACACAAACAATGATATCAAAATTGTAGTATTTATTAGGCACTTACCCACACAACCAACTCCAGTTGGGTTTAGCTCAAATTCAGGCGGACAGTTACATTGATATCCTCCAGGACTGTTTACACATATTCCATTAACACAATTGATTGGATTTGTACATTCATCTATATCTACAACAAATTAATTTTACACAAGTCAATGCAAATTTCATGGCCCAATGAAAGCCCACCTTTGCAATTCTGCCCATCTGAATGTGCATTTTAAATATAGACTTCGTTGGTGTGTTCCATTAAAGCTGCTTTTGAAATGCATACATTAAAAAACTGCTCCTATAGAGATGATCATCCACTCTGCAACACTCTGAATATAAGTTCAAATTAAGACATGCAAATATGTGTATAGCAGCCTTGATTAACCAAGCAAAAAATGTATTTTATCTTAAATATTAAATATTCCAAAAAGAGTGGTTTAAGTAGCCAGAAGATAAAAAGGTACTTAGACAATCTGTAACAAAGAGCAGAATGCATTTCTGTTTACTCATCTCTGCATTATATGGCTGTTGTGATTTGATTTAAGAGTAGCAGCAACAAAGATAATTTACTCCACAGTAAACTGATTTGATTCAGGAATGTGGTAGCCCTGACACCATAAAAATACTCTCTGGTCAGTCATTCATAGGAATTATTTAATGCCTGAAACCCACTCACCATTCAACCACAACCTTGCTCTGAACTACATTAGAAGAATATTTACAAGCACAGTATACATACCTGTGCAGTTACCTCCTGTCCGATCAAGTTCATAACCATCATTGCAAATGCACCTGAACATGCCTGGGAGATTTTTGCATGTGCCAAATACACAAATACTTTGGAATAAGCATTCATTGATATCTGAAAATAAATAATAATGTATGTGACATTATTTGTGATAAATGATTTTTGATACATACCGTACTGCATATTTAAAAAGTCAGTAATCCACCTTTATCCAGACTTAAAGAACTATTACAGTGTGCTTTCAATAAGGCAAGATATTCTGATTGTATAATTTTATGTACCAGTAAAGAAAAATATCATAAAAAAGGTTATTCAAATTTATTTCAAAGCAGATCCCCTTAACAGAAGTCAAAGAGGCCTAAGAGAAAATTTCCAGTGTAGCCTCTAAAATACCCATACCCGTTCATTTTAAATTATTGCAAATCGTACACAGCCCTTGTTATTAAATTATATACAGTATCTGGTTTCACATATGCAGGCTTGGTGGCTCTCTGACAAACACTTTTACTAATGGAAAGTATGGGTGTAATTTAAGGATGGAATGGTACTTTACTAAGTATCAATTTCCTTCTTAAGCACTGACAAAAAGCAGACGGAATAAACCTTACATTACCTCCTCTGCAAACCTCAACTCTTCAACTAGGACAAAAGAGCAAGGAGCATCAACCGCATATCATTATACCACATGAGCAAACCAAGAGTAGACCTCCTACATTTTGTTTTGAAAAACACCAGAGGGCTCCAAATCCTTAATTTTCACCAAGAGGGCACTTACTTTTTCAGTTGCTATTTTATTTCTATTTTCAATACGCATATTCGATGGTGTCTTCCCAGGTGGAGCCCCAACTCTTCTGATGACTTGCTTTTTACTATTTTTTACTGGATATGGGTTTTTGGGGTCACAGAATTTAATTTTGGCATCAGGTTTGAAACAGACACAGTTTTCTATGGTTTTATATTTTTTGTGCCTTTTTCTGGTGCCATATTTATTTTCTCACCGTTTTGAGCATTAATTGTTACAGCGTTGCTCTGCAAATACACTGCAAATTTTCTCCAGTCAACACTTATTTGTCATCTGAGTTTGTGGATAAATTAAAAGAAATCTCTACATGTGGTTTTTGTATGCTTCTTGACGGTTAGCTCTATGTGAGGTTACCCTACACACCTAGCTCCCATCTATGTGATGACTGACTTGGAGCCCTGCAGTTGTAAAGACTGTTCTTGGACTCCTTAGTTTTTATTAATTAGTAAATATTTAAAATTAAATATACACTGAGAATCACACACATTTCAAAGCCATCATAAAGAGTTTTTTTTTCTTGAGTGGTTATGAATTGTTAACAGTTTACATAAATTCCATATGTTGCTTGAAGCTGATCCATGCACCATTACAGTTCCTTTCACTCTTAACTCTATTTCTTGTTCCTCGCATCCTGTATAATGACTTGTATAATGAATCATAATCAAATGATTCAAATAGATAGATAGATAGATAGATAGATAGATAGATAGATAGATAGATAGATAGATAGATAGATAGATACAAATAGAATATACTTATTGAATATATTCTGAAAAGAAGATAGCTTTTTTCATAACAATGGTTTCCTTACAAAATAGCTGCTTATTAACTTTGAAACTCCCAATGCTGTTTGCCCATCTCAAAAAAAATCCAAAACTTTAAAAGTATAAATGCCCATTATTAAAATTTCTAGCTTAGTTCTTAAGTGGTGTCAAACAGTTAGGGATAAAGGTCGGAGGGCCGATTTATACTTCACGCTCAGAACGCGTATGCACCCGCATCATATCTGCCACACGTTCCCAGCGTTCATTTCACGCGTCCTCTGAGCAGGTCCTCAGAAATGAACGCGACGCGTGCGCGAGTTGCAGTACCAGCAAAAGTCGGGGGGCGCAGTGTGCTAAAAGTTGGAACGTGACGTCAGAGTCTCTGTTTACTATCTACATGTGACAGCAAGCCTCTATTTAGATCCTTCGGGGATCGATGTGTGCGCTTTACTGTTTGATGAATGGTTCAAAGTGGTGAAGCAAAATGCTGACATACAGATGCATTCATGGTGCTTTTATATTCAAGCGTCGCATATTCCCGATCGTAATGACACGATACATTTTAAAAGTCTCACATACCATCTTTTGTGCCATCTATTTTTTATTTTTTTACTTTACCTGCTGTCAGGTCCAAGAAGCTTGTAGCGATTAAAAACTGGAATGACGTTTACGATGGTCTGCTTTAATAATAAAGTAAACTACGAGGTTAAAGTGGACATTTCGAGATTAAAGCCGAAATTTCCACTTTTAATCACAAAATACACGTTTTCACCGTGTCTTTCATTTTTTTCTCAGTGGCTCAAATACAGAGATATACATTATGCTGCCAATGTGAAGTTGCAAAAAAAAAAAAAAATTGACGGCACAAAAGATGGTATGTGAGACTTTTAAAATGTATCGTGTCATTACGATCGGGAATATGCAACGCTTGAATATAAAAGCACCACGAATGCTTCTGTATGTCGGCATTTTGCTTCACCGCATCGAAGCATTCATCCCATAGGATCTGCATAGAGGCTTTCTGTCACATGTCGATAGTTCCCGAATGTAATGACACGATACATTTTAAAAATCTCACATACCATCTTTTGTGTCGTCTTTTTTATTTTTTTATTTTTGCAACTTAACAACAGCAACATAATGTATAGCGTTATATTTGAGCCACTGAGAAAAAAATAAAGGACACGGTGAAAACGTGTATTTTGTGATTAAAGTGGAAATTTCGGCTTTAATCTCGAAATGTCCACTTTAACCTTGTAGTTTACTTTATCATTAAAGCAGACCATTGTAAACTTTATCCCAGTTTTTAATCGCTACAAGCTTCTTGGACCTGACAGCAGCGGAAAGCAGCAATAGATCGCCACACAGAACAAATTAAATGTATGATATTCCAGCTCTCTGCACATTTAGAACCTTTAGATTTAAACTTGATATCACTTTCATGATGAAATGCATTAAAGTGTGTATGTTACATTTTACATATAATTTCGTTTAAATAATGAATACTGTTAATTACACACATGGGGGAATAATTACACACATGGGGGTGTCACGGTGGTGGAGCGATAGCACTGCTGTCTCACAGGGAGTTATGTTGCTGGTATTTCCTGCTTGTATTCCACACTGTGCTCCGGTTTCCTTCCAAAGATATACAGATTTGGGGATTTGGTGCCGCTAAAATGACGCTAGTGTATGTGTGTGCTTGTATTGACCTTGCGATGAGCTGAGGCCTCGTCAAGGGACTGTTTCTCACTCCTGCCCAATGCTTGCTGGAATGGACACATCCCTGGATTGATGGATTTAATCAATAAACATCCTTTTCAGAGATATTGCGGTAAGGTGTCATCAGAATTTTTCTAGGCAATTCACAACACAGAGAAGCTGAACATGTTCTCACCGTGATAATATCTCGCACTGCCACCTGGTGGATTCCTCCAGATTTACGCCTAAAATAAATAAAAATAGAAAATAAATTTTATTTTATTTCTTTTCTTTTTTTTTTTAAGAAGTATGAACACTACAAAAATATTACGAACATGTTGAAGTATAACTCTGGCCTTACAGTAAGTGGAAAATTTTGGAGAGTTTTAGTGAGACAGCATTTTCCCTTTAAATGATCAAAAACAATAAGATCTTCTCAAAGCACATATACAGTATGGAATTAAGATCAGAAAATATATTAACAAATATATCTCTGTAATTTTTAATTCATAATTCTTAACCCAAGCTACTTTAAAACTGCAACACAAAGCCTAAAAATAAATAAAAATAGAAAATAAATTTTATTTTTGATTTCTAATTAATAAATGCTCTGTGTAAAAGAGCTACAGAAATGCAGAGTTCAGATTACAACGTTATGTGACAAAGGGCGTAGTATACAGTAATTTAATCCATGCACAAATGTTGGGCCAAACCCAAACTTCTCCAAAATAGTAAAAGGTATTTCCATTCAATCATGTCGAATGCTTTTTCTGCATCCAATGATAATAATATTTCTGGGGTGTTTGATTTAGTTGGTGAGTATATTACATTAAACAGGCGTCGAAGATTTGAAGATAAGTGTCGGCCCCTAATAAATCCAGTTTGGTCTTGTGATATTATTAGGGAGCACTTTCTCCATCCTTCTAGCTATGATTTTAGAGAGTATTTTAACGTCGTTATTCAGAAGTGCTGTATGATGCACATTGTAATAAGTCCTTATTTTGTTTTGGAAAGACAGTGATTAGTGCTTGGCGAAAGGTTTGTGGAAGAGATTGGTTATCTCTGGCTTCTGTAAATGTTGCTAATAGGAGGGAGCTAGCTGAGCGGAGAATTTCTTGTAAAATTCTGCAGGGTAGCCATCAGGGCCTGCTGCTTTTCCACCTTGGGTGACTTTATAGCATCAAGCATTAGATTGTATATTGTCTTCTTTAAACTCAGTAGTATATAGGGATTTATAGTAGTCTCTAAAAGTATGAACACTACAATGATGTCTGGATTTGTAAATTAGTTGTTCAGCTTTTAATTCTGAATGTAGAGCCTGCCTCCTCTTATGTAGAGTCTCGCTTGGTAGTCTGGCATGTTCTTCATCTATTTTAGCTTTTTATCTCTGCTACTTTCTTCGCTTCGGATTTATTTCTGTGGGAAAGATATGAGATAATCTGTCCTCTTAAGAAGGCCTTAAGAGTTTCCCAGAGTATTCCTGCAGAGATAGCTGAGGAGCGTTGTGATCAGTTATAAACTTTGTAATTATCTTTGCGGTGTTAGTTGCGTTCCCCTGTGGAGAAGTCTTATCTAAAAGTGGATTTAGAACACAATTAAAGCTGCAAATTTTGTATAAATTCCTTATCATCAACATTAGGTGCATAAACATTTATCAAAATCATTTTACAGTTAGATAAGTCTCCCATGACCATCACATATCTCCCTTCAGGATCCAATACTACATCTGCTACAAATGCTGTTCTATGAAGTATAACTCTGGCCTTACAGTAAGTGGAAAAACAGCATTTTCCCTTTAAATGATCAAAAACAATAAGATCTTCTCAAAGCACATATACAGTATGGAATTAAGATCAGAAAATATATTAACAAATATATCTCTGTAATTTTTAATTCATAATTCTTAACCCAAGCTACTTTAAAACTGCAACACAAAGCCTAAAAATAAATAAAAATAGAAAATAAATTTTATTTTTGATTTCTAATTAATAAATGCACTTACTGTGTAATACAAATGGAAATGCAGAGTTCACAACGTAGGTTTATCTATACTATTGTATCAGCGTACTACTACTAGTACAGCAAAGATATGTGCTTTTCACAGGTATCACTCTCTTTTAAAACCAGCTAGCAAGAATTTTGATTATTTAGCTAAATTTTTCCAACACAGAGCCATCTACTCACATTTCTTTGAGTATTCTGGATTGTTCAGCCTGAGATGTGGCTTACCTACCTTGGCAAGATCTGCTGTCAGTGGCAGGCGAGAAGCCCATATCACACTCACAACGGTACAGCCCAGGTGTATTCAGACCCCTGCCATTTTCACAGAGGTTACCATTCTCCATACACTCATCCATATCTGTGAAAAAGGAAGGAGATACATCTTCACAGAATCTCTGTGTTGGCAGATACACATAAATACATAACAACTGAAGATTCATAGGAAAGCTATCCTCATAGTGGGCAATTTAATGCTGCATATAATATATTTTTGTGGTGAAATCTTTAAATCACAAGCTTCTAGATGAGGCTGGCAATCACAAAGGAGCAAAATAGTCTCAGATCTCAGCAGAGATATACCTTACTCTTAACAGATGAGCATGTCAAAAACTTTTATTCTCCCAGCTGATTTTCAGCCCATTTACAGTAACTGTTCACTCAAACGACTCTTAGACTGACCTAAGAAACAGAAAAAGATATTAAATATATATAAGATATATTAAAAATATAACAAAACAATAGACCCAGTAAACTCTTCAGAAATGTATAATGTATAAAGAAAAAGGTGCCATACAGGCCTCTAATCTTCTGAAAGCAGAACTCTCATTTTGCAATGTCGCCAAAGTTCTAGTATAAATCAATCACCCTCCCATTACTGATCAATTTATAGCTTAGCAGTCACTTCCTATGACAGAAAACTAAACGGAACTGTCTCTGTGTAAGAGGCTGTAATCAAAAGCTTCATCATTTGCAAAGAAAACAACAATCAGCAAGCAAGTCACCTGAATATGAATGCTAGCCTTCTTAAGCTTGTCCATTTCTGGAGTTCTTGGACACTGAGTGGACAAGAGGAAAGAGGAAGCACAATCTAAAACCATCCCCCCCTCTGAATAATGTAGTTTTATCTAGGTGTCAACCACTCTCAATAACATTAACCGAGTTCCCATTTTAATTGGGGTTGGGATAAAGAAGAATAAGGTACAACAAACCCCACCTGAACAAGTGTATCCATCCCCTGTGAATCCCTCAGAACAGCTGCAATGGTATGATCCTGGTGTGTTCAGACACTGGGCATTGGAGCTACACAGGTGACTCCCATTTGCACATTCATTGAGATCTGTGGTAGAAAAAAATAAAAACAATGCAAGGCTCTTGATGGTAAACAAAACCAAGAAAGTATGCAGAAGAAAAGTGTTTTTGAAGCTACTGTCATACATCTGTATCTATTTACTGAAAAAAAATAACAGATCCGTGCACATTATAACTTCCTATTGAATGCTTTAGAGATAAAGAATCAAGCCATATCACTGATTGTCTGTGGCTCCCATATAAGACCATAGGTATCTTAACAGGACTGGTATTTTCTTCAGAACAAAATATTTAATAGAAAATGTTTATAAAAAAGCAAAAAACGATTTAGCCCATAATGCTTTACATTTATAAAGATAATGTTTTTACCTAAGACTTCAAAAACATAAAGCAGACACAAGGGGAAAAATCAATATAGTACTACAATATTATTTATCATTTTATTCTTACATACATGAAAAAATGCATATCAAATGGCTATGTCTACTGTCACAAAATGTTGTATTTACATTATTTTTAATGCAGTTCAAAACAAAGGCTTCATACAGTTTTAAGGATTTCATTGGGGAATTATAATCAGAGGGTCAACATCACAAAAACTTAATTACGATAAAACAGCTCAGAGGACATTCATTAAATTTTGTACGTAGATTACAGTTAAACCAACATAACATATAGAGTTTATGGAGTTTTAAAAATTCCATTATTGATAGGGATTACAGTTTTTCTTTTAATGCTTACCTGTACACTTGACTCCAGTTCCCACCCAGCCTTCTTGACAACTGCAGCTGAAACTGCCAGGCATGTTAATGCATGAAGCTTGAATGTCACAATTATGAGCTTCAATTCCACACTCATCAATATCTGTTTAAAAAATAAGAAGAGAACAAAAACTTAAATAAAACCTAAGGCAAGAAAAAGGATACAATGTACCATTTTCATAAGGATTTTTTGTCTTTACAAGCCTTAATATGTTTTTCTACAGTTACTTAGGTATGCATATAAAAATCAAAAAACATATTAATTTTTACTGGAAACCTAGGCAGAACCATGTACCTAACTTGAAAAACAACTTTGTTTCAAGCTTGTCTGTACTCTGCTGTTCTTCTAAGAAATGAAATATTCCTTGTGATCACCCACAGGCTAGTTTTGTTCTATCTAAAAATGCTGTGTTTTGCTAATCTAGCACAGCACTATTCAATGCTGCTGTTAGAAGTGGTAGTTCCATTGTTTACACTTGTAGTTTCAGTAGCATTACACAGTAAGTGTGTACATTGGGACCTACAGGGATCCCAAGCAATGTTCATCACAATGATGACAGCAACTGAAATTACCAAGAAACATCTGCTGGAGTGCTCTCCTTTAATGGAATATAAGCGTTTAGAGGTGCAGAGATAGTAGTGACTACTAGAGTACCCTGGCCTCTTATCCCCATTGTTTAGTAGGAAAACCCTTGACCTGAGAAGTAACTTAGGAGAATCACTTAAGTAAACCATAGGTGAGATTGGAAGACAAGAGAAAATTAGACAAACAGAAACAGGAAAGAGGATATGGGAAGCATGAGATTAAAAGCAGACCAGTTCCTCACAAACATAAATTGTAAGAAGAACATGAGAGAATAGAATATGGTATGTGGTTTGCCAGTAATGGAATAAACCTGCAGCAGCAAAGAAACATATATTAGGAAATTGATAATGCAAACATTAGATTCTAAATACTAGAGCGTGACACCACAATCAATATCATCAAAGACAATAAAGCTCAAACTGCTAACCAAACAAAGATTAAAGAAAGCTGAGCTAAAGATTCTGGACAACCACCAATTCACTCCTAAACACAAGACAGTTTTGTATTAATTCAGGATCTTGGATAAGAAGTTTGTAATGCCAATTTTTATATTTTCTCTTGAGATGTCACACAGCTTTAGAAGCCATGACTCCCAACAACAGATCACTGCCTCAAGGCAACAACCCTACAACACAGTGGCACAAAGGTAAAATAAAACTGTGGCATGTCATGATGTGATTTATTTCTATGACACTTAAAATTAACTTAAATCCTCATACTTAAAAACCCTATAATCTGATAGGTAGTATGACGCTTTTATTAACACTTTCCTACTACTGCAGGCTTTTCTTGTCAATTAAAGAAATCCCTTCTTTGCGTAAACCAACCTATGCCCCTTAGAAAATATTTTATGATGGGTGAAGTCTAGTTTCATGGCAGAAACAAAAAATTAAATAATAATTTCAAGTGAAAGTAGTAATGTATCTAATGAAGTTACATGGAGGACAAAAGAGTGATGGGATACACAGACATCAGAACATTAGAACAATTATGCTCAACAAAAGTACAACAGTGCTTATCATGAAGGTAAGTTTTGAAGGTTCCTAAAGTACACATTATACAGTAGCAAGTTCTAAGCCTTGCTGCCCATGCAACCTCCAAAGGCACCTAAGAAAACAACAAAAAAAATTTCTAAAAAAGACAAAATACCGCAAAAAGTTCTAAATGGCCTCTTAATGGCAATTTGAAAGTTTTTAGAAGTATTTAAATTAACTTTCACACAATAGTAACAAATTTAAGTATGATATAGCCCTTAGTCCAGTTCATCAGAATATAATACAATCAGCAAGTACTATATCTCTGTTTGTTAATAAAACAAAGTCTCTACCTTTTAGAAGCAGATACAAGATTGACAATGAAGACGATTGTTACGTGCTCTACATGAAAGTACAATATGTTGTTAGTAAAATAAGACAGGAGTCAAGAATTAACCTTACCTGTACAGCCTGTTGCTCCTTTCTTGACAGAATAGCCCAGCTGGCAATTGCAGGTGAATGAGCCTTTGGTGTTCTCACACTCCCCAAACATGCAAATGTTGGCATGTAAATCACATTCATTAATGTCTACCGTAAAGAAAATTAAAAACAGCCATTTATTATCCCACATCTACCTGTATTTATCTCAAGAGGCAACTAAGCCTAGTAATACACAAGATACCTTCCACCAGTCCTTAGCTCTATGCACACATTGAGTAAGCCATTAAGAAGAGTGAATCTACTTATTAGTTATTTATTATTTCTACATTATATCAGGAATCTTAAAACTCAAAGCAATACTTGGTTGCCAAAACAAAAAAAAGCAACAAACAGTATTACAGTTTTTACTGGAGCTCTCCATGTGATTACTGAACATACCGACACAGGTCTTCATATCCATGGATGCCATAAAACCATCAAAGCAGAGGCAACGATATTCACCAGGAATATTTGTGCACTGTCCTCCATCACAAATATCTATGTTGTCCTCACATTCATCAATGTCTGGAAAGCCAATGACATACACAGTATTATGTTTTTGAAGCTTGTTACTTCTCTGTAGTTAAGCAAGCTCTGGTCTGCTTTTACCAACCAAAACCAAATTTAGAAAGTAAAATACTGATAGATTTTGACTAGACTCGACACTAGAATCTTCCAAAAGAGTTTCCAGTGACTTGACCCTTCCATTTTTTTAATAACTTATTCTGTAACAGATTATCTGACTGTCTAGATCAACAAATTTAGACAAAACCCTTGTTTCCTCGCACCCACTTTATGTTATGACCACAGCATTTTCTGCCCACATCTACTGTATATCCTTCTACTGAGAGTTGTCTTCTATAGATTTATATATTACACATTACTAAAGCTGACAGCTGTTATCTTAAACCACCATCAGAAAAAGACAATAGACTGAGTTACTGTTAAAGGCAAGAAAATGAAATACCAAGAGGTGGTGATCAATTTGTACTTTAGAACAAAGAATTCATGTTATTTGCTACTGCTAGAGTACTGAGGAAGCAGGGATGTTGCAGCTCGTTGTAAATTTTATGTCATCTCTTCTGACTTGTAATATATTAGTGCACTGTATACATGAAAAAGTGTGGAATCTTCTCTATTTGTCCCTTACATGTCATAAGCATCATGTTGGCGGTTCTGGATTTCCATCAAGTCAGCTATTCTGATCTGTAAAGATGATTTTACTTGAAGGGTTATAGGTCATATTCTTTAAATTGCTAGTCAAGTGAACTTTTTGCAGTCATACTCCAAGGTGTTGTGTATGGTTGAGTGAATAACTGCATAACATAAGTAAAACCTAGCAAACATCACTTAAGTTCTAGAAAGACCTTCTTCATTGTTTCACTAAATGTATTTTAGCTCAGTTCCAACAGTTTGTGCCATACTGCACTTGCATTCAAAATAAACCCTTTATCCACACCACTATTACTAAAACATATTTTAGGTTAATTTTATAATTTTTTTTTTTTTCTTTTACTCAGTAGCTTACCTGCACAATTTCTTTTTTCTGGAAGCAGAATGTAACCTTCATTGCAACTGCACTTATAGCTGCCTTCTGAATTGCTACAGTGGGCTTCACATTCTCCATTTCCAATGGAGCACTCATCAATATCTAAAGGTAAAAAATATACACTAGAAACCTTTCCAGACAAATGTGCTGCTCAGGAGAAAGAATTGAGATTATTTAATTATTCTTAATAACATAACATTTTCCAACCTCCTTAATCGTGGATTAGAACATGACCATCTATACTAGAAGGCTCACTAAGATATTCTGCCATTTCTGTGCACCTGAAAATCTGCAAAGTGACCAGGGTCAGAACTTTGAGTCCAAAGTAATTATTAGGCATGCCAGCTCCCCAAATGTCACTAGAGCCACACCACTCCACTACAAGCATTAAACAGCAGCTTTTGGAAAGGTTTAATAGAACCCTAGTCACCCAACTCTCCATTTTAATGGTGTAGCATTAGAAAGACAAGGGCTGACACATCCCTGCTGTGCTGTGGCTTATCATTCTGCCATCCAGGAGTCCACTGGCTCATAACTGCCATGATAATGATCTGGCAGAGCAATGAACGTCTGATATGATGGCTTATTACATTAGCTACAAAAGTATAGAAAATGGCAAGAATGACATTAGTGCCAAGTTAGCAATATGTAGCAGTATAAGCTGTTTTTCCATTACAGGGATGAGCTCAGTAACTGATAGTTGAAGAAATGGCATGCATAACTGGTTTTTTTTTGCACATTTAAGTCATCAGTAGGGATTTCTCTCAGACCTCTATTCACATTATCTCCAAAACATCTTTAAAGAAAAAATACAAAATAACAATATGTTGTGATGTGAGATTTTGCATATAACTTGATAAATATCTTGTATCTCTTTATTTGTAACTTAGGCAAAGCAATGTAATATTAGTGTTATATTATTGATAAAAACAGCAATGGTTTGTTGGTTTAAGAACCCCTCCCACCCAACCAGGACTGAGTCTCTTTAAATTTTACGATAGGATTTGGGGGATGTGCCTTAAACCGGTTTGGCAAGTGTTTCTCTGCTAAAGTCTCTCCCTTCAACCCCCACAAGAAAGGCAGGCTGCTTAACTGCCAAGCTTTAGCTTAATATATGGTTTGGGGGCAGGTGTGAAGATGTTCTATTCCCCCATTGGTCTGAAATATGGCTGTTTGGAACTGGCTTGTATCAGAGGCCTTTAAGTACCATGATGTCCTACTGGCTCTAGCGGTTGGACAGAACATCTATAAATTTACTTGCTTAATCTCACACTCTCTCTCTCTTACTAACATCTGATGAAGGAGCATCCCTCTCTCTTACCAAACTGATCCATGAACTGAAAGAACAACACAATGAAGAGCACAGCTCGGCAGCCATATTGAAATAGGCATGTGGCCGGTTCTGAAGAAAGCTGACCACAAATGATGCCTTAACTAGAGACATTTTAAATAACTACAAGTCTGTGTGCCCCGTTAAACTACAAATCACCATTTATCAGGTTGTATGGTTGCCAATATTCAAATCTACTTTGCATATTCTTATTATTTATGAATAGTATCAATAATATATTGTTTTATTAAGTTAATTAAGTTAATAGTTAAGTTAACTGTTACTTAACTCCTGCTTGCCTTTTACTACACTTAATTGCCTGAGGTTATAGATGTAGGAGGGAAGGTGGAGAGAAGTTATATACTATAATACCTTATAAAAAGTGGTAAGTCTGTGAGATTTGAGGTGTTCTGACAGAGGATATATTTTAATAATACAATAGGGGAAAGTAGAGAAATATATTACTCTACCAAGTCAAAATAACTGCTGTAGTCCAGTAGGATTTTGGGGTAACCATGTTTTGCACTCTGTTTGCAAATACTGTTTTGATGTATGTGTGTGTTTTTATATGTGAATTTTAGGGCACCCAGTGTACAAATGCGGTGGAGTTAAAACATTGTTTGATTGCTGAATGGAATATAACCAACAAGTTTAGAGACTTCATGTGTGTCACGAGGACACCCACATGTTTGTGGTAGTGAGACCCTAATTAAAGTGCTACAGAGTAGTGGGACATGAATGCATCATTCATATGGCACTTATTCGTTTAGGATCTTTGTGTATGTACGTGTATGTTTGCTTACAGGGGCAAAAGGAGGCCAACCTATAACGAAGTTGGTAAATTGTATTAGAGTAGCATTGTAGACTCAGAAATGCCTACATTTATATTAAAGTCAGCCATCTGCCAGTGGAGTGGCAGAGGCAAGCAGGCTAAAGCTAGGAAATGGAAACCTGTAGTGCAGGTAGAGAAAGCAGCAGCTGAGCTGAGCATGCCACAAAATGGAAGGGGGCTGGAAGGATTAAAATCAAGAAAACAGAAATCTGGTATAATGAAGACAGCTGCTGTTATAAGAAGTTTACTATCTTGCATTACTGGTAATAAGGAAGATCGGTATGAGAAAGAAAATAGCAAAGTAACTGAAACTGAGAGATGTGGAATGTTATGTGAAATTTTTGAAAGACATAACAGTTGGTGTGAAAAATGTGACGTGCTAGCATGTAGAAGGAAAGCTGGGGAAAAGAGCAGAGAAAACCACCTGTGGTGAAAGTTAGGGCAGTTGTAACGGGATCTGACTGGAACCCTAAAACATTGGTGGGTGATTTACCTGAGACAGATGAGTGCTCAGAAAAAGAGTGGGAATGTGAGTGTGAGGAAAAGGAGAGGGATGAAAGGAAGAGAAAACAGAAAGAGTGTTACCTTCTATTATTCTCCACTACACTACAATCTCCAGGGGCCTCATGTATAAACAGTGCGTACACAGGGAAATGTTGCGTAAGAACGTTTCCACGTTCAAATCGCGATGTATAAAACCTACACTTGGTGTAAAGCCATGCACTTTTCCACGGTACCTCATACCTTGTCGTACGCAAGTTCTCCACTCGGTTTTGCACACTGGCGGCACCCAGCGTCAAAGCAGTGCTACTGTTCCTGTGTGGTTACCCTTTATTTGGTAGAACCACATTCCTGACGCGGCTTTATAAACACACTGAAACTAACCGCATATTGTTAATTAGTGTAATGCATCTGATTGTAATTAACCTGTAACAATATAATGGCCCAGGGAATAGCCATAGTATTCCAAATACCATAACTGCTTTAGCGTTGTTACTCTAACTGCACCTTTTTTTTCCTTCTTTCAGCTGCTCCTGTTAAGGGTTGCCACAACAGATCATCTTTTTCCATATTACTCTCACTGCACCACTCGGAGTATTTATATCACTGTATTTGAGTCGGGAATCACAGCAGCAGCTGATCGGAAAGAGAATTATTGGTATACAGCATCAAGCCCACTCTGCCTCAGCCATTGCAAAACGTTTCAAAGCCTTTCCTGTTCGGTCCTCGCGGTTCAGAAACAGTTTCATCCCAAGAACTATAAACGCACTCAATCAATTGCTTCTTGTAGAACTGTTTGTACTTATAAGTACAATCACCTCACTGTAAACTTGCACTACAGTTATAATATTGCACAACCTGCGGCACTTTATAAAGCACGTATTTACATATGATGACGATATTTTTAAGATGAAATGCAGCAAAATATGTTGATTATATTATACAGATACAACTTTAACTTCATTTAAATAATATGTATTGTCAATATTTAAACATGTGAGGACACTGTGCCGCAGCGCTAGCAAGTTCACTTTTTGTTCCTGCCTCACGGTGTATATTTGCTAAGGATGGCGCAACACTGGAAGGATAGAATAATTAAACACGTACTATTAAGATATTTCAATGTTCCTTAAAAGTTTTGAAGAATCGTCGTTGTAAGCTTACAGATGGCTTAACGTCTATTACAGAGCTGATTGTGTGGCGATTGGGTATTTGGGGAAAGAAAAGTAAGGACAGGAATTGGAGGATAGTACGTTTGAAAGAGACAGTACTGCTACAGTAATTTCATCGAAGTTCGCGCAAAATCACGCACTGTGTTCCCCTGTTTAATAATGTGCTTTAACTCCTATCATCATGAAAACGATATCACGTATAAACCTCAGTATTTTAATTATTCAGAGAGCTGTAACATCATAAATGTAATGGATTCTGTGTCCTGTCGGAGAAAAAGAAAGAACGGAAGCACGTAGTGATTCACACACATAGAGCACATTGAAGATCAAATACAAAACAAAGCATTTAACGTGCTACTTTAGTTACGATGGGATTTGAGAAACTAGTAAATTAAACAATTTTAAGATTAAGTTTATGTTCTACTTTAATGACAAAATAAACTACGTGATTAAAGTGGATATTTCAAAATTGAAGTTAACATTTTGTTATTTTTTCCTACTCTGTGCCTTTTTTTCTCACTGTACCCTAATAAGCTTCCATATAACACTCAGACGGTGGGCTACGTCTCGCCTTTTCATGGCGATTGATATGTGACAACTTCTTTTTTATGTCGGGAACTGCGCGATTTTCTGAACTTGAGTTTGTTTCTCCCACACGCTATGTCACTCGATCAACTTCCTTTTGTTGATTATACCACTGTATAAACCAACAAATAGTAAGTTTTTCTTTGCCTCCACTTAGTATTTGCTGGAATTCTAATATTTTCCCTCTTGCTTTTGTCATTGCCTTTTCACAGAACGCTGAGCTTAAGGTCTATTTATATTGATTTGCATATTCAAACAGGCATAATTCTGGGAGAAGACGGAGTGGGACAGAAGGCACATGCACATGCGTTAGTTTTCACACTGATCGGGATTTATGGAGTGGAAGAACGCGGAAGTTGGAGTACGCACAGATTCCTGAATCTGGAATTTTCTGTGCATAAGCACATTTTGGCTTTTGTGCTTACGTCATGTTATAGTGCGAATTCTACACACGCCGTTATACATGAGGCCCCAGGTAATTTTGAGGTCTGTCCAGTATTTAAAAAACATGCTAGACCAATAGATATTTCGCCACTGTTAAGAAAGGTAACCAGTGCTGCATTAAATTTGATTTAGGAAAAAGAAATCAGAAGAAGGCAGAGGAGCTGGTGAGTCTGAATGGCAATTGTTGACTGAAGGGCATGAAATGCATAATGGCAAATTGGTACTGAGTGAAGAAAGTATGGAAATAAAACAAGAAAGTGTGGAAATAAAAGAAATTCAAGGGATATCAAGGGCCTTTTGAACCAGAATAAAAAAGCTTTTAAATGCGGTAATCAGCATGGGCTGAAGAGCGTGCAGAAGGAACTCCGAGTCCAGCTCAGGGCGGCAAAGGATGTACAGTAGAAAACTGGAGTAAAAGTTGCAGAATAACAGCATGAAGGAAGTGTGAGATGGGATAAAATCATCACTGGCTGCAGCTCGAAGCAGGGTGCCTCCATTAAGACAGACAGGGAGAAAGCGAACCTGATTAACAACTTTTTTAACAGGTTTGACCAACCTAACCCACTCTCACTCCCACCTCAGAGTACTGCATCCTCCATCCATCCTTCTGCTGAAACCAGTATTGGAGAGAGTTTCCCTCCACCCACAATTACAGGAGCCCAGGTAAGCAGAGAACTGAGGAGACTTTGTCCCAGCAAAGCAGTAGGTCCAGATGGAGTATCGCCACGACTGTTAAAGGCCTGTGTGTTGGAGCTGGGGAGTCCTCTACAGCATCTTCAACCTGAACCTGGAACAGGGGAGAGTCCCGATGCTTTGGAAAACATCTTGCATCACCCCAGTCCCAAAGGTATCACGTCCTGGTGAGCTGAATGACTTCAGGCCTGTCGCCCTAACGTCACATGTGATGAAGACCATGGAGTGACTGCTGCTTCACCAACTGAGGCCACAGGTCTGCCATGCCCTCGACCCTCTGCAGTTCGCATGCCAGGAGAAGGTGGGAGTGGAGGATGCCATCATCTGCATGCTACACCGATCCCTCTCCCACTTGGACAGAGGCAGTGGTGCTGCAAGAATTATGTCTCTGGACTTCTCTAGCGCCTTCAACACCATCCAACCTCTGCTCCTTAGGGACAATAATGTGTTTTTTCCAAAGATGTGATTTTCATATGACTTTGCTTACGCCCCGAGTTTCAGTGATGTAAAAGATATATATGCCAAATTTTAAGAAGATTGGATAATATTTAGGGGTTGCACACATTGATCACTTTTATTACAGTGTACCTAGGAGGTTGGTCTAAACTAAACTAAACTAAACTTCAGTTTCAGGATCCCAGGGGCTCTGCATCAAGCAAGGTGGATGGCAAAGGCAATATATGCACTTAAAATTGTCCTCTTCACTAAACAGTTAAATATACAGTACCTCAACAAGAATTGAAAGGAATGAAACGGGTTGCACATTTTGTCAGCCTCATATATGTTCGCTTTTGGCACGAGGCAACTGTAAGTCGATGGGCTCCAAAGAATGATTTGGATAGGCTACAGCTTCTGAGCACTTACCCAGATGCAGACGTCAAAAAACGTGCTCTCACAGTTGCTAAGAGACACCTTTGGTATCTGTCAGAAACAAATGTAGGATTGGCTTTTTTGGACGAACGTATTACTCAGGCTGAAAAGAAAAATATGACTAAAAATATAGAAACCGAACCTGCAAAGAAAAAGGAAATGAAACGATTAGAGGGTAAAAACCTAGTTTTTGAAGGAAAAGACCTGAACCATTTCGTTACTAATTACAAACTAATTACAAAGATGTTACAAAGACGTTCTTTGAATTGTTTGGGATCCACGACGTGACAGAATACTGCAGTGATTCTCTAAGAAGCCATGTAAACGCTCTTAATGTGGTCAATGATACCGCAGAAAGAGGAATTGCTCTGATAAAAAAGTTTAACGAATTGGTCAGGGACGAACAACAAAAACAATTCTTTTTGAGGGTAGTCAAGCATCACAGAAAAGTCGTCACCAAGCGAACAAAAGAAGTTTGTCGTTCAAAGTTGATTAATATAACACGTTTTGCATACTACCTATTAATCTTAGTGTCTAGTTTTAATATTATTTTAAGTTTGTGATTTCTAGTTTTCAAATTAAAAGTAATTAACATTGAAAAATCGTATTTTTTGCCTACTTTTACAAAACTGATCAAAGTGTGCAACCTCTAAATATTATCCAATCTTCTTGAAATTTAGCATATATATCTTTTATATCACTGAGACTCGGGGCGTAAGCAAAGCCTGCAAAAATTTTACATTTTATTTTTTGCCTTAGAAAATGAAACACCCTAAGGGACAAGCTGACAGAGATGGGAGTAGACTCATACCTGGTGGCATGGATTGTGGACTATCTTACAGACAGACCTCAGTATGTGCGTCTCGGGAACTGCAGGTCTGACATTGTGGTCAGCAGCACAGGAGCGCCGGAGGGGACTGTGGTTTCTCTGGTCCTGTTCAGCCTATATACGTCAGACTTCCAATACAACTCGGAGTCCTGCCACGTGCAAACGTTCGTTGATGACACTGCTATCGTGGGCTGCATCAAGAGTGGGTAGGAGGAGGAGTATAGGAACCTAATCAAGGACTTTGTTAAATGGTCAAACCACCAACAACTGAACACCAGCAAAACCAAGGAGCTGGTGGTGGATTTTAGGAGGCCCAGACCCCTCACGGACCCTGTGATCATCAGAGGTGACTGTGTGCAGAGAGTGCAGACCTATAAATACTTGGGAGTGCAGCAGGATGATAAATTGGACTGGACTGCCAATACTGATGCTCTGTGCAAGAGAGGACAGAGCTGACTATACTTCCTTAGAAGGCTGGCGTCCTTCAACATCTGCAATAAGATGCTGCAGATGTTCTATCAGACGGTTGTGGCGAGCACCCTCTTCTACGCGGTGGTGTGCTGGGGAGGCAGCATAAAGAAGAGGGACACCTCACACCTGGACAAACTGGTGAGGAAGTCAGGCTCTATTGTAGGCACGGGGCTGAACAGTTTGACATCTGTGGTAGAGCAACGGGTGGTGAGCAGGCTCCTGTCAATCATGGAGAATCCACTGCATCCACTGAGCAGTATCATCTCCAGACAGAGGAGCAGCTTCAGCGACAGCTGCTGTCACTGTCCTGCTCCACTTATAGACTGAGGAGATCGTTCCTCCCCCACACTATGCGACTCTTCAATTCCACCCGGGGGGGTAAACGTTAACATTATACAATGTTATTGTCTGTTATACCTGCCTTGCACTCTCCTCCTTGCACTCTCTATTGAGCAAGATTTTGCATTATAAATGGATTTCTTGGGAACATGTAATTCTTACCAACACAGGACTGTCGCTCAGGGGTGACTTGATATCCAGGAGCACATATGCACTGATAAGTGCCCATAATGTTCACACATTTTCCATTCTTGCACAGGCTATCACTTAGATCACACTCATTGATATCTAAAGAGGGGTTCAAAGCAACAAAAAATCTCTGAATTACAATAAAGAATTAAATCTTGTTTATTTACAGTAAGCTCTAGACAACCACAGTCACTTTAGTACAATTAACCTTGCAAGTGGAGTCCAAAAGACTATACTGTATGCATAATATATAATAATTAGATTAAACTGTTGTTTTTGAAATAAATCAACTTACCGATGCAAGCATCCCCTGCAAAAGACAGTTGATATCCAGTAGGACAAAGACATATGTAGCTGCCATCTGTGTTTTTGCAGGTGCCCCCATGGCAAAGAAGATGATTCCTTTCACATTCATTGATGTCTACATGTCAAAAAAGCAAACAAATTATACCCTGACAGACTCTAACAAAGATATTCCACTCCACCTATACACTTGCACTTGATTTATTCAACTTGTACACCATAGTCAGTATAGTACAATTTAGGCGTCAGGAAGATTTCCCTCTTTGTTTTTTCCTTTATCTTGTTGCTTAATTTTACAAATTAGTTGTTCATAGCAAACAGTGGTTTTAGAGATAGCACAGTGATCATTTTTGTTAAAATATATTAAAAAAATCTATTTAGATCAGATATCACTATAAGGTTATTAAATGCATGTATGTTGTAGTTCATTACAGAGGAAAATATACAATGCTCTTTGCTGCATGAACAAAAATGTTCAATTGGGTATTCCTCCTTTCTTTTACTTTTCTTTAACTGATGTGTCATCAATATCTGGGAGGCATTGGGGGCCTGTTATGTTTACCACTTACCAATGCAATTTTTCATCATCATGAATCCACTTTCAAATCCAGGGAAACACTCACAGTCAAAACTTCCTGCAGTGTTTACACAGCTGCCATTCCCACAGAGGTCTGGAGAGATTTGACACTCGTCAATGTCTAAACACATAAGTACAAAAAAACAATTAAGCATAAGCCTTATTCAAAGAACAGTAGTATTCACTACATGTGCTTGATAGGTAGTGTGAACACACACAAGGAAAGAATACAACAGTTCACTTTACTACTCCAGCTCAGCTATGTATCTTTTACCCTGCACTTGGATCAGACAAGCACAAATTACACACTGATTTTCACCCACAATATAATATGTTTAATGATACAATATTCTTGCAATCATGCAACATTACAATTACAAATGTTCATGAAACTCAAAGTGAAAAATAAAACATTACACTCTTGATGTAATCCCTATTTATGATAAAGATTATTAAGATAAATTGAGCCTAAATTTAGCAGTCCAAAATACAGTATAAGAGTATAATTTTTGCTTCCTCCCTGCGTGGAGTTTGCATGTTCTCCCTGTGTCTGCATGGGTTTCCTCCGGGTGCTCTGGTTTCCTCCCACAGTCCAAAGACATGCAGGTGAGTTACATCCTAAATTGTCCCTAGTGTGTGCTTGGTGTGTATGTGTGTGTGTGTGTCCTGCAGTGGGTTGGCACCCAGCCCAGGGTTTGTTTCCTGCTTTGCGGCCCGTGTTGGCTGGGATTGGCTCCAGCAGACCCCCGTGACCCTGTAGTTAAGATATAGCGGGTTGGATAATGGATGTTTTTTGCTAAGGTACTGCTGTACATTTTAAGGATCTTTCAGGTCCATTTATAGTTTGACCCAAATTATATCAAAACACATAGAAAAGACATATCTACAACAGGCAGACTGCTGCAGCTGGCAAAGCTTCATACTCTCCATGTCTACCAGACATTGCTTTTAAAATCAGTTTTTGGCATTAGAAAGTGTGAAAGAGACAGAGAGTGAGTGAAACACACATGATTTTCCTTTTAGCAGTTAAAGGAAGTATAAGGCAGAGACAATGTTATTAAAGTCCAATTCTTAAAAACAGATAAAAAATGGGATTGAGAGAGAGGAGAGACATTAGTATAGCCTTAGTGATACTATTTTTTATTGCTTTATTGATTTATTATAAATAAGCCTTGTTCTTTGAGTAAGCCTAATTATGTTAACTTTAATAAACATACAGTAAGCATTTTAACTTCTTGACATATTCTTTGCATCTGATAAGATTTGGGTACAAACCAAAAATAAACATTTTAGGAACCAACCCATTCTAAAAATGGTCCTGTTTTTCTCCTTCACTATTGCCAAACTGCCAACAGCTGCAATCCCATTTACATTTTCTAAAGTCTTCCTTATACTCGCTTCATGAGACAGGCATTGTAGTTCATTGGTTCATGCTATTGTTGTATTATACCACTTAGTATGTCTGATTCTTAATCTTTGTCATTTATTTCATAGTCATAAGGTTCTACAGTATATCATAAATGTTTATGATATCTATAGATTTCTTTAATCATTATTTTTTCTTTCATAAATTACAACCCTGTTTTCCCCTCCTGTTACATTTGATTAATGCAAGCCTTGTCTTTCTCTAAAAAGAAACTGGAGGCGGCTGACTATGAAGCAAATATTCAAGTTGAATGTTACAAAAAATTATTTTCTGACAATCTCAGAAATTCTTAACCTGTAAGACAAAGAAAGATGACTGCCATGAGGGTGCATCTAGTTTTGAACTAATTAACAAAACAATTATGCATTTGAATGACCTTTTAAATTATTTTGAAATAACTAGCTGGTACCTTTTTCAAATAAAAATTCTGTTCTGCAAAACCAAGTCTGACAGTAATAAAAGTCTGATCATACCTGTGCAGTTTCTTTCCTCTGCATCAATGGCAAATCCACTGTCACAATGACACCTGAAGCTGCCAATAGTGTTGCGACATTTGCCGCGAGTGCAAATACTGGGAAAAGTTTTGCATTCATTAATATCTGTGGAAATAAAGACATGTTCAGCATTTGAGTGTATAAAACTTTTATTTAGTAAGCTGTACATTACAATTTAATCTTAATTAAACATTAACAAGAAAAAGGACTGCAATGATGAGATTTAGAAAACTTTAGACTGAGAGATTTTAAATGGCAAAAGACAAAAATAAAAACCTTTCAAAATGTGTATTAGCAATCAATATAGTATAAAATATCAGATAAGACAACATATTTTTCATTACACAATGTAATCCAATTAAGCAATGTTCCAGATACAACCATTTATAAAATACACTGTAACTCAATATGCATCAAGCATGCCATAATTCGCTACAATTTGCTCACTGCTAACATATTTTGTTTTAAACTTGTCTAAAATGTATGCAGGAGAAAATTCAACCTGTGAATGATCATCAAGGTCCTTTACTGTTGGTGCCATGTTTTGGATATGCTATTAACACAAACCATTTTCTTCAAAAAATTTTCAAACACCTCTTAGAGTCTTAGGTCTATAATAACTTGTAATTCTTTAACAGCAACATTTAGAGTAATACCAAATAAGATAACATTGTTCTATGAAAAATATGTTCGATATGTTTTGCCATACTGCTTTCACAAAGGTTGATTATGATCATCTAGAAAAATGCAAATCCTTCTTCTGTCCTTCTGTAGGAAGGTGAAGTTCTGTACTAAAATTGGAAAAAAATATATAATTACGCTATGTGTATTAGTGTAATTTTAGACACAGTGACTAGCACTCTTAATTGGCTGGTGGTGGATTGTCTTCAAAATATAGTATTGCATTTTCTTTGTTTATTGAGTGTATTTTGTTCTTTACATTAAATTAAAAAATTAACAAAAAGAAAAAGAAAAGAAAAATAATGCTGCAAGAGGGTTTGCAGTATTTTGGGTTTAATGCCGTCTAACAGGTAAGGAAATAATTCATCCCAATATAACCAAATTCCAAAACATTTGACTCAACTAAGTGAGTACCTGGCAAAATTTCTCACAATTAGGATCTTGACCTTGGGACTTTTAAAATAACATCAGTCAAAATACACACGATCAGTGCACAGTTTTAAACTAAAATTACACCGTGCTTTTCAAAAATTTAATGTGTATCTTTGAGTGTATCTTGTCAATGGTTGAAATGAAATAACGATTGAAAGCTCCTGTTTCCAATGTAACTTCACATCATTTGAAGATGAACTTTTTCAACAAGACTGGCAGCAGGCAAAAATACTGTCTTTATCTTTATTATTGCAAAATACTATATGTTCTACTACAAATATTAAATGAAGATATGAAGAACTCAGAGGATATCTTAATTTAATTTCTGCCTTGCATATAATATAAGAAATGGGTTACTGCAAATTGAGATTTGAGATGCAAATGTTTGAAGGATGCAAACACTGTCAATATAGAAATCTTTCAAGGATCCAATGTCAATCATCTTCCATGTTTTAAATACTTTGTAATATCAGAGATTACTAGAATGATTGTCATGCAAAGGTGCACTTGACAGTAGCATTGTACACTTAAAAATATCATCTACACAGAACCCATATTCTGATCAAGTTTTGAACCTCCTAATTCTATCCAATCTGAAAGTAATTAATAGCAAGAGATGCACACAGAACGACATATAAAAAAGAGTTATCAAAGACACTGAATACGTAACTTGACAACCCAGCAGTGGCCATGCACCCCACTGCTTTAGATTTTTGCAGAATTGTTTTTTTAATCCATGCTCTCTTTGCATGCCAACTAAATTTTGGTTCAACTGAATCTAATCTGTTGAATTAATATTTATAATTATATATTGGAATATTCTGAAAAAGATGCATATGTAAGGATTTTCATTTTGCAATCTTTAATTCTCCTAGCTACTTTAAGGTGAAAAGATGATTATCTGTTAACATCATGTTTAACACTTTATATCAGGTTGCTAAAATTAAAATTTGAGCAACAAGTAATTTAAAACTAGGTTTTTATAGCAGCAAAGTAATCAAACTGAACACAAAGATGTTGCTCATTTATACTGTCTCTCAATAGACATACCTTTGTAAAATGGCCTGTCTGTGATTTCTCCTCTGTTGGCAAACCCCAGACCACGTGGGCAAAGGCTGTCAAAGTCACCACTGCCTGGGTTTGGACACTCCTCACAGTACACACCCCAGGCAGCTCCAACTGAGCAGCAGCAGGCATCTCTCCGGAATCTGCCCAACATGGGCTTGGAGCACTCATCCTCATTGTAGGTCAGGTAGCACTGCTCTAGCCGTATGTCTGCATGAAAAAGACAACTGTTAGCTGACAAATGCCACTGATAGCAGTTAATTAAAGGAGAGGCACAAGCCTACTTTATGAAAAATATAAGTAGCTACAGTATATTACTCCCCCGTTTCATTTTGGTCTTTATGTTAGCACTGGGGTAGAATGTTGCTGCTTTTTGGACAACTTTTAATCTGTCACAATAAGATACAGCATTAAGGGTCATTCAAATGTTAGCAAAACAGCTCCAGCAACACCAGAAACTAAAAATCCTATACTATCGTAACCTTGCAGGAAGGTGGGAATGACATCAGATGACAGCACTGTCCTTACCTATACACAGCCTGCCTGTGGCATCTAAGGTGAGACCTTCAAGGCACTGGCATAGGAATGAACCTTTGGTGTTGACACAATGGCCATTTGGGCAAATGCCTGGAAAAACCCGACACTCATTGACATCTGTTAGGGAAAAGACAGACAGCAATCACCCCAAGGCTTTCAATGCCTTACAGAAACAAGAAACATTACCACTCTGTCAAACACAAACAGTCTCATAAATTAAGAATTGTTACGCACCTTCACATGCTACACCTCTGACTCGGGCAAATCCTCTTGGGCATGCGGAATCTGTAAATAAGGTACATTATTAAGCCATACAGCCAAAAGCTTTAGCTGTAAAACTTTCCTATGGTCTTGAAAGTAGTGTAGGAAGAGTGACCCATATGCTTTGGATTTGCATGACTGCATTGTCATTGATGCTGGCCCAGGAAGCTATAATCAGATATAGATGCCATTAGATAGCAGAGGATTCCAAAAGGGAAGAAACACAATAATCATTCTTACTTGTGAAAAGTCCATGTATTCACAGTGACCATTAACATTCAGAAATTCAGAATGAGCAGCTCTCTGTAGAGTTAATGCTGTCATTTTGTTATAATGCATTAATTGGCTTAATTGCTTGATTCAACCCACTGATTCAACTCACTTATGTAATGGCACCACACTCTGTTCTTTTTGTGTTGTCAGGGAATGTCTTCCAAAATGCTCAGCCACTGGCTCCTTGTGTTTGTTATGCATATTGCTTTCGCTCAAATCAGTTTTATAGCTTAAACCATTTTTTCCACAAGGGGTTCATACAATCAGTAGTAGATGAATCTTTTGTTGAAGTCAAAACCTTTTTAGAAAACAAGTATAAGTGCAGGTGACTAGAATGTTAAATTAGTTTTGTATAATAACTGCACAAAAAGCAAAAGAATAAGCTGTTTATCCATCCATCCATTATCCAACCCGCTACATCCTAACTACAGGGTCACAGGGGTCTGCTGGAGTCAATCCCAGCCAACATAGGGCGCAAGGCAGGAAACAAACCCTGGACAGGGGGCCAGCCCACCGCAGGTCACATACACACACAACAGGGACAATTTAGGATCGCCAATCCACCTAACCTGCATGTCTCTGGACTGTGGGAGGAAACCAGAGCACCCAGAGGAAACCCACGCAGACACGGGGAGAACATGCAAACTCCACGCAGGGAGGCGAACCCAGGTCCCATAACTGCGAGGCAGCAGTGCTATCGCTGCGCCACCTTGCCGCCCATAAGCTGTACAGAATATCTGAAACCTATCATACAGCCAGGCCAGGTCATAAGCAGGTTTTTTGGTTTCAGTTTACTCCTTTGCACTTTGTTTTCTAACTTTGTAAATTAAGCCCCTATTTTTATATTTGTGACTGCTGTGGCATTATTCTGCATGTGGGAAGATATCACAAGTAGCAGCTTCTCCTGTTGCAACGCCACGTACAGTTGTATAAAGGAGGTGTCCTGACTGACGAAGGAAACTGACAAAAGTTGCTGAAGATAGCTGCCCTTATATCTATACAGGATACTTTACCTATCTCACAAGGAATACAGGGGCTACCCCATGCCACTCCTAATGTAGCACAACACTCTGATTTAATGGTGGCTCCATTAATGTTCACCTCACAGCGACCATCTTGAATGTTCAGCCAGCAAGTTCCTCTCAAACTGTCTATTATTAAAAAAAAAAGACAACTTTGAGAAAAAAACTTCAGATAAACGTTAAAGAGCTCAAATTACCCAAGTACACAGATTGACTATACAGAGGCATTTTTATAGATAACATCAGTGGAAGAATTATGGTTTATGGTCATTTGTTACCAGGAGCCATAGCCAGAAAAAGTGGGGAAAAAGAACAAAATAACCCCACTCTTTCTCTGTAGTTGCCATCTCTCTTGCTAATGTGAATCATTAGCAAATGGAAAAATGAAAATCAAGGAACTAATAAACAACACCTTTCATTGGGTTATAATTATATTATACAAAGAAACACCAATTCAACAAAGGATAAAAATGCATATAATGACAGGGCTTACGCCCAAGGAGATGTAATTAAGTAAATGTTTGTTACATTAAGAAATAAGTTGCAGGCATACAGGAAGTGTAGTCCAGGCACTGCTGTCTTTAGGGAGGCTGTTCAATAATTCATAAATATCTTACTTTTCAGTAAAGCATTTCTCAAGAACAAGAGCCATGTTGTTGAATGCCTGCTACAAATATTATTTTGCTCACAAAGTCAAAATCATTTCAGTGTAATGAGTATGCAAAATTAGACTTCAGAAAATCTTTTAAACTTCTCGTTGACATTCTTTTTTTGTCATACAGAACTTACGGTATTGAATATTTCTTCATTTATATTTTTGCAAAACATATCTTCAGTGATAATGATATCAGGATGATTTTCAGTGTGCATTCTTGCAGGCAGATTGCCACTACATCTGCCAAAAATGAATGTTCAGTGTATTTTTTAGAGTTTCTAGCAGCAAGACCTTTAAATATTAGCATTTTACTTGTTGACTGTATTTTTCCAGTGGCCAAATCGGAACAGTTAAAGCTGCATGGAGGCCAGTATATGCCTCATAATGATATTAACCAAATGACTTCTTAAATAAATAATACATTCATGCTAACTAGCCTATGTTTATATCAAGGATCAGGGGTGTACTTATACATTCTATAGAAGACAGTCCTTACCTATACAGACCAAGCCAGTCAAGTCAAGCTTGCCTCCTGTGGAGCACTCACAAGTGAAAGAACCACCATTGTTTCTGCAGATTCCATTAACACAGGGTTTGCTAGTGCACTCATTGATATCTGAATGGTAAGTGCGATAAGCTGTAGTTATTCTCCAACAAATCTTTCTAAAAAACAAAGACTATACCCTATTATAATTGCTATTTCCAAAACATTAATAATATATTTGCATTGGACACACATCTTTTTCATCTTGCCTGTGGAAGAAACTGGTACATCTTCATAAGACTATATTTCTCCAGACAGACCACTGGATAATGATCCAAAAAATGTTATTATAATATTATCATCAAAATGCTATTATTACACTTTCTTTCATATACTGCACTGTAGCATGTCTTGCATATTTACAGTTCAGGCGTCAAAGTGACACATTCAGAGGTGGCCACGCCTCTCTCACCTTCACATGTATTGAATTCTGGCTGGAAGAAGTAACCTTTGGGGCAGGTACAGGTAAAACTTCCAGGATTGTTCCGGCATAAGCCAATTTCACACTGTCTTCTGTTCACTACGCACTCATCAATGTCTGAAAAAACAGCAAGCAATTGACGAGAAGAATAAATTCCCTCATTTTATGGATTACATTTTCAAATAGTTAATGTATTTAGTTAATTTTATCTACATAACTGCTGTGCTGTTTGTTTGGTGAACACATGAGAAGCAAGCATCAATTTGGAATAAATCTCTTGAGGCAGCAGAGAGTCACATAATAGTAAACATACTAACGATGCTTGGCTCTACTAAAAATGTGAATATGCATTGGGTACATACAAGAATAGATGTGGCACAAGCTTTTTCTGAAACATGTGCTTAGTCAGTAGGTAAATGTTTTGGTGTATCTGTCTTACCAAGATCTTTGTTTCATGCACTTACTGTATGGCTGCAGTTCCCATTGTTGTTAATGTCACCGTACTACCTGGATTACAGCTAGACCTGTTAAACTATGCTACATTTAAGTTCTAGGCATAAGAAAAATTAAGAAGCACCAGGATACATTTTTTGCATAATAATTCAAATGTTTAGAGATGTTTTGTGCTAATATGAAATTTAATAAATCATGGTCTTTGCATTTTCTTTAATTACATTCATATGGTTATAGTAAATGCTATCCTTACTGCTGTGCATTTCAGATATGTTTTAAGTGATGTTAGGTATATGCATATCAATGTATCAATCTCCCAAACCACAAAAATGTATTGTGAATGAGCTCTAAATGTGTTAACATGCTTGAATGTCTTCTGACACATTACTGTATACCCTTCAAACTAATGTATTGACAGTACTTTTTATTCCATGGGTTAATGTACTGCCACGTTTTAGTTTGAAAGCTGATTTGGATAAAACTAGAGTTGAGTAAATGAGTGTTATACTTTACACTGTGAAGCAAGTGTTTCCAAACATGTGTGGGCATCAACATCTAATATTCCATAATGTCAATATCATGAATAAATATAGCCTTGTGCTCATTATTTCTGCTACAATGGCTTAACAAAGAGATGTCAATATCTAGTGAAGCAGACTATTCAACTTTCTGGTATTTCATTGGGAACAGTGACTAAGGCATTGTTGGCATGGAAATCCGATTGAAAGGTATTCTCAGGTAGAAGCAACTATGAATGAATTCAGGAATTCACTGACTGTGTTGTCTATGCACTGATTTATGATGCAGGAAAAACCAGGCAAGCACCCCTGGATCATGTGACTGCAAATGTGAGTGTAAGGCAGCTCACTGTGAAAGATTACAGGGGGAGAAGGATGCTATGTGGTTAAGACAGCTACGTCATAACTCCAACATTCTAGGTGTAAATCATAAACTGTAAACTGTGTACAATTTACACAGTTTATCAGAGTTTACCATCCTTTTCTCTGTGTACTCTTTCCTGTCACATCTTAAAGATATATTAGATTAATTGTTGACTCTTACTTCAGCCCTATATGGTTGGTTGTAGGAGTGTGTGTTTGTGAATGTTTCTTAACACTAGAATTACCAGAGCTTATGAAAAAACTCATAGATCCGTCCCACCTTAAATCGCTTCTCACCTCTCCGTCAGTGTCTTTTGTCCTGTAAATGTATGGATAAGCAGCAAACAGCAAGCAGCCTGCTATCACATCTCCCCACCCCGCACAGTTTTCTCAGCTCAAGTCTGTTCACCTACGTGTCAGTTGCTTATAGTTGTATAGAGTGAGAAGTCAAGCAAATTGACACCTTTTATAAATACTATATCGTTATTTGGAACACTTGCATTTCATGTGTGTTCCGTGTCTACAACAATCTATGTAAACACATCGTTAAAACAGAAACGTTTTTCATGTTTTAGTAATAACTAGCAAAATACCCGCGCTTCGCAGCGGAGAAGTAGTGTGTTAAAGAAGCAATGAAAAGAAAAGGAAACATTTTGAAAATAACGTAACATGATTGTCAATGTAATTGTTTTGTCACTGTTGTGAGTGATGAGTGTTGTTGTCATATATATATATATATATATATATATATATATATATATATATATATATATATATATATATATATATACACACACACACATAAACATATATATATATACATATCTATACATATACACATTTATACATACATATATATATCTACATATATACACATACATATACACACACCCATAAATACATACACACACATATATACACACACACATATATAAACATATATATACATATACATACATATCTACATATATACACACACAGCTATTTCAGATCAGTGCAATACGCTGCTTGTTAAAACGGATGACTCCCGCTCTTACGTGCAAGTCTGCGTGGATATTATGAACTATCGTATTTGTTCAAGTTCTATTTAAATTTTAAATAGAAGGAATTTTTATTTAGTCGACAGAAATATCTTTGGTAGGAATGGTAAAAACAGACAGGAATATTATTCGTGAATAAATCAACTCAAACCTTAAACAACTTATAATATTTTGCTCTCCATAAAATATATCCTGTCTAAATTATACAAGTTAGAAATAAAGTAAACGTTAAAAGAACAAACATTCAAATTTCTTTACTCTTATGTAATTTTATATAAAAAATAAACTTAGATTTTAAATATCCCAAAAGATTTTGCTCTCCATAAAAATATATCCTGTCAAAATTATACAAATTCAAATATGAACATGCTGCATAACAAAACCTGGAAATATAAATAAAATGTGTTCCTTTCAGCAATAACAAATCAAATCATTCAGTTGTCTTTGCTCATATGTCATTTTAGAGCTGGACGCCTGGCATCTTTTTGGCCACAGGTTCGTTTCTGTTTGGTGTGAGGTTCTGTGTTGTGGAGATTCTCAGGATGGATTGCAGGTGCTCATCAGTGAGGCGACTCCTGTGTGCTGTTTTGTTAGTCTTTATCACTGAGAAGAGCTTCTCACACAGATATGTGCTACCAAACATGCACAAGGTTCGAGCCGCATGTAGACGGACTTTTTTTGTTCTTCAAAGTCACCAAAGCGCCGTGCAAACTCAGTGCGCAGTGCGCTCAGTTTATCAGCAAAGTGCGTATTTGGGAACACCGTAGTGACGACTTGGTTTAACATTACTTGGCAACAGGGAAAGTGGGGCAAGGTGCAAGTGCATTTGTGTCTCCCATAAAAGCAGCTTCACTTGAAATCACTTTGTGATTGTGCACGGGTTAAAACGTCCGCTGAAGTGTCAGATTCTTATTTAATTATGCTGCTTTCTGTATCTTCTGCATTGCATTCAGGTTACCCTGATGTTTTGTCTCATAGTGCCGTCTTAGATTAAATTCTGTAATTACAGCCACATTAGCTCCACAAATGAGACACACGGGTTCAGTAAACATATACTCAGCCTCCCATCGGTTTTTAAAGGCTCTATTTTCAGAATCAACTTTTCTCTTCAGCATCGTGTGAGCTAGCTTCGCAATAACTTGCAGCATCATAAGGTAGACTTGATTAGCGCGTAAGTGTTCGGCAAGGCAGCTGAAGCGCTGCATTATGGGATCTGTAGTTTATTGTGTTACCAGCGCTTCATATACCGGGCTTTAATAACAATAATACAGTATATAAAATGATCTCGGCCGGATATAATTACGCCGGGCGGATGTGGCCCTGCCCTTGAGTTTGACACATATGGACTAAATAGAACTTGAAAAGATATATTTTTCAAATGTGATCACGTAATTCAGATAGAGTTGACGCACTACAGCCTGCATGCCTCAATAAGTCATCCTCCCTCGCTCTTACTTTTTACCGTTCATCTAATGAATACACTGAGTATGGCTTTACCAAAACAATCATTGATGGCGAATAAAGTATCCATTATTCGAGTATGTAGATCGGGATTTATATATATACATATATATATATATACCCGCGTATCGCAGCGGAGAAGTAGTGTGTTAAAAAAGCTAGAAAAAGAAAAGGGAACATTTTAAAAATAGCGTAACATGACTGTCAATATACAGTATTTGTTTTGTGAGTGTTACTGAGTGTTGCTGTCATCAAGGATTTGATTATCATTATTTCTTTCAATCAGGTTCGTATTTGTAGGATGTGTTGTGTTCAAGTTACATTCCGTGTTTGTCAATCGTTGTAAAGATGACAGGTTTCATTCATCGATTCGTTTCTTACTGCATCAATAAACAGCTCGTCTTCTTCTTTATCTGAGACCTGACACACTGCATGCACGGGTTTTTTTTACACTGTCTTCCTTTAGCGGGACATTGACTTTTTCCAACGTGTGCTTTGTTTCCGCAGTAGTTGGATTTATGAATATGCTTATATGTATCAGACGCTTCATATTTTTGCTGCCTTTTCAATTGTGTAATTCGGTTTTGTTCAGCTCTTTGGAACTGTTGCTTTTATCTGTGCACTCGTCAGTTCCGTGAGCCTCGGTGTACATGCATCGAAGGTTCCCAGCTGTGCTGGTGCCATCTCGTGCTATGTCCATGGCTGTATTTAATGTTACCTTAGTCCTGGCACTTAAAACTTTCTCTCGCAGTTTCGCTGAGTTTGTGTCAAACACCACCCTGACCATCTCATCTTCCTCTCCATAAGCACAGTCCTTCACCCGTGAATATTTAGTGGCAGTTTGCTATTGGATTGCCGCTGACGGACGGCCTTATATGGGCAGGCACTAAATTACAAGCGCCAGCGGCAGCCTGTCTATGAACTTAATTTTAAAGTGTAGGTTTACATCGTGCTTTGTTTCAGTAGCAGAACTCATGAATATGGTTGTATATGTCACTTCGCTTCGCTTCTTATTGTTTAGCTGCCTTCTCAATTATATAATGCATGTTTTCTTCAGCGCTTTTTTGAGGTCTTCCTGGTTTTCTATGTACTGCGTGATTACGTGGAGGCGTGATGATGTCACACGAAACTCCACCCCCACGGCGTTGAAGCTCATCTCCATTACAGTAAATGGAGAAAAACTGCTTCCAGTTATGACCATTACGCGTAGAATTTCGATATAAAACCTGCCCAACTTTTGTAAGGAAGCTGTAAGGAATGAACCTGCCAAATTTCAGCCTTCCACCCACACGGGAAGTTGGAGAATTAGTGATGAGTCAGTGAGTGAGTGAGTGAGTGAGGGCTTTGCCTTTTATTAGTATAGATTGACAAAATGTAGACATGAAATGTATAATGTGTAAAGCCTGAATTCCAAATATCAAAGAAACACTATCACAAAAGGTACAAATATAACAGAACAAGTGCGCTTCTATTCAAGAATATAACTGCAGAAAAAGAACCCGTGTTAGGGTGCGACACTGACACGCATTTGCTACGACAGCTTCGGTGGTGCAACGGTATCAACTTTTGACTAGTAATCAAAACTTACGGGTTCGAGTCCGTTTTGAGAAGTGAGCTGCACCTATTCTTACTATTTTAGAATAAAACCATACTGTACATTTGATTCCAGTCTGTAACAGCCAGTGTAATTTATGATACTTGTAAAGGTTAGGTTTGGTTTTTTTTATCCAGTTTTATTCTCTCAGCCGTGTTTACGATCACAACACCAATGTGTACAATACCCCCATTGACACTGCTGTTTTCACATAAGGGTTTTCTATAACAGAGGTCAACTCAGACCACATGTCAGACGGTTCTACATCGGAGCAAGAATGTACTTTTGCCATTGCTGTACTTTGTAAATGTACATGGGAAGCTCTGCACTCTACTTGTGACTTTACGCTGTAGGAAGTAAGTAAATAAATAAAGATAAATAGGTAATTAACATTCGATCTGGCTCTTACATACAAAGGATGGTGTATGTAAAGACAGTGCATGTGCCCAAAACATTAACATTTATATGTTACTTACATAAAAGCCAGATCGAATGTTATTTACCTTGAGTTATTTACTTACCTCCTACAGCGTAAAGTCACAAGTAGAGTGCAGAAGGCATGCTCAAAAAATATGTGTAATGCCACTAAAAGTGCCTGCTGACACTTTAGTACGCAAGCAATGGTACAAAAAGTTAGACTTCTTTTTGGGGCACATACAGTACACCGTCCAGATCTAAACACTAGTGTGTAGAGTCGCTTGCGTACTGAAGAGTCTATAGCTATAGGTGGAAGCTGCTGTCGCTGTGCTTTGTATGTAAGAGTCAGATCGAATGTTATTTACCTTTATTTATTTACTTACTTCCTACAGCGTAAAGTCACAAGTAGAGTGCAGAGCTTCCCATGTACATATACAAAGTACAGCGATGGCAAAAGTGCATTCTTGCTCCGATGTAGAACCATCGTCATGATCTGAGCTGACCTCTGTTATAGCGCGTCTATGTGAAAACAGCAGTGTCAAATGGGGGGAGGGGGGGATCATGAAGAGATCTAAGAGAATAGATCATGAAGAGATCTAAGAGAATAAAACTGAATAAAAAAACAAAAAAACCTAACCTTTACAAGTATCATAAACTAGCAAAACACCCACGCTTCGCAGCGGAGAAGTAGTGTGTTAAAGAAGTAATGAAAAAGAAAAGGAAACATTTTAATAATAACGTAACATGATTGACAATGTAATTGTTTTGTCATTGTCATGAGTGTTGCTGGCATATATATATATATATATATATATATATATATATATATATATATATATTGTGGTAGATTTAAGGGTTTCCTCGCACCCTTGTACCCTCGGACCACACGTCAGACACCAGATAAAAGTCCAAATAATTATTTATTATAATAATTATGTGCACAAAGCACGCTCCTCTCCACAATACTCAATAACAATAATCAATAAACCCATCCTCCACTCCCAGACGCTTAGCCACCCTGCCTCCCAACTCAGCTCCCCGTCTGGGAGCTCCCACAGTCCTTTTATATACCCTGACCCAGAAGTGTTCCCTATCTCCAGTCCATGTGATTCTCAATCACGTCCGGGTCAGGTAAAAGTTCTTTTCTTCAACCCGGAAGTCCGTCGCTCTTTCTATGACGAACCTCCGGATCACAGGGCACGAAGAAGCCCTCGGTCCTCCCTGCAGCTCCCTCCTGTGGCCCCCATGGCATCCAGGAGGGCTGTGCATAAAAACCACATTGTCCATGATGCCCTGCTGGTCTTCTGGGGACCTCCATGCTGCAAGGAGGGCTCCACCTGGCGGCTTGGGGGTATTGGCTGGGATGAATGGACAGCCATATCTTACAATATATACATACATATCTATATATATATATATATACACACACATATACATACACATCTATCTATCTATCTATCTATATCTATATAATCTATATATCTATATCTATCTATCTATATATGTATATCTATATCTATATCTATATCTATACATATATATATATATATATATCTCCTTTGGGTGCGAGCAGCTGTTGGTGGGGGTGCCAGAATCCATCGGGGAAGAAAAATGAAAAACACTATTTGTACAAAATCAAATAATTAAATAGGCAGGCTATTTCGTATCAGTGCAATACACTGCTTGTTAAAACGGATGACTCCTGCTCTTACGTGCACTTAGTGCTGCGTGGGTATTATGAACTATCGCATCAGTTCAAGTTCTATTTAAATTTTAAATATAAGTAATTTTTATTTGGTCGACAGAAATATGTTTAGTAGGAATGTAAGTTAAATTTAGTCATCATTGCATAAATTTTTCTTCAGCATAGAAATTTAAAGACTAAATTCAACTTCCATTCCTACCAAAGATATTTCTGGCGACTAAATAGAACCTACTTATATCCAAATTGAGCTATTGATCTTTCGCCTGCCTGCCTGAATAAGTCACCCTCGCTTCGCTCTTACTTTTTTTACTGTTCATTTAATCATGGCTAGTCGCGGAAAAATTATAACATGGAAGGAGGATTACACTGAGTATGGATTTACCAAAACAATTATTGATGGCAAATAAAGTATCCATTATTCATAAAGCTTCAATTGGTGATCTGTTTTTCTGCGTTAACCTCATATTTTTTCATACTTCTTCTCAAACCAACAGGGTGCGAGGGTAAAATGAATCAGGAAGCGCTGATATATATATATTGAATATATTGAAATAGTTTTATTGTCAAATAATGCAAACAGTATGCGGCACGTGTTTCACCCTAATTCTGGGCTCATCAGGCAGTACACACTCACTGCACCCCCTCTCGGGAATCGAACCTCGGACGTCAGCACCAGGGTGTGTGGTTCGTTTATTTGATAGTATGTAGATCGGGGTGTGTATGTATATATATATATATTACTTTTGAGAATGCAACGTATAGTTTTGTCCAGGAGGAAAGCAATGTTGCCTCAAATCATTGGCAACCTTTTGTAGGGTGTGTCCCTGAGACTTATTACTTGTCATCGCGAAGCAGAGCCTTACTGGAAATTTGAGGCATTTCAATTGAAATGGGAGATCAGTTATAACGCTGATGCCAGGAATACATTCAGACTGTGGCGCTCTGCTGTTTTTTTGTGTAGCTGCCTTCACACAGCTTCTCCGCTCCTTTATAAACGAATGCCATATAAGGCCATCGTTTCTCCTTGCTTTGCGGTTCTGTACTGTTTTATTGTTTGTTTATTCTTATTCTTATAGTTATTGTGTAGCTATTCGAGACTTACTTTACTGTTCAGGTACCCATTTCCTTTATTTAATCCACGGTTTGTACGTTATTTTTTGCTCGTTTATTACGATTATATAGATATTTATTGATTCCCTTCTTTAGCTGACTGCCTGCTCATATAAGATGTTCCGCTGTTTTTTTGTGAAACAGCCTTTACACAGCTTCTCCGCTCTTTTATAAACGAATGACATATAAAGCCATCACCGTGTCAATTGAGTAATGCGTTTTTTGAACAGGTTTGATGCATAGAAGTGATCACTCGTACTGCGTTCAATAAGTTCACGTGAGCTGCTCTCTTGTGTGATGTTGCGATGTCCACGGCTTAATTTAATGTTAGCTAAGACCCGGCACTTAAAAGTTTCTGGCTGCACTCCGGTTGTAATTGGACGAAGCTGCGTGAGCTCACTCTTGAAAATGCAACATATAGTTGTCCAGGAGAAAAGCAATCTTGCCTGAAATCAATGGCATCATTTTGTAGGGTCTGTGCCTGAGACTTATTACTTGTCATCGCGCAGCAGAGCCTTACTGAAAAGCATCTCAATTGAAATGGGAGATCAGAGGGTATAATGGGGACGCGAGGAATACATTGAATGTGGAGAAACTCTAGAGACAGCGTGTGTATTAACTTGTGGATTTTTCTGTGAGTATTTGGTGGCAGTGTGACGAAGTTGCTTCGGAAGACGGCGTTAGCCGGGAGATGATGACGCCACTCTCCCACCCGCCTTAACTGTCAATCCCCCCACAAACACAGTCTCTCAGAATTTGCATAAGCACAGCCCTTCACCAGCAATTTTAACTTAGTTACAAAGTGATCAAAACTCTCGTTTATACCCTGCGTCCTCTCATTAAACTTGTATCCCGCATTAGCCGTGGGCATGATAAACGTCAGCGGCAGCCTGTCTATGAACTTAATTTAAACTTTAGGTTTACACCGTGCTTTGTTTCTGAAGTAGCTGCACTCATGAATATGCTTGTATGTGTCACTCGCTCGCTTCTTATTGTTTTGCTGCCTTCTCTATTGTATAATGCATGTTTTCTTCAGCGCTTTTTGGAGCTCTTCCTTGTTTTCTACATACTGCGTTGACAGTCAGTTCACGTGATTACGTGGGAGGCGTGATGATGTCACACGAAACTCCACCCCCGGCCATCGAGCTCAACTCCATTACAGTATATGGAGAAAAATAGATTCCAGTTATGACCATTACGCGTAGAATTTCGAAATGAAACCTGCCCAACTTTTGTAAGTAAGCTGTTAGGAATGAGCCTGCCAAATTTCAGCCTTCTACCTACACGGGAAGTTGGAGAATTAGTGATGAGTCAGTCAGTGAGTGAGTGAGTGAGTGAGTGAGTGAGGGCTTTGCCTTTTATTAGTATAGACTAGCAAAATACCCGCGCTTTGCAGCGGAGAAGTAGCGTGTTAAAGAAGTTATGAAAAAGAAAAGGAAACATTTTGAAAATAACGTAACATGATTGTCAATGTAATTGTTTTGTCACTGTTATGAGTGTTATATATATATACATACACACACACATATAAACATATATATACATATACATATATACATATATATACACATCTAATATATATATACTTACATATTTACACATATCAATATATATATATATACAAACACTTACATACACACACACATATACATATATACACACACACACACACACACATATATATATATATATATATATATATATATATATATATATATACACACAGACACATATATATATATACATACATATACAGATCTACATATCTATACATATCTACACATATATATATATACTAGCAAAATACCAGCTTACTGGAGAAGTAGTGTGTTAAAGAAGCAATGAAAAGAAAAGGAAACATTTTGAAAATAACGTAACATGATTGTCAATGTAATTGTTTTGTCACTGTTGTGAGTGATGAGTGTTGTTGTCATATATATATATATATATATATATATATATATATATATATATATATATATATTTATACACACACACATAAACATATATATATACATATCTATACATATACACATATATATACACATATATATATACATACATATATATATATCTGCATATATACACATACATATACACACACACATAAATACATACACACATATATATATACACGCACATATATAAACATATATATACATATACATACATATCTACATATATACACACACAGCTATTTCCATCAGTGCAATACGCTGCTTGTTAAAACGGATAACTCCCGCTCTTACGTGCAAGTCTGCGTGGATATTATGAACTATCGTATTTGTTCAAGTTCTATTTAAATTTTAAATAGAAGGAATTTTTATTTAGTCGACAGAAATATCTTTGGTAGGAATGGTAAAAACAGACAGGAATATTATTCCTGAATAAATCAACTCAAACCTTAAACAACTTATATTTTGCTCTCCATAAAAATATATCCTGTCTAAATTATACAAGTTAGAAATAAAGTAAACGTTAAAAGAACAAACATTCAAATTTCTTTACTCTTATGTAATTTTATATAAAAATAAACTTAGATTTTAAATATCCCAAAAGATTTTGCTCTCCATAAAAATATATCCTGTCAAAATTATACAAATTCAAATATGAACATGCTGCATAACAAAACCTGGAAATATAAATAAAATGTGTTCCTTTCAGCAATAACAAATCAAATCATTCAGTTGTCTTTGCTCATATGTCATTTTAGAGCTGGACGCCTGGCATCTTTTTTTGGCCACAGGTTCGTTTCTGTTTGGTGTGAGGTTCTGTGTTGTGGAGATTCTCAGGATGGATTGCAGGTGCTCATCAGTGAGGCGACTCCTGTGTGCTGTTTTGTTAGTCTTTATCACTGAGAAGAGCTTCTCACACAGATATGTGCTACCAAACATGCACAAGGTTCGAGCCGCATGTAGACGGACTTTTTGTTCTTCAAAGTCACCAAAGCGCCGTGCAAACTCAGTGCGCTCAGTTTATCAGCAAAGTGCGTGTTTGGGAACACCGTAGTGATGACTTGGTTTAACATTACTTGGCAACAGGGAAAGTGGGGCAAGTTGCACTGGTGCATTTGTGTCTCCCATAAAAGCAGCTTCACTTGAAATCACTTTGTGATTGTGCACGGGTAAAACGTCCGCTGAAGTGTCAGATTCTTATTTAATTATTCTGCTTTCTGTATCTTCTGCATTGCATTCAGGTTACCCTGATGTTTTGTCTCATAGTGCCGTCTTAGATTAAATTCTGTAATTACAGCCACATTAGCTCCACAAATGAGACACACGGGTTCAGTAAACATATACTCAGCCTCCCATCGGTTTTAAAGGCTCTATTTTCAGAATCAACTTTTCTCTTCGGCATCGTGTGAGCTAGCTTCGCAATAACTTGCAGCATCATAAGCTAGACTTGATTAACGCGTAAGTGTTACGGCAAGGCAGCTGAAGCGCTGCATTATGGGATCTGTAGTTTATTGTGTTACCAGCGCTTCATATACCGGGCCATTAATAACAATAATACAGTATATAAAATGATCTCGGGCGGATATAATTACACGGGCGGATGTGGCCCGCTGCCCTTGAGTTTGACACATATGGACTAAATAGAACTTGAAAAGATATATTTTTCAAATGTGATCGCAATTCAGATAGAGTTGACGCGCACTACAGCCTGCATGCCTCAATAAGTCATCCTCCCCTCGCTCTTACTTTTTACCGTTCATCTAATGAATACACTGAGTATGGCTTTACCAAAACAATCATTGATGGCGAATAAAGTATCCATTATTCGAGTATGTAGATCGTGATATATATATACATATATATATACCCGCGTATCGCAGCGGAGAAGTAGTGTGTTAAAAAAGCTAGAAAAAGAAAAGGGAACATTTTAAAAATAACGTAACATGACTGTCAATATACAGTATTTGTTTTGTGAGTGTTACTGAGTGTTGCTGTCATCAAGGATTTGATTATCATTATTTCTTTCAATCAGGTTCGTATTTGTAGGATGTGTTGTGTTCAAGTTACATTCCGTGTTTGTCAATCGTTGTAAAGATGACAGGTTTCATTCATCGATTCGTTTCTTACTGCATCAATAAACAGCTCGTCTTCTTCTTTATCTGAGACCTGACACACTGCATGCACGGGTTTTTTTACACTGTCTTCCTTTAGCGGGACATTGACTTTTTCCACGTGTGCTTTGTTTCCACAGTAGCTGCATTTATGAATATGCTTATCAGGCGCTTCATATTTTTGCTGCCTTTTCAATTGTGTAATTCGGTTTTGTTCAGCGCTTTTGGAACTGTTGCTTTTTATCTGTGCACTGCGTCAGTTCACGTGAGCCGCTCGGTTTACATGCATCGAAGGTTCCCAGCTGTGCTGGTGCCATCTCGTGCTATGTCCATGGCTGTATTTAATGTTACCTTAGTCCTGGCACTTAAAACTTTCTCTTGCAGTTTCGCTGAGTTTGTGTCAAACACAACCCTGACCATCTCATCTTCCTCTCCATAAGCACAGTCCTTCACCCGTGAATATTTAGTGGGAGTTTGCTATTGGATTGCCACTGACGGACGGCCTTATATGGGCAGGCACTAAATTACAAACGCCAGCGGCAGCCTGTCTATGAACTTAATTTAAAGTGTAGGTTTACATCGTGCTTTGTTTCAAGTAGCAGAACTCATGAATATGGTTGTATATGTCACTCGCTCGCTTCTTATTGTTTCGCTGCCTTCTCAATTATATAATGCATGTTTTCTTCAGCGCTTTTTGGAGGTCTTCCTGGTTTTCTATGTACTGCGTGATTACGTGGGAGGCGTGATGATGTCACACGAAACTCCGCCCCCACGGCATTCAAGCTCATCTCCATTACAGTAAATGGAGAAAAACAGCTTCCAGTTATGACCATTACGCGTAGAATTTCGATATAAAACCTGCCCAACTTTTGTAAGGAAGCTGTAAGGAATGAACCTGCCAAATTTCAGCCTTCCACCCACACGGGAAGTTGGAGAATTAGTGATGAGTCAGTGAGTGAGTGAGTGAGTGAGTGAGTGAGGGCTTTGCCTTTTATTAGTATAGATTACACTAGCTGTTACAGACTGGAATCAAATGTATGTTTTTATTCTAAAATAGTAAGAATATGTGCAGCTTACTTCTCAAAACGGACTCATCCGGGATCGAACCAGTGAAGTTTTGATTACCAGTCAACAGTTGATACCATTGTGCCACCGAAGGGATCATAGCAAATGTGTGTCAATGTCGCACCCTAACGCGGGTTCTTTTTCTGCAGTTATATTCTTGAATAGAAGCGCACTTGTTCTGTTATATTTGTAGCTTTTGTGAAAGCATTTCTTTGATATTTGGAATTCAGGCTTCATACATTATACACTTAATGTCTACATTTTGTCAATTATTACTAAAACATGAAAAACGTTTCTGTTTTAACGATGTGTTTACATAGATTGTTGTAAACACAGAACACACATGAAATACAAGTGTTCCAAATAATATAGTATTTATAAAAGGTGTCATTTTGCTTGACTTCTCACTCTATACAACTCTAAGCAACTGACACGCAGATAAACATACTTGAGCTGAGAAAACTGTGCAGGGTGGGGGGATGTGATAGCAGGCTGCTTGCTGTTTATCCACGCATTTACAGGACAAAACATACTGACGGAGAGGTGAGAAGCAATTTAAGGTGGGACGGATCTACGAGTTTTTTCGTAGGCTCTGGTAATTCTAGTGTTAACCAGAACTGGAAATAGGTTTTAGCCACAGCAACCTTGAATTTGTTTAAGGCTTTTACAATGGATGGAAGATTTGCAATGGCCAAGCTAAGGTGCACTAAACCCAGCTACTCCATAAAATAAAAGTTTAGGTCAAGCATTGTGAAAAAAGCAGTGGTCCACTGAGCAGCAGAAAAAAGATCATCTGGTCTTTTTCACATTTCTGTTTTCACTTTGCATGGCAAACACCAAAAGAAATCCATAGGCCTGAAAGCACCATCCTTGTGTCTCTATAATGGGGTGATCACGCTTTCTTATTGTCGTAGATTAACAAATTCTCTTATTATTCACAAGTGAAATTCTAAGTGAGAATGTTCATTCAGTGTGCATCATTTTTATATGCTGATGGTTGTGGAATGTTCCCGTATGACAACAGTCACTATCCACAAGACAAATTTAGTCCTGAAGACCATGCTAGTGAGATAAACTATATACTACTGCCATCCTTATTACCAGGTTTTAACATATTTTAGCACTTATTTAAGTTTTTTAAGTGGTGCCTGAGATGGTGTCTCCTATAACCAGTTTTTTTTTCCAAAGGATTAACGAAAAAAATTACCCAGAAATCACACTATTCTTCAGGTCATCAGCAATTTGAAACTAAGAAATACATTTTGATGATGTAGAATAACTCACCAATGCACATCTTGCCAGTGGCATCAGATTCATAGCCAATATTGCAGGTACACCTGTAGCTTCCACGCAGATTTTCACATATTCCATTGGAGCAAATATCAGGATTCAAAGCACACTCATTAATATCTAACAATAAAAAGGAAGACATTAAAACTGTACTAGTTTCACAGCAACTTAAACTGTTCTTACAATTTATGGCAGCCACATTACCTTTTCCTTCCACTGAGAATCCAGGTCCGCTGATACACAATGCTTGAAACTCAGCTGTGAGGAATCAAAGACAACATCAGCCCTGGGCATAAAATGAAAGACATGGGCTGATTGGATGTTTAAAAAAAACGAGATCTTTTGCACACTTGCTATGTTGAAAAGAATCAAGAACACAACAATATGAAACAATCATCATGAAGCTGATTTAAAGAAAAAAGGGTAATCTCGATGACTCAAAAAGTGTACATGAATTGTCAAAGTAGCCTGTTGACTTAACCAGGATGCCTCTAGATACTTCTATGAAACTGCATATGAGACTGAATGGCGGAATAACATGAAGGATCATGCAGATACAGTATATGCCATACTTAAAGGTAAAAGGAAGAATGTGTAATAGCACTCCAATATTATTGAATAATAGCATTAAAATATTAAAGCAGGTATCTATTATTCTAAACCTTAATATATCTATGCTATGCAAATTAGATTCTAAGAACAGAGCAGCAACTGGACATTAATTACCCACCAAACACTGACAATAACACTCCAAAAACTATTTTAGTTTTGCAATACTAAATTAATCCAAAGGGTGGTGATATATACATGTATTTGTTACAAACTGTCAATTACATCTTGCCTGAAGAAGGGGCCTGAGCTGCCTTGAAAGCGTGCATATTGTAATCATTTTAGTTAGCCAATCAAAGGTGTAATTTTGCTTGATTTCTCATTACGTACTATCATGAAATATAATATTCAGTTACAACACAAAAAGGTCCAAAGAGCCTAAATAAATTTCATCATTGTGATACTTAACAGCATCCACAAGAATCAAAGTCTTTCAAAGCTAAGAATACAAAACAAAGAAATAAAAATGATTATTTGAATTTCAAATAATCAAGCTGTTCCTTGAGGAGTGCCCCAGAAATAACTCAAGACTGCTCCATGCCAGTTGGATACAAGGTGTTTGGTCAGACTTAGCTATGGATCAAATACTGAATCTGATATTTAAGCACCAAATCCTGTTTAGTCACGTGTAGCAGGTTGGAATGCTCTATATTTATGTATGTGATGTTTTGTTTTATAAGTGTTTATTCCTACCGTATTGAGTATAATAATTGACAATGTTTTATTAGGTTTTTGGATTTTGACACTCTTTGCTCCAAGTAGCGCACCAATATTCCCTGTATCACATTAATATTCAACCACTCTGATTTAAATTGTGCATGAGGAAATTGGAAACAATGAAAAACAAATGCTGTTAATATCCATTATAATTTACAGGAAGAGTCATGCCTGTCTAAATAATATAAGCACAACTCAACTTAAAAGAAGAAAACAGGAAGTTGACACTGATGACGTAAATCAGTAATTTACCAATTCTTATTTTCATTTTATTGTTCTTTTCTTCATAGTTAGCCTTAGAAGGTATTTAACATTGAAGACTATTTATTTATTAGCATTAGAGATAAATCATGAAAAATGTAAAAATAGACAAGTAATGTGCTTGAAAACAGTTAATTTGTTTTTCTTTTTTTGACTCTTTGAGCAGGGCAGGTTCCTGCTTTGTAATCAATGTTGCTGGGATATGCACCTGCCCACCACAACTGTGAACTTGATTATACAGGTTTGAGGAATGTTGCATTATGCACTACTAATTTCTCTAGTGTGCTTTGAGTAAGCATAAACATGTTCTCTCTGTGGTGTTACTAGGTGCTTCTTTACTACTGTAGTATTATGTTTACAATGGTAGTCAGATTAGTTAAAATATTTTAAGCTCACAATGCATAGAAACACAAATATAAAGTGTTTTTCATGGAACGTATATTAGAGAATCACAGAATGAAGACTGATGTAAATGTTTTTTGTTACCTTATTGTGACAGACACAAAATATTGCTTTTAGAAAGCATAAACAAAGTGTGTCAAAATCAATATTTCATATACTGCAGAATGCAAATAATCTTACATATATGCTCCTATCCTTACTGCACCTGAGTTCATGGGTGGGCAGGGTCGGCACGGCTCTCCAAAGCTGTAATCCACATTCGCACAACAGCATTCAGATTTGGTGAAGGTCCCAAGAAATGGATTCACACAAACACCTTTCTGGATGGCTCCATAACAAGTACTCTTTATGTGAGTGTCTAATGAGATAAAACATGATAATGTCATCAGCCAATTGCTTTATGTGACACTTTTGAATTGCTGTGCTTAGCATCATAATGGTCACATACCAAGACAAAACCTTCCATCCACTCCAACAGCAAGACCTGCAAGACACTGGCATCTGAATGAGCCTTCCAAATTAATGCAGCGGCCATTCATGCATATTCCTGCTGTCTGGCATTCATCGATATCTGTCAAAAAAAAAATCACAAATAAATTTTATTTTTACCTGCTGTTGCTGACGACTTTCTTACTGTTTCAAATAACAACAGATAACAAGTAGATTTATTCTAAACACCTGAAGAATATGTTTAAAATTTCTAATGAGGTGCTCAAAACCCCTTTGGAATTACCACACTGGCTCAACACGGTCTATTTTCAGATGATGGAGATTGTGGTGGTGTAGTTATGAAATTAACTACCCTTTGAACAGCCTCCTGAAAGTTATGTAAAGTGCTGTCCTACCAAGATGCTGATGTATGTAAAAATTTGTAGAAGTTGGGAACACTCCCAGACAAAGATGTTTTCCAACACGGACAAAACCAGGTGAAACTAGACAAAGTTGGTACAGAACAAAAACATAAATCCAGAAAAAACTGTAATCCGATGGGTGTAATTGTTATTCAATAGTGCAATGAAGCATTGTAACAAAAAGTCATCACTGATTACAATCCTGCTAACTTGTTATGGTTAACTTTTAAAACTAGCACAATCACCTTTCACTCAGCAACCCTCGCAGCAACCGTCAAAGCTGTCCAATAAAGCAGTACTTATGGGGTTTCTGGGTTTTTCAGTTCATTTAAGTAGAAGGACTACAGCATCTTCTGAGGTTTTCCACAACAGGTTGCAAAACTCACAAAATAATTTCCATTTAATTATAGATGACAAACCCATGTACAGATTTTTCCTCAAATCATAAACCCACAAATCACATGGGCTGACTGTACATATACAGTATATACTATACAATATATATATATGATCATTAATGATTTTAAAAGTCTACTACTATATTACGATATACTGTAGTTTAACCTGCTTACTATAGCCCAAGCAAGGAATCAAAAGCAAGGATGATATGGGGAATTTCAGTGGGTTTCACTTGAGTGTCAACACATCACTTTAATCCGAGCAACAAAAAGCTGCTCATAGGTATTTCAAAACAAAAGACACACATATTTAGGATAGATGCATGTACTGTATAGTTAAGTAACAGATGTGTACGTGTACAATGATACTTCATAAAATGAACGATAATTTAGTACTGAAAAAAGAAATAGCAGGATATGTAGTAGATCTCAAAAGATATGAAAGATCAAATGACAAAGACACTAAAGAAAATACTTTAAGTCAAACTTATTCATCAAAACAGCATTTGAATTTTAACATTTTATCACTACATTATAGCTTTAGTTGACTATTTTTTTTACTTTTTGTACTTCAATGTTTTACTTTAATAAGCATGCAGCCTTCCCTTAAATTACAAGGCACTGCTTCAAAATTTTATTTTAATTTAATATTAGATGATTTCCCATAGTGAGGGATTTGTAAGATGTTGGTTTTTTTGTTTTCCTATCCTTCCTGTGTTCTCATTTGTTTTTCCTTACATCTCAAAGAAATTTAGCCTTGATTTATAGGTATTTCTAAACTGCCATTTTGGCATCTGTGCAAGTGTACCTTATATACTGTACCTGATGTCTTGACCCTACTATTGATTGAAATGGATGGATAGATGATGACCAGTATTATGGGAAGATCGAATATAATGTAAAATACCCATGAGAAACTATATTTTCAAACACTTCTTAATATTGCTTTTGGAAATACCGAAACTGCTGATAAAACAAGCTGTAATATAAACTTGCCATCCTGATTACCACTGTAGATATAATGAAGAAAAAGAGGAAGGATACAACACACTTGCTTGTTTAATTATTGGTATTCTATGGCATGCAGTAAATAAGACAATGTCATAATGTTTTAGTTGTGTTATATATTTAGTAGACAGCATAATATTTTAATATGATGTATACCTTCATTCAAATATCACTACTTAACAATACCGTATTTTGATTTGCTGTGTATTTCTTTGTTTTCCTTTAACACATAAGCATGGCTGAAGATTTAGAAATATTTTGTTACTATGAAAAAGTCGGCTCAAAAAATTGAGCTCAGAAAATGAGCTGATGGAAGAATTATGATTAAGCAAGTAAGTTAAAATGCTTTAAAATCATCACCCCTTTTAAGAGCACCCTGAAGACTAATTAAAAACATTTTTATAATATGAAAATAGTATTTGCTAACATTCAACTTGAAGGTTATGTACTGCACCTTGCATTTTTCTTCAGCATACTGAACACAAACATTTCTAATACTTCTAAAGAATACAAAAGATTTTTTCTGGCCACAGAATAAATACATTAAAGAGAATAATGCTATTTTTTTGTTTTATCTCTTGCTTGTTGGAAATGATGTATTTCATTGTCATTGGCTATCTGCTGGTTCCTCTGGAGTATAACCAACTGCCACTTGAAGCTGACAGTACCTACCAAGTTAAGTCGTTTATTGCAATCCATCCATCCACCCACCCATTATCCACTCCGCTATATCCTAACTACAGGGTCCATACATGGAGTCAATCCCAGCCAACACAGAGCACAAGGCAGGAAACAAACTCTGCCAGCACACACACACACCCAGCACAGATTAGGGACAATGTAGAATCGCCAATGCACCTAACCTGCATGTCCTTGGACTGTGGAAGGAAACCAGAGTACCTGGAGGAAACTCACACAAACACAGGGGAGAACATGCAAACTCCACGTAGGGAGGACCTGGGAAGCAAACCCGAGTCTCCTAACTGCGAGGCAGCATCACTATCCACTGCGCCACCGTGCCTCGCTATTGTCATGTGTAAATAGTGGATTAAATTCTTACTTCCGTACCCACGCAATAGCGACCATTGGAGGCCAGGGAAAAGCCTGGCTTGCAGATGCACCTAAAGCTTCCTTCTTCATTGATGCACATTCCATTGAGGCACATGTTGCTGCTAGCACACTCATCTTGATCTGTAGAACAGAAAAATTCTAAATGTTAATTGTACACTTGCAGCTAAGATCCAAATGATGCATGTGATGTCAAGTACAAATACTGTATATTAGTTTTTTTCTTTCTAGCTTCAGCTCCAGAACATTGGTATCTTATATTTAAATGTACAGGCCATCAGGGAAGGTTTTACAGCTTGGGTGTAAATTTACAGTCAATATGAGGTAACAAAGTTCACTCACCCACACAACTCATGCCATCTGAACTTAGATAAAAGCCTATATTGCAAATGCACTGGAAACTGCCTTCTGTATTAACACAGCGGCCATTTCTGCAGAGGATTCCATTCTGCAGGCACTCATCAATATCTAAAAGATGTAAGGATGAAAAAACAGTAGGTTACTATTTAAAGAACGTCAACGAGAAAATGGAGACCAAAGTCTGAGCCTCACCTGTGCAGGTCTGCCTGATGGCAGCGTGCTGGAATCCTGTATGACACCTGCAGTAGTATGAGCCAGGAGTATTTACACAATCTGCATTTGTACAAGGGCTACATCTGCATTCATCAATATCTGTAAAAACATATTTAAAAACAAATAATTATGCAATCCAATAAGAGAGTGCAGGGGATTCTTTGAGAAAAGGATTGTGTGTGTAATACTGCTGAAAAGAAACATGAAATACCCAAAGTTCACTCAGCCACTTACCTAAACATTCACCTTGTGGATCTGCCTGGAAACCCTCACTGCATACACATCGGAAGCTTGATGCAAGGGGAACACAATGGCCATTTACACACATATTGCTGAACTGATGGCAAGCATTATTGCTTTGGTTGAGAGCTACTGAAAGAGATTCCGAATTTGAGTTAGGTAAAATTTCTGCATGTACCCCTCATAAATGAATCCCCAACCCCACCAATTACCACTGTACCAGAATTATTCCTTGCAGAACTCTAGAGATCCTAAATGGAAAACAGAAAATATCACCCATGCTCCCTTTCTTTACAAATACAATGCCTAAATGCACACTTTACAAATATACCAAAAATGTATAAAATATGGAGTGCTCACCCACGACTGCTGGACCAGGACCATTGCCACCACTTAAAGGATGTCTTAAATCTGAGTCTACATCACCTGCTCCATCTGGCAAAACACGTTTGAATTCTGAAGTGAATTCTGGTAGGCTTTCTGTGCATATTAAATGGTGCGCTTCTAGAACAGAGAAAATTGTTGTTTAGGTGCATGTTGTGCTTCCTTCTAATGGAATCTGCTTTATTATGATGTGTTGTATGCCTAACACCACTGCTCATGGACTTCAATGGAAGCATCTCACCTGACCCTTGGACAGGACACTTCTCTGGCTCGAGTCCTGAGGACCAACATCTCCCAGTCTCACAGCAGCACTGGGTTTTTGTAAGGGGAATTGGAAGCTCCTGAGAACAGTCGGTATTCAACAGACTGGTGTAGCACCTCCCCATTCTCTGATCTGTTAAGCAAATATTAATTGTAAGCTTAGGATAACTTTTACCTATCACATAGTCACCACAAGGCCTTATATTTCATATTTCAGGTGGGTGTGCATATGTTTAGGTCTATCAATATTTTAATTTACTGATCTATTTTAAAAACTAACAAATACATGGCTCTTTAGACAAATGGGTTAAACCCATTTGCACAAAAATTATGGTGAAACTTTTGCAAGCATGTAGTAAAGTTGTCTGAAAATTTCTCAAAAAATGCATAAGGTGCCATTGCATACTGTCTTCTATTAGATTATGATGCTCACAGAAGACTGAAATCATGCTGTTGATATTCACCCTAGGATAAAAATATTTCAAATCTAAAATAAATGAGTAATGCGTTTAATACCTACTCCATTTCATACTTTTTCTCTATTCCAAAAAATAACTTATTGGTAAATTATCAAGTTCAATATTCAATAGTGAACTGTATTTAAACTAAAGGATAGAAGAAAATCATGGATATATGATTCAAAGTAAACATAATTTCAGGTATATTACACTGAAGTGTCATCATGCTAATAATAAACTACAAAAGCAAGACTATTGACCAAACACTGTGTGGCTTGTTGGATAAAATATCAATAACAACCAAATATCACTATTTGTGAATATAGTAATAATTAATATGACTTCAATTAGTCATTAGAAATGATCTGCTCTTTAGTCTGTTGAGCTGTAATTTGAGACAATTAATGCATTTAATCAAGGTAGCTTGAAAGCAATACCTACAAAATTAAAAAGGCAGAAAAATAGTGCAAAAAATAAGAATCAGATTTAACAGAGAGACTGAATTCACACTCCCGGAAGTATCACAGATAGGACATAGGAAAAACTGATTTATTGATACTGGCCCAGAAAATGCCCAATTCATACTTCAAGCCATTGTTGCCCCTTCCAAGTGTAATGCTGTAAGAATATGTCTTGCAGTGGTTTACTGAAAGTGTCCACCGGAATAGGTTATGCTTAATCTAATCAATCTAAAATGAGTTGGAGTGTAAATGAGAATCACTAAAGAAGAATTCTCAGTGAAACAGAGTATAAGAAAAAAGGAGGGCTTCAAACAGACAGAAAGCAAGTCACAAAAGCACTTAACTAAAACTTCACTATTAATACATTTGAAACATAGACTGTTCTCCTGTGTTCATTCAAGTTTTTGTTTATTCTAACAATTGCCCTGCAGCAACCTGCATGTTAAGGCAAATATCATCCCAAAAAGAGGTTCCACTTCACCATAGGGTCTCTTCACACCAGCTGACAGACAACATGTTAGAGAAAATGAACACTACTTTAAGGAGACATTTTGGCTCATATTTGAACAAGACACCAAACAGCAAAAGTAGACATTCTAACCATCAGATTGCCACCAAAACATACACATAATGAAATGGCTGCTGTTCATATACTTGTTCATCTATGTATTTTAAAGGATCTGAAGTGGATGGTTGAACTTTACTAGCTGGTGCCATCTTGTAAGAATACACAAAAATACAAAATGACTGTAACTAAAATGAAAGAAAGTGCCCTTGAGGCATATGTGTGCATTCCAAGAAATGTAACCTCAGTGATCTTTCTACTCTTCGGTATTTCTTTGAACTTTGATGTGTCAGGGTATCAGTTTGATGCCACTGAGCAAAGTGTCCAGGAGTGGATGGAATGAGTCTACATTATATATGTTAATTTCAGTTTGGAAAACAACTTTTACAAATGTACACTTAAACAGATCACATATTTGGACATTTCTAATGACACAGGTATCTGTAATTTCCATTTTAGCAAATTCATTGCAATCTTGGAAATATTGCACTAACAGCTAAATCTTCAACTGGGTTTGTTTTATTGTCATGTTCTGTTGACATTTTAGGCTGTGATCCTAAAGGCAGGGATTCAGAAATTTTGGCACTTAACTCAAAATCTTCAGAATAAGAGGCCCTACTCTAAAGAACGTGTGAAATCTTACAGTCGACTGCTAGAGGAAAGAAGGTCAAAAGATCAATTAGTTTATGTCAAAACACACTGAACAAAGTAAAAAGCATAACTTTCAGTTTTTAAAGTAGTCAGGTCAGACTATATAGGCACTCCAGTGTGAATAGCAATGGCTAAGAATACTTACGATTCAAATAAGCATTAGGGTTTGTGTTGGAGGCAAGATCTAACTTTAAATGATTTTAACTTAAAATTTAAAAAATGTACGAAATAATTATTTGAGGGCAGCATGGTGCCGCAGTAGGTAGCGCTGCTGCCTCGCAGTTAGGGGACCTGGGTTCGCTTCCCCGGTCCTCCCTGCGTGGAGTTTGCATGGTCTCCCCAAGTCTGCGTGGGTTTCCTCCCACAGTCCAAAGACATGCAGGTTAGGTGCATTGGCGATTCTAAATTGTCCCTAGTGTGTGGATGTGTGTGTGCGTGCCCTGCGGTGGGCTGGCGCCCTGCCTGTAGTTTGTTTCCTGCTTTGTGCCCTGTGTTGGCTGGGATTGGCTCCAGCAGACCCCCATGACCCTGTAGTTAGGAAATGGCGTGTTGGATAATTATTTGAATATCTAACAAACACAAATAAAATGTAATGCACATCAAATACTAGCTTCTGATCATTGATCCAGATACTGCTATGATCTGCTTTGTTAATATATGATATTGATTCAATTTCTGAGTCCCCTATCCAGCTGCAAATAAGACAGCAAGTCCTTACAGAGTTCATTAAAAACAGTAAATAGCATAAGCGGGGTGATCATATGCAAGAAAGCCAGGAAAATTCATGGCGATTTGCTGAAAAAAAAATTCTTCTTCGAGTTGCAAAGTTGAGGCATATAAAGCCAGTAGAGAATGGTTCGTAAGCGTCTAGTACGAACTCTTAACAATGTTAGTTTTCTCTGTTGTTCAAGGGTTTCTCAGTGTTATGAAATGTTTTTACATTTAGTTTACTATTAAACTGTGCATTCTATGGTATAATGAACTATTTTTGTACTAAAAAAATATATATTTACATACAGTTCATATGGTCTGGAACGGATTAATAGTATTTACATACAATCTTATGGGGAAATTGCGTTTGGGTTGCGTCCAGAGTTTTGGAAGGAATTACAGTCGTGACCAGAGGTACCACTGTATATGATTTAGCACTTTGCCTATTAAATGGAGACTCTGATCGGGGCTCTCGAGAGACTGAGCAAGGAGTTTGAGTGTCTAGGATTGCGAGTGTTCTGGATAAAAACCAAGATCCACTGCCTCAGCAGTGTCTCTGTCTGAAGAGAGAGTGTCGACCTTGACAAGAGGTTTACTTACTTCAGCAGTGACATTCATGTCTCTAGTGACTCTTACTATGAAGTCAGTAGACAGTTTGGGAGAACACTGGGGGTCATGAGGTTGCTGGAAAGGTGCGTGTGGAGCTCCCGATATCCATTCCAAATTATGAAGGTCCAAGTCTTTATAGTTGTAGTGCTTCCTGACTTGCTATATGGTTGCAAGACAGCGATGCTATCCAGTGACCTGAGATGAAGACTGAACTCCTTTGGTACTGTGTCTCTACAGAAAATCCTTGGGTACCGATTGCTCAAGGAGTCCCAAAGGAGGCACATTACCTGCATTGTGAGGGAGTGTCAGTTACGGCACTACGACCATGTAGCGCGATTCCCCAAGGGTGATCTGGCTCGCAGGATCCTCATTGAGAACCCGATTGGTTGAAACTGGCCAAGAGGATGCCCATGTAATACATGGCTGTGGCAGATAGAGGGTTATTTCTGGAGGGTGAGACTAGAACGCGTGTCTGCCTCGGGGGTTGCAAACCAGGATCCTCAGCTGTTTTGTAGTGTAGTGGGTGGGGCAACGAACTGTACCAGTGCATTTTTTTACTTGTGATTCTGCTTTTCAGTATTAAATATTTGATATTAATGTTAAGATACATTTTAATACATCTGGTGACTGGACTGTGTGACAAAATGATATGTTGATAGGACTGTTGTTGAAAGCTTAATACATTCTGAAACGTTACAAGGATCCATTTTCTGCTGTGTTCCTTGTCTGAAAATTCACAACACTCACTTCAGGGTGAGAGGCGACATCATGTACCATTACTACCACATTTATCCTAACTCCTTAATTGAAGTCAGGACCCTTCCCGAGATTTATGATGGCCACAAAGTCATGCAAATAGATATAAGCAAAGGAAGAGTCTTGTACATTCTGCTTTTCAGTACTTGATAGTCTGTTTCTCTCTCACTGCACAGCATGTTAAAATGGGTTGGCCCCTCCTGACATCATCTCTCTCCCAGATCTTTGTGACCCCACCAGAATGTTCACCTTTGATATTCACAACAGTGTTCTGTTTTATCACAGAAATATTCTACATAAACTACACAGAATACATAAAGCCTTACTTCTTTCTCCTTTGCATCCTATGTAAACAATTATTTCATATATTTAAATCTAAAAGCACTTGCCTGTAATATTAATAGTAATGTTGAATATATATTTTTTATTTTTGGGATCACTTACTACATTTATTACTTAGAACAAAGGAAAATTGTTTTTCTTTTTTTTAAATCATTGTCCAGTTGTTTTTAATAGGTAGCGTTCATTAGTGAAAATGAAAGGTGGTCAAGCTTCACCACATACTCCACTTACCAACACAGCGAATACTGTCCACTGAAGTTACATAACCCTCTGGGCAGTTGCAGAAATAACTTCCCATGGTATTGACACATTGTCCTCCATTGCACATATCGGGGAGAGCATCACATTCATCTACATCTGCAATGACAACAAAAAAGCAGACAGAGATTATGTTTATTTTCAGAATGTAATATTAGCAGTAAATAAGGCGAAGAACAAACCGGGCTCTTTCCTTACAGTAACTGTAGATTGTTTTTATCAGTATGCTGCTGCTGGAGTATGTGAATTTCTCCTTAGGATTAATAAGGTATCTATCTATCTATCTATCTATCTATCTATCTATCTAGATTAATAAATGGCACATACAGGTCATGCCATTTTATCCCTCACCAATGTATACCTTTTGTTTATGAGCAGTAAGATGTCTGATCCATTGCAGTACTCAATACTACTAAGTTTAATGAAATATGAACTCTAACCTAGTATTATTTTGTTACACTCACTACTTTGCTTCTGTGTAGGGTGCATTAAGTTAAAACATGTTATTCTACATTGTAAGAATAAAAGTTTAAACAGCCTCTGCTGTTTTGGTTTCTAACAGGTTAAGTGTAAATAAGAGAGGTATAGTGGGAATTTGTTTAGGTCTTTTTAATAAAAATTCTGAAGGTGAGAACAGGATCACACTAGGAGCTTTCCATGATTAAAGTCTCCAGGTGAAGAAAGTCTTTAAGAGATGCACCTAATTAGCAACACAATGATCACATATTAATATGACATTTACTGCATGTATTGCACAATGTTTATCAAGGAATTCAATACATGATAATAAAATATGGTCTACACCATTACATCACATTACATAGCTTGCATTTTTGCTAGATGTCCTGTGACATCACAACGGCTACACAGTTAAAGTAGTTTCCAAACTTTGCAGGAATATAAACGAACAATGACCTTTGAGCAATTCAGTTTTGTTTTTGATTTACATTTAGCATGTCTTTCACGTAAAGCTCAATCTCTTGTCTGTGCTTTGACCTTGGCTACAACTGACCTCCCTTCTGAAGAACCCCTAAGTATCTGCCACTGAAATTAAATAAAGTGGCTTGCAAGGGCTACACAGTAAAGTCCCAACAGTCACAATGTGTAAATGCTATGGTGATTTGTCTTATATGCATTATATACAGTATATGCTTTTCTTTAACAATTTCATTCTTAACTTGTTGCTCATCCACTATGGAGTTTTGTTAAATTTCCAATGTTTATAAATTGTGAAATGAAATTATCCAGCATTGTTTGTAATACAATTAAAAAATTACAACACTGTTCATCGACACTTCCCCTGCATCAAAGTTTATTCGCTGGTGTTTTAATGTACTGTCATATTATCATGTGAAAAACCAAACAAGGATTGTTTTTCCATTGTTATCCTTAAGTTGCAAGTTTGGGAATCTAGTATTGTGATGTATTGAACTTACATAAACTTAAAAATAAGTGACAATAACAAGTAATAATAGAAAAACAAACACAAGAAAAAAAAATTTAAACCGAATTAAATAGGAAAAATTAAACACAAAAATTCTGGCATCGTTGTTTTTAAATAATATCAATAAAATGTAATTATATCAATTTGCAGTTATGACAGCCGCAAATACAGGTGTCTGTTGACTGATAATGCATTTAAGATGCTCAGAGCTAAAACATGTTCTGCTCCTGCCTAGTCAGCATTACTGTTTAGCTACTAATAAACTGCTTACCTTCACATTTTTGAGTTGCTTCATTCTGCCTGTAGCCAGCAGAACACTTGCACTCATAGGACCCAATTGTATTGAGACAGTTTCCACCTAGGCAAATACCTGAAATAGCCTGGCACTCATTAACATCTGGAAGAAAAGAAGAGGAGATTAAATTATATATCACAATGCTTCAATTCAGATATCAACTCAAACAACCAACATCAGTCTCAATTTATGTGTTTGGTGAGTAACTCAAAAACTTTTCCTCATACCACCCAATTCTTGGTGCTTAATTTTCTGGCATAGTATTTGTCACACTGAATTTATCAAATTCAACCTTTTATTTTTTACATTGCATCTTTGACATTCAAGCTAAGACCACTGTCATTCATGAACTAGTGTCTAAAGCTGAAGTAGTAGTCCTGGATCCAGCTAAGCTAATTACAGTAGACCTCTTTCTACAGTGTGTACTTGAATTATCTATCTCCCAAACTTTATGAAGAACGTCGGTTCTGATCATGTCATGGTAATGTCAAAGCTGTGTATCTATTAATGCACTACCAAGACTAGGAAGCCTAGACTGTCTCTTCAGCTGAGGCTGTAAAAGCTAATCTGCTTAATTTCTTGAGACAAAACAGAACCGTCTTGAATTTATGGACTGAGACGATGTCACTAGTTGTAAATCAATTAATCAGAGGCAGCCATTTCCAGATATATAGCCATTTATATAGCCATTTCCAGATATATTTCTGTCAGTATTTAGTCTTCAAAAAAAGATTTGCCCATAAAAACTTTTATAATTCAAAAGTAATTTTAAAAGCAGGGCCATTAATAAAGAAAAGAAAAAAATTGTGAAAAATATTAAAATGATTAGGAATGATATAAAAAAGAAGACAATCTATAATTGCTGTTTTAATAATGATTAAACAAAACTTACAAGAAATTTGTAGTTAGAAAGCCAAATACACTTTATATACAATATGTGACTTTTGATAACAGATTTCTTTTTGCAAATTACCTGAATAATTTCTATTGCTAGATTGATACCAATTATTCTGCTTTAGAAAAGACAAAAGAAGGCAATGAACAAAATAAAGCATATTCTAGTTGCTGCAGAAACTGAAATAACTTTTGATGCTGACAAATCAGAAATTAAATATTTAAAAGCAAACCTAACCTTACTGTCACAAATTTGCATTGTAATGTATTTGTATTTTGTGTCCTTTCTTTTGGTTAATTTCTTTTCGTTTTGTGTTTCCTTCATTCATTTTTTTTGTTAATGAATCATCTTTTATCAATCAATTTTATTAATTTTGTTATTTTTCTTTTGTGGTTTTGTTTGTTGATTGAATGCTTTGTTTAGATTTTCTTTTTTTTTGTTTAGGGTTTAGGGGATGGGCTGGTCTTATGCATAACTGTGGCATAAGCTATGGCCAGACCATCCTCTAGCTGCCCTGTTGATTCTTGGGATCTGAGTTCCTCTACCAGCTTGGTACCAGACCAGAGATTTCATCAGTCCTCTCTGGTGATTTATACAAAAATGGCTGTATCATTTTACGTCAGAATTTTTTTTTTACCATTAAAGAGTATTTTTTTTTTGTTATTAAAAAATGACATGACTGTTACCCTTTAAGTTTGTAGGTGATATCAAGTAGGAACGGCAGACAATGTATAATTAGCCATATCTGAATTTTGGTAGATGACATTTGATGTAAATAAATGTAAAGTATTACACATAGGAAGGAAAAATGCTACATTTAAATACACAATGATAGGTCTGAAACAAGAAAGTACTCTTAAAGGGAAAGACCTAAAAGTTGTAATGGAGTCTTCACTACATATACAGTACATGCAGACAGTGTGACAAAGCTACCATGAAAGCTAATAGGGTGTTGGGTTATACAGCCTGGTGTATGAAATACAAATAAGGCCTCACCTGGCATATTATGTGAAACCTTGGTTTCTATATTACAAATTATACACAGCAGCGCTACAAAAAGCAAAAGAAGAGGAACCAAGATGACTCCTGGACTGTCACACTGTGAGGTGCGAGATATGTGGAAAGATTACAGGAGCTAAACTAATTTACTCAACCAAGACATAACATGACTAAATTGTTTAAAACTATGACAGGAATTAGGACACTCGTTCTAAGCTGCTATTTTAAAATAAATCCTTCAACATGAACACAGGAACACAAATGGAACCAGTTAAGGGTATATTTCACACAAAAAGATTTAGACACATACAATAAGCTACCAAGTAGTGTTGTCTAAAGCAGTACTTTTAGGGATCTTCACAACTTGACATAAGGTTATTTTGAAAAAAATTAGAAGAAAAGGATGTGTGTTCTTGCTGGGTTGAAAGGCCTATTCTTGATAAGACTGCTCTAATATTTTAATAATATTAATGATAATGATACTTTTATTTTCCCTTCATTAAAAACTGCTCAACCTTTATATTTAAAGGAATGGCCTTATAATCTTTGTTGGGCGTCATTATCTTTTTTTGGATCCATGATGCTCAAGATAGACACATGAAGACGCATAAGCAACACAACTGTGAAAATGACAGAGGCTATGATTGTTACACAAGCTACACTTGGAATGACTTGGAATGACTAAGAAGATGACTTGTGCAAAATCACCTAAAACTTGGTCTTTGTAACTTGTAACAGAAAAAATTCAGCTTCAGTGTACTTGGCAAATTCAAAAAGGGTATTAAATTACTTTCTTCGTACAACTTAACTTTTGTAAAGTGGTAGTTCATAAATCAGGAGATGCCTGTATTTATTATAAGGAGAGTTTTGTTTATTGGTCATATTGGTTAGATATATACATATACATGTAGATATATAGATAGATGTAGATGTAGATATAGATATGGAAATTAAGTTGACTCACTTACTTATGCATCGACAAAAACACTATTTCTCATTTAATTAAAAGCTGAAATTTGGCAGGATGGAATATCTAGGTTAGTAGGTGTCATCTAAGAAAGGACACTTCAATATATCAATATTTAGGGTAAACCCCTTTCCTACAACAGAAAAGCTAAAGATATTTATTAAGATGTTTTTGCCATTGCCCATTTTATTATATGTGTCATTTTATATGATTTTTAGATTTTTGAAAATGTGAAATTTGAAAATGAGCATGACAATGTAAATACTCAATGTACAATATAATGCACAATTAAATTTAATTGCAACATCAGAAAACCGGGTCATGAGACTGCTCACACTACAAAAAAGCTGACTGAAATTTTCTGTCATAACTGTCATAACAGAAATTCTTCCAATCATACTTCAGCCCAATTTTAAGATGCAATTAGGCACTGTAACCCTTCTCATATGGCATGTGAAACGATGGCTGATGAAGATGAAGACTGGGACGAGTGAGAAAATCAGCCAACAGCTGCATATTACGCTTAAAATTGTGCCTAAATCACACAGTGTATTCCCAGCATTAGATGGTAGCACTTAAATTTCTAATGGGAAATGCTCTGCTCGTTGTTCATGTTAATACATCAATTTCATGCACAGGACACTTGCACTTAAGTATATCCTCTTCAACCATCGCTTTGTATGCACATTCACATCTGCAGACCACTGTACCACAAACAAATGATGAAAAACACGAAAAAAAAGTACTTGAGTGAACAGCATTAATAAATGAAAATCTTAAACAGCTAATAATAATAATAATAATATACTTAAATTTCACATTATTCCTACTGATTACAGTCTCAATTAAAAGAATATAATTTCCTGTAAAACTGTGTTTGGCAATGATCATCAATAAAACAAAGTTAATAGGAAAAGCAGAAAAAGTAGGAATTAATCTAATGCATAAGTATTTTCCTCAAGGACAATTATTTGTAGCATTTTAAAAAGTAAGCAGCTCCAGTGACTTAATAATATTATTATTACTTGACTGACGCCTTTAACAAAGGAAACTTTCAACATAAGAGATACAATTGGTTGTATTTCTTTTGTATTTCCAATTTGAGCACAGGAAGGTGAAGTGTCTTGCTCATGGTCACACAGTGTTAGTAGCAGGATTTGAGCGCACCACTTCAGAGTTTAAAATCCGAGGCCTTAAATACTACAACATACTGCTTACCAATAATAACAATCCTTGGTAAAAAGAAATTGCATACAGAAAAGCTCTTTTTACATAGTATTTGATGGCTCTATAATTGTCTTATGAAATTTCCCAGGCAAAGCCAGGTAACACAGCTAGTGTTTATAAAATAGCTAAACTGCAATGCATGCTTAATGCATCAAGAAATGTGAATGAAGTTAATCAAACATTTCTAAAACAGTTAACACAGGTCTTCTTCGAAAATGCATAATTATAGCCTTAATGATCTCTCCACTAAAAATTCTATTTTAGTTTTACAAACAATAGAATTCTGTGATGCAGAATAAAAACTGTGTTTCAAAGTGTTATAAGAGCTCTGTCACTGACTTTAGTTTTTATTTCTTGTTTACTTTTTGTAAATTAATAGCTATTTTGCTAAATAATTTGCTTTTGTTAATTCCTTTATTTTAAAGTTTAATTTTCATTAAGTACTCTGCTTTTGCAAATTATTCAGTCATTTTCATTACTGCCTGTTTAATTATCTAACCATGATTCCCATATAAGATGGGTTGAAATCTACGTAATCAATGTAGACCTAGACCTAACATTTGCAGTAAAGTGTGTCCGACCGGTTGCTTTGTCTCTGTTACATTCCATTTGGTAAAGGATTCGTAAAATCAGTGTTAATGTTACATTTGTAAAAGCAGTGCTAATGTTTGTAATGTGCCATCTGTTGGAGAGAAGAAACCCACAACTGGACAGACACACAGATAATAATAATAATAATTCTTTGCATTTATATAGCGCTTTTCTCACTACTCAAAGCACTCAAATATACACACAGTCACTTGTCCTTTTAAGGTGGATTACTTCACTTTTGGCTCTCTCATAATGGTTAGCCATCTAGTTCTGTAAGTGGGCAGTTACCTAAGCCTCTATATAAGGGCCCTGCAAGCCCAATATAACCACTGTGGCATTGTGTAAGGATCTCTGTGTCACTTGCTCCTATATCAGTGCATTCTTTTTTTTTTTTTTAATTTTTATTTATTAATTTTATTACAATCAATACATAGCAATCAAGTTTTACAAAAAAGAATTATGTTAAGAACAGATCGATCCCCACCCTTGAGAGAGAGAGCAAGCCAAACGGTGTAAAATTTAAGGCTTGTAAAATACCTAAATTAATAAATTCTCTGTGCTTTATAAACTTATTTTAAAATATTACTGATTAGATCCTGCCATGTTTTGAAAAAGTCTGTACAGATCCTCTAACTGAGTATTTGATTTTTTCCAATTTTAAATAATATAACACATCAGTTTCCCACTGACTTAAAAGAGGAGAGTTTGGGTTCTTCCAGTTTATCAGAATAAGTCTGCGTGCCAACAGTGTAGTGAATGCAATCACAATTTGTTTGTCCTTCTCCACTTTAAGACCCTCTGGAAGAACCCCAAACACAGCATATCAGTGCATTCTGAGGTCAATTTTGTGTTTTGAGCTTAGGTGTTTTGTAATTCTTGAGCGTTGTAAATTTTGGCCTTTCTGAAATTACACATTTTGCAGTCCTCATTTTTGTATTTTTCTTTTGTGCTTATGCTTATTGCAATCTTTTGACTTTTGTAATTAATCAGTTGTGAATATTTGCAGGGCATATCAGAAAATTACATTATCAAAAAGGCAAAAACAAAGAATTGATGTTTAACTAGCGAAGTTCAAAACCAGAACTTAAAAAACAGATGTACAAATTGTTAACAATAATTTGAAAGTCAAACATTGAAGCCAAAATATTCCTGCTCTGCCTATAATAGAAGAAGTAATTTTAAAGTAAAAGACCAGAAGAAGAAACAAAGTCAAAAACTGACAAAATTCTGAACCAGAAGATCAACAATCAAAGTGTCAAAGGCAAAGCAAAACTCTAATTAATATTCAAGGAGATAATGAATAAAAGTCTGAAGCCAGGAAGTCAAACAAGAAAGGAAGCACAAGATAGCTCTGGGTATTCACAATCTTAAACAACTGGAAAGCAAATAACGCTGACCTTTATATCTTTGACTTACTGATGTCACACGCCAGTAGACTTCCTGTTCACCCTACCTAGTAAAAGCATAGTAACAGTAAACAAACGATCACAAAATGGTGTGTCCATCGAAGAACAAAATTGGGCTACTAACTCAAAATGAAAATGTTTAAATATGAATTCCTTAAGTTTAAAAACTCTACTTTCAATGCATTTTATTTAAAGCCAAAGAAACATTAAACAAAAATTAAATAAAAATACTAATTCTTTGCATTTATACAGCACTTTTCTCACGACTCAAAGCACTCAGCAATTGCTGGTTAAAAGGAACTGATCATAACAATTCCTTAATGCCTAAAGAACATTTCCTAAATAGTGAATGTAATTGTGAAGTGAATTTTCATCAGCAAACTTGGATGCCAGAGTTACCATGCAAACATATTAAATATCTTTCACAATTACAGCATCTCACAAAGAGTTGCCATCAATCATGTAAGTGACAGTAAGCGAAATGATGATGTGAGCAAATTAACAACTTGTCCACAATTCAAAATGGTGATATTACTATCAAAATGGTAAAAACAACAATATGAAATACTGATTAAAAATAATGCACCAAAATTATTCCTTATAACAAAAACTACTAATTTCTTTTTTACTTATAAAGTTCTTAGCATTTGATCTGTATTGCATTTTTGAATTACTAGGCCTCTTCTTTATTCTATTACATTTTTAATTACTTAGCATGCTCTTTATTATTTTATTGGAATTTGCTACAGATAACTGAATAACAAACCAATTAAATTAAAAATCTACACTCTATGAAGTCACATTCTTCCTTTTAATTTTTGCAAAATGATCGCAAAACTGAGCAATATAATCGGTATATGCATCTTTGCCAATGAAGTCTTTTGAAGGGTACCTCATCCAACAGCTGTAAACTACTAATTAAATCAAATAAGTTTTGTACAGTGTGAACGTTACCGGGCACAGACAGGCAGACATGTTGCAATTCCACCACCACACGTTTATTTACAATACTATTTACAGTTCAAGGTGCACACAAACCCCTTCAAGTTCCCCAAAGTCCTGGCCACACACAATGCCTTTCTTGGGCCGCCTCCACACTCTCTTCTTCTGCTTCGTCCACTCCTCACCCGACTCCAGCCCTGAATGAAGGGAGGCGGCCCTTTATTATCACCCGGATGTGCTCCAGGTGGGTTCCGGCAGTCTTCCACGGACACACCCCGTGTATCCCGGAAGCACTCGGGTTTCCCTGCTCTTCTTCCCCCCAGCACTTCCTGGTGTGGCGGAAGTGCTGAGGTCTCGGGCTCCAAAGGCATGGGGGCACCCCTGGCAGCAACCACGGGCACCTACAGGGTGGAGCTTCAAAGCTCTGTACCCGTGGCCCCAAAGGAACCAGGGCGGTCGCCCCAGATGGTCTGGGAAGGCGCAAGCCCTCCTCCGTCCTCCCACCCCAGGGAGGGTCGCCACCCCAGCCACCTCTGACAACAGGTTGACATATTTTATATGTTTTTGTTTTTGCTTTTTCCAGGCTAATTCTATATATTTTCTATATTATTTTCTGATATTTTGTTATTTAACTTTGACAGACATAAGTACATGAATTTTCTATTGTGAAACATCATAATTTCCTTGATCATGATTTTATATGTCCTATGTACTTTAAAGGCTTCATAAAGCTTTTAACCAGGTTACCGGCATTGAAATCATAAAACCAAGTAAATCTAACATTCACGGCTTTCTCATAAACAGCGATGGTGTTCACTGACATCATAACCAATAGGCTTACAATCAAGTGAAAGAGCTACAATCACAGAGGGAAGTACTATACTAGACATATTAATTTGAACTTTATCGAGTGACAAGAAGTATTCAAAAAAGAAAATGAGGGCAACCTCCAATCAATGTTGCAAGGTTGGAGTATGTCTGATCATGTTTGGCAATTGATGAAAGCTCCCTAAGGTTAGGGTGTTTAGAGTGAACAGTATAAATATTTTCCATTACATTAGCTTTATACCTAATGAAAACACATAGCTAACATTAAAACTGTTGTATTTTTTCAAATAGCATATGTAACCCTGCAATTGCCTCACTGTTCACGGTTTGTTTTTCTATTCACGTGTATTAAAAGTTCCATCCTGTGCATACAAACTTTAAGCCTACACCTGCTGCCCTAAAACATTACTGATGTCATGTCCTAAACCTGCACTGACATCAAGGTGCTGTGGGTGGGTGGTTGGACATAAGACTGCAGTCAAGTTCACTACAATCAGAGGATGAATGCAAAGCATCCATTCATTTATTAGGCTATGTATGGTGATGTACCAGACTTTGCTACTATTTATCCCTATTTACTAATCCATAACTTGCCTTTGAATTAAACAGTAATAATTATTCATAACTAAGACTGCACCACATTCGCTCCCATACCATCTAAATATGTATTTTAAATATTTTTACTACATTTGACACATTTTAATTGTTACAGTGATGAACATTAGTTTGATTGAATAAGCTCAACAAATGACAAAATGTAGTGTTTATTGATTCTATTTCAGTAATTAAGTATGCTTTTTAGCAGACCTGCTAACTTACCACCTATTTCCATTATCATATATACTGTACGGAGTTAAGGTTGGGGCTACTGTAGTTAGGGTTTACTGTTAACAACGCGATGAGTTCACTGAATTTTAGGACATAAGGTCTATGTATGATGTTGTATTATAAGGAAATTAATCTGGCCATTATTTCAACTCCCTCATTCAAATTCACAACTACAACTGATAGCTGATTGATCATATCACTGTTTTCTCAAAGCAAGCATGAATTGGGTAATTTTCTATTTCAGAACCAATTCCATAAACCTATACAAGTGTAATAAAAGGTTGTTTTTGTCTTGACTGGAAGAATTTTATGCTTCTTGAGGTGTAACTGGAACTGCAATGGGTCCTTTCTATATCTCTCTCCCTGCCTTCACTTGCGCATGCCACTTTTTTTTTGTTTCCTATACCACCCAATAACCCCTTGCATGCCAGAGTTTGAGTACCACTGGTCTAGAAAAATGACACAAGCATGCATTGCATCAATTAATTATTATCTTTGGAAGTCAAAGATGAAAAATCCTTGTCTACAAGTTATAACTGCCAAAACTGACCTTGACAGGCTCCTGTTCGAATATTGGCTAAGAAGCCACGTCTACAGGGCTGTGGCTGTGGTGCACAGATCTCACAAGGGTGACCCCAAGCTCGTCCAACCGTAGCACAGCAGAGAGTCTTGGTGCAGATTACAGCAGTTAGCTGACCCTGGCACATCTCATTGTTGTTGATGTAAGTAAAGCATGGCCCAGTTCTGTAATCTACAAAGTAAAGAAAGAACAAAATTATATTTTAGATGGAAAATAAGCAGAAAATGGTAAGCCAAAGTGAACTGTAAAATGGCACTTTATGTGCTTTTCAGATGCATTTGTCATCATAATCAACACCTTTCCTGGATATCAGCAGCTTGTATAAACATAGCAATGGCAAGCGTGACAGATTGGTTAACTCAAAACGTGTTCTTTGCCCACAACTTTTCAATTTTTATGTTCCACCCTATAAATATAGAGTTTCTAATTTTGTGTATGAAAATTCAAACCTGTTTTAAGTGCAGACTTATTATAGACTTATTATTATGACCAGGTAGAAAAGGCCAGCCTCTAAAGACAACAAAAGGACTAGGAAAAGAAGTGTTTTTCATAATGTGAAAGAGGAGAGATTACAAGTAAACAAGCAGCACACAAGTAAAATAAATAAAACAAAAATCATTGCCAGACAATCCCAATAGTCACTGAAAACCCTTGTCCTCACTAAACTTACAAGTCACAGGTTTTTTTAGAGAGATTCAAAACTTGCACATAGGGCAGTGTGAAGTGACATTATCTATAATGGGACTGTGATAATGTTACAAGTCACTGCCACATGACATCACATGTCACGTTCACATGTCCAGCAAAATTTGTCATTACTATAAATATCACTAGCAGGAAAATAATAGAAAAAATGGCAGCACCCACATAAAACTCATTCAACAAAATGGTGTAAGAGAGATGTAACCAGAATAAAAAATTTATACAAACTAAAACCAACTATGCAAATAATAGAAATAATGATGAAAAAATGTGTTTCATACTGTCAATAGTGACTATTTCCTGCATTTTTTATTTAATTTTAATGAATGAATTTAACATGTCTCACCTCTAGGCCATTAAGTATTATTCTGGCCATGTGCTGCCTTGTTCATATATTACAAATGTGTGTTTTTTAATGTAGCAATACATATCACCATTCCTCAAAAAACTCTTATCTTTGGTGATTTTAACAAATGTGTCATGCCATAATATCCACTCAATATTAATTTAATGATGACCATTGCCACTCTTACACATATTAATCATGTTAATGAGCGCGTTCTTTATATAGGATGCCACTGTATAATTTCATTTGTTGGCTCAGAAGCATAAGCACTTTGCAAGAGCAGCTGTATACACAGAGATAATCAATGGCATACAGTCAATTCTTAAAAGCAACTAGAACCTGACATATTGTTATTAGGTATAAGTAACACAAACATTGAACCACTAAACACACTGTATTTATTTCTGGGCAAGACAATTGTGTACAAGACATTCTGAAAAGACATTCTGACATTAGAAAATCTGTAAAGATTATCAGGTGGTACAACATGTGAAAATGATGAAAATAATGCAATTATTTGTCATCTCCAATTATCTTACTTGCTTTGTACGGCATGTAGCATTTTAATATGATCAAGATGTTATTTAAGGCACTATGTAAATAAAATGTACTCTTATTATCATTAGATTCTCAAATATCAACAGTATTGTCATGTTCAACTTCAGTTTTTTACCTTTGTTAATTAAATATAATTTTGCAAATTGTGTTTGAAATGTTTGAACATCAAAATAAAGCTAAAGTGACAGACAACAGGATGTATTCATGTCTACAACAGTAAAAACATATGTATCTACATGTGAATTTATTTTATCTTTTCAAATCGATTTGCTACTTATTTTCATTCACTTATTTTCATTTAGCATTTCCTTTTTATTGTGCTTATATGTCCTTCTCCAGGTTGAATAGTGCTGTTCTTTACAGGGCAACTTGTGGGAAATAGCACAACAAAATAAACTACAAATAAATAAATATGTAAATAAGTGAAACCTCTTTAGTTCTCTCACAATATAATTTATAATTTACATTTATATTAAGCTAGGAACATTTTTTTCCCAAAATGCCCTGATTGTAGATTGCACTGTAGCAGTGTGGCATAGTAGCTAAGCTGATAAACGTTAAGTCACAAGGCTGCCAATTAATTCCCAGTACTAATCTGTTTGCAGTAATTTTTCTTTACTGGGCCTGTAAAACATCTTATGTTCACTATGAAAAGGTAGTTATTACAATAAAATTAGCTTTAGTATAAAATATTTTAGCATATTTTCATATTGATAGGTCATGTAACTCACTCATGATCACACACTTGGTTGTGTAGTGAGTTGACAACTAGGGCATAACACTGTAAAGTGTGTGTTTGGGAAAATGTAATTTAAAATGAGTAAAGTCAGGATACCCTCAAGACCATGACAATAACAAAGAACATACTATTTCACACTAACACATTAAATTGACCCAAGGTGTTGGGAAACCAGAAGTGCTTACAGAATTTCACTCTAATTGATTCTGATTAAAAGTTGTTAAAGGAATGGGCCATTAAATACTTTTCTGACCTTTCCTTCATCATCTGGGATTCTACCATGTATGTATATTTTAATGTTTTATAAAAACTAGTGTAGGTTTCATCAAAGGTGTGGTTTATCGGTCTATTTTCAGTCTTTTATTTCTGTTTAAATGCTGTTTGCCACTGAAACATTTAATCAAAAACAAATATACACAAGTAAATAAATTATTAGCTGCATAACTGCTAGCTAATAACTTATTTGCATCTCCTTATCAGTTAGCTTAAGGAATTAAAACAATAAATTAAGAAGTCAGAGTCTTAATAGCAGAAGATCTGAAATGAAGCATACAAAGAACATTCCCCACTACCACATTGATTCTGTTATCGGTTTTTCTTTTCTCAGTTCATGTCAAGGGGTTAAATTAATGATACACTGTCACTATTTAAAATGCTTTTCCACCGAAAAAATATGGGTTAGGTGCTTTCTCACTATACATCATTGAGATTATTGCACTTATGCGTAGACTGCTATGCTTTATTCAGTCTGTTTAACTCACTTTATTTAACCTGCAATCAATTGCAAATGCTGCTTGCAAGGATCATAACTGAAAACCAAATGTATAATAGTATACCTCCCATTCTTGATTTCTCCTTTGGCTTCTAGTTTCAGGCTGATTTAATATCCTCCTTCAAATATATATAGCAGTGAATGGCTTTTGCACTTGTTTTGCTTTAAAAAATACACTAATGCATATATTCCACACAGAACATCACTATTACAAGATGCAGGCTTGCTTACAAAACTAAAACTAAAATTAAATTAAAAGAAAAATCATTTAGTTACAGAACAGCCAAAAACTGGAATGATCTGCTTCCAGCTGAATGAATGGCACATCTGCCTGAACATCTAAGTCTAGGAGAAAACATTGTTTGAAGATATCACCGTTTTTTTGCATTTTTTTAAAATAAATTTGTTATAATCAACAATGGTAGATGGTGTTCAACATTCAAAAACCTTATTTCACAGTTCTACTTACTTGTCACTATCAACAAGCACTCTACCACAATGGAGCCAAGCATGGACAAGGAAATAGCAAATAATGTGTTCATCTTTGACATAAGTATTTGAAAAGTGGCAGCCTGAAGTTCTATTCAATAAAATATTGGGATACTTTACATGATGTGGTAGACGGCTGGGACCCTTGCCTGGCCGGGATGCCTTGATGATGAAAGGACCAGGAGAGAAGCAATACCTCTCCCGGAACACGAGAGGGCAGCTCTGCCTGGATTGCATCAGGGCCATGGGCTTGGAAATTGGAAGCTCAACCCGGCAGGGGCCCATGGCCACCACCAGGGGGCGCCTGGACAGTCGCGGAGCCGAGGACTGCAGCACTTCCACCACATCCGGAAGTGCCGCCAAAAAAGGATCCTGGTGCACCTGGAGCACTTCCGGGTGCCTATGCAGCACTTCCGTCATACTCTGGAGTGTAGCCTGAAGGAGATCAGAGAGCACCTGGAATATTTCCAGGTGCACTATAAAAGAGTCTGAATCACTCCATTTTGGGAGCCAGAGTCGGGAGGTGGAGGACAAAGACTGTGTGGAGCAGTAAAGGTGGCAGGAGAAAGAGAGAAGAGAAAAGGACTGAGCGATATTGGTTTGGTGATTGTGCACTGTAGTGTAGAGATAAACATAAAAATAAAAAGAGTGTGTTGCTTAAGAACTTGTAGTTCTTTCTCTGTCGGTGTTCGCTTCAACTTCTACATAGAATATGAATTTATGAGCATAATTTGGGCCAAATAGCCCATTTTCAGTTAAAAGCAAGCACCGACTTCAAATTATAAAATTGATTATAAAGTTTACCTTCCCCATCAAATCTTAATGAATGTAAAGGTAAATCTAGTTGCTATTGGATGCCTGTACTGTTCCAAAAAACTGCAGCAAATCAGCAAAAATTCTTCTATGTGCAAATAACAATTAATGCCACTGCTGTTCAATCCCATATTATTCTAAACCAGAAAAAGGCTAATAAAATGAATGCATCTTCTGGTTGCATTATTTCAGAAAGTTTCTAAATTGTTTCTCTGTAAGAATAGCCATGTGAGCAGAGTAACAAAAGGAAGCTACAGTTTTATTTATTTCTAGCTTCTAGATCACAAGAATACATAAAATCAATATTATCACAAAAAGTAATACCAAAAGCATGAAAATAAAAACTGTTGTATTATATTTGTGTCTATAATAACATTATAATTTGTTCAGTGATGAAAGTTGAGTAATTGGGGGAAAAAAAACTTAACTATAAAAAAAATTAGGTTTTCCCATGTACAGTATATACAGTGAAATGATGAAGCAATCTGTGCGTCCTAATTTACCTTTTTGCTTCTTGTAAGTTAATGCACATAGTCCATTGTCTATGGGCAGAAATCAGTCTGATTGGAAAACATATTTAGTCTGTTTTTGCCTCACAGCACAAGACATAGGGGCCCACTGAAAGAAAACCATCTGTTCTTCATTAGCAAGAAATACTAGCACTGGCTTTAAAACAAAATGTAACCAGCTCTTTAAGTAGAGTCCCCTGACCACTGCAGTCTGGCACAAATAATGAGTTAAAACATTAAAATGAAGCTTGCTAAAAATAAAGTTAGGTAAAGCCAAGATAACCCAAATAAAGGTGCACCTATGAGAATTCTGTTCCAGAGCTGTATATAAGAAAAGAAAAAGAGCCAGAGGAATTAAATTAGCTTCCATCTGTTTCTTGTAAGTTGCAAGCCTCTTATGCCAATCTAGGACCTATTAAGTAATTCAGTGTTATTACTGATCCTGTAGAACTGAGTTGGCATTACCCTCTTTAATTTGGCAAGGCAAACCAGACTTTAATGTCAGGTAAAGACATGCAAATTGGAAGCTCAAAATCTTTACCAAAGCCAAAGTCAATTCCTCAAGAAACTGTAAGAGATACTTTCTGTGCAGAGAACTGGTGCAACTGGCCTCCCAATATGTAAGAACTCCTGTTTTTTGCAACCCAAACCTCCACTACACCATGTGATAAGAACAATGCTCATTAACGTGAACAATGCTCATTAACGTAAGGTGCCATCTTTCAAGAGACTTTCAGGCACCACTTCTTTAACCTGGTCAGCAACTACAATGACTAAAAGCTCACCTTTGCTGGAAAAACTTATGCACCAATTATCACTCAAAATGTTATACACACCCAGGAATCCTGTGGAACCACCTTCCATTATAACTCACAGCCACTAAACATTTTATACTTTGTCTTCCCTTCCAATTGTTGGTCATATACTCTATTTTCTATTTTGTGGCTTTCACAAGAAAGGTTTGCCATTCAGTTACCATTAGCACTACATGATTTATCCTTCTTTGCTTCTGCATATGTTGTAAAAAAGACTTTCAAACTATCTAACATCAACAAGACATCTGGTATGTAGCAACCAATTAGTTGATGTCTTTAGCGACATCTGTAATCTATACTAATAAAAGGCAAAGCCCTCACTGACTCACTGACTGACTCACTCACTCACTGACTCACTTATCACTAATTCTCCAAGTTCCTGTGTAGGTAGAAGGCTGAAATTTGGCAGGCTCATTCCTTACAGCTTACTTACAAGAGTTAAGCAGGTTTCATTTCGAAATTCTACATGTAACGGTCATAACGGTCAACAACGTCCGCCATTTTGAACTTTCTTATTCATGGCCCCATCTTCACGAAATTTGGTAGGCGGCTTTCCTTGCGCTAACCAAAACCGATGTATGTACTTATTTCGGTGGTATGACGCCATTGTCGGCCGCCATATTAAATTTTCCAAACGTCACAAATTCTCCAACTGCCCGTGTAGGTAGAAGGCTGAAATTTGGCAGGCCCATTCCTTACAGCTTACTTAAAAAAGTTAAGCAGGTTTCATTTCGAAATTCTACACGTAACGGTCATAACGGTCACAACATCCGCCATATTGAACTTTCTTATTCATGGCCCTATCTTCACGAAATTTGGTAGGCGGCTTCCCTGCGCTAACCGAAACCAATGTACATACTTATTTTGGTGGTATGATGCCACTGTCAGCCGCCATATTGAACTTTCCAACGTCACTAATTCTCCAACTTCCCATGTAGGTAGAAGGCTGAAATTTGGCAGGCTCATTCCTTACAGCTTACTTACAACAATTAAGCAGGTTTCATTTCGAAATTGTCCGCGTAACGGTCATAACGGTCAACAACTCCGCCATGTTGAACTTTCTTATTTACGGCCCCATCTTCACGAAATTTGGTAGGTGGCTTCCCTTAGCTAACCGAAACCAATGTACATGCTTATTTCGGTGGTATGATGCCACTGTCAGCCGCCATATTGAATTTTCCAACATCACTAATTCTCCAACTTCCCATATAGGTAGAAGGCTGAAATTTGCAAGGCTCATTCCTTACAGCTTACTTACAAAAGTTAAGCAGGTTTCATTTCGAAATTCTACGCGTAATGGTCATAACGGTCAACAACGTCCGCCATGTTGAACTTTCTTATTTATGGTCCCATCTTCTCGAAATTTGGTAGGCGGCTTCCCTCCACTAACTGAAACCAATGTATGTACTTATTTCGGTAGTATGATGCCACTGTCGGCCGCCATATTGAACTTTTCAACAGTCTTTGTTACTTATGGGCCCATCTTCAAGAAATTCTATCGATCAAAGAACTGTCACTTACTGAGTGGTTTCCATGCCCGGAGATACCACCTACCTTTTCCATTCTCTTTGTTACATATTGCACGGCCATATCAGGCTCACTCTTGATATCCGGAGGAACATTCTGTCTTATGTATTGAATGACTGGGACAGGTTCAAGGTGTGGACTGATGACGGTACAGAAGATAATTATACTACACAGGAGCACTAGAAGAGTGAAATGCTTAAGCCCTTCACCTATGGTTCTGCATGTGAGTTGATGGCTGCCGCTGAATTGTTCGGTTGTCGCTTTCAAGTGTACCGAAATGGCCAAATATTTTACACCTTTCGACAACCGCCAATGCCTCTTAAACATCTTAGATTCACAGGTGACGATTTCAGTAGTGGACACTTTGATGTTTATGAATGTTTAAACTCTCAAAAGCTGGATGTGATTTTATCGATGAAACCAGTTGTGTGCTTACAACGCTTGACAGATGCCAAATGTCACTTCAACACAACAAATCCTGCAAATACTGTCGTAATTGAAACAAACCATGAAACTCAAACCGATTATGACAGCAGCAATCCAAGCTGTGAGATTTGAGACAAGATTACTGTTCACATGGCCAACTGTAAGTTACATGCTCAAGAGTAAGCTCAGCGCACAGCTTGGTCATGTTACAACCAGAGGGCCGAACTGACAACATGGTATACAAAGAGATCCTTAACAAATAATTATTGGCATATTGTCCCACAGTTTAAAAAGGTTTAATTTTCTTCTTAATAAAAATTTGAATGCAGTACTTCACCGCTGCGAAGCGCAGGTATTTTGCTAGTATTTTAATAAAAGAATCCGTTGTCCCTATCTGTTTCATAAGGATAACAATTCTCTCTGTGTCCAAGAAGACAAAAGTGGACTGTCTGAATGGCAGTCACTCCAGTTATGATGAAGTTCTATGAGAGAATCTTCTGAGACTTATTAAAAAGAATATTTCAGACAACTGTGATCACCTCCAGTCTTCATATTGCTACAAGTGATCCTCAGAGAATGTCATACCCCTTTCATTTCATACCATCCTGGAACATCTGGATATCCTGTTTATAGATTACAAATCACTGTTTTACAATGTTGTATTATCAAAGCTGACCACTAAACTTCTCAATTTAAGACCAAGACCTACAATTGGACTTCCTAATCAAAAGACCTTGGCATGTGTAGTTTGGCAGCATCACATCCTCGATGCTGACTCTCAACACAGCCATTCTGTTGGATAGTATGCAGAGAATCATTCTGTAGTTCTTGTTCACTTCTGATTATGAGGTTAGGCAAAGCTCCAATTTCATGATTTAATTTGCAGATGACACCACTATCATAGGTGTGATCACCAAAAATTATGAGATGGCTTACAAAGGAGTGGTCTATCTGCTGACTCTCTGGTAACAGGGCCATTATTTAATGTAAGCAAAACCATGGAGCTGGTCACTGACTTGAAAAAGCAGAAGTCAGACCACTCTTTTATCTACATCGGAGGGGATGCTGTTGAGAAGGTGAGTATCTCTTAAGTTTTTAGGAGTGACTATCACAGACTAACTAAAGTGGACTCAACATAGTTTGGCTCTTGTCAAAAAGGCTCACCAGCTCCACCATTTCCTCATATGTCTGAGGACATACTGCATTTCATAATCTGTTCTCAAAAATTTCTACAGCTACACAGTGGAGTCTGACCTAGCTAGGTGCATAATATAATAGTACAGCATTTGCTCTGTTGAGGATCACAAAGCACTTCCATCAGGTGGTGAAGGCGGCACATAATACTAACGTTCTCTTAATATACAACACTGGTTGTCTTAGAAATGCAAACACCATTATTAAAGACCTCAGTCATCCTCCACGGAGGCTTTTCTCACTTCTCCCTTCTTGCAAATAGTACATTAGCTTTCACACCAGCAGATTAAGGGATAGTTCCTACACACAAGTGGTAAAGTTTCTGAACAATCAATCACTAGAATTTAAATACTGTAACATAATAAACAGGATAATACTTGCAAATAACTATTGTACACAATGTATATAATTGTATATATACTGTATATGTCGCACACTAAGTATAATTTTTTGTATTGTATTTTTTCAAATGTTTAAGAATACATGCAAATATGAACTTCATTGTGCTATAAACACATGATAATAAATTTGACATGACTTTAAATGCAGAATCCCTTATTTAAAGAGAAAATCTAAAAGAAAAAGAATGGACAAGTAGGCCTTGCTGAAGATAGTTTTCAACCTTGGGTGGTATTTCACAGGAAGTAGTTATTCTGGTTTTATTTTGTAGTACTAGGGTGTTGTACCGTTTGGCATCCGGCTGGGGGAGGGCTTGTACCTCCTCCAGACCGTGTTGATTGTGTTGGGGCCACGGGTAGTTGGAAGCCCAACCCTGTAGAGACCTGGGGACCGGGCTTGTGCCTGAACAACCTCCAGCACCGCCACACCAGGAAATGCTGGGGAAGAAGACAGGGGACACCGGAGGGCTTCCGGGTGTTGCCGGGCCACACTGGGTAGAGGAAGCAGCTGGAGCCCATCCGGGTTCCTATATAAGGGGCTCCAGCTGCTTCCCGGCATTCCTCCGCAGACACGCCCCAGTGTGGCAGAAGTGCTGGCTGGGCACCCGGCCCTCGGAGCCCCTGTCTTCTTCCCCAGCACTTCCTGGTGTGGCGGAAGTGCTAAGCCCAGGTTTCTTCAGGCACTGGGGCGCCGCCTGGCGGTGGACACGGGACCCCGGAGGGTCTTCCAAGTGTGCAGCCGCACTTCCGCCACACTGGGGCGTGTCTGGAAGCAGCTGGAGCCCATCCGGGTTCCTATATAAGGGGGCTCCAGCTGCTTCCCGCACATTCCTCCGAACACGCCCCAGTGTGGCGTCAAGTGCTGACATTTTATGGGCTAACTAAAAATATTACAATATGCAAGCTTTGGGGCAACTCAGGCCCTTTTTTCAGGCAAGATGTAATCAATACAATATGTACATTACATTTTGCATGAAGAAGGGGCCTGAGTTGCCTGGAAAGCTTGCATATTGTAATCTTTTTAGTTAGCCAATAAAAGGTGTCATTTTGTTTGGTTCTCACTGGTTTTATTTTGCAATATGTGTATCTCCTGGTCTTGGGAAACATACCAGAAAATAGCAACACAAGTCCAATGAAAACATTTTGGAATTACAAAGATAAACTATCAAGAACCTGGAATGTGGCATTTACAACTGATTTCTTGCCTCACTGATACAGTACAACTAATGTTATTTTGGTGGGGGACTACTAGCTCTGCTTTGCTGATGTACAGAATATGTGTTGATTCATCCTTTTATGGTGGTTAAATGCCAAGTTCTGCTTTTGTGTTCAAGTTTAAATTTAATTGCAGTTATTTCCTAAAAATATGCTTCTGGCTGCCAGAAGGAGTTGTGATATACTGCATTGCTGTTTTTGTCAGTGGCACAGGGACATTGTTTTTAATTTTGTGAAAGCAACTGAAGGAGCTTGCATGTACATTTACAGACAATGACAAAGGGTGGCCATACGTGCTGGTAAGACATTAAGGTAAATACTATCAGTGCCATAGCCATTTAAGCGAAATAAGTATGTGGATACTTCTAGAAAGAACACAACATAGTACAATAAGAATCCTAGATAAATCTGTTATATTATGATCAAACCTATGAAAGTTTATACTTTGAAAGTCGGGGAGGACATTTAATCAAATACAGAGTTGATGGTTTTTGTCCTCAAAATTAAAAGAAAGCGAAGTGGCAGCTTAGTGTCAGAAAAGTAATTAAAAGAAAAGCTGGGTAGTAAGAGCCTAGGGGCATTTGTGAGTTTGTTCACTACCAACAATGTCACACTGCAGACAGTAAGAGTACTAGTAGCAGCATGTTAAAGGCCCACATATGTGAAATTATTATTAATACCTGATAAAGGCATTCGTCCAGCACCTCAAAAACAAAGTTGTGGGACTTGAAAAAGAACCTATGCTTAAATAGAGAATTGGAGGTACTTTCCCAGTAGTCCATTAAAGTGACAGTTGCATCTGTAAAGTGGCACATAAGACTCTGGTTCAAAGAGAGAGAGACATGTGTCTGATGGCCAGACATAAGTACAAAATAAGAACATGGCCCAGCAGTGCGAATTTCAGAGTTTGAGGTGTTCAACCATTTTCTGGACCATTACTCCAGTATTTCTGAGCTGGTAGGTAGGACTGAGGATCCCAACAGATCACCTGTCCTTAGAAAGAGGGAATTAGGAATAGTTTGGGACTTGGATTTGCTTCAACAACAGGGAGTCTCCTTCAGTCTCCAGCCTTCCTGGTACACTGGTGGAAGACCTCCCTGGACATATGATCAAGCTACTGGTCAGAGACAAGAATAATCCTGATTCCAGTACGTGGCATAGGAAATGGCAGAATGTCAGTTATGCAAGACAGATTTAATGACCCTAAGTTACCAAGATGAGGAGCAGAACTGACAAAATGGTCTTCTGTGAAATTCTATATGTGCCATGCACTAGCCTGAATAATACTGATGACACCATATAATTTAACATGTAGCTTAAATCTTATTGTTAGATAGAGGAATGTAGGTTGTTGGGATATTCAACACTACTAAAACTACTGTACTATATAGCTGAAAGGGATATGGAGTTTAGGACAGGTTTAGTGTAAATGTTCAAAGTATGAGTATCAGTCATTAGTAATGATAAAAATGATAAAATACACTTTTTTAATTACTATCCAAAGGAGAAAAAACAAAAATAGTATAAACTGCTGGTGTCAATGCTAGTAGTTCTAAAAATAAAGCAGGTACATTTGAGTTATATGTACTGTAGGTACAGATCAATAATATAAATGGATAAAAGTTATTTAGAAAAGACATGGAAAATCAAAAATGTAGGGGTGGAAATCTATATAAAAAAATTAAGACTGCTTCAAATAGGAGAAGAGCCATATCTTAGTGAGGATATGTGGGTACAATGACAAAAGCATCCAAGAGAGATTGCTGGCAATGGAGATGTATTATGCACATAACTGTGTTAACAGTGTCAATGTACGTCTTTTTAATACGGTAATATCAAAAAAGCACGTTTAGAAGTGTATATTACAGGAATGGAAGACTTGAATAGCTCAAGTGTTAACTGAGAAAACAGCCAAAAAGTGGAACAGGAACAGAAATTGATAAATTTAAGCTTTGTTTTTTTGTTTTTGTGAAAAAACAAGCAAGAGGAGAAGCTCATTCAAACTTGATATCTTGTGATAATCAACATACAATTTAAGTGTTATAGGTAACTGAATCATTAGGATTCAGTGAAGATAATATTACAATTTTCACAGTGTTTTGATACAATGTACATAAAAAACAAAACCTTCAAATTTAATTTCAGAAGGATATGTTTCAAGGGTATGTTTTCAAGCAGATACATACAAAATCTACAAGTGACCAACTGGGAGACAGTCAAGAAGCAGTAATACTAGTTTAAAAGTATATTACATACAATAAAAAACAAGTTCATATAAAACTTTTGAAGCACCAGGAAATTTAAGAATACTCTTCAGTGAATGAATAAAAGGCTAAGAAAGATAACTACTCTAGTGCCAACTGTAGAGCTTTTCAGAACATTTGAGCACTTTTTAAAAAGGCAATTAGAGTGGAATATCACAGGAAAGGCACAAAATGTCCAAAATGGTTAATTTACTATTTTAGTATTAATAAACCTGTCAAGGAGGAACTGAAATGTAATAAAAAAGAAAGGGTGAAATAAAATATATGGAAAAGGAAAAGGCAAACTCTTCCTTCATATTTTTAGGGTTTTTTTTTCTGTGTAAAGAAGCCAATAACCTCACAGTAGCTACAGTAACAACTAAGGAGGTACTATAAGATTTCATAGTTAAAGAAAACAATCACACTGGGATTAAAAATTTTGAAATCAAATAAATCACAATTAATCTGAGGTGCTTAAGTAGGGTAAGTGACTGAATATGTAATTCCTTTAATACGAAATATCTGCATATACAGGCACAAGATAGTCCCAATAAGCACAAGTAAACGCAACGCTTCCTTCTGGCACCACCACTCCTCCCTACAAGCTCCATCCTCCTCCTCCCGACTCTGGCCCCTGAGAGGTGGTTGCTGGCCCCTTTTATAGCCTGCCCAGAGGTGTTCCAGGAGCGTGATCACCTGTTTCCGGTTGCACTTCCGGGTGGGGCTGAAGACTCGTCCAGCCGGGCTCAGGAACCCATGCAGTGCCCCCTGGCGGCCACCCCAGATCCCATGGAGCCCTGCGGGAAGCTGAGGCACCATCGTCAGCCAGGGAGGCTGCCACCAAGCATCCCGGGGGAGGTACTGAGCAGCCCATGGTTGCTCCCCCGGAACATATGTCAAAGGGGCGTCCCAGCCAGTCATGGAACCCAATAATAATTACCACACTTGGCAATGTTGCTCACCTTGTCCCATTTCTAATGGACACCTCTGATCTAAAATTGTGCACACTTGGAAAAATTATTGAAAGAATCAGACAGGGAATTAAACTAGTACAAAGGAGCAGGCAAAAATTGTTCTTAAAAGTCACTCCATAAATCTACTATCTAGTGACCAAAATAAAAATAAAATGACAAAATGAGTAGAGGTTAAAACACAATGAAGTGAGCAAGAAAGGCAGCGAAACCGCACAGAGCAATGAAAAGTCTACAGTTCCATCTTTTCATTCACTTTCTGTTGTATCCTCAAACCCTCCCTTTTAGACAACGGTGTCTTTCCAGAAGTGTTTAGCATTCAATAAATAATTATGCATGACATTGACCGTGACCCGGCGTGGGTAAGCCGTTGAGCCCCATTCGGGCTGCAAACCGTGGAATTCCCACTAAGTGCAACTCATACGCTCCCCAGGGCCGATCCTGGCGACGGGCAAAACGTGCCCGACGTGGCGCCAAACTCAAAGCGGCCGTTGAGGAGCCTTTGAATTTTAAAGTCTGAGCGGCCGACGACTATAGCAGCGGCGGCGTTTGCAGTGAGCAAAGTTTGACAAAGTGGCGTGTATTGTAGTCGATGCGTTGATGCCTATTAGGGACTCCACATACATAGCGATTTGCTCGCGCGAGCAGCATAAAAGCCTTTGATGGTCGCCGCTCATCGCGCGCTCTGTCTGAACGGTTCCATTGCTTACCATGTGTTTACGCACGCTCTCTAAATGTGTGTAGTCGTCAACGTTCAACTTGCATATTTCATAGTTGCGTCGCGGGCGATAGATTTCATGTGAGACGCGTCGTTCCTCAGGATCAAAACTCACCAGAAGCATTTCCAAACCAATAAACAAGACACATAGCATGCATAGAAGTTTCTTTAAATGTACCAAAAACCTTGGATGTTTGAAGCTGTGCATAACCATCTCAATTGGCTGGGAGCTTTAATATCATATATTAGTGCAAACTTGTGCATCTGCCACGGATGTTTAATAAAAACTAATCTTAGACAAAGCTTTACAATAGTTTTTCAAAGGCTCAAGATAACCCTAAATGTTATGCAATAGTCTAACTGATAGTATATCTTATAGCTTGGCAAGATGCTGAGAAATTAGTTCACACTTTTGTTTTCAGTCGGCTAGATTACTGTAACTCTATCCTCTCAGGACCACACAAAAAAGATATCAATCGAATGCAACTAGGGAAGAATGTAGCTGCTAGAATCTTAACTAGGAAACAAAAATCTAAGCACATCTCTCCAGTTTTGATGTTACTACTAGTGAATGAAACTGCTGTAATTCCCAGTAAACCGGGAACGGCCAAGCTTGCATATATAGCATGTAAAAGTGTAAAAATTGATCAAGAAATAACAGAGTTATACTTGAAAATAATTAAGTGGCACAGTTTTTTGGCCCACAGTGTAGTGTGTTGCCGTTTAATTCAGTCAACAACAGACCAGCAGCAGTTAGTCACCCGGCTCCCACTAAGACTGAGCACAGTGGACTGGGTGGAGTCTGCACTCTGCAGCTCATGAATGCCGGGACGGGGCAGACTTCATTGACGTCTGTCAGACAACAGCTTTGAACGGCAACTTGAAATTGCAATGCGTCAGTCTGTTGCATCCGCATTATCTGTGCCAAGAAACGGGATGCATCAGTAAAAGCTGAAATGGCGGTGTTTCAAGCACGGGCGTTGTTTAGAACAAGTGTTTCAGTATCTGATGACTGTGCCGCCTACTTCAGTGGAGGCAGAGCGTGCTTTCTCAGAGGCTGGTGTACTCTGCACGAAGGTGCGCTCTTGCCTGTCCCTACTTTGATGGATTGAATGCCAGAGGTCCACATGACCATCATCATCAAATTCTTCTGAAAACCATGAGGACCGATTGAGATCATTTATGTTAGGTAGAATGCCTAGAGGGGGCTGTGCAGTCTCGTGGCCTGGAGCCCCTGCAGATTTTGTTTTTTTTCTCCAGTCGTATGGAGGTTTTTTTTTTGGTTTTTCTGTCCTTCCTGGCCATTGGACCTTATTTTTATTCTGTGTTAATTAGTATTGCCTAATTTTATTTTTATATTTTGTTTTTTCTTTTTTTCTCTTCCTTCATCCTGTAAAGCACTTTCAGCTACATCTTTTGTATGAAAATGTGCTATATAAATAAATATTGTTGTTGTTGACTGTAATATTCTTCTCCATGTCTTTGTCAGTCACTGTCTCAGGTGCAGTCTAATATCAGTGACACCTACTGTAATTTTGAATTTATGTTCACTACTTGCCATTCCTTTTGCGGCTGTGGACTAACCTGTAACTCAAATTTCAGAGCAAGCTTCTCAGGGCTGGCTCAATGAAGGAAGGAACTGACATTAAAATGCCATGATACTTTCTTTTACATGCCATTCTGCCATTACCTGCTCCTTTGTACGGGATGAAATTCATAACATTCAGAATGATTAATTTGATGATTTTTGCTTTTGAATTTTTCTAAAAGACAAAACTAGAGGACCCATAGTAATATAGTAAACAAGTGCACAAGACACCCCTAGCATGTCACAAGGTGCCAACTCTCCTGAGCTCCTACCCAGTGCCTCAAAAATTACTGAAACAAACCAAGTAGTTATATGGTACACAAATGTGAAAGACGTCCCTAAAATTTTAAGCTGTGTTCACTCTCTTGAGGCCCTATGCAGTGTCTCAGATAATTCTGGAAAAATGTACCATAACAACGTCTTCTACATGTGTTCTTTTAGACTTGAGTTCCATGTAACTTGTCACCTATTTCTGTCTTTTACAACAATCATAATCAAGAATTAGCAAATTAAGTGTTGGTGTGAACATTTATGGAGAAAACCTCTTATAGTTCAAATATAGGTATGGCAAGAGCATATCTGAAAATGAATTTAACAGTCACTCGCTTGCCAAAAAAAAGTACTGTAAATAAAAAGAGAGTACAAGATCCAAGAAGGCATGCTACATTAGGTATACATAGGGGTGGTATAAAATATGTTGCAACGACTAAAGGATAAAATTGGCAATACTGATAACAAAAAATCTCTTAGCAAAAAATGTTTTAATCAACTAAATAGCTAATTACATAACACATACTGTACACCTACATATTTTACTTGGAGAGGGAAAACCTATCTGAATGAATTTTGGAGGTAGAGGCTAAAATACTCAAGGGCTATATAAAACCTAAGGCATTAAAAGAATAGGAGCACTTCACTCTGAACTCTTCTATGAACACAGTCACTGCACTGCCAAAACTACTTGGCTAGAAAAAGAGAAAAAGACTCGTACAGCACAGGAATATATACGTGATGTGGGATAACCCAAAGTAATAGCAGATCAGAATTACGCAACATCACTTCGATATCTTTCATGTGCAAACACTAGCTCTTTAAGAAAGAAGAGATGGGGTTAAAGGGGCAGTCACAGAATCTAGACAGTACTATTTTCCCTTTTTACCATAGTCTCCCTACCTGACTGAGCTCCAAAAACAGTAGTGAAAAATTTGAGAGATGAAAATGTCATTGAATAACATTTGAGGAATTAACTTCCTACATATACTTTGCCAAGAACTGAAATCTCTTACATTGCTTTAACATTATCGAGTCTGGATATTCAAAGTTAGTCAGATAAGCATTAAAATAGTGGCTGTCTTCTGCAGCAAACAACTTTTTTGCAATGAAATTCAAATCTTTATAACATCATCATCTTACATCCATAGTCCAGTATCTGGGCAGCTACTAAAAAATATCCTGTGAACTTTATGCATTTTGTTTTAGTCTTCATTATTTGTTATTTCTGTACCTTTCAAACTGATAACATGCTGAAAGATTATTTTGCTATACACCTCATAAGCACCTGTATATATTAAATACAAAATACATATCAAGCTTTGTTTTTGAAAAAGAGAACTTTGCAAAGAATAACAATGGCATTTTTCTGGTTTTGAACAAAACACTTCAATTTAAATCTGATAATAACTTTGTGCATTTTAAAATTTGATTAATTTGATTACAAAAGATAAAGTAACTTAAAACTTGCCAGAAAATCATTGATTAATGTGTCAGATACCTCTTAAGATATATAATGTGATTTTACCTCTTTCACACTGGGGACCAGTAAAACCATAAATACAAGCACAGCGATTTGGTCCAACACAGCGGCCTCCATTCTGGCAGTCATTGTCACAGATAGCTGAAATGTGAAAACAGCAAAATGTCCATTATAGGCTATTCCTTTTACATAAAGCAGCACACTTTGTGTTCACCACTTGTTTTATTTGTGCCTACTACATGGGTTGTGGCAAGAATATTATTTATTATAAGGTAGAAAAGTAAAGCTGTCCTTCTATCCATTGAGAATTGGCCCCTTACGAAGATTTCAATTTCAACAATGTTCTTTCTTTTCTAGGACTATACATTAAGGTAGATGGTCTGTAAGCACACTTCTGCATGAGACCCTTTACATGTTTTACTTTAATGAGACATCAGCACTGCACTAAAGAGAAGAGTGGAGAATACATTTATAAATATACAGTAAATTGTCCTGGGTAATACAAAAGTAAAATATTTCACAGTAAATACTCATATTTATTTTAAATACATAACAACATGAACCTCAACATTCTGTGCACATGTAATATGAGCCAATCAAAATGTATAACAAATAATGGACTCTTGTAAATTGAGGAAGGGCTTTCCTTGTGCTACAGCTTAGAGCTTGCTGTGTCTAGTAGTGACTGTTGACAATGGCATGCATCTGAAGTGATATATTTTTGTTCCAGTCTCCATCCTAGAATATGATTACAACAGAAGGCAGTTCACAGAGAAAAATTATGGACTAAGATAAAAAACATACTGTACATGTGTTGATTCTCACTCAGCATCAACATAAATAAATAAAATTGAAACAAATTGGGAAAAAAGATTGATTTGGCATCTCTGACTCAGCCATAAATACATTTTTTATTTACAATATCCTTGATAAAATTTAGTATTTTCCAAAATACCACAATCACAAAGAAATGTGTGGTTATCACAGCATGGTTAGGACAGACAGCATATGAGGCCAGTGAGACAGATAGCCAGAACAGAAAACTGAGTTGTGGAAAAGGATAAAAGGTCAGACTTACACTGACTACAGTATGTTCCAGTATATCCTTTCTGGCACTTGCACTGTTCCTCAGAGCAGATACCCCCATTCATGCACCTTATGTTGCATTGCTGTGCTGTAAAATTTTAAAACACTGTTAGCTCTTCCCCAATGGAAACGGTTTCCTGCAACTCCATTCAATAAAATCTAAGAAAAAAGCAATGTTGTACTGATGAATTTTGAAAACATAGGTTGAACAGGATATATCATGTTCTGCATTGGGAAACATCAGGGACTCTTACAGTAAACTAGCATTTTAAGCTCTAAAGCAATGTGAGCAAGATCAACTTTGGGTTGCACATATTAGCACAAGAGACCAAGCTGTTGTGGTGGTTTGTAGGAGAGATGAGAGTTCCCTGATTATTCTGAGATGGAGACTTTTGACTTGTGGTCTGCTGGAGACAACACTATAAGCAACAACATCTTCATCACTGCTTGTAATGTTTACTTTTAAACTATTATACAGTGTGTCTGCATACAAAAAGTACAAGTAATATTATACAGATTAGTATGTTCATTGACAGGAAAGCATGGTTTGGAAACAGGGTGACATGATAGTGCAGGGGATATGGCTATTAGGAGTCAAAGTAATCGGGCTCAATTCCTTTACTATTCATTGTCTATGAGGAGTTTACTTGTTCTTCCAAGTTCTTCTGGGTGTTTCAGTACCTTACATTATTCAAAAATTAAACTGACAAGCATCTCTAAGCTTGTCAAATAAGTGATGATTGGCATGTTCTTAAGTGTTTCCTCTAAATGGACTACCATCCTATTCAGGATGCACAGATTCATATGCTATTGGAATAGACTCTCGTTTCCTGCAATTCAATAAAAAAATATTTACTCAGGAAGCAGATCAATGGATATACTATCACTACAGTGATACTGTATTACTGTTTTGTTGTATTTATGAAACTATGATATGTATTATTTAAATTATACTTACAACCCAGATGAACACCTCTAAAAATATGTGCTACAATCAAGTTTGAGTCTCGTGGTCCATGCATTTCTAACAGATCCTGCATACACTTACTAGATTTTGTTTCACATGTTGGAGATATTTTTCCATTAGGGCAAGTGCACATGTTCGGACGAGAGCAAAATCCATCTCCACAACTGTTTCGGCAAATGGCTAAAAATCAAGTTAAACAGAATATAATCATACATCATTAACCCACCCTAAAGGTTTGACTGCAAGAACTAAGTACACCTGCAAGAATTTCTAGAAAAGGAAGTATGAGAGGGACATGTTACATGTGAAACATTTGCCATAACAGTGCGAAAAAGCATGCTGCCCCCTAATACATGTAAGTGATTTTTTAAAAAGTGCCTCTATTAGAATATAGCTTTCCAAAAATGATGCACCAGAATCATTTTACCAGAACATAGTTTTATGTTTCACTTTGAGATGCAATGCTTCCAAATACTACTGAATTCCTCTTCCAAACTTGCATTGAATTATTTGCACAGACAGTTGAATATTAATTAATCATCCTTTTGATATTTCCTTATATTTACATTTAATATATATACATATAATACATCTAATTTCACAGAATGAATATATTATGTCTATATTGACTACTTACATATGAACCTGTCTTACATGGGTAGCTATATATATATATGTGTGTGTGTGTGTGTATATATATATATATATATATATATATATAGTATATATATATATATATATATATATATATATATATATATATATATATATATTGACAAACACATACACGCACATATATACACATACATACACATATATATATTTTCTAGCCACGTAGTCAATGTAGACCTTACTGTTAATGTTTGCAGTGTACCACCTATTGGAATGTATTTTGTAATGCACATAGCAATAAAATGCATTGCTACAAATGTTTGTGAAGCACCATCTATTGGAGTGACAAATGCAATGCATATATCTCTGTTACATGCCATATGGTATAAGATTCAGAAAAGCACTGTTAATGTTTGTGTGTGCCATCTGTTGAAATAACAGAATCACAGCAATCAGACGGACACACAGATTTTGTCCTTTATTAAGGTGGATGAATAAATATATTCATGTATTCACTCATTCATTCACCTACCAAACCTGCTTTATCCTGAGTATTGTCGTGGGGAAAATGGAGTCTATTGAAGCAAGGATAGGACGCAAGGCAGGAACAATCCCTGGACATGACACCAGTCGACTGAAGGGTAAACACACAGAAACACACACACACACTTACGAAGACTAGGGCCAACTTAGTGCCCAGATAAATTTTTATTACCTTTGAAATAAAATAAACACAAAATCCTGAATTTACACAGTACTTCCAAGAAAACAAAAAAGAAACCCCATAACACCCCTTCCATACTCCCACACAGGCCTATGAATGGAGAAAGTACAAAAAGACTGAAGAGAGCTGTAAAGCAACCCCAATGTAGGTGCAGTTCAGTCATGATCCCAGAAGACACAAAAGAAAGTGGAAAAAAAAGAGTTTTAAAAATACAAAGTATCAACGTAAGCAGCTGTGATGTATCCTGATCTTCTAAAATGTTCAGGGCAAAACTGCTTACGAAATATGCAATAATAAATATAAAATCAATGACCTCCAAATACCTGTAAAATTTCTAGACCTCTACATATTACTTTACCTAACTGGCTGAGCTGCCCCACTGATTTCATTCACTTTGAAGAGTGCTACATAGAATGAAGATGATGTGATACTATTTTGTTATTCTATGTGTAATTTGCAAAAATTAATAATTTAAAAATTATGTAATTCATTTCTTTTATACAAGAATAATAACAATGCCATCACAGACTAAGTCATAAACAGTATTTATTTCTATAGCACATTTTAGTACAAAGGATGTAGCTCAAAGTGCTTTACAAGATGTCAAGGAAAAAGTTAACAAAAAAAGAAAACCAAATTAGAATATTTAAAAATAATGAATAAATGGCATACCAAAAATAACTGATATGAATAAATCAATACTCTCTTACATAACATACATATACAAATAATAGAAATAGTAGAGTGTTTATACTGTATATGAATATATAAAGAATATTCAAATATAGTTTTTAAATATGCAACTATTAACTAGAATAGTTTTCAGAAAAAAGAACAACAGAAACCCATTTTTTATATGTTTCATTTTTTTCAAGTTTATATATCCTGTTTTAGTAACATTTTCAAGCAAAGTGTTATGAAGAGGAAAATAAAAGGAATTAAATGGAAAGATGCCAACTGTAATATGGACTTACTGCCAATGACAGTACTTACGCAAAATGCACTGGTTTCCTCCAGGTAATGTTTTCCAGCCAGGGCAGCAGTAAGAATGAAAGCGAGATCCACAAACATTTGGTCTGTTACAAAACATGTGGAGGAATACATAATACAGCACATTTATTAGAAACAGCAGTCTCTAAAACTTGCCTGGAATGATTTGTAAAACTGAAATCATCTTTAAAATACTGGAATTTAACAGGATCTTCATGGCACTGATACAGAAAGGCAGAAAATGCAGCAGTCATAATTACTGACGCTGAATTTACAAGCAAAATCATTTCCACTTTTGTGATTTTACTGAATCAATATAGAGGTGACACGACAACATATGCCTTACAAATTCCTTTGAAGAACAGCCAGAAAGAAAAAATGATGAAACAAGCAGCTGCAGGGTTTAACCAAAAGTACAAAGAAAATCAGGGGTTAATCAGTGTGTCCATCTGGTCAAGTCCACCACATGCAGTTTAGTTCTCAAGATATAATACATTGCAGTTGTGTCTTTAAGGTATTGACTTAATAGATGTTTGAGCCCTGCAGGATGTGCTTATGCACCAACAATGTTGCAGAGCTATTGTAAGCACTTATTCAGTACACACACAACTTTGAGAAATGTGTACAGCTGGTTAACACATGCAATACAAGCATACATATTGTTTAGGCATTTTGTGGAGCTTGCACAAACTTGCATAGCATATACACAAAAAAACATTTTGGACAGTTTTAAATAAATACACACACTCTGGTTTCTTTGATAGTTATGTAAGGAGAATACAGTGCACACCAAGCTTCATTCAATTAATACAGGTATGTACTGTAAGTATAGGCATACTTCTGTATACAGGTTTCTAGAATTTGAAGTAGGCAGATGTACAGTTTACACATCTCTAGGACCTTTGAAGAAAATATACACATAGTAACTTGACAAGGTTGCATACTAAAATATAGTACATACATACAAAATATACAAAATTAGAGTACACGTGTGAGCTCTACAGAGAATACATATAAGTACAGTAAGGAAGTGTACAGTAATTGTATTTCTCCAAATGTTTTAAGTCACCAAGTAGTAATAATTGTGTGTGTATATATATACTGTATATAATGTGTGTGTATCCATGTATTAGGTATATTTGTGTGCATACCAACATTCATAAAAATGTGTATACATACTGTTTTTGTGTATACAATTTAGTACACAAGCATGCACAAGAGTTTTGTAGAAGTGGTCATTTCTCACAAGACAATGTGAGAGTTTTTTTAGAGTGGGCATATACATACATTGTATGCTGTGATACTGTATATACTATACAAAAAGAGATCTTTGACTCTATATAGAGGTACCACACACATGGCATACAATGCACAAAACTGGGTGCCACATTGAGAACTCTGTTGATCTGACACATTCATGTAAACTGCCCACACACTCATCTATAAGCTGGGCAACGTCAGTAAATGCATATTATATCTACAAGGTTATGTTGATGTTTAAACATACAGCTCCAATATAACTGAATACAAGAAAGATCTGTGCAGTTTGCACGGGTGTACGTTATACAAACACAAAATGTATTGTGCACACAAAGGTGTCTGAGAACATTATAAATGTGGCACATTTATACACAGACAGAGGCAGGTCTCTTTTTTGGCAATTCTGCAGAGAGCATACACACCTGCATACTTCTGCCCATGAGTCCCGATTAAGTTGACCGGACGCCCCTGTTTATCCGGGACTATCCCTTTTTTACGTATTGCGTCTCGTTTTTTTGCCTAGGGTCCCGGAATTGAACAAAATGTCCAATTTGTAGGCGGCCGAAACGGGAAGGGCGAACCCTCCCCGTACCCAAAGAAATATGCATTATTACTAGGCGCACAATACTCCATGGTGGACCCGAAACGTGCCGTCCCCCCCAAGTCCTACAAACTGCGATCTTCAAATATATTTACGTTCGACACACTCGCTAGATTAACGAGCTGTGCCCCGTTTTCGAACCATGACAATCCGGTCAGTCCACAAGTGTCCCGGTTTGAGACTTTGAGAATCTGGTCACCCGAAGCGCGTTGTAGAAATAGTGCGTATGGTATTTAAAGGCGATGCTCCATATACACTTACAGTATAAACACATGGCGGAGCTCTGCAAAGCCAGTACGTATGAATCGTACACACAGCATTCAGGGCCAAAATACAAGCGGTTATTTAAGAAGTCTGTAAAGTCAACGCAGGCGTGAATACAGTGCCCAGACAATTAAAATTACGTACTGTATGTCTTCAGACGTGTTGTGTTGGCACACCCACATCTGAAGCTGCCTAAGGACTCCGCACGCACACCGATCTGTCAGACACTGCCACACGTGCTCCAGTCTTTCTTTAACTTTGTAACATACGAACGCTCTTTACTCTACACACAGCACTCATGCACACCGAGTTCTCGCCCCGTACCCTCGCAGCACATCCTGCGGTCTTCTTCTCCTCAGTCCATCCGCCGACGGTTTCATCACTACGTGTTGCTCCCCTCTTCCATTGCCGTAGTGTCCAGCCGCTTGACCTTCCACTTCATTCGCCACGATGCTTGATACAGCGAGCCACCCGAGGAGGTACTTCGTAGCACCATACAGCACCATCCTGGGGCGCGGGAGAGCTGATGCTGGAGATAGAGAGAGAAAGAGAGAGAGAGATGGAAAAGCGCGGGTACGGCGCGCCGAGGCGACTGGCAGCTCACACGGCACACGCTCACTGCCTCGCTCACTCCGGCGCTCTCTCGTCAGTCACATGCCTTTATCGCGGGCTGTTGGCGCACTGAGGAGACAAGCGAAGGGGCACAGAAAATAAGCGTCAGGGTACCGCCAGCCCGCCTGTTCTCCCTGCTCCGGCTTTACCGAGGGAACCTTAAGGTTGTGAGTGCGCTCGCAACTGTCATTAAGGTGTGTGCGTTTGTGAGAACGGAAGGAAAACTCCATTTAAAACGACCCCGAGAAATCTGTGAGTACCCCTATGAATATATTTGGACAGATCGGTTACAAAGCCGAAAGTGACAGTCCGTGCCGTCTACCTATTGGATACACTGAGACACTCTACTGAAAAAAGAGTCAGAAATATACATGAATATTTAAAATTAAATTACTTTTAATTACATATTTGTCAGCTTGTCATATAGAAATGCGAGTTAAAGACTTCACCCATTTTCTTAACGTGTTTCTCCCTGAGTCATTCGTATAAGGAGCCTTCAATATTTATCCGTTTCATATCAATTTACGTTGTATGGTGCCTATTCGTATCTACAGTGGATTCATAAAGTATTCAGAACCATCACTTTATGTACACTTTATTGTGTTGTAGATTTCATTTTAAACGGATATATTTTCCATTCATGCCCATCAATCTACACTCAATAACTCGAAATGACCAAGTGGAAAATTGTTTTAAGAAACGGTTGTAAACGTAATTAAAAATCAAAGAATGAAATCAAATTCATATAAATATTAAGACTTTTAATTCAGTTCTTTGTAGAAGAGCTCTTTAGCAGTTTTAAGTCTTATTGGGCGAGTCTCTTTAAGCTTCGCATACCTAGATTGGATTAGTTTATTCCATGCTCCCTGGCGCCATTAGATTGGATGGGAAATGTCTGTAAACTGCCATCAGGTCTTTTCACAGATGTTCTCTGGGGTTTAAATCTATGCTTTGGTTGTGCAAAAGTCACAGAGTTGTCCTGAAGCCACTCCAGCATTATCTTGGCTGTATGCTTTGGGTCATTGTCATGTTTAAAGGTGAACAGTTGACCCACTCTGAGGTTGTGTCCACCCTGAAATAGATTTTCTTCAAGGACCTCTCTATTTTTGGTTGCATTCATCCATCCCTCAATTATGACCAGTCTCCCTGTCACTGGGCAGAGTGGTGCCTCTGAGGCTAGGGATCTGCACTGGCAATCGAAAGGTTGCCAGTTCGAATCCCTTAAATGCCGAAAGGGTCTCTGCTCTGTTGGGCCCTTGAGCAAGGCTCTTAACCTGCAATTGCTCCATCCTGGGTATGACGTTAATCTGCATCCATCCCTGCATGTAGGCCATCCAACCTGTAGGGAAAAACTTGGGGGTTGGTGGCAGAATTGGCACTCCATCCACCATAAAAAAACATCACACTGTTCCACTTCATATGAACTAGTGTGGTGCTGAGGTGTCACCTATTGCATGGCTGTACTCGGGTCCTAATCTGGATCCTGAGTTGGTTTGCCGTGTGGTGGGTGCAGCAATGCGCTGTATCAGCGTGTCCTCCTAACCTCTCCTCCCTGTCACTGCGTACAAGAAGCACCTGCATAGCATCCATGATTCCCAAGATTCACCGTAGGAATGGTATCAGCCAGGTGATGAGCAGTGCCTGTTGTTTGACAGACATAGTGCTTGGAATATTGCCAAAAGAGATCAATTTGTGTGTTATCAGACCAGATAATCTTTTTCTCATGATATCAGAGTCCTTTAAGTGTTGTTTGGCAACCTTTTACTCAAGTGTGCCTTCCGTTTAGTCACTCAGCCATAAATGCCGATTGATGGAATCCTGCGGAGATGGTCATCCTTCTGGCAGGCTCTCCCATCTCAGCAAAAAACATCTTAAGCTCTGTTAGAGTAACAATTGGGTTCTTGGCCTCTTTGGTTTTGGTCACATGGCCAAGGCCCATCTTGCTTGGTTGCTCATTTTGGCCAGATGGCCAACTCAAAGAAGAGTCCTGGTGGTTCCAGACGTTTTGCATTTGACTGTTATTGAGGCCAGTATACTACTGGGAACACAGAATGCTTTAGAAGTGGTTTTATACCTTTTCCCTGATTTATGCCTTAGTGTGGAGGTCAATAGAGCATTCCTTGGACTTCATGGCTTGGTTTTATTCCTTACATGCAGTGTGAATTGTGGTACCATATATACACAGATGTGCGTTTCTAAATTATATTGTATCTAATCAATTCAGTTTGCCACAGGTGGACTCCACTCAAGTTCTACACACATCAAAAGGGCAATTAAAGCAAAAAGAATGCTCCTGACCACAATTTGAAGAGCCACAGCAAAAGGTATGAGTACTTAATCAACAAGACAGTTTACAGAAAATGAAGAAGTCTGAATACTTTTTGAATCTATCTATCTATCTATCTATCTATCTATCTATCTATCTATCTATCTATCTATCTATCTATCTATCTATCTGTCTGTCTGTCTGTCTGTCTGTCTGTCTGTCTGTCTGTCTGTCTGTCTATCTGTCTACTTTTATTACAGACAACTTACACATTATAATTTTTTATTTTGTAGCAGTCATGTTATATAAGGCTAGACTACTGAACATTCCTAAAATCCTGAAAAACATTTATGTATAACAGATATTCTCACATGTAGGAAAAAAGACCAGTCTCTGGCTTCTTTAAATACAGATAAAAACCTTTAGAGTAGTCTTGACCAGAATAGGTCACTAAGCCCAATAAGCTCTCCTATTATTTCATCTAGGGTTCCTACACAACTCCATATTTTATAATGGAGGGATTGTCTGATGGGTTGAAAGCACAATAAGGTGAGAAGCTGCAAAGAAGTTCATACTTTAAAAACTGCTAAAGAATATTCATTCATTAATTTACTGAGCCCACGTTTTCTGTTTCATTGTAATTTGGGGTAAATCTGTCATCCAACAGGTATACAAGTCAGTATCAAAGCAGATCACACTCACATGTCCTTGCTCTCTTGGACCCTCTGAATTTGTGGAAATGCCAGCCAGTGTCACCTGTACATTTTTGGGATGCTGGTGAAATGGAAGCACTGGAACTAAGCAAACAGGCATTGTGAAAATTTGCTCACTTCACACAGGTACAGTCTGGACTAATATTTGAAATAATGTTCCTGGAATTCTGAGGCAATAGTGCTAAAATCAATGCCATCCACCATACTGCATTTGAAATACTAAATTAGTATTTTAGTAATTAGTCATACATGTGATTGATTGAACAATGCCCAAGGCACTTTATAGAGTAAATAAGATCATAATAAAGTATTAAATTGAAGAACATGTGAGTAGAATGAAAGAAAATACATGCATACGGTATGAGGTAGTGCTCTGTGAAAAGGAAGAGCTTGAGTGAAATTACAGATGCTGTAGCACAACAAAGCCCAGTTAAGAGATGGTTCTTCAGCCTTGATTTATATGTAGCAGATGAAGTTTCCTTACAGATAAGCCCAAAGGTCCTCCCACATAGTTATTCTTCCATCTAGTTAGACATCCACCCTACCCTTCTACAACAGTAGGCAAAAAACAGGAATAACCCTGAACAGAATGCTAGACCATCACACTGTTCACCCACACATATGCTCACACCAGGACAATTAGTGTTACCAACTGAGTAGCATGTACATGTTTGAAATGTGGAAAAAATGTGAAGCTTCAGCAAAAAATGTGCATAAGTACAGAGAATTTGTGCAGACATAGCAAGCAGGTCCATAAGACTAACCATCAGACAAGAGAAACCAGGTTCATTTCTGGAGCTCTAACAAGTTTATGCTATACTAAAATAATCGGTTCTCGACCTTCACTTAATATTAGACATGGTCTCTTGCATCAAGATGAAGATTGCTCTGGAGTTTAAAAGTCCACCTGCTAAATGTAGAAACAAATGCAGGGGCTCAATTTTTCATGGGAAGATATTTGAGAGGAAACTGTTAACTACCTCCTGCAACCCACAGAGTCAATGAAAGACATCTAAAAGTATATGTACTCCTACCAAATGGGCACAATTAGTTTGAAGCTGCTGTCACTTTTGATATTGAGGAATTTTGTTGATATCCCTGAAGGACATCACTTACACAGATCACCATTGTGTTGTACCCGCTAAGCCTTATATTTTTGTGGCACTGAGAATTAATTTTGGAACTATGGCCTAATCCAGAGACTCAAGACAATTATTAAGGATTTCAGTCTACAGAGTGATCATCCCACCTTTCGCCCCTGACTTTTTTTACATTTTTTAACATACAGTTCATATAACTCTGCTCTGCTTCATCCATTGCTGTCCTGTGGCAATCTCATAAATTCCTCATGACTTAGTCAAAAATTTACTGATTTGCAAATCACTTTAATAGAGACATCTGCTTTCTCCATGTAAACCTTACATTAGATCCTTTAATGCCACTGTGGCCTTGTGGTGGCATGTTAGTGTTCATTTGATCCTGTCCTTCTGTTCTAATGTCTTCTGTCAGCTTTACATAGGTCATCCACCCAACCAAAGTAAATAACACAGTAAATCTGTGGAAATTAGAGGCAAATGGGCTGCTATAACACTGGTAAATGGCCTAAAGGTATTAACAAATAGACACTTCTTACTGTTTTGGGCGTAATAATAATAATAATACAAAGTACATTTTATTTATATAGCGCCTTTCCCATGTAATTTGTATATCTTTAGGATGAGGGAGGACATGAAAACTGGACACACATAGCAAAGAGGTTTCATTTTAAATGCCATATTGTGAAGTTGTAAGGCAAAAGTCCCAATCACTGCGCCACCTGACCTCAGTATAACTAACAGATTATGTATAACAGTCACATCACATGCTGCTAATAACATACACATGCATGATGAATGAGACAACAACAGTAAGGGAAGGCTACAGAGGGCAGAGCAGACACCTCCTGGCTTGTTCACATTCTCCAATTATACAGTTAGTGAGTTTTTGTCTGAGTAAATTCAGTGCAGGAAATAGTACTGTATGGCGCCAAAGTAAACGAATAAGTAACTTAGATTGACCCAGGACACCAGAAGAAAACCAATTAAAATTAAGAGCCGTCTGGCTCCAGAGCTTGGATAAGAAATACACATTTGAAAAATTTTTGAACGTAAAATTTTGGAATGTAAAAGACGTCTCTGGCAAAAAAAAAAATGTTCTCTGATTGATAGGTGCTGTGGCCATAATCCACTTACTATACCCGATCAATTTCAATGCTAAATCCCAAATTACATTTGCTGGCATTCCTAAATGAACACTTTTATTATGGTGATGCCCCTAATGGCATTCATCAATTAGCCACTGATTGTCTCAATGCCACTAAACTATTAAATACTCAAATAGAATCTTTGTGCTTTTCGATTTGTTGTTGCATATTGCACTTCATGGCCTCTGTAAGCAGTAAACAGTAATTAAAAACTAAAGACCTGCCCATTGATGCTGCTGACACCTTTGCCAACTATAAAAAATTAAGATAGTCATACCAAGCTGAAAAATGCATTTTGTTTTGCCAGTATTGTCTTTTTTGTGATTTGCCCATTTCTTCAACTTTGTACTATAAATGTTATTGCACAGTGAATAAATGAAAAATCGTCTTTTCACAGACAAGTAGCTGTTTCACTATTCTGACTGCTCATTCACACTTCACACACAGGTCAAAATATAGGTGTAATTCTATGCCTTTGTGGCATAGTCAGTGGTGTTAGTAGGGCTGCTGTTAATTTTTCTAATTCCTTCAGACAGTCAAGATCTAACAGAGCAAATCACAAGTGGTGTCAACAGATCTTTGATGTCTTCTTTTTGATGTTTACCTTAGGAGAATCTTAGCTGAACACAATGAATATTCTGTCAAAACATTATGACCTGGTGAATGTCAATGTCATGGATATATTAGACATTACGCTGACGTTAGGGACTTGTAGTCAATGTATCTAATCCAGAAGATACGGGCAGGTGTAAAGATCTGAGAGACTTTGGAAAGGGCCAAATCTTTATGATCAGACAACTGATTCAGACCATTTCCAAAACAGCAAAGCTTGAGGGGTACACATTCTCAGCTGTGGTGAGAACATTCCAGCAGTGGTCCAAGAAGGATAAAACCATGAACTGCTGACCAGGTGTTGGGTAGCTAAGACTCAATGATGTGAGTGGTCAATGAGGTTATCCCATCTGGTACAAATCAACCCATTGGCTACAAGGGCATAAATTGCTGGTAATTTTAATGATGCTTACAGGCATAGGGTGTCATAACACACATCGAACACTGCTGCGTATATTTGACATGTACCACCTACCTAAACATTGTTGCAGACCAGGTCCACCCATTCATGGCAGTGGTATTCCCCAATGGTAGAGCTATCTTTCAATAGCATATTGCACTCTGGTGAAGAGCTGAGGCTGTTGCCCTCACCACCAAATTCCTCAGATCTCAGTTCAATCCATCATTAGCGAGATGTATTGCAGTTTACAGAAGTTAGAATATCTGCTGCTAACATGCTAGTTGCAGATGCCACAAGACACCTTTTGAGGTTTTTTAGAGGCCATGCTTTAGCTGGTTGGAGCTGTTTTGGCAGCACACAGAGAAGCAAATGTATATAAGCAGGTGGCCATAATGTTTTGGTTCATCAGTACATTCGTTTATCAGTTGTTCATTTTTGTGGTCCATGTCTCCTTGCATCTGGAGATTTATCAGGTAATACAGAAGAACTTGATCATTGTGGTATTAATGAGGTGTAGGATGGATCTAAGGTCTCAGCACAGCGGAGCAGTAAACTGATTTGTGTTCTGGTCACTGTTGCATGATTTACAAAATTAATAAAATAATTTTAAAAAGAGTGTTGTAATTATTACATGAAAAATGTATTTTTCAATTACTGTCATTTATTAGGCTGAACTTATGTAGATAATATAGAAAACTATGAAGCTGGGAATAATGGTCTTGATCATTTTTCCTAAAAATTAAGAATTTGTTTTTACTTAAATATTATTGGTTACAGGACTGTATTTAAAGTGAATCACCCTTTGCATAAACAGAAGTGGAATTGACCTTCGATATTGACTGTACATTGATTGATATACCTAACATTACCTGGGTATATTTGTATAATGAGTTAAGGTAAGAAAACAAATATGTATATTTGTTTAAAAATGTTGACCCTTTTGTGCTGGTTATCCTAAATGTCATTTGCACAACTTATCTATCAATTTGTCTGCTCTCATGAGTCAGGAATTTGTTTGTTTTGTATATGATTTGAATTCTATAATCGACATTACCCCTTGCTGTATTGCAGCCATGAACACTATTTTTTTGTATTTCTGATTTACTGTGGTTTCTCACAAATAGATGTTTAATCCCACATCAATAAACTGGATTACTTGTTAAATAATAAATTGATACGGCATGTTTGCTGTGCAAAACTACCCGTTTTTGTGTTGTCCCCTCTATTGTATACCCATTCATGATGAAACTTTTGACACTCTATAAATCCTATATGTTAAATTGGGATAAATATAGTATACATGCAAAATTTCACAAACATCCACTTAGTTGTTTTCATTAATATGTGGTTCATGTTGGATCTCCCATTACGACTCCCCTGTGAAATTCTTAAAGCTCCATAAAGCCTATATTTTAAACTGCATGAACAATAATGTAAATATATTTCATGAAAGTAGACAGGTGTTTTTGAGTAATGCATGACTTTTGTGTTGGTCCCCCATCATAACACACCCACTCATGCCACTCATGATTGTTTCTATTGAATCACTGACATGGAATGTAGCCTTCTCTGTAAGTAGGACCAAACCTAAGCTATACTGTATGTCAAATTCATTACCATGAACTTAACCATTTTGGCATGATAATGTGGTTTTGATTTTCTGTCCCTGTCACTACAACCACCATTCCTGAAGAAATTTTTGATCACTGTTGGCTCATACTTATTATATATGCAAATTTCATAGAGATTGCCCATTTTGAAATTATCTGCAGTTTTAGAGTTGCCCCGATTACAACCCTCTGATGAATTGCTTGAAATGCCATATAGCCTATATTTTAAGTTGGACCAATGGCAACCTGTATGAAAAATTTCTTGAAAGTTTGAGCCATTTTTGCGTGACTAGTGAACAAACAAACAAACAAGATTTGATATGAGACTTGAAACAAGGTGCTTAGTGTGTAAAATGGATAAACAATATTAAATAAAGCTGAAAAATTCAAGAGACAGACAGAAGATATTATGTTTTATTTATATAGATTAATGCATAATAATCATGGGGCACACCCATGGCCCCTTAAGCTGGACCAAAAATGCCAAAAAAAGCTTTGCATTAAAATATTAAATGGAAAAATACAAATAAAGATATAAGGGGTAATTAAAATTAAAAACATAAACATAAATCACAGAAAATAAGCTCCAGTTGCCTCTCTGGGCCAAGCTATACAGATTTTGGATCCTGTCAACAAGGTATGATAGCTCATCAACATGCCCACTGTCTAAACTTGCTGGGTGTTTATCATCTGATGGCTCCCAAAAAATCTAAGAAGTCTCACCGCCTTATCAGAATCAGAATCACATTTATTGGTCAAGTATGCACACGTACAAGGAATTTGACTCTGGTTTTGGTGTCTCTCCAATTATAAGTTAAATAGTCGGCATACACACAACAGTTCTTCACACACCTGAGATTAAAAAAACACAACACAGAAATAGTCAGAGCAACAGGCCTGTAGTCATTTATTTCTGTCATACTGGATTTTTGGGGGAAGGGTGTGACAGTGACTTGTTTAAAGCATAAGAGAACTTCACACAACACTAATTATTTTTTGAAAATCCGAGTGAAGTCAGGAGCCAGTTGATTGGCACAGATTTTTAAGCAGGAGGGTGAGACCCCATCCGGACCTGTTGTTTTCTTAGTGTGTTGTCCTTTGAAGACTCGGCACACATCCTCTTCAGATATATTTAATGCAGGTTGAGAGGGAGAATTTGTGGGTGAGAGATTCGTATAGGTCTGTACACTGAGAGGACTGCAGATAATGGCCCCATTCTGGGGCTTATCAAACCTGCAGTATAAAGCATTCAATTTGTCTGGCAGCTGGTGATTTACTGCAATATGGGGGGATGGTTTCCTGTAATTTGTAATATTATGTTGTGTAGCAGACCCCCGTGACCCTGTAGTTAGGATATGGCAGGTTGGATAATGGATGGATGGATGTTGTCCTTTTCACACTGATGCGGGGTCATTCGCTAAAAATCGATTTTTCCACTTTTCAGAGTAACTCATTTTAGCCACTCTGATTTCTTTTGTCAGTGTGTTCTTTGTCTGTCTAAAGAGTGTTGTATCCCCATTTCTAGCTTGATGAAGCTGCATGAGTTTTGCAGTGAACCATAGTTGACTGTTGTTAAATTTTAAACTAGTCTAGGTAGAGATACACATATCTTCACAAAAGCTAACATAAGATGTTACTGTGTCTGCCAGTTCATCTAAGTTTGCAGCAGTATCTTCAGACACCTCAGTCTATACAGTCAGAGCAGACTTGCAGCTTCAACTTTGCCTAATTAGTCCACCTTCTCACTGTATTATTCACAGGTTTAGCAGTTTTTAACTTACTCCTATAGATTAGGAGCATGAATCAATCAGTGATCAGAGAAATCCAAAGCTGAATGGGCGACAGCGCGATAGGCATCCTTTAACACTGCATAGCAATGATCCTGTGTGCTACTGTTTCTGGTAGGGCACTTTATGTACTGTATAAATTTGCGAAGTTCCTGGCTGAGATTTGCATTATTAATATCCCCTAGAATAATCAGAAGGGAGTTTGGATAATTTTGCCCCATGCTTGTTATCTGATCAGCCAGTTTTTGTAGCTCCACACTCACACAGACATGAGGTGAAATGTAGACGCTAACCAGTATAAATGAGGAAAACTCCTGCAGTAAATAAAAAGGACTGCAGTGAACAAAAAAACAGTGACATCAGTACGCTAACCTTCATTTATATAAAAGCAGATTCACGGTCCGCTCTATAAAGCTGAAAGCAGGTGTAATGCCAAGTCCGGGACGGATTCATTTAACCAGGTTTCTGTGAAAAACAGAGCAGAGGAAAGTAAAATGTCCTTGTGAGTTCTGTTGAGGAGAAACAGTTCATCCATTTTATTTCCTAGAAAGTGGAGGTTTGCCAGATGTAAACTTGGGAACAACCATTCGTAAAACCCTGCTGTCTCAGCATAACGAGTGCACCAGCGCACTTCCCCCTTTTGCGATACCTGTGTCTTCATCTGCTGCTGACAACTGCTTTTCCACCAGCTCAGATATCCAGAAAAGTTCTTAATTGTGAAAAATTCGGTGTCAAGGGAACTGCTGAATATTAAACAATTCTTCACGGGTATACTTGAGTATAGTTAAAAACCAAACAATGGGACAAATAAATAAATACAGACAAAATGCTTGAGATCACCAAACCAAAGCTGACATTTGCATCACCATGACAGAGGCCTACCCCCATGACTTTTCCATTAAAATAGCCCCTAAAGTGTAATTATTTCTGGGACTCTGAATAAATTTGTGCACTATACAGACATCTAGTGACTGCCTGTCCACACTGTGGATTTCCATTACCACAGCAGTTCAGTCCTCTAGACACTGTCAGTCCCTTTAACCCTTTGGTGTGAGTGATCTCTTGTGGCTGATTAGTCAGAAATAAAATCCCCTGTCACCAGTGTGGGTTCATCTCCAGCATTAGTTTGATGAGGCTTGTTTCATATGCAGCTTCTTTTCTTTGTTCCATTTCACTTTGGCACCTCCTTGCCAGCCTGACAACCTGCAACTATAAAGTTTATGGCTCTATTCAATAAGGGCACGCACAAAAAGACGAGCTTCAAAAGGGTGACCTCAATTGAGCGCGGTGAAGCTCACCTTTATTTACGCGTGCCTTTATTTGCTGCGCCCAATTGAGGTCGCCCTTTTGAAGCTCGCCTTTATTTACGCGCCCTTATTGAAGAATACCATCGCAGCTATATGTTCAAATAAAGGTATTTTTTTGCTCAGACAAGTACCTCCATAGGCTTCTTTTTCTCAGTACAGCACAGCACAATATAATAGTTCATTTTCATTTTCCTCTCCTTCCACACCTCCCAGACAAGCCTCCAACTCTCAGGTTGAGATGTGACAGCATCCTATATGCTGGACCCAGGAGTACTTTCAGTGCCACCACATTGCATGACAGAAGCACTTTCAGGTCAAGCAGAAGCCTCCCAAAGCAAGGCTAGCCCTTCCCTGCAGCTCTCCCTGGCAGCACCCAAGTATGCCAGCAGAGCCCAATATGCCCTGCAGGTTTACAAATGGGAGGCACTTTCCTTCTGTCCTTCTGTTATTATGGCCTCCCAGCCGGGAAAGTTACCAACAACCAATCCAGCCGGGCTCCTCATCCATCCACATCCTCAGCAAAGGGAAGGGCTGCCCCACCAGATAATGGACAATCTATTTTCCCTGGGATGCCTGCCGACCTGTGTCATCTGTGACACTCTACATAGTGAAGATCCCCAGTTTCCTGCCTTGTGCTGCCATCTGCTTTTATTAGAGACACAATCAACCACACAGCTTGTTCTACCTCTCTGCCTCCCCTCTCCTAAAGCTTGTGTAATCCTTTGTACTACTGTTATTATTGGCCACCAATGAGGGCACAGCTGTATCATTTCTGGGATGACACAGCCTATGACATTTCAGTATAAATTAGGTAAACAGATGTAGGAGAGAGAAAAATGCTTTTCCAAGGCAGCCATCCATTGTAAATCACATCACACATATGAAACGAGAACGGAAGACAGACTACAGTGCTCACAGCCAATAAATCAGAAGGATTGAAAGTCTTAGTCATGTTAACCAAATAAAGGTGGTTCACATCTTGTTGGGTGAACTTAGACAATTCATATCATCTGCCAGTGCTTACATTTTACAAATATGGAAACTGCTGTACTCTGCCGATGATAGCATAGGTTTACTGCTGAATCACAGAGTCGGTGTCTTGGGTTTGAATCCCACAATCAGCTGTTATCTACCTGAGTTTTGTACTTCCCACATTTGCTGGAGCCTTTTTTTCTGCGTTATCTTGGTTTCCTCACAGGAGTCATTTTGTGTCTAATTGTTAATCTGCCCTGTGATTGACTGGTGTCATGTCCACAGCTTGTTCTGGTATTGTGCAGCAATCCTGGGGCCTTGACTACAATTAAGCAGGTGTATCATACTGGTTATACATTCACTGAGCAAATTCTTAAGAACACTATACTAATAGTAGGTAGGGCCTTCTTTGTAGCATGGATTCCACAAGATGTTGAAAACATTCCTTTGAGATCTGGTTCATGTTGACATGATTGCATCACACAATTTCTGCAGATTTATCAGCTGCACCTTAATGCTACAGATCTTCTGTTCTAACACTCCTCAAGGATGTTCTATTGGATTCAGATGTGGTGACTGGGAAGGTCAATGGAGAACTCTGAACTCATTGTCATGTTCATGAAACCAGTTTGAGATAAGATTTGCTTTGTGACGTGGTGCATTATCATCCAGGAAATAACCATTAGGATGTGAGTAAGTTGTGGCAGTGAAGGGATGTACTGTACATGGTCAGCAACAATACTCAATTAGGAAGTGGCATTCAAATGATGAATGACTTGTACTAATTGGCTAAAAATATGCCAAGAAAACATTGCCCAAACTATTACACCCCCACCACCAGCCTGGACTGTTGGCACAAGTCATGTTAGATGCATGGATTCATGCTGTTGGCACAAAACTTTAACCCTACCATCTGACAAGACTACATTTTTCCAGTCTTCAGCTGTCCAGTTCTGGAGAGCCTGTGCCCACTCCAAATTCATCTTTCTGTTTTTAGTTGACAAGAGTGGACCCCTACATAGTATTCTACTGCATGTCCCTTCCACCTCAAGGTGCAATGAGTTTTTGAGATGCTTGTCTGCTCCCAGAATGTACTCAGTGGTTATCTGAGTTGCTTTTGCCTTCCTGTCCACTCAAAGCAGCCCAACCATTCTCTTCTTAAATCTTTCATCAACAACTTGTTTTTGTCAACAGAACTGTTGCTCAATGGAAGTTTTTTGTTTTTTGTACCATTCTGACTAAACTCTATAGACTGTTTTATGTGAAAATCCCAGGAGATGAGCAGTTACAAAAACACTCAAACCAGTCCGTCTGGCACCAACAACAACGTCATGGTTGAAATTACTGAGATTATTGAAATTTTGTCCACATTCTGGTGCTTGATGTGAAAATTAACTGATGCTCCTAACCTTTATCTGCATGATTGTATGCATTGAGCTGCTGCCACATGATTGGCTCATTAAATAATTGCATGGAAAAGCAGGTGTGCAGGTTTTCCTAATTATTTTCCCAGTGAGTGTATTTATGACCGTTGTTGTACCCAGAATGCATTTTGCAATAGTATGCACTACACAAAGAGCTCAATATAACTTGTAGCATGAAAAAGCTCAAGAAATGTAAAGGTGTAAAATGCATGTGCATATTCTAAAGGACTGCCTGTTAAAACTTTAAGGTAAATCTCCCGATCTTCTGTAATCATGGGATTGGAACCAGAATCCATGACATTCGTGATATTACAGCTCTATGAATAATTGAAATTCTGAGATGTATACGTGATATCATTTTCATGATGATAGGAGTTAAAGCATGTTATTAAACATGGGAACACGGTGGTGTAGTGATTGTTCATGTCTCACGCAAGATGCTTGCTGCGCCATGCGCGACCTTCAGTGAAACACTTTATGGTAGCAGTACTGTCTCTTTCAAACGTACTAACCCCTAATTCCTGTCCTTACTTTTCTTTCTCCAAATACCCAATCGCTACACAATCAGCTCTGTAATAGATGTTAAGCCATCTGTAAGCTTAGAACACCAATTCTTCAAAACTTTTAAGGAACATTGAAATATCTTCATAGTATGTGTTTAATTATTCTGTCCATCTATCCTTCCAGTGTCGCGCCAGCACAAGCAAGAATACAGCGCAAGGCAGGAACAATCCGTGAACGGAGTACCAGCTCCTCGCTGTCACTGCGGCACCGTGTCTTTACATGTTTAATTATTAACAATATACTGTGGATTATTTACATGAAATTAAACTTTTATCTGTATAATATAATAAACATATTTTGCTGCATTTCATATTAAAAATGATATCGTCATCATATATAAATACACACTTTATAAAGTGGTGCAGGTTGTGCAATATTATAACTGTATCACAAGTTTATAGTGAGGTGATTGTACTAATAAGTACAAACAGTTCTACAAGGAGCACTTGATGAACTGATTGAGTGCGTTTAGAGCTCTTGGGATGAAACTGTTTCTGAACCGCGAGGAAAGGCTCTGAAGCATTTGCTGTATGAGTGCAGTTCAATAGACAGCATGGCTGAGCAGCGTGTGCTTGATGCTGTATACCGATAATTCTCTTTCCGCTCAGCTGCTGTAGAGCTGTGATTTACACTCAGATACAGTGATATAAATACTCCAAGTGGTGCAGTGAGAGTAAGGAAAAAGATGATCCGCTGTGGCAACCCCTAACGGGAGCAGCTGAAAGAATAAGAAGAAGGTGCAGTGAGAGTAACAACGCTAAAGCAGTTATGGTATTTGGAATAGTTTGACCATTCTGTGGACCATTATATTATTACAGGTTAATTACAATCAGATGCATTAAACTAATAAAGCAATATGCAGTGTGATGAAAGAACTTCACAAACACAAGTTCAAGAGTTGGGGAATTGCCCTGTATATTGATGTGGTGCAATATCATTGGTCAAATTGAGATAAGTTTTATCAGACATTCGACAAAATGGTCATTGTGCTGGCTGCTTATATACAGAACAGAAAATGGCTACAGGAAATGGTTAAAAAAAGGAAGTGATGTCATCAGTGAGCGGACTGGAAGTGGCGTCATCCATGAAGGACTGGAAGTGACGCCATCCACGGAAGAGATGTCATGGATGACGAAGTGGATAATGAGCCAAATTCTGATTTACGGAGTGTTGAAGGTATGTCCGGGTTATTTGTCTTACTTGGTTCTAAAGGGTCAGAAAGAGAGGCATCAGTACCACCATACAAACCCCCATCTGGTAACCATTCGCTCACCTTTGGGCTTCTTGACTGCCTCCGAAGTGCACGTGTGTGACAGCGGTTAATTTCAGTGTATTTATAAAACCGTGTCAGGGATGTGGATCTAAAAAAGAAAGGGTAACCACACAGGAACAGCAGCACTGCTTTGACGCTGAGTGCTGCCAGTCTGCAAAACCAAGCGGAGAACTTGCGTACGACAGGGTATGAGCTACCGTGGAAATGTGCGTGGCTTTACGCCAAGTTTAGGTTTTATACATCGCGATTTGAGCATGGAAACGTTCTTACGCAGCTTTTTTGTGCATATGCACTGTTTATACATGAGGCCCTAGGAGATTAACAAAATTGTTCAAGGGCAACGCAAAATCACTGTCAAGATACAGGGAAAAGTCAAAACTAGACTGTTATGTTTCACCCAGGGTTTGTTTTTGGTATATGTATGTTGTCCTTTTTCTGTTATATTTATTGTTAATATTGTTTTTTTTTTAATATTTTTTAGGATTTATGTATTGTGTATTTATGTTTCTTTCTTATGTTCTTTGTATTTTATGGGTATAATCCCAAAAGTCTGAGCTGGCATGATATCACTGCTGAGGGATTGCCTCACCCTTTATGTTCAGGTTCCTCAGAGTGTCATTCATTTTGTAGAATAACGATTATATTTGTAAGTACTATGTGAAATTTTCTGATTTTGTGGATTTTTTTTCTGTGTCTTTTGATTTTTTACCCTTGATTACAGACTGATCTTATTAACCTTTTTGCTTTATTTATTTATTTATTTATTTATTGGTTGATTGATTGATTAATTGATTTATTACCTTTTTCTTTCACTTGGCATTTTGTTTGATGCCCCATGCTAGCAGCCCATGACATTGTCCCTTGGCATCTAGTAGTTCATAAACATGGGATGGACCAGTAGCAAGTGAGGAGACTAACATGATGCAGATCATGAGGTGCAGAAAAGTGTCAAGTGTTCATTTACATCAAAGAATTAAACTGTCCACAGTGCATTGATACAAATCTGTGTCCTCCATGGATAAACAAAGAAACAAATAAATAAATAAATATTCTGTTAAAACACAAGAGCCACCTAAAACAATCAATTACTTCGAGAGAGATCATATAAAATGAGCGCACTGAAAAATACTTAAAACAAAGGATCCTCTAGTCCACTTTGGAAGCATATTATGCTACTGACCTGGAGTGTCACAACATGCACGTTTGGGTCAGACCCCAGGCACTTTGCTCTTGGCATTCATTGCCCCAAGTTTCGCACACAGCAGCAGGTTTTCTTGGCTTTGAACCAGTCTTCCTTTATACTGCATCTCACCTACAGCCATCACTACCCTAAGCCTTACACACAGCTGCCACTTCACTCACTTCCCTATGGACTTTTCCTTCCACTTGCCAGCCTCCTTCTGCCTTCAAGTCGGTCAGCAGGTCAGGACCTTGCTGGATCCCACTTCAATTCTTTCTCTGTCACCTCTGCATTATCCTGTTTAAAGCTCACTCCATTCTGTTCCTGCTTTCATCTCCTACTTGAGCTCATACTTAATCCCTTTCCTCATCATACCTGCCCCTTTCCTTTTTATCATGTGACACCAACCCTATCTGAAACTGACATTAAACAGCAATTACCCCATTAAGATGAATGCACTCAGAGGGTTCAGTAAAAAATTAAAACAACAATAAATTAAAGTGACCAAAAAAATACCATCAGATACACCTACCACATCATGGTTCTTTTGTTATTTCATAAAAATTTTTACATTTAAAAGAAGATTGTTTTGTTTTGTCCTTTATGCCAGAAGGTTTAGGTTGTCCTCTTCATTGAAAGGCATTTTTGAGTATTGAAAGTGTTTTAAACTTTTAAAGCCTAAGCCCCATTTTGCACTTGTGCAGGTTATACAGCCTGGCCTTTGAGTTTGTAACCAAGCTGTTTGGAGTGATGCCTGATTCTGAAGCAGACCAGTGAAGTCCTGGTCTTTTTTTCTTTATTTGAGGTCTGTTCACCCTGTTTTGCCGTTTTTTTTTTTGGATTACACAACACACATATGTCAAGAAGAGAAAAAAATACAAACCAAAAACAAAATCTAAACGCAAAAAGGATTTCAAAAAACCATATTAAAAATAGCACTACAGATTTTCCCTCTATATGCATTTATGATGAGATTATTTGGCATTTTTTTAATACAAGGAGTGATACCCTGGAGACAAGGCACTGCCATTTTACATTGGTAGTCTGATGATGTCACACATTGCATCACTTTCATTCACATGGTAGCAACAGATTTCAGAAGACCTCAGCAGTCAAAACAATATGGAGACATTCAGGAACAATGGTGCCACAAAATAGAAACCAAAATGTGCAATGAAATATTTAAACAATGTCAAAAGAAAAAGCAAAAGAATTAAAAAGAACAAACATAATAACCAAGAATAATAACACCAAGCTTGGTGTTATGAAAAGTAAAGAACTGAAGGATTGTAAATTACTCAAACATTTATTTTTTCAAAGTTTAATTAACAGCATGTGGCCTAAGCTGCTCTGCGGTGGTGACTGTCCTGCCACTTAGCAACATCATCTTAATGTCTTGGCAATGGCATGGGCAGTACAGTCACTTGGAGGCCTGCTTGCTATTGGGCAGTCAATGTAAAACAGTCAAGGCTCATCATACAGTTTTGTTACCCGTTCTCTGAAGTATATCTAATCCTTGGTTGCTTGCTTCATTTTTTTGCCTTGACCTTAAGCTTATTTCAGACAGCTTGTGTTTAGGTGTTAAACCCTTCTGTTCTGATCATTGATGTATGTCTGAGCGTCAACAGAATCACTGAAATGTATTCTAGTACATTGACCTGTCAGTCTAGTATTTAGCATTTTATCACATTTAGATTTTGGGGCAAACTGTTCTTAAAACATGTCCTCCTTCTCAAATGCACTCATTCTTTTTCATGGACCCACAATTACATGTCCATGCACTTGCCTCCAGTACTATGATCCATTCATTACCTTCTTTCAGTATAGTTCCTTCATACTTCACTTAGTCATGACTGCCTCTGTAGCCTACTGCCTTCAGGACATCCTCCTGCACCCCTGATTGAACTAATTGAGAAATAAATATGGTTCCAAGCCCCTTGTGGTAGAATAGGGAAAACGTATAAGTTTTTATCTTTAACCATTATTCAAACAGGTAGTATTATTAACAAAAGCAAACACAGTGTGGCAATTCACACCATACATCCTATATTGTCCTACAGTTATGTATTCATACAAAGATCAGTAACACATCCCATATATGGGCTGGTGCTGTCCAGATGGTGCTTGAAATCTCATTGGTGGGTTTAACCTCCCACCTTCTTTTTATCAGTTTCTTGTCTGATCTTATATAGATATACTTAGGGATCATTCTGGTCCTAAGGCAACTTTAATTTTATCTAGAGTTCATAAAATTAAATTTGTTTCCAAAATGCAGTCAAGTGGCATCATTTTATAACTTATAAATAGCACAGTATCAAAGTATAATTTAGAAACAGCACTGCATGCCGATACAGTTAATTTAAACTGGTTCTTATTTCTTATCAGCAGAAATCTCCAAAGCCAAGCAAGAACTAACACAGCATTCCTACAACTCAAAACTTACAATACCATAAAATATTGTACATTTTCTTTGTACAAAATATTCAAGTAGTTCTTTTCTAAACAGAAAAGGCATTAACAGATGACATACATTTTTTCAGTAGCCACGTAACCATAGTAGGCTGTTTTAGCATAGGAAGGGGAATAAACAGTCTTTGTAAAAGACCTTTTTTTATTGCTTCCAGAAAGATTACGGTCTTTCAAGAAATGCTATACTCCTGACTCCAATGGCATGGTAAATGCTTGAACCATAAATTAGATTTTGTGTATGGAATGCTTTTTGTGGAGTCTGCATGTAAGCCCTGGGTTAAATTAATTTTTAGCTGTAGATTTCTAATTGGGTTTGACTGGCAATTATTAATTTGTGCATACCCCCCATGACGAGGTAGGTAAAGTTGCCACCTTTCAGAGCTTGAAGCCTTTTTGGGCATAGTAAGCTTTCAAACTTTTGCGTGTTCCCTTTGCATTCACAGTCCAATGACCCTGCCAATTCGAGCAACAATGCTAATTTGGCTGTACAGTGGACTTGTTGTTTCTTACCTAGTGAGTTGTTAATGTCACAGGTTAAATATTTGGTCAATTTTTTTGGCCTTATCCACTATGTGGAATGAAAATATCCCCTGTTTTACTCAGTGTCTTTCATCCAAATTGGCTAATATAGTGCATAACACACTCACATATTGTACTACAGGCAGATGCCATCTGACCACCATCTCAGGACTTGTTTCCTTCCATAAATAAACAGCTCATTAAAAGAATTTGGAGACTTTCTGCTTTCTTCTCAGTGTAGTGTGTGTTCAGCCCAAAGTGCAAGTCAGTGAATGATGTCCATTCCACCCAGACAGAGCTGGACTCTCACTGATCATAGTGATGGCTGCAGCGGTCGTGTGTGACAATGTTTAAAAAGTTACTACACCAGAGGATAAATCCAGTAAGTGATTACAGATGTTTTAGCCTCCATTTCAGGCAGATGGAAGAAACGTCTCTCACAGAAACGCCAGTTCTCCTGGATATGTGCCAAGGTTAATTTTAGAATACAATCCCTTATTCTTACTAGAGAGCAGGACTAACGTTCACTTGTACCCAGCAGAAGACAAAATCGAAATATGTGTTTCCATTGCTTAATCGACAGCGAGATGAGTACTAATGGAGGCAGCAGGGAGACTACTCTCTACCAGTCTGTTGTCAGTCTTTGACGGTGTCATTTCTCATGTTCGCTAGTCCACTGCAACTCCTGACTGGGTCCAATATTTACCATGATCTGCTAATAACAAATACATGAGAAAGAAGATCTCACATTTAGACAGCCCAGCTGCTCTTTTGTTATCTACCATAGTTTCCTTGAGTAATGCGTATCAGCTCAATGGATAAGACAGCAAAACATGAGCAGCAAAGAACGCAGATGGAGTGCAGGTGTAGGCAACAGTTGCATGCAGTCAATACTCAATACATCACTCTTGCCTCTGTATTTAATAATCTCTGCTCTACATTGATATAAAATCTGATTTTGATTTGTTATTGTTTCATATATAATATATATATTTTATGTCTGCTTATTATTATTTCGGTTTGATTATAAATTTTTGGTTTCATTATAATGCTGTGAGAAAGTTTTCCTTGGACTCTTCTTGCCAGGGGAAATGTTGAGAAAGTTCTTTATTTCCAAATATTTTTAGCGAAAGGAGAGTGGAGTTTCTAGGTAATAACTGATAAGTTTATTTTACCAAACCAACCTTATCTTAATGTTACAGGCATTACAGAACCACTAACCTGATAAACCCTGGGACTTCCCACCCTCTAAAGTTCTTCACCGTCCAAAAGCATCTGGAGAAGATAACAAAGGAGCAACTACCAGAGAAGGAGAGTGTGCGAGGGTGTCCTAATCTCTGTAGCTGCATTCATCCTGTTGAATTACTTTCAAATGAAGCTTTCCTGGTAGAGCCTGACTCCAATTGTACACTGAATGATTATTTAATATAAGCTAAGTACAAAATTATTATTTGCCTTGTGATTGTTTTTTATTGTTGTTATGTTGTTGCGTTTGTGGTTTGGAGGAGGTTCTGTAAATGTCATGATCTGAGGTATTTTTAAATTGTTATGTGTTTTTCATCAGTGCTCTTTTTAATTGCGAAGTCCCATTATGTTTTTTTTTATGGTAGAGAATCATATTATAACATTTAATTGTAATCTAGACTTCATGTTCAATTATTAAGAGTTACTTTTTATCGTTTTCATCACTATATTCTTTCACCCTGGGTGCTGTTATTTTGTGCTGCTGCCATTAAGAAGCAATGGCGATTACTAAGGTACTAATGGGACTTCTGCCGTAAAGATCAGTGCAATAGATACATCAGCTTCTCAGTTTGCAGAAAACTAACCAAAAACTCTTTGTGCACGAGTGTAATAGAGTTATTTAGATTTCTGTTTCCTGACTTTTTGTTTCTGTTTCTTACTATGATTCTTGGCTTATGATTTTTCATTAAATGACAGATAAGCTTGATTCTTATATAGAGCTACTGGCTTGCTTATCATATCTTCTCCTGATCACTTCCATTTGTACTGTTTGTCTCCCCTAGTCTGAGACATAACTGTAAACACAACAAACTTTCCACAGTGCATTTCCCAGCATTGAACTTGGTTGTTGTGAAATCCTGCCACCAAACACGAAAATGAATCTAAGCCTCCAAAGCTCTAGACCCAGGCTCTGGCATCTAGTGTTCAAAATGACTTCTGCCAAAAAACTTAAGAAGGCTTTGGCCTATAGAGGAACAAACAATCCTTAATAAGCTTTTGAACCAAATATTATAGAAAAAACGGTGAAAATTAGAAAACAAGAGCAAAAAAAGAGGTTTCCGTTAAAGATAACCCAAGCTACAAAATGCAAGCCACAAGTCAAACATCAAAATTCACAAAAAACTGAGCAAAGAATCAAAGACCAGAAGGTGTTTCCGCTACAATTCTCAGTGCTGATCTGAAGGAACTGATCTCCTGCCTGGAATATAAAGTAAGAGGATGGCCCCCCAGCTGTACATGATGAAGGCCTTACCCCCGAAACATTTTCTTAAATGGTCAGGACACATACTGTAGCTAAACACATTTATGCACTGAAAATAGATACATAAATAATAAAGAAAATAATATTCATTAAAGGAGAACATCATACTGTATGCACAATAAAGACATTAAATAACAACAAAATTACCCAGTAAATGAAACTACATTTAAATTAGGTTTGAGACCCTAACTAAAACATGACATTTGTTCATTCATGGAGTTAACACTCCAAACTGAACACAGAATGTGTTGGCATTATTACACTAGCTGTCTGCATCTTTTAGAATTGATTGTCTATAATGCTCTGAACAACCTCACATCTGTCATGATCTGAAGTTTTCTCCAGAGCAAAATAGGGTGAGACCTCCAGTAGAAGCTAGGGAGCAGGACAGAATCTTACATTTTCTGCCCAGTAGAGGCTCACCAGACTTCAGCCAGGATTCCAAGGTGCCTTGTGACTTTCAGCTGGTGCAGGCCCCTAAAATGAGAAGGTAGAAAACCTAATGTTAAAAAATGATAAAAATAATAAGGAGAAGAATGACCAATAACATGTGTCATCTAAAAACAGGACCAACAAAGAATCTTTATAAATAAATGATTTATTTCACAAAAATAGGAAAATAAAAGGCAAAAGCAAAATGTGACACAAAGGAAGTTCCACAACAAACAAGTCCCAATACACAGTCCAGGGGCAAAATCCAAGAAAAGGCAAGAAAATAATTAGAAACCACAAAATCCAAACACCAAATGTGATACTCACAAAGTTCCTCTGAGCTATCTCACTCAGTATAAAAATCTTGAGGGCGGGCCCAGGAGTTATGATATTAGGATGGCCCCACCTCCTGTGGGCTCCACCCATAAAATAATACTACATTTAAAGAGACAGTACATAGTAACAGTATCTCTCTATTATATTATTATTAACGCCAAAAATGTTGATCGCTTACATATCAAATTGGTTAAATGAGTCCAAAAATTTTGAACGGTTACATGGCAAATTGATTAAATGTGTATCAATAGACTATGTTGAAACAATTGGTGGTGATGAAAACAACAACTTGCAATATCCCAAAGAATATCTACAACCGTTAACAACGTGCAGTCTTACAACGCATGAATTACTGTAGAAAGAACAATGTATCCAAGAAAGGTAATGTAGTACATCTTCCGCGGATAAAATTAGACAACAAAGGAGACCTTGATATGCCATTCATATTAAAACTTTAACAGTTTCCAGTTAGAATAACTTTTGCAAAGACAATTAACAAATCTCAGAGCCAAACATTCGAAAAAGTCATTTTATTTAATAGAGAGAAGGAAACAAAATTCAGTCACAGGCAGTTATATGTTGCATTGATGCACATGTAACAATTCCCATGAAAATAAAAGTCTGTTTGAATTGAACATCTGCATCCCCATACACGAGCGGCAGAACCGCAAAGAGGCTAGCACGTAGCAAAGGCCGGAGGGTTGGTGATATACAGTATCAGCCTTAGCTGCTTTCATACAAATATTGTATAGGACAATTCATACTCATTTTTTCAGTTACTAATTACTAGTTTATTTTATTGTTATTTATTCGTGTATTACTACCTATTTCATTTATTTCTATCTATTCATTTACTGTTTACTGTATTTATTTATAGCGTGGTATAGTTCTTTACCTGTCTTGCACTTGTCCTGTGTTTATGTATATGTTGCAATATGGTCCTGAAGAATGTTATTTTGTTCCACTATATGTTGCAATACTGCATAAGGATGGTATGACAATAAAGCCACTTGACTTGACTTCAGAGTGGCACAGTGGTAGTATTCCTGCCTCTCAGTAAGGAGACTAGCGTTTGTGTCCCAGGTCCTCCCTGTGTGGGGTTTACATGACCACCCCATTTCTGCCTGGTTTTCCTCCAGGAGCTCCAGTTTCCACCCACTGTCCAAAGACATTCAGGTTAGGTGAATTGGTGATGCTAAATTGGCTGTGGTGTGTGTATGTTTGTGTATTTCTGTGTGGCCACCAACATGTGTATGTGTGTTTTTGCTCAGCAATGGACTAGTGCACTATCCAGGGTTTGTTCCTGCCTTGTGCCGTATGCTAGCTAGGATTGGCTCCAGGCCCCCAACAGCCCTGGTCTTGATTAAGCGGGTTAGAAAGTGACCGGACTTCTTCTCTTTCAGTATCCAGTGGTAACGATTTGTGCCACTGCCTTCTGGCCAAATACTTTCAGTGTTGTTAAGGATGATGATCTCCAGAACTAAAATGACCCCTGCTGCATGAAATCTTCAAGTATGGTGCACCATACAGTATCAAGATATTAGTAAATAGTATTTAAGTACTGTAGCTACCTGGAAGGAGCTGGTCAGCCTTTCATCCTTGGTACCTCTAGAAGTACATGATATCTAGGACTCAAGTCAGCTGGAGTTTTTGATTTCCTCTCCTACAAATTCAGATTGGCCACCAACATTTGTCACTACAATCATTAGATCCCTTCTCTATCTGTTTTAACCTGTCTTTTGTCATTTATAGAACACTTTGATTTCTAATTTTGGAAGAAAATGTACTACACAGATAAATGTTGTTGTTGTTGCCTGGTCTTTTGTAGAGGCCTCTGACAGACCTGTCCAACTGATGCTAAAGCTATCTGAGTCCCGCTGAACAGAAAAGTGAAGGCAGAATCACAGGAATTCAAATGAATGTGGAGAGGGTTTTACCTAAAGTTAACCCTTAGATCATGGCTTGTGGGCCAGATGTCCTGTTTAATTAACTCTAAGGAAAAAATTTCACTGTATGTAAAAAAGTATGAATAATGTTGTACAGTATATGTGTGTTTTAATCTGTCTCTGTGCATGACTACACCCTGTAATGGATTTAGCGCCCCATCTTGGGCTGGCTACTACCTTGGGATAAGCACTGGCCTTTGTGACCTTAAACTGGATTGAACAAGTTTGGCAGGGTTATACTATGTACAAAATCAGAAAAGATACTGTAGATTTAAACTTAGGAAACGCAGATGCATTCTTGAACACAGCAATTTAGGACAGGGTTGGCAGCAAATCATTAGAAGCATTCCAGATGTGAGTTTCCATGCAAATGTCAAGACACTCAGAGCTGGAGGTGAACTAAATTTAAAAGCAAGTTGGATCTTGTGTGACAGTGCTGAGGCTTTCTTGTTCTGCTTTGTTTTGGGCCTTTATATTTATTGTTTTGTGTTTTCAGATTCCCTGACAGACATGAGTTCACTGCTTCTTCTGCACACATTTACCTGACCTGTGATGGATCATGCTTGCTCTGATCTGTGTTTGTGGATCAGTCATACAGTGCCTATAAAAACTATTCAACCCCTTGGAAGTTTTTACATTTTCTTGTTATTCAGCATTGAAACACAATAGATTTAATTGGGCCTCTTTGACACAGATCAACAGAAAATAAATTCTGTTATATTTTTGCCAGGGTTGAGAGTTGGGAGGTTAGACTGCCTTAGGTGAAGCTTTTTCTGGGTAGATTAGAGAGGGCTTCAACCTGTCTTATTGGTCTTTTAGAGGCTTTGCACCATTTGTCCATTTTGTGTATTGCTCCATCATGACACTCTTTAATGTCAATGTGAAAACAGATCTCTACAAGGTGGTCTAAATTAACTTCAGATATAAAATATAGCGTAATTGATGACATAAGTATTCAGTCAGTATTTAGTAGACGCACCTTTGGAAATCATGACACCCTTGAGTCTGTGTGCACAAGCCTCTCTTTCTCTCTCTATCATATTCACATACCTGGGGCCTCATGTATAAACGGTGCGTACGCACAGAAATGTTGCGTAAGAACTTTTCCACGTTCAAATCGCGATGTATAAAACCTACACTTGGCGTAAAGCCACGCACTTTTCCATGGTACCTCATGCCTTGTCGTACGCAAGTTCTCCGCTCGGTTTTGCAGACTGGCGGCACCCAGCGTCAAAGCAATGGTACTGTTCCTGTGTGATTACTCATTATTTTCATGACGCGGCTTTATAAATACACCGAAACTAACTGCATATTGTTTATTAGTGTAATGCATCTGATTGTAATTAACTCGTAACAATATAATGGTCCAGGGAACAGCCATAGTATTCCAAATACCATAACTGCTTTAGCGTTGTTACTCTCACTGCACCTTCCTCTTCTTCTTATTTTTCTTCTTCTTCTTTCAGCTCCTCCCGTTAGGAGTTGCCACAGCGGATCATCTTTTTCCATATTACTCTCACTGCACCACGCGGAGTATTTATATCACTGTATCTGAGTGTGAATCACAGCAGCAGCTGATCGGAAAGAGAATTATCGATATACAGCTTCAAGGACATGCTGTCTCTGCCACTGCAAAACGTTTTAAAGCCTTTCCTGTACAGACCTCGCAGTTCAGAAACAGTTTAATCCCAAGAGCTTTAAACGCACTCAATCAAATGCACCTTGTAGAACTGTTTGTACTTATAAGTACAATCACCCCACTGTAAACTTGCACTACAGTTATAATATCGCACAACCTGAGCCACTTTATAAAGCGCGTATTTACATATGATGACGATATCATTTTTAAGGTGAAATGCAGCAAAATATGTTTGTTAAATTATACAGATAAAACTTTAACTTCATTTAAATAATCTATATTCTTCACTGGGAGTGTCGTTAAGGATAGAATAATTAAACATGTACTACGAAGATATTTCAATGTTCTTTTAACGTTTTGAAGAATCGGCGCTAAGCTTACAGATGGCTTAACGTCTATTACAGAGCTGATTGTATGGCGATCGGTTACTTGGGGAAAGAAAAGCACTGACTGCAGTGATGGCTACGCCAATATATATTGAATATAAAACAGAAAGATAAAATAACAACACAGCTAAAAACGCAGCGACAAATTTCTGCAAAAGTTAAATGCTTGTGTCATGAGCACATCATGAAAATGACATCACGTATACATCTCAGTATTTTAGTTATTCAGAGAGATGTAATATCACGAATGTAATGGACTCTGTGTCCAGTTGGAGGAAGAGAGCCGGTTTAAGAAGCAAGTAGTGATTCACACACATAGAGCACTTACGAGTAGAAGATCAAATACAAAACAAAGCATTTAACGTGCTACTTTAATTACGATGTGATTTGAGAAACTGGTTAATTAAACGATTTTAAGATGAAGTTTATGATGTTCTACTTTAATGACAAAATAAACTACGTGATTAAAGTGGAAATGTCGAGATTGAAGTTGACATTTCGTGCTTTTTCCCCACTATGTGCCTTTTTTTCTCTGTACCCTAATAAGCTTTCATATGACACTCAGACAGTGGGCTACAACTCGGCTTTTCACGGCGACTTTGATGTGTGACTTCTTTTTATTTCCTGCACTGTGTGATTTTGTGAACGTGAGCTTTCAAGTTTCTCCAACACGCTATGTCACTCGATCAACTTATTTTGTTGATTATACCACGGTTTATTTGAACAAATAGTATGTTTTTCCTTTGCCTCCACTTGGTATTTGCTGAAATTCTTATATATTCCCCCATGCTTTTCCCATTGTCTTTTCACGGAAGGCTGAGCTTAAGGGCGATTTATATTGATTTGCATATTCAAAGAGGCGTAATTCTGGGAGGAGTTGGGGCGTTACATAAAGCGCGTGCACGAGCGTTAGTTTTCACGCTGATCGGGATTTATGTAGCGGAAGAACGTGGAAGTTGGAGTACGCACACATTCCTGCATCTGGATTTTTCTGTGCGTAAGCACATTTCGGCTTTTGTGCTTACGCCATGTTATAGTGCGAGTTCTACGCACAGCGTTATACATGAGGCCCCTGGACATTTAAAGTTTTCTCGAATCTTCTAAGTAAATCTGCTCAAGCTCTGTCAGGTTGATTTAGCTGGACTCCTAGGGTTATTCAGTGACTTGGATATCCTCTTGTGTCCTCCCCCTGAACAGAGATTTTGAATCACCATTTGATGGAGTTATATGTAGTGTTCTTTTGTCTTCATTGTGTAAGTTGTGTATTTACTCACAGTTAGACCTTCCAGATAAGGTGCAGGTATACCACAATCAACCTCCTTGACTACAGACAGGTGATTTCCATTAAGCTAATTCATTGACTTTTAAAATAAGTTGGTTTAATACTTATGTAATCAATAATTTAGAATATCATATTTATTATTTATTTAGACCACTTTAACAAGACCTGTTTTCACTTTGACATAATTTGGGTATAATCATTGGAGTAATTCAATCCAGGGCTCAGGTGCTAGAAGGGGCTGTGGATAAAGCTAACATCCTAAACCAATTTTTAATGGATTTTCCCTCCCGCTGCCACCTTCTTCCAATGACAAGTCTCCCTACACCATCCCTACTGGATGAACAACTCCTACCACGTTAACTGGAATGGCTAGTTACAAGTCCATCTCTTATCATCAGTGGGGGCTCTCCATATCTGAAGACCAAACAAGAAGATAACTAAGGAAGCTACACAAAGGAAAACTTGCAGGGCCAGATGGAGATTGAGTTCTTAAGGCCTGTGCTGACCATCTTTGTGGTGTCCTCTGTCACCTGTTCAGTCTGTCCCAATGGGAATTGACATCCTTCACATCTTCTATAACTCTATGACGGCCAGTGCGATTTTCGACGCTGTGGTTACTGAGCTGGTAACATCATTTCAAAAGATGCCTACCAATTCAATAAGCTAATTAAAAGGGCAAGCTTAGTTATGGGACGCACTCTGAACCCACTGGAGGAAGTAACAAAGAGAGAAAATTAAAAAAAAGCTATCTATCTATCTATCTATCTATCTATCTATCTAGCTAGCTAGCTAGCTAGCTAGCTATCCATCCAGTGTCTGGATGAGTTTTCCACCCCATGCCAAATATTTGTTTTTTGTGTGATTATGTTTTATTGAAGTATAACAAGAAAACATGTAGGATTCGCAGAAATATATATGGACCAATAAAGCCGAAACTATCAACAATAAAAAAGTAAAAAAGAAATAATATCAACAGAATCCCGTCCACCACTGCCAGTACTGGTGTCAACAGCCCAACCAACTCACCCACTCTTATGACAGCCCTGAACAACTGAAATTGATACACCTGTAACGGTCGCCTGGAATATGTGTGTGTGTCACTGTGAGTTTGCACCTTTTCCCATTCCTGTTATGGGAGGAATTAATTCATTTGTAAGGCCGGCCAATGGTACATGGGGAGGGGAACACCTGGCTTGGAGGGCCCAACAGACTATATGGGGAGGAGCCAACAGTATGAAGATGGGTGGTGGGAAAAAGGAGAGAGGAAGTGCAGAGCCAAGAGAGAAGTAGATGTCATAAAAGGAAAAGGCAAAAGATAAAGAGAAACCATCAGGTGAACCCGAGTTCATTTCAAGACAAATTATTTTTCCTTTCTAGTGAAGGTATTTGGGACAGGACCTGACGAGCCAGCACACGGGACTGTTGATCTGTACGTTTCCCGGAACAGGAGATATGTTCAGCGCATCATTCCCCACCGCAGACTGAGATAGTTATCCCTTACAGAAAATATTTAAAGGACTATGAATACATTGATTTTTTTTCTTTCTCGCGTTCTCATATTTATGTATTAGTGGCGTATGTGGTTAAGTGTTGTTGATCACTCACACCCTGGATTATTATTTTTTTTTTCTTTCTTTGCTGCCGCACAAGGAGGGCAGTGCGTATTATAATCGTGCCAGCTCTAGGAGTGGTACATACCTAGTTCAACATCAGCTGGATGAACTAGGGAGAGAGGAGTATGCCCCAAACGCCATCCTCATAAAGTAAGAAGGATGGCGTTAGTGAGGATCATAGAACACTCGACCCTAAATTTACTGCTCCAGAAACTGTCATCCAGCAATTTTAGGGTCAATTGTTCCATTAATCCTCACCACAAAGTTTAAGAGGAGTGGTATTGAAAACAGAAGTATTCAAGAGATGAAAAAAGAAGGATTTGTCAATTTCCATTGAATGGCTGGAACATAGTTGGTTTCAGTCATGTCCAAAGAAAATAATCTCTGTTGGGCACAAGACAGACATAGAGAGGAGAGGTCTAATAGAAGGCAGACTTGGGGATGAAATGGATTCTTGATAGAGAGGATGGCTGAAAGAAAATCTGAAACAGAAGACCAAAATGAAGAAACTGGTGGACATTCTCAGAAGATATATAGAGACTTGACAGCTTGGATTAGAAATCAGATCACTGGTAAAGGGCTTGTGAGGAGATAAAGACAATAAACAAACTTGGAATGTTTTGAAGGCTGTTGTTTCTGAAGGAAACTAAAATGTTCTTGAAAATTGAATGCAAAAAAGAAAAGGTTGCAGTTAGGAGGTCAGGATGCCACACAGATTGAAAAAGTAATGATCTGTAAGATGCCATGCCCAAAAGTGCATACATTACTGCCACTGTTTTTTTATGGGAGGTGGGCAGATTTTGGCTACTGAACTGGCAAAGTTAAAGAGAGGATGCATAAGATGAATTAACATCATAAACCTTAGAAACAGACCTATCTTGAAGATAGAAGAAAAACATGGAGGCAAGAAGAGCGAAAATGGACCTTACAGACTGGAATGTACAGCGTGTCACAATTATCCCTGAAAGTTATGGTACCTCAGGGGACCTTAGGAGAGAAGGAGAGAGTTGCCAGGCTGAATTATTAAAGATTGGGGTGTGCTAGTGTCATAAGGGACAGGGACCCAAAACCTTATAGACTTTGTGTCAAATATTTAGGTGATGTGAGATTGAAGGGCCCAGGTTAGAGGAACAGGATTTTAAATTGAGTGCAGTGAAATTCAGGTGAAAGAGGCCACATGTCTACATTGCTAGATTCAGTAGAAAACCATGAAGAGGAGATTCATAGGAGGCAGTACCTCTGCTCTAAATCAGGCACAAAATATGAGATCAAGACTGGTATGGACCGCTTACTGTCTGATCTTGCGCATATCCACATGTCAAATATGTTCAATTTAACTTTATTGTAAAGAGTAGGATAGCATTGCATGTAGGGCAGTGTACCCTGTGATAAATGAGCATCCTGTCGAGAGTTTCTACCTTGATCACGAAGTTGCTAGAGGCACAAATAAATGTTTTTTCTCATAACTCTATAATAAATAAGAGGATTCAAAAAATTTATAGAGGAATAATTCATCTTCCATCCCATTTCTAAGACCATTTAATCTAATGTAAGGGTCACAGCATTTTTTGGGCTTATACCTAGCATGAGGAACTTCCTTACAGGCTGTCTTCTGCTATACAGTAATGCCAAAATGTTATACAAGTGCTTTACATTGTTTTGGAGATAACTAACCTTTTGAAATCATTTTGGCAAAGTTTCACTTTGTTTCCATTCATTTCAATCTTAGTTTACATGAAGTCATGCGACTGCCATCATCGTGCTCCTCGCATCACAGGTGGTGATGGTATAAATGTGCTGGCATTTCTGTGTTTCAGTATCCCTTAGTTCACGGGTGTCGAATTCTAGTCCTGGAGGGCCGCAGTGGCTGCAGGTTTTCATTCTTCTTCATTAGTGAGCAGTTTTTGCTGCTAATTAACTTCTTTTGCTTTAGTTTTAATTAACTTGACTCAGGCCCCTTAGTTGTCTCTTTTTTTAATTATCAGCCAAACAATAATGAGACACAAAACGAACCACCACATGACCAGCTTACCTGTGCCCGTCACACAATATCTGAAAATAAAGAAAAGTAAGGTTGATCTCTTAGGTCACCAAAAGATTTTGACGAACAGAAAATCAACTGTTTTGGAAATGTCAGCTGTGGCAGAATCAGAGCCGCAACAGGCCACAAAATTAAATAACAGCCTTAATTAACAGCAAGAATCAACTTCTCATTAATAGATTGGCTGGAGTGAAATTGGTTGGAGTTTGAAATCCCAGTTCAGCTGCTCATCTGTTGGCTCGTTTCACGTCTCATTTCTGTTTGGCTGCCATTTCATGAAGAAATCAATCAATCCTTAAAAACAGGGCTATTGAAATGAAGGGAAAAGAACTTCATTAGCAGTGAAAATTGGTCACTGATTAGGAAAAGGGTCAGAATGAAAACCTGCAGCCACTACGGCCCTCCAGGTCTGGAGTTTGACACCCCTGCCTTAGTTGGACCAACAAACAAGGGCTTTAGCATAGTTAGTTTTTCAGCAAGTAGGCCAAGTGCTCCTGTAAGTGTCATTTTGGTTTTTGAACTCCCTTTGTGTTCTCTGGTTTGCCTTTGTGTCTTTTTCACTCGGTCTATCTGATTATTGTAGCTGTGATCCCTTTTCTCTCCCTCACTACATTTATCCACATTTATGTCTCCGGGTTATCTATTCTCTTTTCACATTAATACCTGGAGACAAACATCTCATTACATCATCTACAGAATGCAACATCAATGCAGGATTGAGGTTCTACAACAATAAAAACTCCAACTTATTAATGTCATTTGGTGGCACAGTGGTTATTGCTGCTGCCTCTCTGCTTGAGGAGACTGGCCTTAGATTCCTGCCCAGTGATTGTGAGTGAGTAGTTGCCTCCATGCTCATGTGTCTGCCTGGTTTTCTCTTTGTGTTCCAGTTTTCTTTCTATGCACATCCAGATCAGACAAAAAAAAATTAGAGGCATGGGGTTATGACTGCAATTAATTTAAAATGATGTAACAAGAGCCGTAAAAACTTTTGTGAATTCTTAGTCTAGGGAATATTCAGGAACTGTGAAGCATGTTAAATGGGTGTTTTCAAACTCCAAACAGGAAGAGTCAATTACAAAAAGAGAAACATTTTGCAATGCCACATTTGGTATATAAGTTGTCGTTTGGTATGTAATTAGTTGCTACTGGGTTATGACAAATGTGCTCTGAGATTTTTCAGTAAGGAAGACAGGCGTTTCCAGCTAAGTTAGATATACACACTAATCATGGCGTAGGAGAGTGAGGATGTGTTGATTAGCACGAGTTTCAGTGCACTGTGTACACTTGACAATAAGGATCCTACAAACCTATAAATCTATTAGGTTGACTGGTGACTGCAAATCTTTCACTCTCTTGACTCCTGCATTGAGTCTAATGTTCTGGAGTGGAGACTCATGGGTTTGAAAAGTTAAAGTTAAATTTATAAAGGCCTCTGAGTTAAGCTGACAAGTTACTCTGAGCAGGTTTCCTTCGCTCCCAGGTGATGTCTTTGCTTTAAACTACATTTATATTCATATTATGCAGTTCCCTGTTAATTTCCATTTAAAAAAACATACCTCTCTGTATAGTGCCTCTCCACCAGTTGTACTTCCATTCACATTTCTCAGCTGGATTTTTAGCTGGATGAACTTGAGGCTCCATGGCCAATTACACCCATAGGTCTCTGGCACAGTGGCACCATCTGCTGGCCAAATTGTGGATATAGCTGTCCATAAATGGAAATTTAAGAGTTTTACTCTGAACATGTATGACTATTTGCAAATACCATCAACAGTTTACTGGATTAGTCTTGTTTTAAAATGATGCATCTGTGATCCCCTACAAGATCCTCTATTTACCCACATCTGTTGTGGTAATTCAGATAGTGTCTGTCTTTTAACAAATTCTTATGTACAGACTGTGGCTACAGGGGGAGTACCAGCGCCCCAAAAACTCAAATACAAGCAAACCACGCTGATCTGTTTATTAAACAAAATATGTTTTACAGGTTTTTATCACCTGGTAAATCACAGTCACAATTCTTTTTCTTTATCCTTCCATCTCCACCCTCCTCATAGCATGCCTTGTCCACCTCCTCCTGACTTTAAGGTGAGGTGGAACATCTGCTTTTGAACCCAAACCCAGGATAACTTCTGGTGCAACAAATTTGTAATCTGGAAGCACTTTTGGGTCTGGCGGAACCTCTCTGTAACAGGGGCGCCTTCCCCCAGCAGTTCCCCCTAGCAGCACCCAAGGACAGGGCTGCCCAGCAAAACTACAACTCCTGTATAGCCCAGTGGGTGTCTTAATGGGAGCCATACCAGAGGGGTACAGCAACTCAGGGTGCAGGGAGAGCACACGGCCCAGGTAAGCAGTCTCCCTCTGTGCTTCCTTATATTGGTCTCCTGACCAGGAAAGGTACCACCAACTAACCTGGTTAGGGCACCTGACTTTATCACAGCTTCCTGTTTACCCCAACAAGCCAACCTGTGTCTGCTGTGACAAGACAGACAGCAAAAGTCTGGTCATTTTTTATTTCTTCACACAGTTATCATATGTAATGCGTTCTTAATTTCATCCATTTTAATGGCGCTTAGTTCTTTCATCTCTTGTGACTTGAGACGGGAGAACAGGCTAAATTTTGGGAAAATCAACATGCTTTGGTGAAGAAGAGAACATCCATACGTCCAGCTCTTGGACTTTGAGTGAGGGAGAAACAGAATAGGTGAGGGTTAGTATCCAATTATAATTATCATGTTACTTATGTTTTAGTGTGTGGTGGATTGCTGGCATTTTACTCCGGCCCTCACCCCCTGGCCGCTAGGAGGAGCTCTCCCGAGAGCATATACGGGCCCCGAATTCCAGCAGGGCCTCATGGACTATGTAGTTTTTATACACAGCCCTGCTGGATACCTTGGGGGCCACTGGGAGTCGCTGTCGGGAGGCCAATGGACTCATTTGGGCACCATGACCCGGAAGTTCGTCACAGGAAGAGCGACGGGCTTCCGGGTGAAGAAAAGTACTGTTTACCCTGACCCGGAAGGAGTAAGGACTTGTGGAACTGTTGGGCAGAAAGACTTCCGGGTCAGGAGGAATAAAAGGACTCTAGGAACTCCCAGACACTGAGCTGAGCTGAGGGTGGTAGGAGGGCAACGCGTCTGGGAGTGGAGGATTGTGATTATTATTGATTGGTTATTGTAATTGTGATTTATGAATATAGTGGAGTGGAGTGTGCTTGGTGCACATTATTATAATAAATATAATCATTGTGGCAATTTTACCAGGTGTTTGGCGTGGTACCTGAGGGTTCAAGGGAGCACTACTGCCCCCTACTGCGACAAGTGCTAATGAGATGCAGTCTGTACTGTTAATCAGCAGCTCTAGTCAGGGTGGGCTAAACTAAAGTAGAGAGTCTTCAGCCGGGATTTAAAAGCTGAGACCGAAGGGGCATCTCTTATAGTAGCAGGCAGACCAGTCCACAGTTTAGGGGCCCTGTAACTAAAAGCTCGACCTCCCACTGTTATTTTATTAATCCTTGGAATCCTAAGCAGACCGGCATGTTAAGATCTTAATGTGCGCTCAGGTTTGTAAGTCATGATAAGTTCAGACAAGTAAGCCAGACCTTGACCATTTAATGCTTTACAGTATATGTTAAAAGGAGGATTTTGAAATCTGCCCTAAACTTAACCGGGAGCCAGTGTAAGGATTTAAGAACTGGAGTGATGTGTTCGTATTTTCTTGTTCTTGCAATAATTGTTGCAGCAGCATTTTGGATTAACTGGAGGCTGTATAGAGAACAGTTTGAACATCCAGTGAACACCACATTGCAGTAATCAATCCTACTAGAAATAAATGCAGGAATTAATGTCATGCATCAGTTCACGGATTTCAGGGCCAAGAAAAACACCTTCCTTAATTTTGGCTTACTTTTCTCAAGACCAAACTTATTTCTTAAATGCTGAAACACATCACCTTTAGTGTCCAGTCAACCTAGTTGTCCAAGACCTGGAGCATCATAACTAAAAAATGGGCTGGACGAAAACGGTTTTCAGATTTGGAGTCAGCAAGTGAAATTTGTTAAAATAAAGATGAAAAATCCCAGTAGCAAAATGCTTGTTGACCAGTGTAATCAATGATGGACAATGGAGGAGGACAGTAACACACAAGTGTCAACAGCTTTTGTGTTCTCACTGTCCTATGCAGCAGGAACGTCTTGGTCTAACATGGCCTATGTGTACTGACTTAGGACGGGACAGTAAAGATTTTATTGAAAATAGGATCGAGAGATGAGATGAGGTTGACAAAACAAGAGTTAACTTGACTCTTTTAACCAGAAAAATATTAGTTTGCAACCAGGCATGGACAAAGCAAAATAGCACAATACACGTCAACACGGATACTCCATAATGCAAATAAGAAAATCATAATCCTTGGGTCCAAAACCCCATATTTCATGTACAAGATGAACTTAGACTTCATAGGAAAGGCAATAACAAATGAAACAAAATAGCATATTATACCAACTGGGCACCTTGAAGGACTGCTGGTCACACATTCTATCATGCCCAGTGAGGTACAGTCCAACACCTTTTTATGGTGCCCCGTGCTAATCAAGCACCCTGGGCATCTGGTAGTTCATGACTGAGGACCAGTGGTGAAGGGACACAGACAAAAACACTTTTATTTTTAATTTACAGTGCACAAACAAACAAAAAGCAATCAAAAATTCAAAATCGAAGTCAATAACATGTCATCAACTATACTAAACAACAGTCCCAATGACCTCCAACAAAAGAGGATGAAACAAACAAAAAAAAAAAAATCAATTTAAAATATCAAACGAGCAATTAGCTCCCCAAAACCTGACCCTTGGGTAATCCTTGGGTACTATCCCACACTTGACTCCCTTCTTTTCTTTTTTCTGATTAGGTTTACACTCGCGCTCAACACATTGAGAAAGATTGACGAGTGCAGAGCGAAGACTACCTCTAGCATCTGTAACTCCCTTTCATATGACTGCATGATGTTGTGGCCAATCTGAATGATGGCATTCCTGTTCCTCCAATGACGGAGCACAACTGCAGAAACGCGGCACACAAGTGCCTGCACTCTCGCTCTTGGACACACTTTCTCTCTCTGCCTGGTAGGCATCCTGGGAACATTTTACTTAGGCCCATCAAACTCATATACAGTGGTGTGAAAAACTATTTGCCCCCTTCCTGATTTCTTATTCTTTTGCATGTTTGTCACACAAAATGTTTCTGATCATCAAACACATTTAACCATTAGTCAAATATAACACAAGTAAACACAAAATGCAGTTTTTAAATGATGGTTTTTATTATTTAGGGAGAAAAAATCCAAACCTACATGGCCCTGTGTGAAAAAGTAATTGCCCCCTGAACCTAATAACTGGTTGGGCCACCCTTAGTAGCAATAACTGCAATCAAGCGTTTGCGATAACTTTTACAGCGCTCTGGAGGAATTTTGGCCCACTCATCTTTGCAGAATTGTTGTAATTCAGCTTTATTTGAGGGTTTTCTAGCATGAACCGCCTTTTTAAGGTCATGCCATAGCATCTCAATTGGATTCAGGTCAGGACTTTGACTAGGCCACTCCAAAGTCTTCATTTTGTTTTTCTTCAGCCATTCAGAGGTGGATTTGCTGGTGTGTTTTGGGTCATTGTCCTGTTGCAGCACCCAAGATCGCTTCAGCTTGAGTTGACGAACAGATGGCCGGACATTCTCCTTCAGGATTTTTCGGTAGACAGTAGAATTCATGGTTCCATCTATCACAGCAAGCCTTCTAGGTTCGAAAGCAGCAAAACAACCCCAGACCATCACACTACCACCACCATATTTTACTGTTGGTATGATGTTCTTTTTCTGAAATGCTGTGTTCCTTTTACGCCAGATGTAACGGGACATTTGCCTTCCATATAGTTCAACTTTTTTCATCAGTCCACAAGGTATTTTCCCAAAAGTCTTGGCAATCATTGAGATGTTTCTTAGCAAAATTGAGACGAGCCCTAATGTTTTTTGCTTAACAGTGGTTTGCGTCTTGGAAATCTGCCATGCAGGCTGTTTTGCCCAGTCTCTTTCTTATGGTGGAGTCGTGAACACTGACCTTAATTGAGGCAAGTGAGGCCTGCAGTTCTTTAGACGTTGTCCTGGGGTCTTTTGTGACCTCTCGGATGAGTCGTCTCTGCGCTCTTGGGGTAATTTTGGTCGGCCGGCCACTCCTGGGAAGGCTCACCACTGTTCCATGTTTTTCCCATTTGTGGATAATGGCTCTCACTGTGGTTCGCTGGAGTCCCAAAGCTTTAGAAATGGCTTTATAACCTTTACCAGACTGATAGATCTCAATTACTTCTGTTCTCATTTGTTCCTGAATTTCTTTGGATCTTGGCATGATGTCTAGCTTTTGAGGTGCTTTTGGTCTACTTCTCTGTGTCAGGAAGCTCCTATTTAAGTGATTTCTTGATTGAAACGGGTGTGGCAGTAATCAGGCCTGGGGGTGGCTACAGAAATTGAACTCAGGTGTGATACACCACAGTTAGGTGATTTTTTAACAAGGGGGCAATTACTTTTTCACACAGGGCCATGTAGGTTTGGATTTTTTCTCCTAAATAATAAAACTATCATTTAAAAACTGCATTTTGTGTTTACTTGTGTTATATTTGACTAATGGTTAAATGTGTTTGATGATCAGAAACATTTTGTGTGACAAACATGCAAAAGAATAAGAAATCAGGAAGGGGGCAAATAGTTTTTCACACCACTTTAGCTCTTTTTATTCTCGTACCAGCACATTAATCATACTTCTTCTATCCGCAGCTTCTAAATATCATAGGCTGAGGTGTTTTTCTCCCCTGTAGAATGAATGGGTCGTGTAGTACTCCATGAATCTACGTGCCTTGGGCATGCAGCCATGTATGTAGCTGTGGACCTGCTTCCTTCTAGAGCATTTTCCCTGCTGGCCCCTCATCAAACAAATCTCAATACCCCAGAATGACTGTGAAAACAGGATTTTAGACTTTTTTGAAAATTTATCTAAAACAAAAACCTGAAATATCCCATTGACACAAGTATTCAGACCCTCTCCTTAGTACTTCGCTGAGGCCCCTTTGGCAGACATTCCAGCCTGGAGTCTACTTGGGTCTGATGTGACCAGCTTAGCACACCTAGATTTATGGATTTTCAGCTGTTCGTTTCTGTAGAACCTCTCAAGCTCTGTCAGGCTGGAGGCCTCTCTAGATATATTTGACTGGGTTCAAGCCAGGGCTCTCGCTGGGTCAATCAAGGACTTTCTCAGAGTGGTTCCTAAGCCACTCCTGCACTTTCTTTGTTTTGTGCATTTGGGCTGTTGTCCTTTTGGAAGGTGACCCATCAGCCCAGACTGAGGTTCAGAGTGCACTGGAACAGATTTTCATTAAGGATATCCCTCAACCCTTACTAGTCTCCCAGTCCCCGGTCCCACAGAATGGTGCTGCCACCACCACAGGTGGTGAGCAGTGTCTAGTGCACTCCAGACCTTACGCTTAAACTTGAAACAAAAATTGAACCGTTTGGCGCCATCAGACCAGAGAATCTTGTTTTTCAGTCTTAGTCCTTTAGATATCTGTTGTGATGTGAGATTTTGCATATAAGTTTATAAATATTTTGTATGTCTTTATTTGTAGCTTAGGCTAAGCTATGTAATAGTAGTGTTACATTATGTGAGAAGCATTCATGTTTACAACCCACCAGGAATGAATCTCTTTGAATTTTAGGAGAGAGTTGTGGGGGGATGTGCCTTAAACCAGTTTGGCAAGTGTTTCTCTGCCAAAGTCTCTCTTTCAACCCCCATAAGAAAGCCATGCAGCCTAACTGCCAAGCTTTACCTTAACATATGGTTGTTCGGGGATGGCAGGTGTGAAGATGTTTTCTGTTCTCCTATTGGTCTGAAGGATGGCTGTTTGGAACTGGCTTGTATCAGAAGCCTTTAAGTACCATGACGCTCTATTGGCTGTAGGGGCTGGACAGAACATCTATAAATTTACTTGCTTAACCTCACACTCTCTCTCTCTTACTAATATCTGATGAAGGAGCATCTCTCTCTCTTACCAAACTGATGAACTGAAAGGACAATACAATGAAGAGCACAGCTCGGCAGCCATATTGAAACAGGCATGCGGCCTGCTCTGAGAAAGCTGACCACAAATGATGCCTTAACTAGAGACATTTTCAATAACTACAAGTTTGTGTGCCGCCTGAAACTACACATCACCATTTATCAGGTTGTATGGTTGCCAATGTTCAAATGTACTTTGCATATTGTTATTATTTATGACTATTATCAATAATACATTTAATGTGTAAATGAACTCCTGCTTGTCTTTTACTACATCTAATTGCCTGAGGTTATAGATGTAGGAGGGAAGGTGGGGAAAAGTTATCCTCTTTAATAAAACCCCTGTGTGCGTCCAGGTGTCCGTGTGTGTATGTCTTCTGGTGAAGTGTGCATGCGTGGGGCCGCACGTGTTCAGTCTCTCCCTGTGCATTCCCACACAAAGACACACACAGGCGCGCGCGAGAGAGAGACAGAGAGAGACACACACACACACACAGACACACGCGTGCATTGTTGCAATGTTACTTTTCTTGGTTGTTTATTAAATTACGGATTTTTCAAATGTTAATTTTTTTCCCTGTGCTTAAAACTCATTAAAAAAGGTGTTTTTAGCGAGCGGTTCGTAGCGCTACAGCATGAACTTTTGCAGTGTTAGTTATCTCTGTTGTTCAAGGTTTTCTTATTGTGATTCAATGTTTTAACATTAAGTTTGCTATTACATTGTGCATTCTGTGGTATAATTACCTATATTTGTGCTTAAAAACTTAAAAAAATATATATTTACATACAGTTTGTACGGTCTGGAATGTATTAATTGTATTTACATACAATCCTATGGGGAAAATTACTTCGGTTCACGACCTAATAGGTTTTCGACCAGAGTTTTGGAACCGAGATTCCACTGTATTACTGTCAGAGCAAATTACAGGCATTTTACGGAAATACAAACCAGTATTACTGAGAGAGAAAATTAAAGGCACACAATACAGTGATGCATATTACAGACACATACAAGGTCCCTTGCCATTTAGTATAGAATGTTCCTACTAATGTTTATGCACTACTGTTCTAGCGCCCGTTATTGTAACGGGCTTAATGTCTATTATACAATAATACCTTATAAACAGTGGTAAGTCTGTGAGATTTGAGGCATTCTGACAAAGGCTACATATTAATAATACAAAACGGGAAAGTAGAGCAATATATTACTCTACCAAGACAAAACAGTACCCTTTTGCAAACTTCAAATGGGCTTTCATGTGTTGCCTGGCCTCTCTGCCATAAGCCCATATTAGTGGAGTGCTGCAGTGGTGGTTGTCCTTCTGGAAGTTTCTCCCATCTTCACACAGCTTCTCTGGAGTTCATCCAGATTGGCCATGGGGTTCTTGTTCCCCTCTCTTACCATGACCCTTCTCCCTTGATGGCCAACTTTAGTAAGAGTTGAGGTTGTTCCAAACTTCTTCCATTTAGGAAATCTGAAAGTCACTGCGTTCTTGAGAACACAGTCCTGTCTCTAAGCTCTGCAGGCAATTACTTTGTCCTGATGGCTTGATTTATGATCAGGTGCTGGACCTTCTATAGACAGGTGTGTGCCTTTCCTGGTCATGTGCAATCGATTGAATTGACTATAGATGGACTCAGAACAAAGTTGTAGAAACAAGTCAATTAAGATCAACAGAATGGGATGCGCCCAAGCAAAATTTCAAGTGTCATAGCAAAAGATCTAAACACTTGTGAAATAGTATTGAGTGTTTGAGTGTGATGAGGGACAAATTGAATTTGAACAATTTTAATACAAAGATGCAGCATAGTAAAATGTGAAAAAGCAAAGAGGTCTGAATAGTTTCTGGAGGCGCTGCAAGTATGGAGAGGAAAACGAAACAAACAGGAAGGAGGAAACTGAAAGAAATAGAGAAGCGTGACTCATAAGAGGATGCGGTTTTACCTAATTATATTCTAGTAATCTGGGCTATAAACATGGCCAATGTAAGCCTGACAGCTGAGTAGATGGCACTGAATAACATATACCCTACCTAAACACAATAAAGGAAGAAAAAAACGGCCAACAGATTACAGTACCAACCTCTTTTTATATGGGGGAAGGAGATCTTATTCTGGAGTTAAATAAAGGCTTCTCTCATGCAGGCTCTTTTATCTATATGAAAATCAACAGTTGTCATTACTGAGCAATTTTACTAAAAATGAAAAAGAAATAATGGGCCTTTTATGAGAGGGGCTCAAGAAGAAAAACCCACAGTCTGCCTTTTAAATCTGGCAGGCACATGCTACACATTCACTCATCTGTGTCTCCTGCAATCCATCCTCCAGTTCAGTGGAGCACACAGTAAACTTAAACTGTTGGTTAGACAATCCCAGCCTTAAAGAGGCAATTCTACCCAAGTAAAGCCCATGCTGTCCTTCAACATAAGTATCAAAAAAAGCAAAATTATTAATGGCCATTGTGTTTGTTTCATTATGTTAGATAACTGTCCAAAGCATTATTTTTTATACGGGTGGTCTTTCATATGTGCATTTGTCAAATGCATATATGTAAAGTTTAAACTCCTATTAGGCATGACCTTGTTTCAAAGATAACAAGGTATAGTAACAGAGTAGCAGAATATATTGTAGCCTGCCATTTGGGTGCCACATATTAGCAGGTAGAATCGTCATTAGGGAAACCAAAATTATTCAAATCTCAAACAGACAATCATCCAAGATAAAAAGTGAACATCAGACTAACATGCTGCAAAGTTACTCTTTTTGTTCTCCAAAATCTTTGTCCTGGTTTATCTGTACGGCCAGCAGCTTGGTATATCGCCAATTTCCATCCCAGGTGCAGTGGTGTACAGTCACATTGGGAGCTTTTCTGAAACCTTGGCATGTACACAATCTATTAAATTTGTGAAAGCTTTTTAACAGCCCATAAATCGTCACTGCAAGACATGGTACAAACACTCTGCTGAAAGCACTTATTAGAAATCAACAATGAAAACTCCATGAATTGTATTCATTTTTTTCATAATTTGGTTCCTACACTAGCAGTGTGCTTATGTGCAGCAAAAAATTACCAACTTAAAATATCAGTTGACTTAAGGTGCTTTATTATTTATTGAAGGACACAAAAAAACAGAAATTAGCAGGGCAAGTCACTCAGGGAGATACCCTAACAACACTCAAGTTTGGTTATTATTTACTAAGTAAATTAAAATTATGTTAAGGATAACACTGTAAAAATACCATGTCTTCTATTTTAGTTTATGACAGAATCATACTTCCTATGGTCAAATTGTACATTACATCAAAACAACTTAGAGATCAAAAACAGGATAATCAGCTTTAAATACTGACACAACTTAGAATTAAAAATCAAGAAGAAAAAAATAAAACTTACTATTAATAATTAATATTTGTAAACAGCTCACCTTTGCTGAAAACAACTAAAACACTGAACCGGAAACTCATTTAATAGATGGCTACAAATAATGAAACTGTGACAGAAGCACTTAGTAATTAAAAGCAGAATTATAGTCTGTCCCAAATACTGTACACCAAGCTGGCGCTGGACTTCTTTCCTTGTTGTGGTATTTTACACTTGGCACCAGCAGCCACGCCACCAGCTAACATAGAACTCCATTTTCTAGTGCTGTCTGGAATTTCTCTTGTAATATACCAGTGCCAGAAAAAGGCTTGGCACAACTGGACTCTCATAAAACGTACATAACTTTCTCATATCCACTTCTTCCAATTTAGGGGTGCAGCGGGTTTGGAGGATATCCTTGCAGCACTGGCCACAAGGCAAGAAACAGCTCTGGACAGGGTGCCAGTCCACTGCAGGGTCCACACAAGCAGACACCCACAAGTGCCCATTTGGGATCGCCAGTTAACCTTTTTAATATAACAGGATCATCTTTGAGGAAAAAAGAAAAAATCAAAAATGATGAATTTATAATTTATTTTTTGCATATGACTACAAAGACCCATTTTCCATTTTCCTATAGCTAAACTCTCTTAAACATCCTTAATTTAATCGAAACCTTTGTAATTGTTTTAGCCCAGTTGAAACCTGCAATTCTGTTTACAAAGGCACATAAATTGTCTTTTCGTGGGTTGCAAGGTAAACCATTTTCAAAGTTCAATTCTGGTTTCCAAAATAAATAAACTGAAACAACTCAGTCTGCCAGGAAACTGAAGATTTCATACAAAGGTGTCTATTACTGTCTTGAGAGAAGAGGGTGAACTGACCTGACCAGGACAGAAAAAGAAGAGGAAGGACCAGAGGCGCAACTGAGAGCACAACAAGAGGATAGTTAGTTTGAGAAATAAATGACTTACAGGTCTTCAGTTGGCTTCTTACTTAAATAGTACAAACAAAATCAATAAAGATGAAATAATTCAGTACATGTTAACAAACCAATAAAACACTGAGGACAACAAATGGTTAAGATTGTAAAAGTGTTTTAAAGAAAGTGAATTTATATAGTGCGGTGGGTTGGCGCCCTGCCCAGGGATTTGTTCCTGCCTTGCGCCCTGTGTTGGCTGGGATTGGCTCCAGCAGACCCCCGTGACCCTGTGTTAGGATATGGCGGGTTGGAAAATGACTGACTGACTGAATTATATAGTGTGCATTACAGGAAGCATGAATTTTTAGTTTACGTTTTAAAAACTACACTTGAAGCAGATTCAATAACAAATAGTGACACTAGAAAGCGGGTGTAAATAAGCTGTGCCGTATCAAGGGATGTCAGTTGTCAACTAAATATGTTAGTTTTAACAGCACAGTATTGGACATTTTCTTTTTAATGCAGTACAAATGCTTGCCAGGGCATTTAAATTATTAACGAAAACACTGTATAAAATCCAGGAAAGATATTTCTTACAAAATTAAAATCCTGTTACCCCACTAAGTACCAGTTCAGTTTGCTTATGAACTAATGCTCATTTGCTTCTATCATTAACAATAACTTCTGGTAAAATCACATGCCTCTGCTGTCTGAAAACATTTTACTCTTCATTTTCTTTCAAAGACACATCCTGTATGCATTTACTGATTTGTCTATAAATACAGAGGAGTGCAAAAACACCTAGAAGCTGTAGGCAAACTCTTATTTAAAAGTAAAGTAAAATATAGAGTTTGTTTCACAGGAGTGATTTATATACTATCCTTTTGAAAGCTCCAAGGAGACTAACGATGAGACAGTATTCATATGAACAGGAACCCAGTTGAGTCTTTGACAAGGCTGCATGCTTTCAGCCCAGCATTTTAATAACATCTTTTGGAGGTAGGTGGCTCTGATTGTCAAAACTCCATGCCTGTGTGTCATATTCTCTTGTGCGCTGACACAATCTCTGCAAACACCTCGCTGCTCAGTGGAGAGTACGTTTCTTCAGATTCATCCAGAAAATAGAGAGGCTCTGTAACTTTAGATAGGTCAAAGCCCTCTTGCACCAGCTTGCTTTTCTGCTGCTTAAATGTTTCCGTTACATCCAAGGATTTCTAAAAGAAGATTTTAAAGCTTTAGTAAATTTGAACAAAGGACAAGTCAAAAAACAAAATACAAATACAGAACACAGCAACAATGGCAAAGACATATTGGAGCAAGAGACAGAAAACAGATGAAATTTTGGGTGACAAAGAAGCTGAAGGAAAGAAAACTGACAGATAAAAGAAGCAGACATGCTGCTGGCAATACCAATGAAACCGCACAGTTTTGCCAAAGGGTAAATGTTAACAAACGCAATATGTTCAACCAGTAACGGCACACTGCAGTGAATACACTTGCTTGAGCATTCCTAGTTTTCCTCCTCTTTCTCTGTACATTTAGCATTCATTTGCTCAGAGGTTGATGTGCTTGCTGCTTCCTGAGCAGCTCTTCTGTTCTCCACCCTAGCGACCCGCTTCTTCTCTTCTTTCGTCTGTATGTTTTTGTGTTAAAACTGATTAAGTCAGTGTTTGTGTTGCAATTACTTCGTGCATTTTCTTTAAAGCTGGCACTTAAGTCTTCAATCTGCCTCAAGAATGATTTAAGAGATGAAGAGGTAGGGGACGGGATGGCAAAGGTGGTAGGGATGAGAACGGCGCCATACGCATGTGGCACACGGAAGCCCTGCTGGCCACTGCCAAGAGTTGATTTTACAATAAAATAAAATAAAAATAAAAAGAAGAATAACCTTGGAGGTCAATCATCACCCCTAAAGCACAGAGTAGACATCACGTAGTGTATGTGTACCGAATCTCAGGTCAATAGTTGAGACAGTTTGTGAGCCACGGGTGATTTAAAATCCTGGACAGACAAATGAACAGCCACTGTAGCGTATTATACATAAAGATGTGCTCAAAATTTTGAAATCACCCAGACATTGCAACATTAGTAATGTCTTGGCTATATTTTATTCAATCAATGTAATGGCACCGTAATAAATAAATGATCAATTTTTGAAAAAATCTGAACATTTCTCAGTTATCATAAAACTTTTGAAAGTCAGTATATTTCAAATATTCATTGCATTCATGGCAAACCTCCCTTTTCTAGTACAAGTTAATCAAGAAGTAGTCACAATGGTTTGATGTTAAAGCATACTCAAATGAGATACTTTCATAACATACTGACTGCTCTGCCACTATAACATACATTCAGTACACTTTTGTGCAGATCATCATTTGTAACAGCCATGCCAGAACATAATCATCGATGAAACAGACCTGGAGCGACAAAAGGAGGAACAAATGCAACCTGAAGCTGCAGTAAGTCTAGTTGCTCCTGTGGAAACATAAAACCCCACCAACAACAGCCCAAGTGACCACACAAATGAACAGGATACATAACCTTACCTCAAGAAAACAGTACCAGGAACGGTGATAAGATATATTTCTGTCAATTTACTTTTGTCATGAATATGATTCCAAAACACAGAAGACTTTTTTTCCAGAATCAAAACATTTCAAACTGGACATATTCAGTAAGTTTTAAGATTTTGTTTTTACCCCTGGACCCCTGCCCCTCCAGCTCCATTTTGCAACACCAGATCAGGACAAGTACTTTTAGAATTTATACAAAAAATGCTTCACCCAAGAACACTAAAAAAATAAATATATACTATGATTGTTAAGAAATAAATTTGACTTGAAAAATACCAAATGCACCCTTTAAGCTAAGAAAAAAGTTTGAGTAAAACCTCTGAGAAAGTTTGCGCAAACCAGTCTACTCTCTCGGTGTCTGATATAACAATAAAGAATTTCAGAAGCCATATCAGAAATGTGAATACCATGCCATGAATACCAAGTCATAACTTTTATTTCCTTACCTGTATTCTTATAAATCGAGGCCAAGAGTAGGAGGGGAGATGTTTCTTTAAATGACAATAAAGACTTCTGCAATCTAGGACTTGATTAGGCCCAAGGATGACAGCTGCCATCCCTGCCTTCCCTTCATGTCCTGAAAAGAAAAACAAAATGGATTAGGGTAAATGACCTCCTTTTCTTGTTAGATATAATAAGGAGCTCCGACACTGCCTTTTTGCTTAACCCAATAAGATTCCACTGGATTTTCGCACTTCTAATAATAATATAAGACCTCTGTATGCCAAGCCAAGTTCATATTTACAGAGATTCAGAAAATGAGTTCAATACATTTTATTTTTCAGATATTTTGAGATACTGTATCTTCAACTGAGTTTCAGTACATTTTGATATCTAACAAATGCATTTAAATAAAGTTAAATGTGCAATGTCCTGAAATACACTTTTAGGAAATTTCAAACACAGCAGAAATTCAATAAATATACTTTCTCTAATATCATTAAACGTGAGTCAATATGAAGATAACAGAATTTTTTTTTTAAGATATGTTGGTCACAATTGTTAAAACAACTTGCTGTGCAATTTGAGATATCTCATAATCATATCAAGATACCTTAAATATTACAAAAAGTTATTTTAAGAAATTTTGAACTGTATTTCAGATATCTCAAACTGCACAATTATTTTGAAGAAACATCAAAATATTTCTGATGTATATCAAACAAGCTTGGAAAGTTATCTCACGATATCTTGGAATGCCTTCAGTTATCACATAGTGATATGGATGTAATTATAAAGGATAAGTTCAATATTTTCCATGTTGAAGTTATTTCTTCAAAATCATGGTATATATAAGTACTTCTGGGCGCTGTCCAAGCAGCAGGCTTTATACAAAAGCAATGTATTTCTCACTGTTTTTCTTGTTTTTTTCTGAACTTATTTATTTAAAGAAATTCTGTAAAAAGACAAAGTTCCCAGGGAGCAAATAAAGGTCTGTCAATCTATATTAATTTGCCACAAATTGTGTTCTAAAGTAAATTATGTTTTTATAAATATAAAAGTATATTTAAGCCTGCTCTTGCATTTTAAAATGGAAGTGAATGGTCTAAATGTTAAAATAACAACCTTAAACGTACTAAATACATCTGCTTTGAAGCAGCAAAGGTTCTGATTTAAGAAAATATGCCTTCTGCGTTTCAGAGACATGCTACTGACAACAAAAGTAAACTGGAAATAATACATTTTATCATTGATTCTTTGTACTATTTTCTTGAGGTAAGGATACATTTCCTGTTTGCTTGTCTGCTTAAAGAGGTTGTTGTGGGTAGAATTTTGACATTTCTCCCATCATATGCCTAATACTGGCATACATATTGAATTATACGGAAGCTTATTCCCACCACTCAAGAAAAAATTGTAGTATTTCAAGTTAATTATTTTGAAAAGATATTGTCTGGCACTGACAGTGTCATACATATGTCCACTTTGGCATTCTAACGACAGATAGTGTTAGAGAGGTCTAGCATGCACTAAGCATGCAGTTTGTTATGCATGGAAGAGTAAAGACTGTGAGTGATAGTTTGGCTTTTTTCAGCAATTATTGTCTAGGTGTCTACAGAAGAGAGACAGAAATTCATATCTGGGCATCACATTCAATAACTGCAGTAACAGCACTTGGAAAAACGTTTTTCAAAGTGAAGCTGCACCACTGGGGCTGAAAGGCTGTTGCTGAGGAAGACCAGTAGTAATATAAGGGCACACCCGATCTCCTTTTTAAATGACTGAATCTCATAAAATATGTTTTGGTTTTTGACTTTCTTCCTTCCTAAAATGATACTGATGTACTGTTTTGCAACATGTGTGCAGTCTCAAGAATCATAACACTCTTGGCTTGAAAAACTAACATATTGGACATATTGGACTCCAGCACTATTCACTTCCATTTTAAAATGTAAGAACAAGCTAAGTGTTTTTTTTTTTTATTTCACGTGGCAAATTAATATGCAGTATACAATGATTGTGAAGAAGTAAGTTTGACTTGAAAAATACAGAATGTACCCTTCAACATACCTTGAAAAGCAACAGATATATCCTGAAACAGACATACTGTATTACCAGATATCTACTACTGTATATGATTAGGTTTAAGACATCTTGAAATTAATTTCAAGTTATCCTCAAATATATTTTGAATTTCTTCCAACTGTTATTTTGGCTAGCCACAGAGTTCTTCCAATATGGGCTGCAATTTTAGATTGGAATATGCTTTATGGCTACTGAAGTTTTAGGATTAGGATATGCCTTATGGCTATCATTTCTCTATTTGCAACCTTAACTCTCTGTGGTGCCTTTGTCATGATTTAATATTCTCAGAGACCACATGTGCCTCATTTAAGCAGAATAAAGAGCAGTTTGTTGGAATATTTAGCCACTGCTGTAGCAATAATATTACATCTCTGAGCTTCGTGACTGTTGTCTTTGAGCCATTATTGTTTACTTTTAAGCATGGGTGAGTCGAGCCATTGTTTAAAATCCATTTAAAGTCCATTTAAAATCTTCCACCTTTCACTCCTCCTACACCTTTGAGGGGGCCACAGTCTAAAACCGTTATCAATATATCTCCCAGATGTGCCTGCTGTTAACTGAAAGACTGTTCCATCAATCCCCAGCTTACTTTCATGAAAAAATAACTATGCTTTTCTTTTCAGGCCTTATAGATTTGAAGTACCTGGTACAGAAACCCCATAAACATTGACTTCTTGCAGGAAGTCCAGGGATGCAAGAACATCTGTCACTTCAGTTGTTGCAACATTCTCCCCTTTCCACCTGGAAATACAACAGAAAGTTAGCACTTTACTTGAAATAAGATTTCTTATGCTAAGCAACATGCACTGTTACACAGTTGGCAAAGATTCTGAGGAAAGATGCAAAGCTTTGTTTAGGGCAACTACATGCTGGCAGCATAATCTCTTCACATTTCCATCCAAAGCCACCAGCAGATGATGTGATTCAAGTGGTGCACCCAGTGCCTCAGTTCATTGACTATTGCACTTTCTGGCTTCCCAAATTTCTCACACAGCAAACAGTTACCTTAAAAGTTTTTTAAATTGTCCCAGGTCCCTAGGAAACTGGAGCGGGAATCAGCTGATTAAAGAATAAGGCACACCAGAACAGATATTCTTGCTTTTAAGTCTGTCTGTCTTAGAATACAAGTAAAATGTAGCACTATAATAGCTGTCATGCCCCCTCATTGAAAAGACAGAAAAGTACAAAAGGCTACATATTAAAAATGGCTTTAATAGGCATTTTAAAAATAACAGTAGCAGAATGTGAGAAAGACCCTGCAGAGAATTGCCATCTGCCTGTAAGATGCTTAACAGATGCCCTGCAGGAGTTGACATAACCCTTTGTGAGGGGGCTGGTGTTTGAATTCTTGTGCTACAGAATATATGTCAATGAACTCCACATGTAAAAAAACAAAAGGTATAAAAGAGTAGAAAAACTAAGCTTTGAAACACTGGTTGAAACTGTAAATTAGTATTCCCAAGTGTGTGATACTTTGCAGAAAATCCATTGTGGGTAGAGTTTTTAAGGTTTTGAGCAAAAGTTAAATATTCAGCTTTATGTAGTCTCAGCTAGCCTAAACACTCGTTGACAGGCCGCAGCAGAAAGTTGACATATCTTCTATTGTATCCTACATGAGCGCATGTGACAGGCAAAGCCCAACTCTTTCGCCATGAGCTACTGAATTCATAAAACAGAAATAAGAGAAGGCACTCCTATGGTCTTTGTGTATAAAGTGTGACAATTGCACATAATGTTAGAGCCTGTGATTGGATTAGCACACTAGACTATAGAAATGGACAAAATAACAGAAACACCATAAAAAATGGGTAATTTAAGGATTAAGTAAATGACAAATAAATATAGGTCAACTGCCAATTAGCAGTATCAGTCAGTACATACGAGGTCTGACCAAAAGCATTTTAATATGTGTGTTTTCAAAGCAAAAAGCTACAACTAATTGGTTCAAAGGGGCCAAATGTTTGCCACCTGAATTGCAGGGGTACTGATCATAAACATTGAAAAATATATTTCATATATACAGTTTAACTGTCTCAAAAAGCAGGACAACATGTGCTAAACATGAACACACTGCACTAGTGAAGAGACAAACAGTGTCACAAATTAAAGCTCACCTTTCTAGACAGATACTACACAGGATTGAAGCTAAATGCCACAAATGTACAGCCTCAAAAAGTACCACAAAACTGAACAGCATCTCTGTGACCTTGTCTTAACAAACACTGTGTGGCCATGACCCTTCATGAGAAGTTATGAAATGCAGAGTGGAAAGTACATGACTTCCTCAATTTCTCAAAGAACTGGAGCTTTGTTCTTGACAAATGGTGCAAAATACTACTGTACACAGTTCAGCACTTGTGCAGGACAGCATTTAAAGAAGGACTGAAACAACTGTGAAGGAAGTAAAAGTTGACTCTACTCCTTATTAAGTCCTTGATATTAATACATTGTTAGGTATTTTCTGCCTCTTTACTTGACAATATTTGTTCATATTCTGTATGCTGTCAATGTCTTCATTGATCCCATATGGATGAATAACCTATAGGGATTGAAGACAAATATAAATAGTTTTGATCAATCAAATTTTCACCTGCCTAAGATCCCACAGCAAAAGAAACAATGAAGATAAGCCTGAGCGAGGAAACATTGGCTTGCTGGTCAATGAAGCAAAGACAGCAACGGACATCACTGAGTCTCCTTTCCAGAGAGTTGGTGTGTTTTTGTTTCATCATTGCAGTTTTGCTTTTAGCACCTAATATTTTCTCCAAAAGACAGCTATAATTTCCCCCAGAAGACGTTTTGCTAATGTTTCACCTACATAAGAAGGGAGAGGATAAACCCCTGGCTTTCTAGAGTAAAGTTTAACAGGAATGTACTTAGGTGCAAGTTTACACATGCTTAAATCATAAAAGAAACAAACACTCAACAGTTGAGAGCAGGGACCTAAGGGAGTGTAAAAAGTTCAGTCAGTTTGAAAAAACAGAGGCTTGCCAAAGCATTACTTTCATAGCAAAGGGTCATATACAGAGGCACTAGTTCACAAAATCCAAACAGGCTTTTGTAAGCTCAGTCTACAGTAAAAGTGTGTAATGAACCATCTTCAGGCAAAGCGAAACTGCGGACTTGTTAAGCTTAGAAACCTCTTAACAGAGATGCTATTGAAGTACCTCCAGGGTGGTTATGCTCTTTTTTAAATTAATACCAAAACCATGTACAATATATGCCAGATGCAGAATCATAAGCTGCAATATAAACATAACCACTGTTAAAATGTTTATCAATAAATTTCTATATACTTGTGTGCTAAGTAATGATCAAGACATTACTGTAATCTGTACTTTATATGGCCTTGCAGGCACACAGCATATGCTCTTATTTTGCAACATTTATAAATTAACACATGAATTAAACTGGCATTTATATACAATATACATGATACAAAGGTTTTTAGCTTATACTAGAAAAAGCATTTTACTTGAATTCAATTTCTGCTTATGGTGATTGTAAGCATAATCATTGACATACAGTATAAGACATTTATCTGCCCTGGAGTTTGCACATTTGTTTAGGATTTTGCTCCAGATACTTCAGTTTTGTTCCATATCCTAAAGATGCACAAGTTAAGTTAATTAGCAATCCTAAACTGAGCCTGTGTTAGTGTAGATGTGTGCATGTGTGAGTGGGTATATGATACACTGATGCCTCATCCAATGCTGTATCCTGTCTTATGTCTAATGCTGCCAAGATAGGCCTTGGCCACAGTAGCCCTAAATTTGATTAAGTTAGTTTGAGAATGTTATATTAAAACACACACTAAAGGAAAACAGGTAAAGTCAGCAGATGTTTTAATATACAATTCTAGCCAGAATACTCTAGCTTCAGCATAAAGGCAGAAAATTGAAACATATTTTAAGGAACTGTGTTATAAATAGGTCAAATGTTTCTGAGTCATGTTTGAATTAAAGAAAAGAATCACCGCTACAACCTGCTTACTGTTTATTGCAATATGTCTTATTGCAGGTCAATGCAATCATTCAGCCTTTGGGCCTTCCCTCTGAACATAGTTTAGCAGTCAAGAACTTGGCAACTGACAAGACAAATCAGCTGTGTTCCTTCTTTCACTGTTGGATGAGAGATTCTTACTCTGGTGATCTGCTGTCTTCCTGGGATTTTTGTTTCAAGAAAGCAAGAAGGTATTAAAATCAAGTCTTATCTTCTCCTCTAATATTGAAACAATTCTCCTTTTCTCCCTCTTTGAAAGTGTGCTTCATTTTAAGCCAATAACTGTGGGCATGCAGAAATAACCATTTTCTAGGTAGTGTGTGTTCCTTGCAAAACACAAACCCAAAATTGTTTCTGTCTTATTTTTATTAGCTTGCTTACATGGTCTTGTTTTGAATGGTGACAATTCCTATATGATTTTCTCACAAATCCTTCCATACAGGACATTGTTAATAACTCTTTTTGTACATCAGTTGCCTAAGACTTTATTGTATTGATGAAAGTTCAGATCTAAGTGTCTGATTTTATTTTAACCTGCAAGTACAAATGCATAAAGTTACAATGATTTGCTAAAAGAAATACTCCACCCAAAAATTATATTTTTCTTTTTACTTTACTTACCCCATGTGGTTTGTAGTGGTCATGAAAAAAATGTAATCTTATGACTTCATGCATAATGGAGAAAAAAGTTTGATATAACAGAAGAGAATACAGACCAAAGCTGTACAGCAAACAATGATGAAAAACATCCATGGAAAAAAAAACTCTCACATTACTCGTGTCACTTAAGCCAGATATCAGTTATCCAGTCATATGCACAAAATGTGCGAAGCATATGCTTTTCTGACAAAATATATTGTTAAATATATATTCCTGGAAACTTCAATGCACATGGGAAGTCACTTTTTGAACTGAGGACCGAACTCTTCACCAACAAATAAGGAGGAGAGGTGGATCTTCAATTCAAAAAGTCATTTCCATGAGACTTTAGTTTCCTCTTTATGATGTGCGCTTACTATTCTGGATATATATATTTAATGTTATTTTAGCAAAAAACATGTGTTTTGCACATACAACTGGATAACTGACATATAAATATTGCAACACCAGTAATGTGAGATTTTTTTGTTCCTTTTTCCATGGACATAATTTGCCGTTATAAAGCAATGGTCACTATTGGATTCTTTTGTTTCATAAACTTTTTTCTCTATTCATTCTGCATGAAAATATTAGATGAAAATGTTATCTCATCCATCAATACAAACTACAAGGTAAGGAACATATATTAAAATATGTATCATTTTTGGGTGGAGTATTCCTTTAACACCTGTCATTTTTATTTTTTTTTTCTTTGTCTAACAACTGAAGCTCACATTTTCCACAATAACCTTGAGGAAAAGCCAACTCCTCCCATTTCATGTCTTGCTTATATATTTTTTTCCTCTGATTGGTCACATTATAAACACTGGGCAGTAACTTCAGGCAAAACACACGGGATCTCCTGCCAAATAGATTAAGCTGCCAATTTTACAAAATTCTGATTCAAACCAAATGCACATGGATAGCCATTGGACCTCAACAGCTTTACGTGCTGTTTGTACACATAGCACAATCTACCAATTATCTTGTTCATCTCAGAAACCATAATGCTCCTTACTTTGGTACATTTGATTGAAAAAGACAGGAATAAATGGGACCAACAATAATTTGAATATTTACCAAGTCAGATAAATAAAGTGACAGAGTGTAGAAAATGGTATGCTGTTTTTTCACAAGCTTGAAAAGTCTTCTTTTAAGGACATGAGGCCCACTTTAAATTTGCAGTACACAGTACTCAGCCAATAGTAATATACCAAGACAACTGTACCAGAGCTCTACACCAAAAATAGAACAAAAGTATAGATGTTGTTTAAGAAAGTGGAGTTTTATTTTCTGACCACTGTCATATGATCAAGCCTTAAAATGTACCAACATTTGTTACCTACAGTTCACCTCATCACACCAAAACTGAAGCTGGAGTCAAACTGTTAAGAAACAGTGTTTTATACAGAAACCCACAGAGTAGCATCTTTGCATGGAACTGGAGGACTGTATGTTGAAAAAATGATCTGGCTGTGAACGTCAAAATGTGGTGGCGGTGATTATACTATTTTGCGCAAAGACTTCATATCGGGGTGACAAATTTGCTGCAAAGCTTCCCATAGCCAATTCAGAAAGTAAGCCTTGTTCATAGATTATGATTATAATTATTATCAAAAGAAAAAAACAATAGATCTCATACTGCTCCTGCTCTTTACAAAGGAAGCCTACTTATCATTCATATGATGACTTTATATCATATCCCAATAAAGCAGCATTATTAATAATAAAGCATATTACTGAACTCTTAGGCTTGTTGCTTTATTAAACAATTACATGAAATGGAATAGTAAGTTCCATTTCCAAAAGTATATTTTGAATATTAGTGACATCTACTGGGTGTCTTAGGTATATCTACAGAATTGTATGCCTATTTTTTTAACAGTGTTTTGGTGCTAAATATAGCACTTTAAATTGAATTGACATGTAGCCTGTTTTAATTCCATAGTAAACAATGATAATGTTCAATGGACTAATGTGCTTTGTATGCTATTCCAAAGAGAAAATGACTGAATGAATAACAGAGCAGGGGCCAGGAGTTAGAGGAGCTCTGGTAGCCATCCACCTTGCAGATCCGCCCTCTTGGAGTGACACTGGTATTATAGTGGCTGCAAAAAAGTCTTTTTAAGTGAATTCTGGATCATACTGATGTCCTGTCAGGACAGCACTATGTCATAATGTCACCACCTCTAAACACTCTAGCTTTTCAAAAATGGGCATATTAAGTAAATCTGTGAATCTGATATTGACCTTAGTTTAAATTAAACAACACAAGGCATAGATAAGGGAATGGCACATGTACCATTCCAGTAGGTTAGGAGATAATCTAGATTCAGTTGAATCATTACAAAGTGACTTGGGCAATATACAGGCTTGGGCAGATTTAAGCCAGATAAAATTTAATGTAATTAAACATGACAAAAAGGAAGTAAAAATGTTATATTTGCATATAACTGAAAGTACAACCTATGATACACCTCATAATGAGGTGTATTCATTATGAGAAGGATTTAGGAGTTGCAGTGGACTCACCACTATCCACTTCCTGATAGTGTTTAGAAGCCATTAATAAGGCTAAAAGAATGTTATGTTATACTGAGGGGATGAGTAGAGTACAAGTCAAAGGACCCCCGGTTCACAGCTCAGCCGTCTGACAGCCGGGCCGCGAGAGAACTGCCGGCAATGGAGACTCACACAGTGAAGGGCTACAGCAAATTGGCTACCCCCTTCACTGAGGACACTTGGAGGGCGGGGCTTTGCAGTGGTGCAGAGAGAGGAGAGAGACCGAGGTGAGACAATATTACAACAAAGTATTTTTATGGTCCCGACAGTTTCCCCATATTAGACGAGTCTATAGAAATCTCGTTACTACGAAGTACATTCAGCAGATACTTTCATAACAACAAAGTGACCTTGAAATGCTTGAATCATCCACAGAGCAGTTAGATCAGTGGTCGCAGCTCAACAGTGTACATTTGCACAACGATCCCCAAACAGATACATTGTAAAAAAAAAATTATTTCTTTGAACTTTGCTAGTACTGTTTTTTTGCTGTTTTTCTTTCCTGTGGTTTTCAGTGATACCTTTTGCTTATTGCTTGTCAACATTTAAAAAACCTCCATTGGAATTTAACTCATTGTCACCCTCCTATAGAAACAGCAGATACGAAAAAATGATAACAGTGTTAATGTTTGTGATGTGCAATCTGTTGGAATGACAAATGCAATGCATATGTCTTTGTTATATGCAAAAAAGAAGAAAACTCTCAGGTTGCAAACGTATATGAACTGCTGCATTTGAAGACAGTTTTTATGTGGTTCAGTGATGCTCGTTCAAGAAACATTCCTATTAATGCGGCACTCATTTAAGAAAATGTGAGGTTTCTACACTCTCTTGGGACCTCTGTCAACAGGACAACACGCTGAAGAGCATCCCAAAGTGCGATCACCATGTCTGTTTAATACTGTTTATCTGTTGCTGGGGCAACAGCAGGCTTACAGCTCTACTGCGAAGCAATCGCGCTTTGGGACGCACTTCAGCGTGATGTTCCCATTGGGTAGTGGAGGGTCCCAAAAGAGTTAATTAACCTCACAATATGAACAGGCATTCAGGCACTATTCGGCACCCCACCTTTACCCACTCTGCACACTCAGTATCCAGCCAGGTTGGAAGAGTGCTGGAGGAGCCTGAGGAGGTAAATCTGAGGCAGCGGTGGAGCAGCAGTATGTGGGGCAGAGGCAGAAGATACCTGTTATTCAAGAGTGCAGATAAAGTGGCTGCATTCAAAGCCAAACTTGATTTATGGGGCCGACAAGTGAACATTGGGATTTTTGATATGTTTGAAACGTTAGCAGAGGTTGTTAAAGATACCAAGCCGAGGTCTCGGTCAGGCTCACTGCATCAGTGAAAAGGAAACACAGTACATATGTATTTTGTTTTTTAAACAAATGTGAAACAATTATTTTTTTAAAATGCATTTTTCTGTGATACACTGATTTGTTTCTGTAGTCAGAAGTAAAGGGCTAGTAATGCCTTTCTAAATATGTTTTAGTATGTTTTAACCAATTTTATTGTAATACTACAAATAAATTTTCATTCTTCCCTTTAAAAAAAAAAAAAAAAAGATACCAAGCCAGGGTCTTCTTTCTCCCAGCTGGTGTATAATCACCTATCTCAGCTTTCAATAGAGTTTGAGCATTATTGCCAACCACAAAAGACCCCCGAAATGGGAAGGAATGGATCTGTGACCAATTTGTGAATAAGCCAGGTGAATCAACTTTGTCTGTGCTTGAAGAGGATCAACTTGCTTGAGGCTGCAAATGATGGTGGCCTTAAAAGTATATTTGAGACAACTTCAAATCTCCATATGTTTTGGATTACAGTTAAGGCGGAATATCTTGAGGTTGCCACAAAAGCACTGAAAAGTCTGCTTCCATTTCCAACATCCTATCTTTGTAAGGTAGGGTAATCTGCAGTGACAGCAACCAAAATGAGATTACGGAGTAGACTGAACATAAGCAACACACTTCGTGTTTCACTGTCTTCCATCGTTCCCAAATGGGATCGTCTGGTTAAAGGAACACAACCTCAGGGCTCCCACTGATACTGCATTATGGTAAGTTGTATAATTTCCATTACGATATTATAACTTAATAATAATAGAAATGTAATGTAAATTGTGTATAAAACTGCCCTACAAACCTGCCCTGAATCCTCAACCCCGCCCTTTCCCCCCACCGGTCCCTGGAAAAATTTGCTTCTAGTAAAGTGGTCCTTGGTGTCAAAAAGGTTGGGGACCACTGATCTAAAGTACTGAGATCAGTTTAGGTGTCCCAGCTACAGAAAGGACATAGAAGCACTAGGAAAAGTCCACATTAGTGTGACTAGGCTGATTCCAGGGCTATAGGGGGTGAATTATGAAGAAAGAGTAAAAGGATTTACCCTTTTCAGCTTAAGCAAAAAGAAATTAAGTGGAGACATAACTGAAGTGTTTAACATTATGAAAGGAATTAGTACAGTGGATTGAGACTATTACTTTAAAATAAGTTCAATAAGAACACATGGACAGAGTTGGAAAATTGTTATGGATAAATTTCATTAGGAATTTTTTTTTTCACACGGAGAACCACAGACTCATGGAATAAGATACCAAGTTGTGAGGTAGAAGGTAGGACATTTAAAACTAGACTTGATGTTATTTTGGAAGAATTAAGTGGATAGGATTGACAAGCTTTGTTAGGCTAAATGGCCTGTTCTTGTTAAATTTTTCTAATGTTCTAATACATGTAGTATCCTTGCACTGAACAGTAAGTATGAAAATTAACTTGATTATTCCAAACATCTATGTTCCTTGACCACTGCTTTTTTAGAAAAAGCTTACAGGGTGAAACAGTGTCACTGATAAAATCTGACACACAGAGTGAAATGGTCTGCAAGAACAACATCAAACAGTGCCAATAGAAGAAGTTCATCTTGATGAACCAATACCAAAGAGAAAATCTCTAACCAGCTATTAGGGCTTTTTCTAGCCTTTTTGTAGTCTTAAAACTGCGTATGTATTTTGGGACTGAAGTGCTGAAACACATGCCTTTCTGTGGGTTGGCAGGATGCACAGCCATGGGGCTCCAAGCAGTTGCATAGTTGCTTGTTCAGTCCAAGTAAACATGCTTGTTTTTTTGTATAAAATATGTTCAAGAACATACAGTAGTAATCTACTTTGTGGACTATTTCTGTATGATTTATTGACCTCCATGAGATTTAAGATACATTTTCTGATTCTACCATACTGATGTAGTAGTGCAAATTACAGTTAAGACTGTTTTCATTTATTTGATTTAACATTAAATTTAGTTGTTCCATTATATTCATAAGAGCTACACTCAGAGGAAATTAATGTTTACTCCTATTATGTACATCTTCACCTTACCTAGTTATAGAAGACATGTTGGCACCGGGCAATGTTTCTACACATTGAATGTACACTGGGTATGGCCTTCAGTGTGGTGACAGGGACATTGTGCTGTAAAACTTACTTCCACACTTCGGATAAGGCATAAAACCAAGCTTCTGATTCTGCATGATAATAAAAAACTCTTTGGCATCTTCAGAAAATAGTAGGGTGTTCCCTACTGTCTTGGCTAAATTGTCCACCATGGCCTTAACAATTCAAGTCCCCTAATCACACGTCTATAACTGTCTTTGTCTCTCTCTCTGTTTCTCCTTCACCACCTAATAGGCAATGTGGGCTGAGAGTGACGTGCAAGAATGGCTTCCATCACATCATCTAGGTGAATGCTGCACATTGCTGGTGGTTGAAGGGACTCCCCACTGTATCTGCAAAATGCTTTCAGTAGCTGTAAAGTCACTATATAAATGTAATTATTATTGTTACAGTTCTGAGTCTTGCACTTATATAATAGTGCATACTCTTTTCTTTACTCTACTGCTCAATTACTGTCAGTTAAATGTTACTGCAAGTTGCGAGCGTGAGCGTAATCTATTTTTAGTTGCTAAGTTCATTTTTTCAGTTAAATTTTTCTGTTGTTTTGTTGTAAAACATGATTACAGTGGATTATGTGGCCAGCCCTCTCTGGCGTGTGCGTGCGCCTGTGTGTGTCTCTCTCGCTTGCGTGTGTGTGCACCTGTGTCTCTTTCGCGTGTGTGTGCGCACGCCTGTCTCTCTCGTACACGTGTGTGCACGGGCCTGTGTCTCTCTCACGCGTGTGTGTGTGTGTGCGTGTCTCTCTCGCACTTGTGTGTGTGTGTGCGTGTGTCTCTCTCGTGTGTGTGCGTGCGTGCGTGCGTGCGTGTGTGCGTGCGTCTCTTTCTCGCGCGTGCGTGTGTCTGTTTGTGTCTCTCTCTCTTGCTGCACAGGGAATGCACAGGGAGAGACTGAACACGTGCGGAAATCATTGGCGCGCACAAACCAAAAGGGAAGCTGGCTCGTTTGTATACCTAGTGTGTGGTCGTGAACAGATGCAAAAGTTTGCCAAACTTTTTGGTCATAACCTGATTTGTATGTGTCCAGAGACATTCGTGAACCGAGGTTCGTAATGTGTAAAATTATAACATAGTTTGACGTTTAATAGGCTTTTTCTTAACACCTCCCATTATCCAACATTTTTGCTTATCAGATGTTCTGCCGGCCTGTGTATGTAGGATAAGCGAGACTACTGTAGTATTTAACATCACTTACCCACTGACTTGAAAAAGGTGAGCTAGAATTCTTTCAGTTGAGCAAGATAAGACTACATGCTAATAGGGAAGTAAAGGCAATTGCAGTTTGTTTGTCCTTCTCCACTTTAAGCCCATCTGGGAGACCACCAAACACAGCTGTTAATGGATTAGGAGAGATTGTGACACCAAGGCTGTCTGACAGGCATTTAAAAATTTTCTCCAAAATGATGTTAATTTGGTACACACCCAAAACATGTAGCCCAATGAGGCTGGAGCTCAACTGCAACATTTGCAGGTTGGATCTTGCCCTGGAAATAATTTGGACAATTTTAAACTAGATAGATGTACTCGATAAAAGATTTTAAGTTGAATAATTGTATGCTTTGCGCATATGGAGCTCGAGTGAATTCTGCACATGGCTGCCCTCCAACTCCTTTTCTGAAATGTTGTGTAAGAGATCATTTTCCCAATGTAGTCTGGAATGTTTGAAATAAAGGGACTTTAAAATGTTTTTATATATATTATAGATCCGGTGGCAGATTTTGTTTAGTAAAGTTTCAAATGTATGAATACCTTAAACCTGTGTTGATGGGAAGCTTAATTTGGAGTGTATTCATTCATTTGTACCTTATATGTAACTACAAATAAGCAAATAAATATCCCTGCTTTGTACTCATGGTACTGCACTTGGGAATTGTGTCCTTAAAAATTCTGAGCGCTCCCTTTCATGCAATAATCCAAGTTAAAGTATATTAATATGTATTGTAATATTTCAAAAAACTATAATTTATCATAAAAAGTAGGTATCACCCAAGCCTTTATTCAGGTAATTCCTGTGGGAGCTTTATATCTGTACTTATTTTCTGAACACACTACTTAAACAGAAATTCACTATCAGTTTTAGACATAAAAACTTTCATCAAAACTGTAACAGTGTTATTTTCAACAAGTGTGGTGTGCTGTGCATTCATAGAATATCTGGTTGAGAAAAGGAGGCTTGCCTAACAATGTCCCAAGCGGCAGGCTCTGCTTATACAAGTCTCACCAATAAACCCATGTTAAAATGTTGATCTAATTCAATAGATTGCTTATTCAAAGAAATTATGGAACAATTTAAGTAAACATAACATTTACTTATAGTTTATATTTTTTGAATAAAATTAATTTAATCTGCCACTTCTATTTCCTTGTGTACTGAGTCTGGTGAACTGAAATATTGATGACCAGAAAATTACAAACCGGAAAGTGTCGCCTGTGCGGTCCCGGAAGTAAACAAAGTCATCCTCGTCAATCAGCATGAAGTCACCCGTGTTGAAAAAGACATCCCCTTCCTTGAAAACGTTCCGCAGCAGCTTCTTCTCAGACATCTCCTTATTTCCAGCATAGCCAAGGAATGGACTGACTACTGACACTGGTGTAATTAGAAGGCCAGTTTCACCTACAAAAAAATGAGAGGACTATGAATGTATGCCTGTCATTACCCCAGTTGACTGCACTTAAAATAGAAGTGACTCTGAAGGATGTACATGCACTTTATTTCTGACAGATGCCTTTAGTCGATGAGACTTACTTTGATTACATTAAACATTTTTTTTATTTTATTATTTTTTATTAAGGATTTTGCCACTTCTTCAGACCATAGTGACAGTCTTCCTGGTAGGCTGAATATCCCTTGGTTTTCTGAATACGCTTTTGAATACATCTCTCTATGATAAAAAAAAATCCTGGACAGAAACACTAGGGCGACGAGATGTGATCTACATGTGAAGATCACGGAAGACACTTAAAAGACCCGTGAGACTAAAGAGATTGGCCATGGAGCGTCTCGTGGGGACCTTAAACATGAGACTTTGTGCCAAGAGATTGACCCAGGACCATTTCGTGAAGACGTAGAACATGAGATTCTTGTAAGACATGCCCTACTTACAACCAATATCAAATAAGAGCACGGGCAGCAACACACTCAGTCGTGTTTTGGCTTTGAGCACACACAGATCCAGGGCTCTCAGCGCATATAAAACGTACAAGGGCAATACGTTATAAATGAAACGTAGACGACTAAGCGAAGAAGGAAGCAGTGCAGAGAAAAGAGACTCAAAAGCGTTGGAGAGACAAAAAAGAAATAGGTGCAAATTCAGAAAGTAAGGAAAGTAATTATCAGCCCGGAACAAGTGGAATTGAAAAAAAAAGCATGTCCAATCCGGCTCAGAATTAAAAGACAGAGAGTAAAAGACAAAGTAGAACTTCATAAAGACGTTCACAAACGTTGGCGCTATACACATACAGAGCAGGTTAGAGATTAATGAAAGCAGTGGAATTCGAAAGGCTCAAAAAAAAAAACGCTTGCGCGATACACATGTGGAGAAAGATAAAGAATATGAATGTAGGAAAATTAGAAAGTAAATAAAAAGAAAGTAAAGATTGCAGTAGCACAAACAAACGGAAATTATTACTCGAATAAGGGAAAATAATCACCATGGACCAGGTGTCATTGAAAAAAAAGCAGGACAAAGCGAGGTCAGAAATAAAAGACAAAGTAGAAAACAAAGCAAAACATCATAAAGAGGTTAAAAAACAAGGGGCCAAACACATGCAGAGCAGGTTAGAGAAAATGAAAACTGGAATTCAAAAGACTCAAAAAAACGTAGGCACAAAACACATGCAGAGCAAGATACAAAATATGAAAGCAGAAAAAAACGACAGTGTCAAAACAAAGTAAACATCGCATTAGTGCAAAGAAAGAGAAATTATAACTCGGAAAAATAACAAAAAGGCCAGTAGAGATTGAATATATGGACATAGGTGATATGTCAGAAGTATGTAAATATTGTAAGGCTTTGAAGTTTAAGTCAGAGAATTTCAAAAACGGGGTTTACCTCACATGCATTTATTGGTTATTTTGTAAAAAAAATTATTAACTGCTGATGACGTAGATCGTTTTGTCTGTGCTGAAATTCCAAACAGAGAAACCTATCCTGAATTATGGTGCAGAGTTATTAAACACATGTCTCACTGACCTCATTAAAAAGATTCAGCACATTGCGACTCGAAAGATTCCAAATATTGTTTTTACAGAAGTTCTGAAATAAAAGTGAAACTAATGAAATAGCAACAATTCAAAGAAAAAAAAATCTTAAAAGTGTGTATCCGGAAAAACAAAAACAGGGGTGGGCGAGCGAAGCGAGCAGGGTGCGAAGCCCCCTAGTAAATAAATATGAGGAAAACATATATACACATAGACACATGCACACATAGACTATGACAAAACTCTGAAACTTGAACAAAGACTTTCAGAAATTCTTCTGGTATTCTGAGCCCCCTTCTAGTAGGGATTTTTCATGTGCTTTTGCTGCTGGATGTGGACATGACATTTGAATCAGTTATATTTTGTATAGTGATGGGTGTTACTTTAGAGTAAAAGCTATTGTGGGTGTAACATAAATATAATTATTTTAACAAATAACATTTCCCATCTCTTTCCAATTTAAAGATGTGATTTTCAAAGCTGTGGCCTTTCTCATTTCTTGCTGTTTAGCCTGTGTCTAGGGTGGAGAGTGTCTGGAACAACTTCCTCAGACCTGGTTTAAAATACCTCCAATGTTATCTTCCTCTTAATCAATAACATTTCTCTGTTTTTCAGTTAATGCTTTCACTGATACCTATGTCATGTTATTTCATTTTAGACATAGAAACTCTCAGATTATAAAACAAATTGGTCAAAATTTGAACTGTTTCCTCTAAATCAACAATATAAGACTGAAACCCCTCTGCTGGCTCAGATATCGTGTGCTGATATGTATAAATGTGTTAATCTCTTAAAAGCAGTGAAAGTTTTAATCAAGTTACATTATCATCTATTCTACTTGGGCTGGAGCAAGGAATAATACACTCGTTTTTATTTCACTAGTTTTAGGATTCCCCTTACTCTACTCCTCATTCATACTATGGCAGCATTACATTCCAGAGTTGATGTGGATTATGTCTTCTTTCATATTAGAAACAAAGTTCCACAGCTTTCCATTATATCTCTGAGTATTTGCTACAAATTTAAAGAAATTCGTTGTTTTCTTTTTTTTTAACAATTATTCCAAATAAAGTAAGAAAAATAAACATCTTACATAATGCAGATGTAACATTTTCCAGAACAAAAAAACTGAATACAGATATAAGGGCCACAAGCAATCTCCAAATATTTCTTTAAAAATGGTCAACTGTATAATCATTCCCATGGTCCCAACAAGGCCCAAGCATACTAGACAATGTTTTCTCTATGCTGTGTGTTTTTCAGAACTCATAAATATCCACCCCATTCATGTTTTCTGTATCTAACTTAGCTCCACTTTAAATATGTCAAGAATTTCATTTCACTGGTGTTGCCTTGTCATCGCTTATATCTTTTCTTCACTTCTTTTTCTCCTTTTAAAGGGTTTATTCCACATGTGTGCACTTTGAGGAAGTTTTCTTATAAACTTTTTTACCAGGTCTTTTTTTTCTTTACATCACACTCTTCCGCTAGCAATTTCAACCTTCGGTTCTTGCCGTCAAGATCAACCACACACCCTTTTTATATATCGTATACTGCAAGATTGTTATTGTTAAAAAAATGCATTTCTTTGTGGCAACATCTACAGCCAAGACACTGCAAGCTTCCAGATGGAAATCTCCAGATCAGGTGAGCTCCTGCCACTAAATGACCTCATTTTATAATATAATCCACATGAAACTGTCTGATGCAAAGACTTAGAAAGCTTCCAAAAGTAGCATTAAAACAGTAAATTACATGATGAGACACAAATCAACTGTAGACTTTGAGGGGCATGGAGTAAATATTTTGTTCTATTTTGAACATCCATCCATCCATTATCCAACCCGCTATATCCTAACTACAGGGTCACAGGGGTCTGCTGGAGCCAATCCCAGCCAACACAGGGCGCAAGGCAGGGAACAAATCCCGGGCAGGGTGCCAGCCCTCCACAGTATTTTGAACAGAGTTGTTATATTTTTTTCAATGCCAACGCAAAACAGGAAAACAAGTTTTAGTCTGGTCCCTGCTTTGTTTCCAATGTGATTTTTTTCAAAGCTACTGCAATAAGCTATGCTGTTTATTACCAGATTTGGTTCCTGCTCCATGGAAACTGTGTTTAGCTTTTACAGTCATGCATATGTGTAGCGTATATTTAAAAGATTAATTGATCTGTGCATCACTTTATAAACAATTGCTTTACTTGTTTAGGTTTGTTTTGTTTTCTTCTGTACATTCCTGGACAGCTAGGAAATTGTGTGGTCTTTATGTGTGGAAAGAAATGCACTTTCATCCATCCTGCCCCAAGTACCACAAAAACACAAAAAATCAAAAAATACAAAAATACATTCATTTTTTAAATCCACATCTTCCATTTCAGTGGCATGGGTAACTAAATGCTTTCCCTCCAGTTTAAGGTGCAGGGCAGAAAGCAAACCTACATGAGGTGTCAGTTCATAGCAATGCATGCTAATTCACAAACTCAATTTTTGCAATGAGGGCTTAAAATAATAATAATGGGGGAAAATTATTAGCTTACTCATCTAGAAGTCTAATACATAAAGGGCAAGAGGTGGACTGTCAACCATAGAACTATCATTAGACCCTTGCGTATAACATTATTTCTAAGAGGACCATTATTATTTACATTTTTTTGATGCTCTGGTCTCTCCATACTTTCGGTCATCTCACTATAGAAATGTCTGGAATTGAAATGTGTCAGAGGTTCTTTTACTCATATCATTGACTGCTAACTTACCTCTGCAAGCTTTCACACAGTAGCCATCTCTGCGCCTGATTGGCTCTTCTTTTTCTACGTCGTATTTCACAAAGTCAAATTGCAGGCTCCACTGAAAGAGAAGAACTTGTTTTTAAACAGGAAGGTTTAAATAAAATGGTCATGGGTAATTAAACAAGTATTTTGTATGTAGGCCTACATTCCCTTCAAAAATGAAGTAAGAAAAGTGCAAATGCAACACTAAAGTGCTCTCTGCCTCTTATGTAATCTTATATGGAATGTACTGGAAGCATCTATCTAAATAATGTGAGTACTAATGCATAAGTAAAATGTGCAGACATAAGAATGGTTAGCTTGGTCAAGGTGTAGCTATAGTCACACTTAAGTTGTGTCTCATTTACTTTAGAAGGTGGCTCACTTGCAGCGTTTTCTAACGCCTGGCAGGCCCAACAATGTATGAAAATGTGAAAATAAGCAGTAGGCATATTTTGTGAGCATGGAAGGACCAACAGAACATGGTACTTGACTGTGAATGAACAGCCTTTTAGGAAAAAAGAAATATAAATGATTTCAGTACAGCTATATTGAAATGCCACATATTGAATCACTTAATACAAATAATGGTATTATTGCAGGTGTGTATACAAGCAATGAAAGCTGTTTTTCCTGCACTTGCACACATTGTCAGGTATACAGTGTCTGTGAAAATGTGAATGAGCCACCTTTCAGTGCAGTGCTCTTCACTCATAGGATGCTCCATTGATAATGTGCCATTTTTATGTTCTTTTCCCACATCAAATTGATACTGGCTGTGTACTTTATATACAGACACCATTAATGCTATACTGACATTTGGCCCACTTTGTGTAGAACTGCATCATGTGTGATAAATGTTGGCAGAAAATACCCATTGATGAATAGTTATTCCCAACTTCATGTTCCTGCAGTGCAAGTCAAGTAAACCTGATAATTCTGGGACTCTTTCAGTCTTTTACAGGCAATGGGAGAAATGTCACTGTTAAAATATTTTCACATCAATTTCCATGGCAAATAAGCTACTTGCCTAAAATAAAATCCTGATCCATACCGAACTATAAACAAAATAAGACAGGAGTTTCTACCCCTCCGATAAAAGGCAACACGGTAGATTGTTAAGAACAGAATGCACTCACAACAAAATGCAAGTGAATGAGTGTAGACTGCTGGACTGTTGTGAACAATTTTATGTTCAGTCCATCATGGATATTTGAAAATTCATCTAAATATTCAGTGAAATATGTACGTATCACTGTAATTTTTATACACTATTTATATGAAAAGCATTTTATATTTTACTATATTTACTATTTTATGTTTCTAGCTGACTGAAAAGTGTTGTTTTGCTTTTATGATTAAATGCTGAAGCATATTTGGCAAGCAACATGTGCCACATATCTCTTTATATGTTCATCACTCCCAGCAGAACAACGAAATGCAAGGAAATATGCACATGCAATAAAACAAAAGAAAACTACATACAACTGTCACCATAAAGATGCCAAGAATCTGTACTAACTGCTGATGCCAACAGTTTTGTAATAAGCCTAATGCCACTTGTCATTTATAAATTATTGCATATTGTAACAGGCAGCCAGTACTCTTACCTGGCTGGGATGCCTTCGTAAAGCTTGCACGGGGCAGTATCTCCCCCAGGAAGATAGAGGGTAGCAGCCCCCCAGCTTACTATGGGTTTGGAGCATGGAAGCTCAACCCTGCTGGGGCCTGTGGCCACTGTCAGGGGGTGCATGGAGAACGGTTGGGCTCTCCTCTGCAGGGTTGCCGCCACACCCATATTACGGGCAGAAGGAGATTGTGGAACACCTGGAGCACTTCCGGGTGCTCTATAAAAGGGGTCACCACACTCCACTTGAAGAGAAAGAGTCAGCAGGTGGAGGACGAAGCTTGAGGGAGGACTGGAGGCGGAAGAGAGGAGAAAAGACAAGAAGAAGAAGAAGCTTGGAAACTTTGCTACATTGGGGAATGACACAAAAGTGCTTCCCCGCAGTAATAAAATGTGTAGTGTGTTGGACTTGGACTCTGTGTCTGTTGTGTTAGGTGTCTGGGGAGCTGTATGCCTCCTGGTGGTTCATAATATTCACAGGAATATGTGTTGTTATGACTATAATTAGTTTCTACTTCATTTGTTAATTAATGTGCCCAGCTAAGTGAAATATGTTGTTTTCCCTGTTTACTCATAAATACTTAGTTTTCAAACAAGGGGCAGAATACACCTGGAAAGTTTTTTTTTTTTTTTGAAAACTTATTCTAACATTTAAAGTGAAAATATATGCATACGATTTATTATTGCATGGTAAGATTGTTTTTTTTTTACAGTCACTCAAGTTGTGTTAGGCTATCTGTGGTTTTCGTGGTAGGGCACTAGGGATGCACCATTATGAAAATGAACTGATGGGCCATTAGTGAGAAGAAAAAGATTTAGCAGTCACTTGGCATAGTCTTGGCAATTTTAAGAATGAAGAAATATGCAGTGGTTCTAGTGTTAAAGGATTCTGAACAAGGAACCTTCTGACAAACCTCCACAAAAATAAGGATAAGGTACCAAAATGACAACTGTCATATTACTCTTGTGACACCAGTTTACAGTGTAAAATTATATACTATGAAAAGCAGAAAATACAGTAAAGTAAACCTCATATCTTACCTTGTTTATAAAGCTTGCACGCCCTACAGGACCAATTTTATCTGTATAATTAATGAAGCCAATGTTGGACTCAGTCAGGCCATATGATTCTACCACTTTAATGTTTCCAAAACGTTTGACGAATTCCTTCCAGACATCTGGCCTAAGACCGCTGCCTGCTGCAAGGCGCACTTTATGAGCCGTTTCTTCAGGTACCTGAGAACAGCAAGTCAGTTACATGTTTAACACACTGCTAAGAGATCTACTTGAGATATTAGGCAGCATAAATTTCCATATGCAATGTGACCGGACCTATAACCAGGAAATATACTCCTACCTTAAATTATGCTTTTCTGATTAAATAAATACAGCAAGTAAAAGCAAGAACTTATGTAGATATGGTACAAATACTAATAAGACTATCATGGTCACCATGCCAACTTGTTGCATGGTGGAGTACAAACTAACAGATACAGTAGCCTACCAACAATTTCAAGCACACATTTTCCCCATATACTCCAGAATAAGCTTCAGCCACTGTGACACTGAACTTCATTTAGTATGTTTGAGAATGTAGGCATGTCAGTTTATAAAGGATTCTGACCTTGGGCTGGTTGATTAGGTATCTGCACAACTCGCCAACATATTGGAAAACAGTGATATTGTACTTTTTACAGTCATTCCAGAATTGGCTGGCAGAAAACCTTTTCTTCAATACGCATGCAGCACCTGGATGGAAAATAAAGCAAACAATTGTTCACCTTAATGACTTCTTCTTTAATAGCATCTGTGAAGAGTTTTACCATTCACAGCATCAAAATTAAAAAGCAAGATCACAGTCTACTCATGGTAACACAGTATTAAAAATGAGGAAAAAAATGAAATTAAAGATTTTTGGATGAAAAACAAAGACTAAATCATTTAAGTGCAATGATTTAAGAATGCTTAATTGCAAATTACATCAAATCAGTATGTTATACAACTGCAGACCAACCAAAGTGTCCTTTTTTGTGAAAAGGTGAGTCCCTGGTTAATAACAAAGCATTTACCACAGTTGCCTCACTAATTCAGCATTCTGATTTTGGATCCTGTAACAGGACTTTGTGTGGAGTATGCATGTTCTCCCCTGTATATGTAGGTTTTTCCACCAGGTATTCCAGTTTTTTTTCCTACTTCCCCAAAGATGTGGCATATTGTCATTTGTCCCAAACACTTACTTTGTTAAATGCATTTAAAATTTAGTAGGAAAATACCTTCATGTGTCTGAAGTAGGAATAAGATCACCACTATAAAGCATTACAAGACATTCACTTTTTGTTATTTCAAAAGTAAAAGCCATCATTCAAAGCAAGTTATTTATGACCTTTCTTCTGTACCCAATGTTCTCTCTGCACTGGGGAGTCAGTAGGTGGATTTATTGCTTTCAGTAGGGCTGCAATTAAAAAAGACTAACAAAAACATTTGAATGTTTTCTTCTTTCAATTTTTATTCTGTCTGCTCAAAGCAAATCCTATCAAGATCAGCCTACATCCCAATTACATACACTCCTGTATGTGCACATTCAAAGATAGAAAACGATCCTAGACAAGGACAGTCCCCTGTCATATCTCCCCTTCAAACTCCATCCAACTAAGAACTCACACCTCACAAATAATATATTGAGCTAGATTTTATTTTTTGCTCAGAAACTAAATATTGCATGTTTAATTTAAATGTTATCAGTTTTACCACTAGAATGATCCAAAATTAAGTTGGTTTCTTTATAAAAATGTCTGTTAACTGACATCACTTTGACAATGCTTATAAGCCATTTGCAAATCTCTTTTGCAAATCTCACATATGAAGGCCCTCGAACAACTATAATTCAGTTTGAAACAATTACAAAAAGTGTTTCAAGAGCCATGTTCACACAGGCAGTGGTTTACACATGGCATAGTGGTTAAGGCCTTGAGGTTGTGACTTCATATCTTTCTACTGACACCATGTGACCATGAACGTTAGAACATTAGAACAACCTAGATGAGAACAGGCCATTCAGTCCAACAAAGCTCACCAGTTCTACCCACTTAATTCTTCTAAATAACATCAAGTCTAGTTTTGAAAGTTTAGTAAATCTTACTATCTACCATGCTGCTTGGTATCTTATTCCAAGTGTCTGTGGTTCTCTGTGTAAAGAAAAACGTCCTAATGTTTGTGCGAAATTTACCCTTAACAAGTTTTCAGCTATGTCCCCATGATATAGATGAACTCATTTTAAAATAACAGTCTCTATTCACTGTACTAATTCCCTTCATAATTTTAAACACTTCAGTCATGTCACCTCTTGATCTTCTTTTGCTTAAACTGAAAAGTCTCAGCTCTTTTAATCTTTCTTCAAAATTTATCCCCTGTAGCCCTGGAATGAGCCTAGTTGCTCTTCCCTAGACCGTTTCTAGTGCTGCTATGTCCTTTTTGTAGCCTGGAGACCAAAACTGCACACAGCACTCCAGATGAGGCCTCACCAGTGTGTTTTAAAGCTTGCGCATAACCTCCTTGGACTTGTACTCCACACATCAGGGTGCTACATAACCTCACATTCACTGTCTAGCAGATGTACTTTCGATTTTCAGACCTTCCATGGTGTATTGAAACCTAACATTTTTACTTCCTATGTGTAATACTTTACATTTACAGACATTAAACTTCATCTGACACAAATCTGGCCATCTGTATGCTGTTGAAGTCCCTCTATGATTTAACAGATTACAGATTATCTGCCAAACTACCTATCTTGGTATCATCTGCAAACTTAACCAGCTTGTTGCTCATGTTCCAATCCAAATCATTTATATGTTAAAAATAGCAGTGGCCCTAGCATTGACTTGTCTGGAACACCACCCTTAACATCAACCAATTCTAATAAGGTTCCTTGCACCATCACCCTCTGCCTCATGTGTATTAGCCAACATTATGGGCATGCCACTTCACCTGCCTGTGCTCCTATTAGAAAAAACAAAAATGAAATGTAACTAATTGTATGTCAAATGTTGTAGTCATCTTGGATAAAGGTGTCAACCTAATATTAACTTTGCTCCTGTGATGACAAATATTTTGGACATCCATGTTTAGCACTAAACAGAATGAGTCTACTAAAGGACACAATGGATCTGATATTTTTTACTAAAAGAATTCAGCATGCACGCTATTAAAATCATACCAAGTTCAATGCATCCTCCAATCCCTAGCAATGAAGCAGACATGTGGTAAAGGGGAAGAGTGATGTAGACAACATCATGGCATGTAACTCCACACATCTTCAAAAAGCACATACTCATCACTTCTTTCAGGTGACTAATACAAGCAGCTTTGGGCATTCCTGGAAAGAGATAAGAATAAATGTGAGGCTAGTTTGTGGTGCAATCAACAGGAGAACAGAATCTGGCTTCAGTTTATGAGAAACTGAACATTAAAGCAATTAAACATTTACAATCATGGTTTAGCAGTACTCTTTGTTGTTGTTATGCATTTAGTTCATTGTCAACCAGCTAATAAAAGATATAGGAACTGTTTATTGAATATATTGGAACCTATCTTATTATTAAGGAATAGGCTATTCGTCACAAAGCTATGCATGGGTGGTAAAATATTTAATTAATACTAATTATCCTGAATGAAACAAAACAAAGGTGGGTGATAATGAGTTCTAAAGTAAAATGTAGGCAAACAGTCACCCAAATAAAGAAAGTGCCTGAGACTACAGAGTGACAGTGACTGAAACTTAAGACAGAGGTGCCTGACAAGGAGATGCCTAAAGGGGTCTAGAAATGTTTCTTTTGGTGCATATAAAATGTATTCTTTGAATCACATAGGTTGATGCAGTTACTGTACAATATGTTATACATAGCAGTCTCTTGTTTCATTTTGTGTTTATGCAAATTCATCTTGACATTTTGACTATATTTTTATAACAATGTTTTGACTTTTTAAACACACTTTGAATTTATTTCCAGTTTATAATTAGTCTTGTGATACAGAGTAATAGTGCTGTAAACAGTGTCATGACAAATATCTCTGCATTACTCCAAGAATCACGTGCTCATCTCAATTTACAAGTGACTAACATAAGCAGGTTAACAACAAAAAGAGGAAACCACTCAAGTCGTCAATAGCAATCCATATTTGTCCCAATAGCTCATCCAAATATTATTTAAAGTTGTCATAAACTAGCAGTTTGTTCCAGATTCCATGTGAATGAAGTGCTTTATGGATTCCACCTTGAGTGTTTTTCTGTTTAATTTTACTGGTATCATCAATTACATAATGCAATATTTCATTGAAATAATTGTGATAGATACATTTTATTGAAACCTTTGAGAATTCTAAAGGCCAGAATTAGCTCCACATGTAGTCTTTTCTGATCATGATTAATAAAATGTAATTTTTGTAGTCTGTCAGAGTATGACTTGACTCTTAGTGCAAAAATTAACTTGCTTACTTTTCGCTTGACAGCTTTAAGAGCTGGTAGTTTTTTTTGTTTGTTTTTGTTCCACTGAAAGTATCTGTTGCTATGTATGTGGCTTCTGGATTTTACCAATAAACATACATTAAAAATAAACACTTCTGTTAGAGTTGAGTATAATTTTATTCACAAAGAAACCTGATACCAAGAAGAATTAATTTACCAACTGGAAATATGAATAGCACTAGCTGGGCTGCTGTGAACATTGTAAGGTCACTATGACATTGGCTTTTGTATTAAACTGAATGGTAAAATTAGCCTTCATCTCAGTCAAGGCCCTGCTTAACAGAAGCTGACTACTTTCTCCACACTTTGTTACACAACTAGGCTAAAATTTCAGCTTGGCACATGGCTTGTATTTTCCTTCGGAAAATATATGTTCAAAAGACTGTGAGGACTGAAGTACCACAATTTCAGGTCTTCTATTAAGAAGTTGTGGTGGCAGGGAGCAAAGCTGATATGATTACGGCTTCAAATAGTTGACAGGCTTGTACAATAAAACGTTACAGAATATAGATTTATTTTCTTTTTGAGGTTTATAGTCGCTCAGATCACTGATCCACCTCCCTGGCTATCATTTTAACAAAAGGAATCCCAACATATACAATATATGTTTATTTGTTACCTGATACCCTAAGAGCCACTTCACCAACATATCAAATTTCATATGCTGATAGCTGACATCAGCCAATTTCAAACCACTCAAACTTAGGCAAACAGCGGAGCACATCATGAATCCTTGACTTACTGATATGGGTGAAAGAAATAATTCTGATGCAATGGAGAAGGTTGGGGCCACAAACTCCACATTCAAGAAGAACTCATATGTAATGATTTTTTTTTAAATTTTTCATTTCAATTACATTTAAGGTCAGTCAAGCATTTACATGTCCCCATCTTCACATAAGGTTAACAGCAATTAGATATGTCAGATGAACTAAAAGGCTTCATATTGACCATAATGGTCACAGTCATATTGCTGTGATGCTACATTCTTGCATGACTGAACATTTACAAGAGTCTGAGTACCACAGAAAAATGCACACTTTGAGAAGTTAAGACTACTTCACAAACTCCAGTGGAGATAGAGAGAATCATATTTTATTAATTAACATTTTGAGTGTATATACGTATGATGGTGACCAAAATGTATTATGCTTATACTGTAAGAGGCGTTTAATTAATATAGTTTGCATGCTATTGTTTCTGAACTTACCTTTGTAGATAACTTTAAAAAAATACATAAAATCCTATGTACTTTATACCTATAGTAAAATGTCTTTATATAACTTCACTCCCTCACTATGTACCTGTAACACAGTCATAAATGTAAAATTTAAACACAAATACATGATATAATATACATACTCAAGCCCGCTTAACCCAATTCAGAAATGTCTGAAGCTATAGTCAATCTTAGCAGCACTTGGTGCAAAACAGGAAACAAGCACGAACATGACACCAGTCCATCTCAGGGCACACACATGCATACTCCACACTTGCTCACTCTGAGGCCAGTTTGCAGTCATTTATCTAACACTTGTGTCTTTAGACGGGTTGGAAGGAAATCTAACTATCTTGGGAAAATCCCATGCAAAACAAGGAGAATATGCAAATTCTACAAACACACACACGCAATAACAGAGAACAGGATTTAAACACAGGATTCTGGATCCATTATTACTTAAAATTCTTGTTTTCTATAGGAACCTAACCAGCCAGTGTATACACAGAAGAAACAAACAAACAAAAAATACAAAAAAGAAGTTGGGACATGTAATTTTTAATGATGAAAAATTGCAATTAACTGATAGATTATCTGTAGAACTGGTGTGTTCCTTTAATGTGGGTAATGACATCCGTCACATCTTCTACAACTCTATGATGGCCAGTAAGATTTTCTACATGTGGTGTGCTGAGCCGATAACATCATTTCAAGAGAGGCTCACCAAATTAACAAGCTAATTAAAAGGGCAGGCTCAGTTATAGGACGCGTTCTGGACCCCCTGCAGGTTGTAACAAAGGATAGAATTAAAACAAAGCTGAGTGTTATTATGAACAATTCTACACATCCCCTTCAGTGGAAGTGTGTAAAGAAACACTACAAACTGCAATATGCCTGCATAATGCCTCAATGTGACTGTGGTTGCCAGGTCCGAAGTTTTCTTTCTTTTCAGTTTTCTTCCTTTTTAGTCATTCTGGAGTGTGTTCAGACCATATTTCAGACCATAGTGTGTGTATATATTTATTCATTCATTCATTCATTTAAAGAGCTTGTGTAACAAGCCAGATTTCCCCCTAGGAACAAAATAAAGTTCTACCTGCCATTCCAGGTGGTTTGTCGTGTGGTGTGTGTGCGGCAACACGCTGTAATCAGCACATGCTCCCAACCCAACATGTCTGTCTATTCATTCAACAGGCTATGGCATTTCCTTTATTCTGAAGTGAATAACATGGTTATTCTAGCATATCAGTTCATTTATTACCTAACATGGTTTCTCTCATTTGTTTGGACAGTACTAGAATTATGTGTTTGGTTGTGTTAATACAATTTAAAAAAAAAGTTTTTCTTTTAACCTCTGATTTGCTACAGATATGCTGTATGACAGTGGAATTGAAAAATAATGATTAGCAGCATGCTGACATAAATGTATATTGTAACTCTGCTCACTTCCTTTTCCTTAAATAATGCTGCTCAGTACAAAAAAATAATACAATAAAAGGGACAAGTAATAAGGTGCAGGTGCAACTAGCCATCTCCTTCATCTTAATTTACAAAACTACTAGGGCCAGCTAGGCAGTCCACTGTGTCTGCATTGCTAGCAGTATGTAACAGGTTAACATCTCCATAAGGCTGCTGTATGTAGCCACAGCTTAATTAAAAGCAGATGAAGGGATCTGAAAAAAACTTTTTAACAGGAGAAGTGTCTGCAGTCATTTATTTTCTGCATTTATTAATTTTACTGTTTCTATGCATCTGCAAAAATATGATGCAGAATTTGAAGTGAGATACTATTATGTCATTCACCAGTTGTCATATGCCTCTAAACTATTTATAAAATTAAGGCAACAGCTTTTAAGGGTAATCAACAGTATACTCGGGGCACTAGTGTTTTACTTCAACTTTTTTATGTCTACTGTGTATAATATGCATTTCTACAGCATTCCGTCTTAACCGCAAAATCTGGGAATGAGAACACTGCTTTTTTTAAATATTTTTTTAGGAAAGGCGCCATTGAATTGTATGGCTTTTTTCAGAGCCACCTGCTTATTGCCTATTTTGGTAGGAAACACAAAAACCGCACTGATAAATGACACTTACTCATTCAAACATCAGAATATCTTCAACTAAGCTGAATAAATTGGGTCTTTTATTTGATGCCTTTTCTTATGTTATTTCATATATATTGCAGCTTGGTCACAGTAATGTCTGTATATTTGAAACTGCTGCAAGGAGCAAGGCTTCAGCACTTTCAGTTTTGTAAACTTGCAAAAGGTACTTTGCGTGAAAATAGATATCTTAAGGTCTGGATCTTTTGTTAAGTAGATATAGCAGCTGGAGTGATCATGCATTATATGTCAGTTGAGCGTTAAAGGCGACTAATAGCTTTATTAACAAATGATTAAGGGTCGGCTAGATCCAATTATCTCTGTGAAGAGAGCACAGCAAGCTTCTTGCCAAAGTTGTTAAAAAGCAGATGGATTTTGAAAACGTTTGCTCTCGAATGCTTATAATGGGTCCTGTTTGAACTGTGTCCTATTGTACTTGTGCATATATGCTAATTTACTTGATAGCGGCATCCCACCCTCACAGTCAATGCATGATGCAAGTACTTTGTTAATCCAGCCAAGCAAGTGCTTGTTGCATAAAGTCTTGGCTGTTCTAAATGATATCCTGGGGCTTCTCATTGAGTACTTTGCCAGTAACCCTTGTGTATCATCTCCACTTAGGCCTGCAATTACTCTGAAAAGGACTGAACGTAAAGCTGGGTTCCAGGGACAGATTCTGGAAATGAAGTTTAAAAAATCCAAGCCAGATATAGGCAACACTGAAACATACAGTACGGAGTTGTGGTAGATTGTAGTGGAGGACAGTACACAAACTAAAATAAAAATTAGCACAGAGACTCAAGCAATTACAAAGGGCATAAACAAAAACAATGAAATGAATGGCACAAAGGGCAAATCTGAACACACAAAAGCTACTGACTGAGAAAACAGTCTAGTTTTGGGTGACAGCCAAGGTCTTCTTCATGTATGCTACTTAAAAATCAGATAAGACTTGAACAAATACAGTACACCATGTACAATCTTGCAAATTGCAAAATGTGTCACCAATAGAAAAGGACCTGACCAAAGACATGGACAGGCACTTAACACAACACTTTCCTTAGATAGCAAAATATTCAAAACAGACAAAGGTTGATCACTCTGATCCTACTATTATACAAAACTGTAGCAACTTACAACACTTGTAATGTAATTTATCTCTTACTGGATGCATGTATTCAAATCATTTTATGCAACTTTTCCAGTTATTTTTCATTCATAACCTTTATTTACATAATCTTAGCGGGTTGGAGCCATTTGTTTTTGTGCTCCTGTGAACCCGGTCACCTAATAGGATATATCAAGCAACTCACTCCAACTAGTCTGTTACTTGTTCCGATAAAGTCAAACAGGTTTTATATAGTTTATAGTTGTAGGGACAGGCTCTGTGTGCATGAGTGCTAACAACTAAGGAGTGCTCAGCCAGAAGTACAATGCATAGAATGTGACAACAATATTAGCAGTGAGAAAAAGAAGGAAACATGACTCTGTTAGAAGTTTGGTCCGGCGACGAGGTCAGCAATTGTGGTCGGCAGATATGACACAATCCACGACTAGAAGTTGTGTAATGTGACATTGGCATTATTAGCTGCAGAATATGACTTCTGATAATCTGCAGTGGTGTTAAATTAAAGACTTACTAAATCATGTACTGTATGCCTGTTTACAAGAGTTACTCCGAGGACTAATGCCTACTTGGTTATTTTCTTTATTTCTCATGTGGAAACACCGAGTGATAATAAAGAGTTCCGAAACAAACAAGAAGTGAGATATTTCATTGTATGAAATGTAGACCTATTTACTTGTCATGTAGTGTGAAAAACTTTGTTTTATCAGTATCATTGGTGTATTATCTCAATACTTTTAAGCATCTTCCAGCACAAAAACAAATATTAGTAAATTCCACAGTTTTTTTACCTTGTCACCTTGAGTTTATGGAGTCAAAGCCTGAAATAATGCACACAATTATGGGAACTTGACCCCTACCTAGAATTACAGCTTTATAGTTGTATAAAGTTTTATAGTCTGCTAGCCCCAATTAACTGGTATGACCCAAATAACTTATTACACAGCCAAAATACAATTGCTTCAAGCTTATCAGTGAGTCATTTTTCTGAATTCTAATCTGATAAGCACCCAGCTATAACTAAAACATTATAATAGCAGAATTCAACATGTGTTCTATTTATGAATCTATTTTTCAATACACTAATAAGGCTAAATACAGTATGTTGACTTACAGAAAATCTTGAAATCAAGTTTATTTGTATAAAAAATGAAGGGGGAGAGGGGGTAGGCAAGCCCCAAATGAGTCAAGTATTCCCACTGCACCAAAGAGCATTTGCTCTACAAATTTTAAAAAAGGCTTATGAATTTTCCAGTTATTTTATGTATGTTCAAGAAAAAAACAAACATAATTTGTGAAGTCTGGTATTTTGTTTCAAGTTTCTTTTAAAATGTAAGCATTGAATTTCTCCATTCTCATAAGGTCACATTAACCTTTAAAAAAAACTTTACTTTTACTACAGTCAAATTGTTTCCATTCCTTTTAGTAAATGCTGAACCTATAAAACAAATAAGTTTGCCAACTGTGATAGACTGTGTGACCCAAGCAAGTTGGTTATTTTGTCTAAGCGGTGAAGGTTAAAAATGTTAAAAATGAAATTATTATAGTTTAGCTCTACACTGAGGAAGAATCTTGAAATAGTTTTAATTTAGCAAAGTATGCAATATATAAAATTAAATGCTTTGCTTGTTGACTGGTTGATACAATAACACAGTGGTTACTGTGCTACTGGCCAGCTTCAGAAGCCAGGGTTTGATTCTAAACCAGGCACAGTTTGCAGTCTCCTCATGTTTGACAGATTTACTCCAGCTTTCTAAAATGTTCTAAAGATATATCTGTTAAGATAATTAACTTCTCTAAATTAGCCACTTATAAAACTAATGTTGCATGCAAGGCTAGCCTCAAAATTTCACCTGATTCAAGTGGGATAATTTTCCTGTTACCATGACCCTTAATCTGGGAATCCTAATTAGGAAATTGGAAGGATGGCTGTAGGTTTAAATATGTCTCAAAAAATGCAAAAGATTAAGATTTTAGCAAAGGGTTTTCTTTAAATTCTAGTACATATATCACTTTTTAATGACATTTACATCACATTGTTTCCCTTAAGGAGGTATATTTGAACAACGGCTTTCTAGGTGAGAATGCTGTTTGTGTGGTGGTTGCATGTCCTCCACATGTCTGCATGGGTATTCTCAGGATACTCCAGTTTTCATACGACACCTCAAATACATGCATGTTCGGTTAATGTAAGGTTAGCCGGTGATTCTAAATTGGCCCACTGTAAGCATGATGTGCACCTGAGTGTGCCCTAAGATTGAATGGCACATATTAAGAGTTGATTCCTGTCTTTGCACCCCAGATCATGAATTTGATAAAGTGTGTTTGAGAATATTAGGAACACTTAGGAACACTTCCCTTTATTTTTATCTTCCATCACTGAGTACAAACTGTGCACCAATGGCTAGGAATACTCCATGTGTACACAGAGATATGTCTAAAGAGGTGCAAACCACTGACAAATAATATCCCTTAGCAGAGTGTACACTCAGTCAGTGACTGTTACAGAATGAAAACTAGTAAGTGTGTTAGATAGATGATAGACAGATAGATACTTTATTAATCCCAAGGGGAAATTCACAAAATAGTGTTGCTAGTGTAATGGGAATGTTCATGTGTAGGAACCAGTAAACTATTACATAACATACTTATTTACAGTACCTGTAGTTCCAGAAGTAAAGATATAAAGTGAGTTTGAAAAAATGTTGGGTGAAGAACATAAATCTGTAGGCAGTGGTTCCTCTGAAGCATCTTCCATTTTGTCAAGCAAAGTCAGAACTTCTTGATGTGATGAGCTTTTTGCTAGAAGCCAGACCTGGATTCCACTTTGTAACAGAGAAGGGAGAATATCTTCTAATGTATGAAACAAATCTGAAAATGGACAAAGGTGTTTAAAGAAATGTCACCTCTTAGATCTACAGAAGAACATTTTTCTGTTATAACATCCATCCATCCTACTTCTATACCTAAAAGTCTATAAATTAAATTATTTACCTGATGTAAATGATAAGTACATCTTGGTGTTTCTACTTAGCCAGAAAAAATGCAAAAAGAGCCAAAAAAGTAAAACATGGTTTAATTAATAAATATTTAAGGAAAGGGTGAACGAGAAATCAATGTATCAAAGACATAAATACATACATACATAAATAAATAAATGAATAAATAAATAAATAAATAAAAACATACCTTACTAGGCCTTAAAATACATTTAGTTTTGCTTACTGTACATTGCATAGCTTTCCCAATTTTCTACTTCTGAAACAAATAAAAGCATTCTTGCCCAGTCTTCCTCTCTGTCAATAAGATTTTGCCAAGCTTATCACCAATATCTAAACCTAGTGTAGACCTTGCAGCGGGTGGTGTTTGAATCCAATTTTTATTATTAACTTATTATATACTTTGATTGATGATTTTACAAAATCAGGATACAATAAAAATATGTACACACATATTGCCATGTGGCACAGCTAATTTGCTCAGAGCCAGAAAACAAGTTGGAGCAGCAAATTGAACCAGCACACTTGACTTTTCAAAAACTATAGCTTAAACCCACATCACAATAGGCCACTTTTCCAGTGATTTTCAGTTGTAACCTTCATTTACATAATCTTAGGCAGCTGGCGCTGCGATCCCATGAAGACAATTGCCTAATGTAATATACCTAATGATGGTGACCAACTAGTATGAGACTAGCTATGATAAAACCAAACCCATTTGATTTTCTCATTAGTTGAAGGGACGGGCTGTGTATGCAGGTGAGCTAAAAAGCAATAAATGCTCATCCAGAAGTACTATGCATACTGTAGAACAGAGGTAGCCAACACGATGCTTACGGGCACCTGGTCGCCTGCAGAGACCACGTGAGTTGCTGTGGGCATGTTCTAAAAATAACACTAGACACATTTAATTGTGTTGCTCTTCTTTTTGAATCAATAAAACTTACATTGATGTAGTTTGGGGGACACTCAGGGGTCAAAGCTCAATATTGTGCACAAGACAAACCTCAGTCTCACTCTTGGCTGAGACAAGCAAACGGGCATAGCTACGATGGAGAGTTTTTTTACTCCCAAAAAAAAAAAAAAAAGAAACATGGCAGAAAAGCAAAAGGAAACTTACCATTTTCACAGTGATTGGGAGGAAGAGTTATTTTTTACGACAGTGAAAGAAAAGTGTGTATGTCTCATTTGTGTGTCACAAAAGCTTCCATGCTAACTACCCACCTGGCAGTGCACTACAGGCAGAAAAAGCCAGTGAGTTAAAGGCAGCTTTGGACAAACAGCAGTCTTTTTGCACGAGGCTGGTGAAAAAGTAACAAAAAGCAACAGAAGCTTCATTTAGAGCTGTAAATATTTTGATAAAGTACACGAAAGCCTTTTCGGATGGGGAGGTCTTGAAAAAAGCAATGATGATAATTGCAAACACTGTGTTCAAAGACGAGAGGAATGGTCCCAATGTCATCTCCATAGTCTCCATTGTTCAACTGGGGGCAAGTGCTATTGTTAGAAGAGTGTCGGCTATGATCGGGAACTTGACAGAGCAGCTGGACTGGGATCTGGTTAAGTGTAGGTGGTTTAACGTCCAGTGTGATGAGTGCATGGACAACAGCAGTACATTACAGCTGATGATGTTTATCTGAATGGTGTTTGATGATTTCTCCACAAAAGAAGAACTCCTGACACTACTGCCCCTGAAGACAACAAAGAGGGGACTTGACATCTACAACGAGGTGAAGAGGTTCTTCATGGAGAAAAAGGTGCCACTGGAAAAGTTTGTGTCAGTGACTACAGATGGGGCTCCTGCCATGATGGGCCGACATGCAGGCTTCATTGTGCAATGCAAAGGTCACACAGACTTCGCTAAATTTCTACATTACCACTGCATCATACACCAGCAGGTGATATGTGCAAAAGTGTTCGGCTTTGATCATGTGATGACTCCCGTCGTGAAGATCATAAATGGCATCCACTGCAAGGCCAAACAACACAGGATATTCAACTATTGGAGGAGCTGTCAGCTGAATATGGTGTCCTGTTACTACACACAGAAATCCAATGGCTCAGCAGGGGACGAGTTTTGCAGCGTTTTTTGTCAATTTTGGGTGAAATCAAAGAGTTCATGCAATCCAAAGTGGAAGACGCCTCGCTTCTCGAGGACACTGAGCGGATACTTGACCTTGCATTTTTAACGGACATCACTGGGAAACTGAACCATTTGAACTGTGAGCTGCAAGACAAAGGTAAGACTGTCGCTGACATGGTAAGCTCTGTAAATGTATTTAAACCTACACAGAAAAAAGTGCTGCACTTTCCCTCCGTGCAGTCAGTGCTGAATGACAATGCTTTTGCATGTGCAGCTTTTAACAAAGCAGCAGAAAACTACTCTCAAATCATAAAAAGACTTGGGGAATAGTTTGAGAACAGGTTTTGTGACTTTGATCAACTTGAGCCATGTGTGTCATTCACCACCCACTCAAAGCATCATGATGCTCCAACATTGATGGACTGAAAGCCAGAAGTCTACGTGACCATCATCATCAGGTCCTTCCATGAAAACCCTAAATTCAAAGAGGACTGTTTGACTTATGTTAGGTAGATTGACCAGAGGGGACTGGGCGGTCTCATGGTCTGGAACCCCTACAGATTTTATTTTTTTTCTCCAGCTTTTGGAGTTTTTTTTTTGTTTTTTCTGTCCACCCTGGCCATCGGACCTTACTTATTCTGTTAATTAATGTTGACTTATGTTTATTTTTTATTGTGTCTTCTATTTGTCTATTCATTTTGTAAAGCACTTTGAGCTACATTTTTTGTATGAATATGTGCTTTATAAATAAATGTTGATTGATTGATTAATTGATTTCAAATCCTTTCATGCAAGTGGATATGACATGCATTGCTGAGCAACTAAGTGCAACGTTCACCTTGGAAACTGAACAGGTAGAGGTTGAAATCCTAATGTTGTAAAATGACCTCAACCTCAAAGCCCATCAGAGTGCACCAAACCTTTGCTGTCTTGTGGACACAGAAAAATACAAAGGTGTATGCTCAACAGCTATGAAAGTTTCCTGCCTTTTTGGTTCAACCTTTCTCTGTGAATCAGCCTTTTCTGACATGAACTTCATCAACAACAAACACAGAACACGCCTTACTGAAGCACATCTACCAGACTCACTCAGCGTTGCACTGTCAAATTATACCCCAGATTACAGCACACTGGTGAACAGCATGCAATGACATGCTTCCCATTAACAGACACTTAAAGACAAAGAAAGAGATAACAGATGTTTTCAGTGAAAAACTATGGCAACGTTAAACTCAAATATTGTACATAAATGTGACAAATAATTTGTTCAAAAAGTGTAACAGATGTGAGGATTTCTTAAAAATGCTATAGATTTGGTGATTAGTACAAATGTGGTAGGATTAATTTAAAAATGCGAAAGTTGATTTTTTTTATTTTTAAGGGATATAGCGGGTTGGATAATGGATGGATGGATGGAATCTTACATAACAGATCATTTGTACAAACATGGGACAGAGTTCATGATTTGTTCAAAATTGTTACAAAGGTTGTGGTTAGTACAAACAGGACATGATATATGAATATTTATTATTATTATTAATAACAATAATAATTTCATTAAAGGTGAACCATGCAACTTTATGTTAATCGGGAAGTTTATATCAAACAAGTAGCTCTTCGTATTACTCAGTACCATTGAACTATCTCTCAGTTTCAAAAAGTTGGCTGGTGACCCCTACTGTAGAATGTAGCAAATAATTATAAGGAACACACTTCTTTTGAACCTCACAAACATAAGTGAAGCTTGTCTATCTGATGTCTTGTGTTTTATATACTAAACAGAATGGACAAAATTAAAAAAGGCCTTGCATTTCAGCTGAATTCACTAGCCCTTCGTAAAGTGCTGTTACAGCACCAGCTATGTCAGGCAGCACAGGGGTTGTGAACCTCAGAAACAAAAGAGAAGCTTGTCTGTCTGATGTCTCCTATTTTAAGTAACATAATGGAAAAAAGAAATAAAGGGCAAAGATTGCTGCTGAACTCAATGCAGCTGTTAATCCTTTATACGACGGTGGCTCAGTCACAAGCAATATGCTCTTGGCTGTCACAAAAAAAAGGGCGACCATGACTAGGCTGGAAGATAGGAGTCAAGTCAATAAATGTGAAATGGGTTGCAATTTTCAGTTATGTTATGTAATTTGACATAGTGCAGCGACAAGATCAGCAACTGGTAAACTGGACATGCCTGGCAACAAAAAGTTGTGTAATGTGACATTGGCTTTAGTCATAAAAACACAAATAGTCCATCCTGGATAACTTCTGGGCTTGGAGCAGATTGACAAAGTATTATAATCACCATGTTAGACTGCTCTCTGGCAGCAACCAAGAACACTACACCCCTGAGATCTTGAAACCTTGTGAACACAATATCTGTAAGAGAGGATTCTAGCTGCCTGCTTTCTGGTTAGATCAGCACTGTATTTGCCATGCCAGGTAACAAATCTTCTGCTACATGTCGACCTAAAGAACTTAATCAGTTCTTGAGACTCCCAAGGACTCTCTTTATCTCCAGTCTGCCACACAGAGGTACTTTATTTTCATTGATGTGACTTTTATAATCCTGCAGTGGGCTGGCGCCCTGCCCGGGGTTTGTTTCCTGCCTTGAGCCCTGTGCTATATCTTAACCAGCTATATCCTAACTACAGGGTCACGGGGTCTGCTGGAGCCAATCCCAGTCAACACAGGATGCAAGGCAGGAAACAAACCCTGGGCAGGGCACACCCACAAACCAAGCGCACGCTAGGGACAATTTAGGATCACCAATACACCTAACCTGCATGTCTTTGGACTGTGGGAGGAAACCGGAGCACCCGGAGGAAACCTACACAGACACCACTGTGCCGCCTACTGTAAATCAGTCAATCCTAAATGTATTCAGGATCACTAACAGCAGGAATCATATAATCACACTTCACACTGCAAATGGGATTAAAACACAGTAATTCACTCACAAAGTGAAACCTGACCTGACAAACGAATGGGCAAATTTGTGAATTACAGTCTCACTTCATGACATTTTAAAAATCTTTTGTATCTTAATAATCAATGTGCAATACATCACAAAGGCAAATAAAGATATGATAAGCCTGCACAAATGGAAAAATGGAAGCATTGCTGCCTCACAGCCTCGTATATCTTGTTATGTATTCACTTAAATTTTTTTTGCTGACTTCAGTTCACCGTCAGTGTCCAAAGGCCTACTTTCAGGGCAGATGTGCACATCTCTAATGTTAAATGTCTGTTTTAACTTTTGTTAGTTGATAGGTTTTGAAGCCCTTAAATTGTATGTATGTTTTTCTTTGTTCTTCACTTTTGATGATTGATTTTGTTCCCTTGTACAGTAATACTGGTTTCCAAACATTACACTAGTGTTACGTTGATCTCTTTTTTAAGACACTTTGGATAAAGGCGTCTGCTAAGCAAGTAAATGAAAATGTGACGGACCCTTGCCTTACCAACTGGTGCCGGTCTCCCTCGTGCAGCCACAGACCCTGACAAGGAAAACGTTGTTTCAAACCACATATGAAACTGGCTGTGCGAAAAAAGTAAATCAATATACATGTACAATACAAGCTACAAACAATCTTTGCCTTATTTGAAAAATAATTCACTTTCTTTCGTGTAATTATTTTGGCATCGATGCCCGTCTTGAGAAAATGAACGCGTGTATGAAGAGACAATAAAGGTGTTTCTAATAGTTACTAATCGTGTGTGCGTATTTCACCCGAAATAACTGGTCAACACGTCTGTGTAACCCTTCTACATTTTTAATAAGTTAAATCAATTTTAAAAGAAATAAGCGCAATTCAAAGAGATAAAAAGTCAAACTGGGAAGATGCAATCGCGGCTTCACATTTCAAAGGAGAAACGCCTAAAAGGCAGGAGGCGGAGATCGCTGCTTTTCGTTTCAAGGTGAAATTTAAAAAAAAAAAACAAGCTGGGCCCAAGTTTAGCTCGGCTAAAGGGCTTCTGTGCTGCTCGTCACGTCTCCTCTGACATAAAACTGGTGTTTCTTATCCTTCCAGGCACATCTGGTATTTCAAATACTACAAAGAGCCAGAAAGTGAGAGCCCGCAGCGCTGCGAGTCTGTTCACGGTCGGGTACTTAAGGTGACGTCTAGAGCACACCGCCCGCGCGCTGCCTTCCCGACTACCTGAAGTACACAGACGCGCGCACTTCTTCCACAGGCTACCTGAGCCAGGCGCGCGCACGGAAGCCTGTCTCACCCACCCGCATCTCTCCACGTCCAACACCTACCTGCGCCCACGACCACAGTCTTCGCCCCGCAGGCGCCCAGGCAGTGCACGAGGGCACGGGACTTGATGTTGAAGTTAAGAAAAGCAACCACGCAGCCCAGCTTCGCAAGTCCGAACCAGACGCAGATGAAGTCGGGCTCGTTGCTTATGAACATGGCCACCGTGTCCCCTTTTTGCAAGCCGCTATGTGCGTTCAGCACCTGGGCCACCTTGTTGCTGCGTCGCTCCACGTCTCCATAGCTGTACGTTTCTCCTTCGTAAATGATGAATGACTTTTCGGGGGCACACTTGGCCTGGCGCACAAAACAGTCCAGCAGAGTGATTACCCCCTGGCGCATTCTCCTTTTCATCGTCTGCTTGACTCTCTGCAGCTTAAAGTAATAAATCAAATCCAGCCAGATGTATGGGTAAAACATCCTCTGCAACAACAACCCGGTTGCAAGTCCTACTGCCGCCGCGGTTATGATAGGGAGCAGCATTGTAAAATGCTACCACTGATCTAAGGAAAGTTAGCTTAAACTTTAGAGGCAGCTCGGAGACCAGCGTACTTTTAAATGCCCGTGCCCGAAATCGCGCGTGCGCAGTCGGTAACACTCAGCTGGTTTGGTTCAATGGAGCAAACCTCATGCAAGGGGCTGGTAAGTAAGTAAGTAAGTAAAAGAAAGAAAGATTAGCTGGCCTTTTATTATATTGGTTAGAAATTTTAGAATTTTGCTAGAGTCTGAGATGCATTTCAAAAACGCTTTAATTTTTAGAAATTTGTATGAGCACCACTAGCAAACAACTTTGACATCTATTTATCTATTATATAGTGCCCTTTGCTATCCTATCTATCTATCTATCTGTCTATCATTACACATTGCATATACTAGATTAACTCTTCATATAGTTCAGGAAGAGGCATCAGTAAGGCTATCAAGGGGTCTGTGTATGGATCTCAATGTCCCAGTGAATTGAAGGGGACATTGTGTTGTAAAAATGGTGCCATCCTTTAGACAAAATATAACACAAGGTCTTGACTCTGCTATCATAAAAGATCCCCAGGCAGCTTTTGAAAAGAATAGGATGTTTCTTGATATCCTGGCTAAACTTCCCACCACAGCCTGGCCATTCTGGTACCCTAATCATTCTGTCTCACTTTGGTTAACTACTGTATGTCTCTCTCCACTTCACCGCTTAATAGCTAATGTTTGGTGAGCATACTAGTGCAAGAATGGCTGCCATCACGTCATTCAGGTGGATGATGCACATTGGTGTTGGTTGAAGTGGCATTTTAAGTAGTTTAGAAAAGAGATATATAAATGTAATTACAGAAGGTGAACAAAAAAGTGGAAACACTGGGGTAAATGAGTGATAAAAATTAGTTCCATTGAGTTAAATGGTAGTTTTCAAGTATATAATTTCTGGGATTTCCACTTTATAAATACAGCTATGCTGAATAGAAAAACACAAGACCTCAGTAACTTTCAAAGTGGGCATTTTCAGAAGGACCTTCAGAGATGGATTAAATTTGTACATTTCCATGTCACTGCATGCTTAGCACTGCCTAAAATGCACTCAGTGACAGGAGACTGTTAAAATAGTGATAATAATGACAACTGCCATGTTATAAGATATGGCAGCAATGGATAAAATGCACGGTAACTGATTTGGCCAAAGGTGTGACAACTGACATTTTTGAACTGGTTATACAGGACAACTGTATCTGGAAGCACTACTCTTGAAAGGGCTACTTATACATTAGTTCAACATGCAAAGTCATTAGGGAGCTATTGGAATTACCCAATAGCTGAAGATCAGGGGCCTCATGCATAAATGTGTAATAACGTTTCCACGTTCAAATCGCGATGTATAAAACTTACACTTGGCGTAAAGCCACGCACTTTTCCACGGTACCTAATACCCTGTCGTACGCAAGTTCTCTGCTCGGTTTTGCAGACTGGCGGCACCCAGCATCAAAGCAGTGCTACTGTTCCTGTGTGGTTACCCTTTATTTCTTAGAACCACATTTCTGACACGGCTTTATATGTAAATACACTGAAACTAACTGCATATTGTTTATTAGTGTAATGCATCTGATTTTAGATAACCTGTAACAATATAATGGCCCAGGGAATAGCCATAGTATTCCAAATACCATAACTGCTTTAGCGTTGTTACTCTAACTGCACCATCTTCTACTTCTTTTTCTTCTTTCAGCTGCACCCTTTAAGGGTTGCCACAGCGGATCATCTTTTTCCATATTATTCTCACTGCACCACTCAGAGTATTTATATCATCGTATCTGAGTGGGGAATCACAGCAGCAGCTGATCGGAAAGAGAATTATCGGTATACAGCATCAAGCACATGCTGCCAAAGCCACGGCAAAACGTTTCAAACCCTTTCCGGTACGGTCCTCGCGGTTCAGAAACAGTTTCATCCCAAGAACTATAGGCGTACTCAATTAATTGCTCCTTGTAGAACTGTTTGTACTTATAAGTACAATCACCTCACTGTAAACTTGCACTACAGTTATAATATTGCACAACCTGAGCCACTTTATAAAGCGCGTATTTACATATGATGACAATATGATTTTTAAGAAGAAATGCAGCAAAATATGTTGATTATATTATACAGAGAAAACTTTAACTTCATTTAAATAATCTGTATTGTTAATAATTAAACATTTGTGGACACGGTGCTGCAGCGCTAGCAAGTTCACGTATTGTTCCTGCCTTGCGTGCTGTATATTTGCTGAGGCTGGCGCAACACTGGAAGGATAGAAGGATAGAATAATTAAACACGTACTATGAAGATATTTCAATGTTCCTTAAAAGTTTTGAAGAATCGTCGTTGTAAGCTTACAAGATGGCTTAACGTCTATTACAGAGCTGATTGTGTGGCGATTGGGTATTTGGGCAAAGGAAAGTAATGACAGGAATTGGAGGTTAGTACATTTGAAAGAGACAATACTGCTACAATAAATTATTTCATCGAAGGTCATGCATGGCGCAAAGGGCATCTTGTGTGAGACATGAACAATCACTGTGCCATCGTGTTCCCATGTTTAATAACATGCTTTCATTCCAATCATCATGAAAATGATATCACGTATACATCTCAGTATTTTAATTATTCAGAGAGCTGTAATATCATGAATGTAATGGATTCTGTGTCCTGTCGGAGAAAGAGAAAGAACGGAAGCACGTAGTGATTCACACACATAGAGCTCATTGAAGATCAAATACAAAACAAAGCATTTAACGTGCTAATTTAGTTACGATGGGATTTGAGAAACTAGTAAATTAAATGAATTTAAGATTAAGTTTATGATGTTCTACTTTAATGACAAAATAAACTATGTGATTAAAGTGGAAATTTCGAGATTAAAGTTGACATTTTGTGCTTTTTTCCCCACTGTGTGCCTATTTTTTTTTGTCTGTACCCTAATAAGCTCAGATGGTGTGCTACAACTCACCTTTTCACGGCGACTTTGATATGTGACTTCTTTTTAAGTTTGGCACTGTGTGACTTTGTGAACTTGAGCTTTCGTGTTTCTCCGACACGCTATGTCACTCGATCAACTTATTTTGTTGTTTATTGCACTGTTTAAATGAACAAATAGTATGTTTTTCCTTTGCCTCCACTTGGTATTCACTGTAATTCTTATATTTTCCCCCTTGCTTTTCCCATTGTCTTTTCACAGAATGCTGAGCTTAAGGGCTATTTATATTGATTTGCATATTCAAAGAGACGTAATTCTGGGAGGAGTATGGGTGGGACAGCACACGCGTGCACGAGCATTACTTTTCACGCTGACCGGGATTTATGGAGCAGAAGAATGCAGAAGTTAAGAGTACGCACAGATTCCTGCATCTGGATTTTTCTGTGCATAAGCACATTTCGGCTTTTGTGCTTACGTCATGTTGTAGTGCAAATTCTACGCACGGCGTTATGCATGAGGCCCCAGGACAGCACATTTTTCTCTTTGCTATTACCTTCTTAGTCACTTTATCAGAACCTATTATAAGAAAGGATATGGACTGGCTGGAATCCCAGCAAGGATGGACGGAACTTTACCTAGCTGGGAGCCCTTTGTAATGGATGGTTCTAAAAGACAGATGGACATCCTGCCTGAGATTGATGATTCTTTGCTTAGCTAGGACAACTTTATAATGGATTATCCTAATGGAAAGATGGACATCCTGCAGAGGATGGACAATTCCTTGCCTGGCCTGGAGGCTGTAATAATGAATGGGTGGAAGGGATCAGTTTCCTGGGGTAATATACACCTCCAACAAGATAGATTGCTGGTGTCCCCATGTACACACACACACACACACACACACACACACACACACACACCAGGGCAGCATGGAAGATGTAGTCCTGCTGGATTACCCTGATGGGTTTCATGGGAGTCAACAGGGGGAGCTACAGGGAAGAAGATCCCTTATTTTAGGGAGGTTCCTTCCAAACCATAGTTCCTTCCTGGTTGTGAGGCAGTACCTTTCCACCTTACCCGGGGAGTCAGAGTTGAGGGTATAGGAAGGACAAAACTCACCAGTAGAGAGAAGAGAAGAGAGGACAACACAAGATTGTAATACTTATTTGACCAAAAAACCTGATTTATGGTACTGCATCAAATAACTTTATTACAGTTTATGACTGTGTTTGAGTAGTTGTGTCTGGAATGAGGTGCCCTAAGGAGCTCCCTATGAGCCACACTATGCACTTATAGAAGATCCTGAGAAGGATTTTTCTACTCAAGGTGAAGACTGCTTTCACCTTTAAATGATGTGATATATTTTCATTCTGCTGGAGAGCAGCAACATGTTGCATGCTGGTAAGATAAGCAATAACAATTTCACTGTACTCCATATACTTGATGATATGATGACTACTAATACTACTACCTCAGTATCACCTTAAAAGTAATATTTTTTCCTTTATTTGTATTTGTTGGTCATGCAGTATTTCTGTCCTTGTGCTGCACCACTTGGCATTGCTATTGTTTACCAGCAAGTGCAAGTAGGCATACTGTATGGTCTACAGCTAATATCGTTACTTGGAGCAAACAGCCCATGATGCTCGTGTTCCAAAGCAAAGAAAAACTAACATAAGTAAAAAGAAATCAGACACCTGCAGCCTCTGTGGTCCACCTGGAATTTGAGATCTATGGTATATGCACTTCATCATGTAGTCGAGAGCTCTGAAAATGTAAAAGTTTTACAGTCAATATCAATTATTTGCATTAGTGATATAATCTTATTAAGGAAGATGCACATAACATAAAAGTCCTAAACACTGTAAATTCAGTTCGGTGTTGTGGGGGACCAGGGCAGACTGGAGTACATTCTGTGGCAGCATTGGACTTAAGGTGGGAACCAACTCTGGAGGTAGTGTCAGCTCATATCTGGCTCTTTTCTCTTAGGAGATTGTGCTCCTTTAATGAGGTTTGTGATGTCCTTCACATGTTTTAAAACTCTGTAATAGCCAGTGTAGTGTGCTGGGCCAGTAATATCACTTAAGGAGAGACTCACAGAATCAATATGCTGATTAAGATGGCAGCCTCAGTTATGGGATGCACTCTCAACCCGCTGGAGGTAGTGAAGGCAGAGGGAATGAAGACAAAACTGAGTGCTATTCTGGTATCTGTCTGACACACTAGCACTGAGGACCTTTAGCCAACAAATTATTCAGCCGAAGTGTGTCAAGAAATGCTGCTGGGCTCGTTTGTACCAATGGAAATATGCTTTTATAGTGCCACAATGTGACTGTCAAATCAGACATTTTCTTTCTTTTTAGTCATTATGGTGTGTATTTGAGAGGTGCTTGTTGTTTTCATAATATAATGACATTTATTTATTGAGCTTCTGTAAAAAAACAAAGTACTGTCACCCTCTGTCTAAATACATAACCAAATTATCTGAATGTTTACCAAAAATGTGCTAAATGACCAAAGTTCCATATGAAAGGAATTAGTATAATGGATCCAGACTGTTTCTTTATAATGAGTTCAACAAGAACACAGGGATACAATTAGAAACTTGATAAGAGTAGAGTTCACAGAAACATTATGAAGTTTTTCTTTGCACAGAGAACCATACACTCATGGAATAAGTTACCAAGGAGTGTGGGTTACAGTAGGACTTTACTGATTTCTCAAAACTTTACTTGGTGTTATTTTTGAGAGATTAGATGGATAGGATTGGAGAGCTTTGTTGGGGTGAATGGCTTGTTCTTGTCAAAATTATCTTAATCTTATATTGTTTCTAAAGACAAGCTCAATGATAGCTAAACTCCCACTTGTGATAGGTGGTTTTATTTACTGACTCACCCAGAAAATCTACATGTTACTGTTGATAATCATTCATCACAGCTCTCACAGAATTAAGAGATGAGCAGGTAGACAGATAAATTTGGAAAACTCAACTGGAGTTCTGCTCATACTCTCTAGGGTTGTCTAATTGAATGGCTTTGTGTTAAGGGCCCCCAGATTATTATTCTGTTTTATCAGATTCTGACAGAAATATTCACATGAACTTCTTAACTTTGCTGCAGCAAACTGAAGCAGGCTTTTTTAACACCCAAAGTACTGAATGTAAATCCCGTCGGAGACTTTGAGGCTGCCCATATTTAATTACAATGGTGCTCAATCTTATCTCTGTCCATTAACATTTTAGTTTGAGTTTTCTTTTTTCTTTTGAAGGATAATTGATGACTGAATGAGCAATTTGCTTTTTTAGTTAAATAATCTCCTTTTAAAACACCTTTTTCAATTTGCTTGTTTATCCTACAGTGAATGCATACCAAAGGGCAATTCACACATCATTTTCTTGAGGTTTTTCACTGACTATAATTCTTGCGAATTGCTCAGTTAAGCACATTTGTATTTCAATTGCAGCAGTCATAGCAGCAGGAAATCTCTTATAATAATAAGCATGGCTATTTAAAATTAAAAAAAAAAAAAAAAATAGAAATTATCATTCACCTGAGCATCCAAATTGGAATTTTTATATGGCTTTGCTTCAAGGCTTAGGCTGGAATGCTAATGTGATCCAGGGTGACATATGTGTGGTATTAACTATCAGTGCACCATGCACCTAATGTATATCAGGATTTCCCTTTACGGCAAATTAATTTTTTGAAACCACCTCCTTAAGTCCCCTTAACTCCAGAAACACTCTGCAAACTCTGCTCATGTTAATGAAACATCTTTGTTCAGCCTTTTGCTTGAACTGCTTTTAGTTAAATTCATCTGCTGTTGTGTGTACGAAACAAACACATATCAGGAAGGATTCAGCCATTTCAGGGCACATTCTCCTACGCAGGACCAGATTAAAGCCACCATTCAATCTAAAATGCTTTGTTTCTTCTTTGGGATGTAAGAGGAGACCTGCATACTCAAAGAAAATCCACTAAAGCTCAGAGGGAAATCAGCACAGACAGTAACCAGGCTGGGAACTGGACACCTTGTGATGCAGTAACGCTAACCAATGCATGTGGTGTTATGGGTCCACAGCTCGCTGAGCAAAAGCCATTTAAATAAATAATCACCACGTTTGCGGCTTCATGAAGGGGCATAGTGGCCAGAGCAAGCCACGGGGCGATCTGCGGTGTGGGCATTTCTCACCGAGTACACAGGTGAGGGACTGCCCACATCCGTGATTGGTCCCGTGGCTAATGTGCTGCAGCTGCTATGGCCCCTCGCTGTTTAAAAGAAGCGCGAATCAGTTGGGAAACAGATCAGAGATCAGAAAGAACAAGAGCTGGAAAAAAATGAAACGAAAAGGACGGAGGTTACAGGGAGCGAGAGAGGAAGCAGGTCGGTGTGAGAGAGACACACGGAGTGTGTGGTGAGCGAGCGAACGAGCGCTCGTGGGCAGCTGCGAGGAAGCTGAGTGAACAGGTAGCGGGAGTGACCAGGGAAAGGCGACTGGCCGTAGAAAACCAGAAAGGCAGCGGGAGTCGCAAGGCTTGAAGCTGCAGTCCTTGGTATGGGCGTCCTGGGGACCAAGGAGTCCAAGTCTCTGGTCTGGGATGAGTGCCAGACCGAAGCCAGGATTGGGAGGTCTCCAGACCAGTGTATGTGTATGAGAAAAGGGCAGCTGCAGAGTGCGTCTCGCCTGTTGCTAAGCCCAAGCGGGATAAGCAGGTGAGACGCTAACCAAAAAGAAGCACGGAGCTTGGCATTGTCCTTTGTTTTAAAGACTGCTACCTGTGGAACATTTTAACCTCGATTTTAAAGGTTTGTTTTTTCTATTGGTTTTAACCTCCACGATTTCTTTTAATGGATTATTTATTTATAAGACTTTGAAGCACAGCACTATTTATTGAACACTGTTTTTGTTGGAGTTTAAATAAAAGCACTTTGCACATCTTTACCATCCCCTTGCTCAATTGTTATTGCCTCAACTGTCTAGCTCATCGGTGACGGTGTTCAAGGGCTTCCAAACAGTGATGGGAGCGTGGAGCCGAACCCGCATCGTCACAATGCACCACTCTGATAACCACAGTGCCTTAGAAGTTTTCACATTTTATTTTTATAAAATATTGCATTACAGTGGATTTAGTTTGGCTTTTTTGACACTCAACAGAAAAAAGACTCTTTAATGTCAATGTGAAAACAAATCTCTTCAGAGTGGTCTAAATTTAAACACTAAATAACTGATCCCATTAGTGTTCACTATCTTTAATATGACACCCCTAAATCATCACTGGCGCAGCCGATTGGTTTTAGAAGTCACAGAATTTGTTCAATAGAGATCACCTGTCTGGGGCTTCACTCAAGTGTAGTATCAGAATCAGAATGACTTTTATTTGCCAGTACTTAATGTACAGGAATTGGACTTGGTAGATTTGGAGCTGCTTATAACAGAACAAAACGTCACATACTAATATCATAAATAACATACATTAAAAAGAAAAACTTCAAACAAAGTTGCAGAATAGTACAATTATAAAGAAGAGGTGTGCAAATGATGATGTGCAAGTGAAAGTGTGAGTGTGTAGTGTGTATGCACGCGCACACACATACTGTACATGTACATACACCATAAACACACACACCTTCATACAGTATATGACAGAATGCAGGAATATACAAAGAAGACAGGCCACATTACTGGTTTGAGAGGGCAATGGCTCTGGGAAAGAAACTACTGAGGTGTCTGTTAGTTTTAGTTTTAATTACCAGAGTGTAGTTTTTGGAATAAGTGATGAGGTGGGTGAGATGAGTCCAGAGTGATCCTCTTGACATGGTTAGTGACACAAGATGTATGCAAGTCAGCCACAGATGAAAGAGCGCACGCAGCCAAGTATTTTCTCAGCAGACCTCATGTATTTGTTTTTATAGTGTGCCATTGCTGAACCAAATCAGACAACAACAGAGAAAGTGATCACACTTTCAATTATGGCTTTGTAAAATTGAACTAGGATTGGTTGGGAAATATTTCATTTCTTTAGTTGGCATAAGAAGTACAATCTCTGCTGTGCCTTTTTAGTGATGTAAGTGGTGTTAATATCCCAGCTTGAGAGTGTTTGTGATTTGAAGGATTCCACCATATTGATTGCAGAATCATTCATTTCTAGTGGGAGAGGTTGTAACTGCTGTTTGCGAAAGTCAATGACCATTTTCACTGTCTTGGTGGAATTGAGCACACAAATGCATCTTACCTGGAAGGACCAAAAAAAAAAAAACAAACTTTGCTCCGCATTATTTTATATTCCTGGTTAGTTTAAGTTTAATTTCTTTATTGATTGTAATCTATGATTATAAATGATTGTAAATGTGCCAATCAACTTCAGCTACCTGCCCTATTACACTTGCTGAACAAACAGGCACTAGCTTAATGTTACTCAATTGTTTACCTCTTTTGTAAGTCACTTTGGATAAAAGCATCTGCTAAACAAATAAATGTAACTTGTGGTGAGTTATGGTGAGCTAATCTACACAATGAAGACACAAGAACACTCCAAGCAACTCTGTGAAAAGCACAAGTCAGGAGATGGAGACAAGTCACTGAATATCCCTTGGAGTCCAGTTAACTCAGTCATTACGAAATGGAAAGAGTATGGCAGAGTTGTAAATCGTCAAGAGTAGGCCGCCCACAAAAACTGAGCACAAGGACAAGACTGATGAGGGAGGACACTAAACAACATATGAGAACTCTCTAGGAGTAACCAGCTATAGTGACTGAGACTGGAGACACTCTGTATTTGACAACTGCTCCCTGGGTGCCTCACCAGTCACAGATTTATGGTAGAGTGGCAAAAAGAAAGCCACTGTTAAAAAAATGTTCATGATATTTCGGCTAGAGTTTGCCAGTAGGAACAAGGGAGACTGTGAAGTCAGCTGAAAAAGGTAGAGTAATCTGATGAGACCAAAATTAAGCCTTTTGTCCATTAGACTAAACGTCATGTTCGAGCACTGCACATTATCACAAACACACAATCCCCATCATGAGGTGCGGTGGTGGCAGTGTCAGGCTGTGTGGATGCTTTTCTGAAGCAAGCTCTGTAAGACCTGTGTGGGTGAAATGAATGCAGAAAAATATGTGGAGATCCTGGAGGAAACCCTGATGCAGTCTACAAGAAACCTGTGCTTTGGGAGAAGATTTGTTTTCCTGCAAAATAACGACCCCAAGCATAAAGCCAGAGCTACACAGGACTGGCTTCAAAACAACAATGTTAGTGTCCTGCAGTGGTGGATTCAGAGTCCTGACCTCAATGCAATTGAGAGTTTGTGGCTCGACATCAAGAAGTTTGTTAACTCACGATCCTCATGCAATGTGACAAAGCTTCAGCAGTTTTGCAAAGAAGCATGGAGAAATACGGCAGAGTCCAGATGTGGTAAAGCTGGTAGAGACCTGTGCACATAGACGTATCTACGAAATCGTGACTTGAAGGCAGTGAATGCTTATGCACTCAATTATGTTATTTTTTCTATTTGTAATTAATTTAGGCAACTTTGCAGAGATCGGGTTTCCCTTTGATATTAGTCTTTTTGTGTTGATCAGTGCCAAAAAAGCCAAATTAAATCCACTATGATTCACTGTTGTATAATAGCAAAATGTGAAAACTTTCAAGGGGGTGAACACCTTTTTTAGACACTGTAATATGCTAAACATAGGTGTTGTACTGTAGGATGAAGAGTAGCTCTTAGATGCTTTGATAAAATCAAGAATGAATCATTGCTATGCTTGGGATTCTGTTTTGGCAGCTTTCCTGTTAGTGTGTTTCTGTATAAGCTCTACATTTGTCTTGGCCTTTTTACTTTTTGGATTAATTGTACCTGACATGGAACTTACACTAAAAATACAATTAACCTTGACTTTCTGCAGATAGGCTTTTTATGAATTTATCCCAGACCCAAAAATAGAAAAATTGGTGACTTCACTCCTCAATGTAACGTAACATTCACAGACCTGCTTATCCAGATGTGATGGATAGCCCGAGTCTATAACAGTCACATTAGGTGCACAGCAGGAATCAACCCTGAATAGAGAGTCCATTCTTCACAAGGTCAACAAATACACACCCAAAATGGTGCTAATTTAGACTAGTTATCTTACCTAAACACACACAACTTTGGGAAGGTGGAAAGAAAATTGAAGTATCTAAAAAAAACATTTAAACACAGAGAGAACATGAAGCCACAATCAGGCAAGGGATTTGAATTTAAGATGCTGGACCTAAAAACAACTCTGCTAACCACTGCACCACCATGACACAAACCCACTGATCAGTTGTTTTCTTTTTTCCTTTAGCTCTGCAAGCAAACAATGGCCTGCATATTTGGGCTTTGAAGAGAAATAAAAGGCACAAGAGAGAGCACTATGGGATCTCCTTAAAAGCTGCCTCATGCGGCCCTTATTTTCTCTTTGCTAATCTTATAATCATTAATTGCAAGTAATGTGTCAAGTTTCATGGTCATTCTCTAAAACTGCAATAGTAAGAATAAAAGACATTCATTTATGTAGCACATTTTCAAATGAATAGCGCCACTCAAAGTGCTATGCAAGAGGTAAAAAAAAATTACAATTACAAATAAACAAACAATCAAATAAACAAATACAAATTTACTCAATAGAAATAAACTAAAAATATTACAGACAAAAGAGTCCCTATGCTTGGCTTAAAATACTGTTTACTAAATGCCATTTTTAAGTGTCTAAAGGTTAAAATAGTAGCCAGCAGAATCTGATGCTGGGGGGTAGAATGGCCAGAGATGAGAAAAACTCCAACTGGCGAGATGCTGCAGAAAATAAACCTGCAGGGGTTCAAAGGCAAAAACTTGCCCAGCTACTACTGGGTGTTCTAGGCCAGGGATCCTCAATCACGGTCCTGGAGAGCCGCAGTGGCTGCAGGTTTTTGCTCCAACCCAGTTGCTTAATAAAAAGCACTTATTGCTAAAGTAACACTTCTGCTTCACTTTAGTGATTTTGAGCCCTTATTGCTTAATTTTGTCTTAAACAGCTATTTTAATTGCTCCTTATTATCAATAACATGCAAATGACAAGAGAGAGCAGCATTTCTCCATTTAGCTTATTTACATTTACACCTGTGTGTATTTATCTGCACTATTGGGTTTAATTAAATACTTGGAAGAAAAATGAAGAGAAAAAAGTGAAGGACTGAGAATTACTCGTCCATTTTAGCCTTCAAATCATTTGCATGATAGAAAGGGAAAGAAAATCTAGGATATGAGAATGACCTGACATAGCAGAGTTAATTTAATTTCATAGCTTGTTAGTGCTTTATTGGCAAGAATTGCTTTCTAAATAAGCAACCAGGTCAGAACAAAAACCTGCAGCCACTGCGGCTCTCCAGGACTGGGATTGAGGACCCCTGTTCTAGGCCATCAGAGAGGATTCGATACAGTGGGTCTCATTAATAGCTGGAGCATCCACTGTCCTTCCAAAATGAAATAAAGCTGCAGATCAGGAGCGGTTCTACCATCAGGGAATTCTGGGTGCACAACAGGAGCCTTCTTAGCAATCCAACCAGGTACAATGAAAAGATTCCCTGTGCACCAAAATAACCAAGGAGGATAACCGCCACTTTTTGAAATGACCAAGGGAGACCCCCCTTGATCAAGTCTGTGTGCGCTGAAATGATCATCCCTCTCCACGCTGAAATGACCAAGGGCCCCGACTCCCCACAAAACTCACTTGATGAAACAATCTACTCTGGGTGTGCAGAACACAAGAATGGGAAATACAGAGCAGCGTTAAACCACCGGGTGTCTAAAAGCTGCATTGTTAAAAGTATAATCAACTCTCTGTTAAGGAGTTAAGTCACCCAAGGCCCTGTGAGGGTCTTAATCAGGACTTGCTGCAGGGTTTTTGATCAGGTAGCAGTGGCACAGGTCAGGACACCATTACAAAAAATGGAAAAGGAGACTGAGAAATGCAGAGGTTATTAACAAGTGCCAATCTTTTAAGTTTCTGTTATTGTAATATATATTAGTATCTATCTATAACAGATTATATCAGGTAGTCTGTTCTAATCAATTACTACAGGTAGAGAAAATGGAACTATGAAAGAAACAATTTTAAATAAAGTTTTGTTTTTTTAAATATTCCATGTTGTTGGCCTGGCATATCTCTATTGGTAAGATATTTTGGATTTTTATTGCACAGCACAAGTTCTTTTATGCTTGGCTTTCAGAATGATTAGCAGACCAGCATTTGGAGATCTAAGGCTATGTCCACACTGCATCATGTTTTTAAATGTAAATGATCTCCATCCATCTTTGCTTTTTTACATTTAACAAAATTATCTCCATCCACATTAAAACAACCAAAAACACATATGACGCAGACATTCATCTACAAAGGGCAAATGCACATTGACCGAAAAGTCCTTGAAGGGTCATTAACTCTGCCAGCCATCACAAAACTGTAGGGAGGGGTAAGTTATTTGCCCTTTTGCATGTATTCAGCATTCAAACTGTACAACACTGAATTTAAATACATACAAGTAGCACATGAAGTGCCAGGACAGGAACTCTTCTACAGTATGTCCACTGTGTTGCAATATGTTTTTTTTTTCTGTGAAGTGTGACCAGTCAGGGCATGAGACATTATAATGGCCAGAGTCAAATAAAGAAAGGGCTATGTAATAAGCACAAGCAAATCAAGTGTAGTCAGTCTATGTTTTCAAAAATGTGTTCTTTCGCCCATCAAAATTTCAAAGTTGAATCTATGTTTTCAGAAATATACAGCTTCAGAGAGTGTTTTCAAAAATCTACATTTTTGGTGGTTAAAAGCACCAGGGTGGTATGGATGAATGGTGAAAATGGACACTAAAGTCTGTTTTTTTAAACAAAAAAGTTGTAATGTGGATGGGGGCTAAGATTACAATTGGAAATTTAAGGGACAGGCACTCCAAAACATAAAAAGGAACAGGATTGTTCATTGTTTTATATATGAATGCAAGTGCAGTATTTTAATATCAATTCTAAGGGACATAGGCATGCAATGTAGAGATGCCAAGACTGGTGAAAGATTTCTCAGATTTTCTTGTTTAGTTAAGATTTGTGCTGATGCACCTTCAGCTAACTGCAATTCATTAATGTTTTTCTTCAGTAGTCCTGTTAGAAGTGCATTACAACAGTGGCATTGTTAGGGAAAGGCTTCATACATTCGCGCATGACAAACGTGAGCCCCCACTCTTCACCTGCCACTAAACCCCATGAGGGATCACCCCTGCTTTTTGAGCAAACCTGTAGTACTAGTGGCTTAATTGGGGGAGGTTAAGCCCCTGATAACTGCTAAGGATAGTGACACACCTGCATTACAATAATCTAGTTGGGTTAAAACAAAAATGTGTAGTAAATCTTCAACATCTTGAGATTGTGGACAATAGGAGGTGTAACTGAGCCCCAACCCCTTGACACAACTACACAGGCGACAGTCTTAGGTGCAAATCAGCCCTTTAATTAAACATAAAATACTTCTGTTATGAGTTTCTTCCCACACAGAGAGTACTTCTTTATTTTCCATTTTTCTTTTCTCTTTCAACTCTGACACCTTATGAAGGGAGGGCTCTCTTTTAAACCTAACCAGGAACAACTTCAAGTGCCAAAACTACTGTCCATGTGGAAACACCTTGAAAAAGAGGATTCATCTCCCATTCTACCCTGTGGGAGTCCAAACAGGGGCTTGCCACATGGTAGTGTACAAGGGGACAATGTGAGCACTTGACACTTATATCTTCTGGCTTCCCGACCTGAAAATGGACTGCTAACTATTCCAGTCACAATGGTTCCCCATTCAGGTCAGGCAAAGGATTTACATTCATTAATGGTTGGATGCCAGTCCCAGTGTACCAGCTGCAAAGTGCCCCTTCATGGCAGTCTTATGCCTAGGACAGGAAATGTTATACCTCCAATCATGACCATTCTTTATACTGGCCTCACAGCCGTGTAAGAGAATGGGGTCCGTCCCAGCTGGGATGCCGGACCATTCATGAGACGATGTAAGGTGTGTAACTCTTGCTAAGTTTCTTATATGAATGAATACAGTCTTAGAAATAAGATTAATTATCTAATTTAAAATGTGTATCTAAGTCCATAATAGTACCTAAATTCTATACTTCTGGCTTGATATGCAAGGCAACATGATCAACTTTACTTCAAAAATCCTTTTTAATTTTGTTTAGGTTTGAGGGAATTACTACTCTTCCATTCTAAAATGTTAGTAAGACATTGAATCTTAGGGCATAGAACCTCAGGAAAGCCATACATGTCTGCCTTTTACTGTATTAATTTATGCAGCCCTATAAGCCACCCACTCTGATGAATACTATATAAAATAAACTGATTTGAATCTTGTGTATGTCAAGACAGTTCTTAAACCTCCTTTTAAGCATCATTAACAGCAAGCATGATTGTAAAGGACTTTGTAAAGCACTCAAAGTCGTAAGGAGTTACTTCACCCATGATAAAGGCAAACATATAAGGAACTGGAGTCTGTGAAAAGGAATGCCCTGTTAGCAAAAATTTATTTTTAATCTGAAGTCTTCCCTTACCTATTATATCTATAAGCATCAGAAAATAACAATTTAGATAGATAATATTTGTTTGCATTTATATAGCACTTTTCTCATTACTCAAAGTGTTCAGCAATTGCAGGTTAAGGGCCTTGCTCAAGGGCCCAACAGAGCAGAGTCCTTATTGACATTTGTGGGATTCAAACCAGCAATATTCTGATTGCCAGTGCAAATCCCTAACCTCAGAGCCACCACTCCACCTGTAGATAGATAGATAGATAGATAGATAGATAGATAGATAGATAGATAGATAGATAGATAGATAGATAGATAGATAGATAGACAGTCACAAGTACAGGAATCTTATTGTGAGTGTGGATTCCTCACTTTAAATTATTCAAATATATTTCTTTAATCACCCAATAATGTCATTTCTTTCTTCATAATATTCAGAGGATTCGACTCTTCCTCACTAATTATGCCGCTCAACTTCTTGTTCAGTCACTAGTTCTCTCTTGGCTGGATTATTGCAACTCTCTTCTGTTTTTCAACTGCTATCTGATCTCTCAAGGTCCTTCAGAATGCATCTCTTCCTTGTTTCACTGCATTGTCTCATCTGCTTCAGTCTATCTACTGGTTTCCTTATGCTGCAAAAATCCAGTTCAAAATGCTAATTTTTTTTCTATAGTTCTCTGTAGTACTAGGGTGTTGTACCATCTTAGCCATTATGAATAAAGTGAAAAGTCAAGCAAAATGACACCTTTTATTGGCTCACTAAAAAGATTACAATATACAAGCTTTCGAGGCAACTTAATAGATTACATCCTGCCTGAAGAAAGGGCCTGAGTTGCCTCGACAGCTTGCATATTGTAATCTTTTTAGTTAGCCAATAAAAGGTGTCATTTTGCTTGACTTTTCGCTACATTCTTCAGTTCTCTAAATGGTTCTACTCCTCAATATCTCCAGTCATTGGTCTCTTCTTCTGTCCCTTTAAGAAGTCTCTGATCTGCCTCTGTCTATCTGTTGTCTGTCCCTCTTTTTGCCAGACCTGCTAGGAATGGACAACGCTTCTCTTTTTTGCTCCAAAGCTGTGGAGTGATCTCCATTTGTCAATTCAAACTGCACCCTTTTACACATGTTTAGGTGTCTTTTGAAAACGTGCCTTTTCATTAAATATTTTGGAACTGCTGAGTTTCTCATCTACAGGACTGGTGCTGCTGTACTGAAAAAGAGTTTAAGATACTGATTGTGCCTTAGTCTAGCTGCAGGTTTAATGTGGTGCTATTTCCACTTGCTCGTTTTTAAATTTTTTTTTGCTCGTTTTTCTGATTCTATGTTGCTTTTGATGCTTACACCTTCCAATCGTTCTTGTGTTTATTACAACTTGCTTTGGAAGTCACTTTTGATAAAGGCATCTGCGAAATAAATAAATAATGATAGATATTATATCAGAAAGGGAAAACTATAGTCTTTATAGAGCCTATGCATATTAACATCACAGGACTTTAACATAAAGTATGATAAAAATCAATTGTCTATATAGTATAATAAAAATAAATGATGCCAAAATATAAAAATTAACATAATAAAATGACACAAAACACTGTCTAGCTAAAGGACGTGTTGGTTGCGGCTTGTAAAAAGCCTTCCAGTAACACCCCTGGAGTACAGTAATAGAATGTGCTTTGCGCAAGTAGACCAGAATAATATTCATAGGGTACAGACTCCGATTATGATAACTAGAAGGTTAGTCAACACCCATCTCTCTCCTTCTAGCTGCAGATAGTCCATGCTAGTGCACAGAACAGTGCCAGCCTTCCTGGTTAACTTGATTAGTCTATTGGCATCTCCAATTTTTATGCTACTGCTTCAGCATATCATTGCAGGACAAAGCACACTTGCTACCTCAGATTTATAAAACATATGCAGAAATCTTGAGTTGCAGGCCATAGGGAGATGGAGTCTACCTTGTCAGCACAGGAAGCAAACAACATGAAGCAGCTTTAGGTATTAGGGTGTCAGTTCATCAGAGAACACTTTTACTCCCACCTGGTATGTTTAGTGTTCCTAATTATCCTAACCTGCAAAAAAGTTTAGAAGAAATGTTGGTACCTAACGAATAACACGTGAAAAATTCCTCCATGCATGGATTTATAAAAGACCCCAAAAGTATAGATTTGGGAGGTGGCAGTGCTAACCACTGCACTGTGTCATCCCAGTACATTATTGTAATTATTAATTCCAGGAAAATCTCTGCAAGTGTAGATTATATGATATAAGATTATATAATTGTTTGGATTGCCTGCCTTTTTTATAGTCAGGGAGGTCTAAGAAAGTTAAGAATAAAGTAGAATTTGCTTCCAATAAGTCTCTCCCTATGTGTGGTCCTGATCTACTGTTTGTAGTGCAGCGTCTCGCAACAATGAAGGTTATCAAAAGGAAAAGTGAACATACCACGCTGCACAGACAAATATCATGAAGTCCAAGATTAACAGGTCTACTGCTTTCCTTATCCATCTTCCATTTCTGCTTAGAAACATCTAATTGATTCATCACCCTGCTCGCCTCTTCTTCCTTCTGTTCTTGTGTTAAGCTTGGCAGGTAACACTAGTCAAACTCTGTTTCAAAAATTCCTACTCTGGTCCCCAGTCACACATAAAGTTCTAGCCGATCTATCTATCTATCTATCTATCTATTTAAAGGTCAAGAACAATTATTGTGAGGGAAATCATTTCAACTAGAGTATGGTGGCCCTGAGGATTTGTGTCCAGTACCAGCTGCAGAAATACCATTTCTTACAGACACTACAGTTCTGAAGTGGACAGGGATAACACCTGAGTTTGCATTACTAATCAAAGCTTGCAGTCTGATTTGGAGGGAAAATTGGGCACTGTCAAAAGTCTGGAAAACACAACCAAATTCAGCCTCATCTACTATATAATCAAACACTAAGGATTGTATGCATGTCCAACTCTTGTGAGTAATCTGAATGGTCAGTTTGGCTTTGGTGACATGATCGAAAGAGGAAGCATGAGGAGTAAAGGCATAGGAACCACGCTGAGAGTCACCTTCAAAAACAGGAAGTATAAAATTGGACAAAAGGCAAGCAAGGTGGCTCGAAAGGACAGAGTCTGAGAAGCAGGCTTTACAGGAATGCACTCAAAAGATAAAGCAGCAGTAAAGAGAGGTTCGGCCACACAAGGATCCCAAGGAGAGGCGCTGAAGGTGAATGTAAGGCAAGAGATACATTAGTATTCTATTACTAACCTTGCTACTGTATATAGATGATAAAATGCACACAGTCAATGTAGCCCCCTAGTGGCTAAGGCACTGGATGGGAAAACATAAAGTGGCTCATTTATAGTGGCCATAAAAAATATTCACCCCTTGGAAGTTTTCACATTTTACTGTTATAAATGCTTGAATTACTGTGCATTAATTTGGCTTTTTTGACAGTGATAAACAGAAAAAAACAACTATTTGATGTCAAAATATTAACAGCTCTCTGCAAACTGGTCTAAATTAGTTACAAATATAACCCAAAAGACAATTGATTTCATTAAGTTTTCACCCTCCTCAAGTCAGTATTTAGTATTATAATCTTATTTACACTGTAAAGTGTCTCCTTTTGGCAGCCATGCCAGCCTTAAACCTGTGTGCTCAGATCTCAGTCAGCTTTGCACATCTGCGCACAGCAGCTTTTCCTCATTCTTCTTTGCAAAACATCTCAAACTCTGTCAGGTTGCATGGAGATTGTGAGTGAACAACTTTTTTCATATTCAGCCAGAAATTCTCAATTGGATTGAAATCTGGACTCTGCCTTGGCCACTCCAGGACATTAACATTGTTGTTTTTTGGCTTTTCCTGTGTAGCTTTGGCTTTATGCTTGCGGTCGTTGTCTTGCTGAAAAACAAATCTTCAAACTCTTCTCCCTGCTCTCTATTGCAGACTGCATCACATTTTCCTTCAGAATTTTTCCTTTCTTGCATTCATTTTACCCTCACAAGACTTAAAGAGCTTGCTGACAAAATCCATCCCCACAACATGATGCTGCCACCACCATGCTTCAAAGTGGGCATGGTGTGCTTTTAAAAAAATGCAGTGTTCAAATAGAGTGTTGATGGTCAAAAAGCTCATTTTTGGTCTCATCAGACTATAGAATCTTGTTCCAGCATGTCTTGCATGTGTCTCCCAGGTGAACTCTGGTCATGATACCATGTACAATTTTTTTCTCCCATAAAGCTTGCGAATGGTAAAGTACCCTATAACAATTTGTCATGATTTGGTATGATTGTGGGTCCTCTAAGGCTGCCAGTGTTTTTTTCCGTTGATCAGTCCACTTTCAATGTTGCTAGAGGCATGGCCTCTGAGGTCAGGACCCATGTGTCAATCAACACGACAGGATAAAAGATGGCTATGGGTGCAAATCCTTATCCAGTCAGAGATACCAAATCTCTGAAATATTCAAAGTGTATCTTTGTGCTCTTTTCTTGCTTTAACTTTTGGTTTTGACCCTACTGTTCTCTCGACCACAATTTTTGTCTTTTAAATGGGGCTTTTGTTGTTTTTTACGCACATATCCTGGTTTTGGCTCAAAAGCTTATCTACCTATTTGCTGACAGAACATAGGTGTTGTCTGCACAGCCACTCCAATTTCAGCCACTGTAGCTTGTTGCTTCTTCAGGGTTTCCAAAGGTCTCTTGGTGACCTTCCCTCACTATTTGTCTCTTTGCACAATCACTCAGTGGACAGCCTGCTCTAGCAGACTTACAGCTGCGCTGTACTCTTTCCATTTTATATCAATCAATTTAACTAGATACTCATTGACCTTTTATATGTTCTTGTCTCCATCCCCTGACTTGTGATTTTTAGTCACCTTTTCATGAAGTTGCCTGCACTGTTCTTTTGTCTTCTTGTCTCTGGCGGTTAGGCCGCCATACTGACTCACCACAAATTGGAACTTCCTTATAGTACAGTCAACTGAAACCCCAGGCAGGTGACCTCCATTAAAATAACTCAACTAAACTAAAACCAATTGGCATTTGCCAGTTACAATTTAGGAGTGTCATATAAAAGGAGGTGGTCAGCTACTTTCACTTTGACATTGAAGATTATTTTTCTGTTGATAAGTGTCAAAATGCCCAAATTAAATCCACTGGTGTTCAACGATGTAAAAAAATAAAATGTGAAAACGTTCAAGGCAATGAATACTTTTTGCAGGCGTTGCAATGTCCACTGGGACCAGGCTAAAACACTGCATTTCTGATCTGTAAGTGGATATGAATAAGGCTGTTAAATTAATAAATGTAACAAAGCTGAAGAATTCATATCATCACTATTTTTCTAATTTTATTGAACTGGTACCCTTGTCTAGGGATGGTTCCCCCTGGTATCAAATGATGCTTGGGATTGGCACCAGCTGCCCATAACCATGAACTGAATCAGTATAGGGTTAATAGAGATTTTTTACCCCTGGGGGTAAAGATGCACAGGTACACTTTGTACAGTTGCGCTAAATGCGCTTTCCTACACCCGACGGACACATATTCCAGATTAAAATCTATTTAAATACACCTTTATTACTGCCTATAGCCCATTATGTCTATCTCTAAGTATAAGGTTTAATAATTCCAAATCTGGAACACATCTAATTCAACATCAGATATGTATCCAAGATTGAAAATCATCCCCTTCCATAACAGATCTAAAAATGGGTTCTTAATCCGGCAAACTAAATTTAAGCATTTTTTAGGGTATGTCAAGTTTATAGATGTTTTGGTGTTTTATTTAGAGTTATATTAAAAAAAAAAAAAACTTCCAATTGGCCTACTAGAATTCCCCCTCGCTATGAAATTTGGGTTAAAATTAAAATTCAGACTTCATCCTATTACACATTTTTACAGATTTAACCCTTAAATCTAAGTTAATGTTTTCCATCAACATAAAAACCACCCAACAGAAAAGTTACTCTTTCTAAGACTGAGTGCCCCTGTACTATTTTAGGCTTAGGCAACCAGTCTAAAACTTAACATCAGGGACCCGTTAGATCAAACTGCCCACCCCCACCCACTTTAAGGTTAGTACTTAGGGTGAGGGGCAGGACAGTCCAATCCAAGGACCTCCCTAAAATGCCAAGAGTAACAAACACAAAATGGACACTATCTTTAAGATTAGGCACCCCTTCTACAAATTAATCTGATTCACCCAATCTAAGATTAACATCAGGGACTATCAAGATCAAACTGCCCACCCCCACCCACCTTAAGTTTAGAGTTTGGGGCGAGGGGCAGGACAGTCTAAACCTTACTACACCAAGAGTCATGCAATCGGGTTATGCTAGTCTCCTCCAGACAGACGAGCTCCCTTTGATCCCAATTCAAGTCCAGAAAGGCGTCTGGCAAAATGTACTGATAGATGTTTTTGTTGTACCTATCAGATCATATATTAGATACTTTATTGTAATCTTATTTACACTGTAAAGTGTTTATCTGATTGCACAAGGATGATGGTCTATATAACAACACATTAATTGAACACCTGCTAATAATTAAGTGAAAAATGTCCCGCTTAGTCCACACAACATTTTGCTGCCATGGACTCCTGACATGGAACAAACTCGACTAAAGACCATATCACATTTTCAGTCTTATCCTTCACTTATACAGTCTTAGTAAGTTGGAGGCACAGAGGCCAATTTCGTAGTCTGACATGCCCGGTAACTCAGTCCAACTAATCCTTGACTTGCTCTTGTATTTGTCTTTAGTCATAGATGTGGGCTCTGTGTGCACAAAAACTGACAACAAATGAATGCTCATAGAGAACAGGGAATAAGGAACACAGGTGTTTTAGACGTCACAAACAGAAAAGAGGCCTGTCTGTCTAATGTTTCATGTTTTACATACGATAACACAATGGGAATAAGTAAAAGGGGAAGAGACTGCAGCCAAACTCGTCGCTGTTAGCCATTTGTACAGCATCAGCTCCGTCAGGCAGTAAGCAATTATCCTTCAGAGAAATGGCCGAGCATTATTGTGCTGAAAGGTCATCATCCACCCATCCATCCAATATCCAACCCGCTGTATCCTAACTACAGGGTCACGGTGGTCTGCTGGAGCCAATTCCAGCCAACACAGGGCGCAAGGCAGGAAACAAACCCTGGGCAGGGCGCCAGCCCACCGCAGAAAAGGTCATCATGTAGTCACTAAATTTGACATGTCCGGTGATTTTCTGCTGTGTAAACTGGCAACAAGATCGGCAACTTCACTTGGCAAGTCTGACATACCCCCCGATTAGAAGTCACATAAGCAAGTTAGTGACATTCCATTATTGTGCTCTGGCCTCAAGGCTGATTTGGTTGCTAGGTGACAAACCTATGCTGGCTCCTTTTTGATGCCCAGTTTGTAAGTATGTGGGATAGGGCATCAAGTGAGCACTTTTCTTGAAATGTTACTGAATGCCATACTTCCTTTATTTTCTAATTATCTCAAAAACCATTAAAATAGTTTTCCAGCTGGTGTCCCAAAACACTTCCGGAAGGACAATAATTCAGTTTAATTAGTAAAAGTCCCACACTGCACGCACAAAACTGGCGAGGGTATTGGTACTTTGAATTTGCTATATTGGAATGAATTAGTTAAAAAATACATTAAAAGACATCCCTGCATGTATTTATTGTCAATTTGCCATATTGACATTGTAGTGCTAATGTTTTCTATACTGACTTGAACCCAGAATTAATTAATTAATTATTAATTAATATTCCCGTCATTTTTTATGCTTGAATTATTTAAACTCAGTTATGTTTGTGTAGGTTTGTCAAGTTCCTTGTAGTGGCATTTGCTGTGAAAGGTGCTATATAAAATAAAGATTTTGTGTGTTTTTTTAGTGGTTTTGCAGTTTCTGATTTATAAAGATGTTGTGTACATTCAAAGGCCACTTGCATAATAAGCCACAGCTTAGACTAATGGAACATGGAGGAAAGTTAAAATAAGGAAAGCAAAATTTTAAAGATTAATCTACTGCATGTGTGCTGTTGCTTCTGTGACTTTACTCGTCCAGGACCTCAAGTTGGATTCACGGCAGGATGCACTCCCTTCTCGTCCTTACTTGTGGAGAACAAAACCAGCTCTGTTCTTGTGGTCGAGCCCACCCTTGCCTGCAGGGTGCACTTTTTTTTTAGGAAATTAGCCATTGATTTTTCCCAGGGTCCTTGCTGGTGCATGTAGCCCCCCCTCAAGATGCAGGAAGTAGTTCAATCGGGTTCCCATTGTTCACAATTCAAGGCGGGCAACGTGCCACCCAGAGGGATGCTTGTATTCATGAAGGGGATTTGGGCAAACGTTTAACCAGGAATTGTAAACCTCAGCGTAGCAATTATTAATTTGATCTTTTGTGTCAGTGATGGATGTGATCTTTCAAAATGAAACACAGATGGCTTTGCCATTCTATGGCTGTTGGACCGCCTTTTCATTCCCATCGGAAATTCATTATTATACTGTGACAGAGATGAATTAGCTTTACCTGTGAAGTTTGGTTGAGGCCTGTTTGTGTCTGGGTGAAGGGATTTGACCATCAGCTCTCCACAGTCTGTTTTGTGGTGTGTGTCCCTCCTTTAACTCTGTGTGGGGGTGGCTGGTTCATGGTTCATGTTTGGATGGGCTTCAGATGCAATACGTTGTCATGGTGTGACCCAGCCAGAGGTTTGTATCAATCTATTGAAATTAAGATCTGGGCCAATTATAACAAAAAAGTCCACAGAAAACATGGGATGTACTCCTTCCAAGCCTAAAACAGGGCAGACAATGGGGAAAAATGATTAGTGGAGCCATAGCCAAGAGAACAAAACCATCCATTAGAACATTAGAATAATTGTGACCACAACGGGCTATTCAGCCCCACAAGCCTGCCAATCTTATTCTCCTAGATTGTCCAAAATAAAAACAAGTCAGGATCGCAATGTCCCTAAAGTGACACTCTTCACCACATTACTTGGTAATTTATTCAATGTGTCTATGGTTCTTTGTTTGAAGAAAAGCATTCTACCATTTGTGCAAAATCTTTCAAACCACGTTACTACATTCTTGTTGAAGAATTTGTTTCAAAGTAAGAAGCTGCTATGAAGATCAGGAGATCTTACAGTATTTGCCTTACTAATTTAGAGTACATGTGCTGGGAGGTCAACATCTAAAGTAGTAAAGGAGACACCTAACCTTTAGATGTATATGTCAGAAAACTCCAAATTGGATAGTATAAGGTTTTATGTATAAGCCCACGGGTTTTTGAGATCTGGGGTGCAGTGTTACCCAGAGCCTACCAGAGGGCAATGCACTGTGATAAATGTAGGGCATTTTATGCCATACGTGATCTCAAGCACAACAGAATTACATTTAAAAAGGATATTAGGAATCATAAAAGGCAGTTAGATGGCCCAAAGAGATTCTTTCAGTATTTTAGTAGTAGAAGAAGGAGTACGTGGTGTAAGTGCATCAGAAATTGTATGGGTAAACTAATATATATATATATAGTGGCAAGCGGCTGGGGTGGAACTCAGCCGACACCCAGAAGGACCGGAGGAGGGATTACATCTCCTCCAGACCACGAGGGGGCGACCGCCCTTGTGTCTTTGGGGACCACGGGAACAGAATTTAGAAGCTCAACCCTTTAGGTGCCCCGTGGTCACTGCCAGGCGGTGCCCCAATGCCTGAGAAGCCCTGGCCCTCAGCACTTCTGCCAAACCCGGTAGTGCTGGGGGGAAGAAGACCAGGGACACCCGGAGTACTTCCGGGTGCGCAGCCGGTACTTCCGCCACACTTGGGAGTGCCAGCGGAAGCTAATCGGGAAGCACCTGGAGCACATCTGGGTGTGTATAACAGGGGCTGCCTCCCTCCATTTGATGGCTGGAGTCGCGAGAGTAGCAAGACAGAGCTCGGAGGAGAGGAGTGGAGGCGGACCAGAAAAGGCATTGAGGAAGAAAGCCTTGACTTTGGGGTGAAGTGGGTTGTGTGTGCTTCACTTTATTGTATATATTAGTGTAAATAAACATGTGTGGTACATTTAAACAATGTCTAAGTGCCTGTGTCCGGGCAGTTTCCCACTATATATATATATATATATATATATATATATATATATATATATATATATATATATATATATATATATATATATATATATATATATATATATATATATATATATATATATATATATATAGAGAGAGAGAGAGAGAGAGAGAGAGAGAGAGAGAGAGAGAGTGAGAGAGAGAGAGAGAGAATGAGGTCATGGTCTCGTTTGATGTCGTTTCGCTATATACCATGATTCCGATTCATTTAGCCACAGGAACAATACCAATAACACTAAACAGTGACCCCACCATAGAGACAAGAACTAAGCTGTCCACTAAAGACATTATGCACCTAATATCACTTTGCCAAAAAACTCACTTTCATTTCAATGGAAAATACTACATCCAAAAAAAAGGCATGCCAATGGGATCGCCGTTATCAGGACTTCTAGCGGAACTTCTAATGCCGCGATTTGAAGACTTGGCTCTATCCCAGGTCACACCCAAAATTTGGAAAAGCTACATAGACGACACATTCGTCATATTAAAAAATGAGCAGCTGAACGAGTTCTACGACCACATCAACACAATATTCCCTGCAATCAAATTCACTATGGAAAAAGAAATAAACCGATGCATCAACTTCCTGGACATATCCATTGAAAGAAGTAACGACGCCACCCTGATCACAAGTGTTTACCATAAGGAATGCTATGCACTTATTACTATTACACTTCGCCAGCAATCATCCAGCATCTCATAAATGCAGCTGTATTAAAACTTTATTCAGAAGAGTCCACACCCATTGTAATACGAAGGAGCCAAATATGAACGAAAGATGCTATCTTTTCCATCTTTTCACTTCGAATAGATATTCGAAGACATTCATTGAACATTGCCTACACAGGAGATGCCAGAGAACTTAGCATACAAGTGACTCGAACCAGATCCCCATCTCACCTGCTACACACTTCCTTATTACCACGGTGTGTCAGAAGGCGCAGCACACATCCTGTCTAAATCAGGTATCAGAATAGCACACAAGCCTTCAAACAATCGGCGCACTGCCCTTTTCAATGCCAAAAACAAGAAATCGATAGCCGAAATACAAAACGCAGTTTATAGCATTCCATGCAGTTCTTGCCCAGGGCTATACATAGGACAAACATCAAAAAGAATCGCAACATGTATACAGGAATATCGCAACGCCGTCAGAAGGAAGGACTTACAATCACTGATCTATACGCATACAAAATCAGCTGGACATACATTCAACTGGGACAATGTACAAATAAGATTTAAGGCCAGTACTAAAAGTGCCAGAGAGCTGGCTGAATCTTGGTTATCAAATGAAAACGCCATCAACAGACATTTGGACATAAACCCTGCATATGCAAACTTAATAAGAACATGTTCATAATAAATAAAACTTTACGACCAATACGCCTCCCAATATACACTGACCAAACCTCCTAATTTTGCTATATATTGCCTTTGGTTCTTGTATGTCTAAGCATTACCCTCTGATGACGGCTCCTGGCAGGGCCTGAAAGCTCAGGAATAAAAACTACTTTATTATACGTGATTCGTCTTCTCCCTTTGTAGATCTCCAGCTGCAAATATGCAAACTGTATCACAGACCTTTGCTTCCATATATATATGGTAAAACATAAAGGTTCAATTTTTCTGAAGTTTTGACTGGCAAAGAAAGTGATAAACTCCCAGCAATAACAGAGAATATTAAGGAGGTATTTAGTGAGCTGGAAATTTTAAAGAGAGAAGTGTTGCTAAGATTGAAAGGGTTCAAATAAAAAAAATCACCAGTTAGTGAGTACATTTATAAGCCCTTGATGGGCATTTTCAAAAATACCTTTGCATTGGAGAAATTCTTAAAGTTTGGAAGTTACAAAATGTTTTCCCAAGGGGTGCATCGTTATTGTCAAGCACGTAACATCTGGTACTACATATCATAACAACCATCACCACATCGTGACTAGTGATGATCAAACTCCACTCATTGAATTTACTTCTCCTCAAGCTCAGCAAAAACACAGAAAGTTTTGAGAATTTTGCTGAACTCCGAGAAGTCGATAGAGAAGGATAAAACAAACAAATTTTGTGTGGATTTTAAGGGTGCAATGGTATTTTAAGTGACCCAGAGGGTTAGGAAATTGTTGGCCAACTATGCTGGACCAATTAATGTGGCCAAAAATGTGACCTGTCAGGCAGAAGGCCTAATCAGTGCGGTAGTGTGCATCCCAGAGATACAATTAATAGAATTCCGGCCATCCATCCATCCTCCAATCTGCTATATCCTAACTACAGTGTCACAGGGGTCTGCTGGAGCCAATCTCTGCCAACACAGGGCGCAAGGCAGGAACAAATCCCGGGCAGGGAATGCCAACCCACTGCAGGACATACACACACAAGGGACAATTTAGGATCACCAATGCACCTAACCTGCATGTCTTTGGACTGTGGGAGGAAGCCCACACAGACACGGGGAGAAAATGCAAACTCCACGCAGGGAGGACCCGGGAAGCGAACCCGGGTCTCCTAACCATGAGGTAGCAGTGCTCTCCACTGCACCACTGTGTCACCCCATTAATAGAATTAAATATCACAATAGTAAAATCTCTTACAGACAGTGGCAACATGATTAGGACACATGAATTCACTGAGGCTTGGCTCCCACAAATACATATGACATGATGGCGATAAAATTTAATATCAGAACAGTAAAATCTATTATTATAATAGATCAATAATTCAGTGAGGCCACAAACCCAATGCACATAAAAGTTACAGAAAACCAAAGGGAGAGCAATAGAAAGGCATAGACAAGGCACCCCTCTAATCTTTGGAATCATCAGTAGGCTACTGGAAATCTCTGCTGATCCAGGACTCACGAACTTTTATGAATGTCAGTCTATCCACAGACTGACCCTGCCTGCAGCACTCAAAGCCATCTCAGTAAGTAACTTGGAAGCCTAAAACACAGCACTACCCAGTCATGTTTGAGGGAGGTCCCACCTGACCTGCAAGTGCTTCCTATGTGCAGTGTGGTGGGACAAGAAGTACTGCCAGGTCTGCATAAAGGAAGCTGCTCCAAAGAAAGAAAGGAAAAAAAGAAAGAAATTGGATTGTCTAAAAAAGCCTGAGTGAGAGTATGTGTAAAACAAACACTTATTTGAATCTGGGACTTGTGTCAGTGCGATTTTGTTGGCGGTTTGGGCCTCTGTTATGCCACCTACAGGTTACAACACACATTTATCAGAGTGCCACCACCTCAGCTGTTGTTGCTATTGACAGCTCTCTGATGGACATATGAAGGGGTGGTGGAAAGGGGGATCTGGGAGGTGTAGACCTTAACCAGCTTGCTGTTATAGATGGAATGGAGGTGCCGTATCCAACATCTGGGAGGGTGTGAGGCACAGGATGTTTATTGTAAACAGTAAGCAGAAACATTTTTTATTTTTAGCTGGGTAGGCTTTATTGTTATGTGTTTCCACCTTTATAGACCCTCTTATTTGTATAATAAGGAGCCCCACTGGCCTCATAATATTACACTCTCAGTCCTGAACAGTGCCTAAGGGAAGATGTTATGATAGCAGCCTATTTGTAAGCAGCAGCAAAAATAAACAAGGAAGATCCTCCATGTTTTCACTTAAGAAACTGCTTACACTCCATCTGTCTAACCCTTCATTTTTCTGACCTGCTTATATTGAGCAGGATCATAGAGAAGCTGGAGCTCATCCTAGTAATCACTGGGTGTCAGGCAGCAACGATCCTTAAACAGGGCGAAAGCCCATTGCAATCAATCATTAATTAGTTATAGCAACAATATCCACTGTGCATGGTTGTTAAGGCTTAAGTTCCACTTTCGGCCACTAGATGGCCACATTGTATTGCAACATACCTTCTTTATGTGATTTGATTGATTTTCTTAATATAATTTGTTCATTGGGAAGAGAGAGAGAGAGAGAGGTTGGTAGCATGTGCTGGGAACTATAAAAATGTAATTGAATTTACTGTATGTAGTTAACATGCCCTGGAGACAAACTTTAAATATCAATTGTAAAATAAAAGTTGAAAATTGCTTTTCTGAATAAAAGCAATACAATCATAATAAAACCCTACTAAATTATCATAACTATATTTAGGACCACAAGCCAGTCCTTAATTTCAACCACAAAAACACTTTTTTTTCAGAACTGAAGAGCTTATCCACACCCCACATTCTGAAGTTCCAGATAAGGTAGATAACAAAAAACAAACACAAAAAGAATGTGCTAGGAAAGAGAAATTAATAACCAGATAGAAAATGTACATATGGTGTTACATTCAGGTGAGTGCAGTGGGTAGCACTGCTGCCTCGCAGTAAGGAGACCCAGGTTAGCTTCCCGGGTCCTCCCTGCGTGGAGTTTGCATGTTCTCCCCGTGTCTGCGTGGGTTTCCTCCCACAGTCCAAAGACATGCAGGTTAGGTGCACTGGCGACTCTACATTGTCCCTAATGTGTGCTTGGTGTGTGTGCCCTGTGATGGGCTGGCGCCCTGCCCGGGGTTTGTTTCCTGCCTTGTGCCCTGTGTTGGCTGGGATTGGCTGCAGCAGACCTCTGTGACCCTGTAGTTAGGATATAGCGGGTTGGATGGATGGATGGATAGTTAACTGATTTGAAATTTGGAGCATTTCACATTTTTTAGTTACTTCATCAAAAAGTGAGTGATCATATTTTTGTTTATTAAATATTTTTGTAACAATAAGTCATGTTCACATGTATATGCAATTACATGAATTAGCAGACTGCATTAAATGTGTGCTTTTTTCACAGTATTTTACAATGTCATGTAGTTAAAAATGGAGCCTAAATAGGTTTGTGAAGTTTCAATAGCTTTCACAGACAACAGAGTTCAATTCAAGTGATGACAAATGGCATCAATCAGTGTGCTGTTGCTAGTGGTGGAGGGTTTGTGACTAAATGTAGTTCAACTTTCTTAATGAAACTGAAAAAAAGTACTCAATAGAAAATTAAAATTTCTGTTTAAGCCTTGAGGTAAAATTACAGGTCTGAAGCCTTGCTGATAAACTGTAGTTCAGAAAAATGTTGACTTATTATGTAACATATGTTTTTTATTTAAAAGAATATTTTTATATGTAACAAAAGGGATCCCAAAAAATAAAACCCCCAATAACCCCCCCAACAAGTACAATTCCCTCTTTCTCAACTATAGTAACAATACCTGTCATGGCTGTCAGTTAATCCAACGATGACCCTGTCTATCCATTTGTCCATCTCTGTCACTCCCCCTCTTGTTTGTACACTTGTGGGAGAGAAGCCCAATGTGGGAAAGGGAGAAGTGGAGGTACAATGGGTGGGAGAATTGCAAGGTGCAGTGGGTTGGTGTCAATGATGATGTCTTGACACGCTCCAGTCCTCTTGTTGAAGGCTCCATTGTTGTTCAAAGTGACTGTCAGTAATAGAAGTACACAGCAATGCCATCACCTCCTTCTTGTCCTTCCATCCCCACTCCTCCTCTGGCAAGCTTTGTCTCTCTTTACCCCCCGACTTTAGATCAGTGGCAGAAGACTTCTTTTATCCTGCACCTGGGAGTACTTCCAGTGGCTCATTAGTGTGGTCCTGAAACACTTCTGGGTGAGGCGGAAGCTCAACAAAGTAGGGCTCCATAATTCCTGCAGCATCCCCAGGCGGCATCCATGGAACCCAACAGGGCAGTGCCAAACTCTAACTCCCATGGAGCCATGTGGGAATCTGAGGTACCGCTGCAACCCAGTGGGGATCGAACCTCAGACATCAGCACTCAGGTGTTGTGCCATGGTGGCTGGTTTGGTTACTTGTATATACACTCACCTAAATGATTATTAGGAACACATGTTCAATTTCTCATTAATGCAATTATCTAATCAACCAATCACATGGCAGTTGCTTCAATGCATTTAGGGGTGTGGTCCTGGTCAAGACAATCTCCTGAACTCCAAACTGAATGTCAGAATGGAAAAGAAAGGTGATTTAAGCAATTTTGAGCATGGCATGGTTGTTGGTGCCAGACGGGCCGCTCTGAGTATTTCACAACCTGCTCAGTTACTGGGATTTTCACGCACAACCATTTCTAGGGTTTACAAAGAATGGTGTAAAAAGGGAAAAACATCCAGTATGCGGCAGTCCTGTGGGCGAAAATGCCTTGTTGCTTGAGGTCAGAGGAGAATGAGCCGACTGATTCAAGCTGATAGAAGAGCAACTTTGACTGAAATAACCACTCGTTACAACCGAGGTATGCAGCAAAGCATTTGTGAAGCCACAACACACACAACCTTGAGGCGGATGGGCTACAACAGCAGAAGACCCCACCGGGTACCACTCATCTCCACTAGAAATAGGAAACAGAGGCTACAATTTGCACGAGCTCACCAAAATTGGACAGTTGAAGACTGGAAAAATGTTGCCTGGTCTGATGAGTCTCGATTTCTGTTGAGACATTCAAATGGTAGAGTCAGAATTTGGTGTAAACAGAATGAGAACATGGATCTATCATGCCTTGTTACCACTGTGCAGGCTGGTGGTGGTGGTGGTGGTGTAATGGTGTGGGGGATGTTTTCTTGGCACACTTTAGGCCCCTTAGTGCCAAATTGGGCATCGTTTAAATGCCACGGGCTACCTGAGCATTGTTTTTGACCATGTCCATCCCTTAATGACCACCATGTACCCATCCTCTGATGGCTACTTCCAGCAGGATAATGCACCATGTCACAAAGCTCAAATCATTTCAAATTGGTTTCTTGAACATGACAATGAGTTCACTGTACTAAAATGGCCCCCACAGTCACCAGATCTCAACCCAATAGAGCATCTTTGGGATGTGGTGGAGCAGGGAGCTTCGTGCCCTGGATGTGCATCCCACAAATCTCCATCAACTGCAAGATGCTATCCTATCAATATGGGCCAACATTTCTAAAGAATGCTTTCAGCACCTTGTTGAATCAATGCCACGTAGAATTAAGGCAGTTCTGAAGGCAAAAGGGGGTCAAACACCGTATTAGTATGGTGGTCCTAATAATCCTTTAGGTGAGTGTATATGTAGATATATATATATATATATATATATATATATATATATATATATATATGCACAATATATATTGTGGCCACCAGTTGGTGAAAGAGAGCACCGAACCGAAGACACAGCAATATAGCCTCCAATATATGAATAAAATAAAGGATTTTATTCCACAAGGCACTTTCAAACACAATCCTCTCTCCAGTAGTAAGCCAACAAATCACAATAAATCAATATAATAAACTGCCAATTCTTCCTCCTTCTCTCCTCCATGGAGTGTTGCTCACTGCCTCTCACTCATCCATGTGTGGCAGCGGGCTCCTTTTTAAGCCAGACCTAGGAATGCTTTCGGTGTCATGCAGTCATAGCAACACTTCTGGGCCATAGAGAAAGTAGGGAGGTGCCCTCTCTCGATGCCCAGGGACCCTGAAAGGTGTATGGAGAATGGAAACACTACAAATCCTCGTTTGTTTTCAGTCTGTCAATTGTATTATACCAGATGGTCACAAAGGTATCTTCCCGTCCCACTGGCCACTCCATCTATCATTCAACTATGGCCTTTCATTCAGGTAAAACAATTCTCCGTCTCAGCTTGGACACCAGTTCTCCTCTTACAATATATATACTTGAAAAGACATTTCTCAAGGTAACATTGAAAACAGAAAAGTAATCCATAGCTGGTATTTCACAGAATATTTCTGTTTTATGATAGATGAGTTCACAAATTCACCAATGCTTTTGTGGTAACAAAGCAGTATCATTTAACTTTTTGATATAAAAACAAAGATAAGGGAAAGCATTTTGCTAGGAACATCTTGTATGCAGTAAACCTCCTTTGGCCTTAGAGATGTCCTGTAAAACAGGGATGCCATTTAACCCTTTGATGTAAGGGAACTGTCCATCAGTATGAATCAACCCTTAGATGGGTCAATGTTTATTCAAAGTGCCCCTCTTACACCTTCACAAATGTGACAGCCAAATCATCCTAACTGATGAATAAGTGTAGATAACAAACAGTTTATTAGGCAAAATTCCCATTCTGTTATTAAAATTCTCTTTTGGGAAGGGGATTTTGTGTCAGGCTGGACAGTGCAACTGTGCAATTGACTGCCTGACTTTCAAGTGGGTGTCGTATTCTGTTCCTTTAAAAAAATCTGAAAGATTGCTAATTTCAAAACTTTGTACAGTGTGCACTATCTGAGATATCTCATTGAAAGTTAAACTGTACTGATAACATCATTTATTTATATATCATATTTTCATACAAATAATGTAGCTCAAAGTGCTTATAAATAAATCTCCTCAAAGAATAAGACTGCCAAATTTAAAACAAAATGGGACCACCAGGAGATGAATTATTTCATGTGTGCCAAGAGACAATCAGACATGGCTATAGCAGTAGGTGTGTTCACATTATATACAAACAAACCTAGAAATGGTAACCTAAACAGAATGTACATTACAGTTTTTCCCTGAGCTGATTTGTCATTAAGAAGCCTACTTATGGAAAGTACAAATGAATTTTTGTGGGGGTTTTTGTGTATTTTGGTATTCCATCACTATCCCAACTGATAAAATGGAATTCCTAGTTCACATCATGATTAGGGTCTTTAAAGATTTGATGAAGCTGGCACACAAATATTGTAGAGTGATTTGATCATCCCCAATCATACTGCTAGCTGTTTAATCATGGGTTGAAGTTTTATCTTTTCCATGAGTGTTTTCAGAATTACAGATCAGACAAAATGACTGAACTGTCTGCCATACACATACATGAAATATCTGTAGAATACAGCAGGTGATAATGATGCCTATCTATCTATCTATCTATCTATCTATCTATCTATCTATCTATCTATCTATCTATCTATCTATCTGTCTGTCTGTCTGTCTATCTATCTATTGTGCTTTTCCTATCTACTCTTATTAAAATGCTCTGAAGTGCCTTGTCAAACTTTACATCTCACTGTACTGTTTTTTAAGTGTCACCTGGGCGGTTTGACTAACAAACATTCTGGACAACTGCAACATCTTCAACTTTGGCTTAAATGCCAAAGTCACTTCTCTCTGATGTAATAAATTGTATACATTGAGTGCAAATTCCAAAGGTAGACACTCATTTTTTTGTAATGTGGTGGGTGAGGTAACGTGCTGTAATTAGCACATGCTCCCAACCTATATAACCTTTTTATTCCTTTTATACTTGCTGTGTAGACTAACTCAGTGAGTCAAATTTAGCATTAAAACGTGTAAGAAATTGTTGTGCAGACCATGGTGCAATCTGTTATGTTAAGTTGCTGCATAGTCTGAAGCAAGGGATGCCGTGGGTCACATGTAATGCAGTTGGTGCACCACAAACAAGAACACTCTTTCAGCCGTGGTCATCTCAAATTAGAAGCTGAACAAATTGTAGTCCCTCCCCACACTTTTTCCACATGATACCTACAACAGAGCCCTCTGTAGCATCTTAAAACTGGAGAGTGGAACATGAAGTATGATCCCTACATGCGTCAGCATGGAAAATGAAAAAATCAAGCAAAGGAAGTTGATGACTCCCAATTCAGAGAGGCCTCCTCACGAGGTTTCATTGCACTTGTCAGGAGGCCAGAGTAAAGAGGGCTGTTAAGGTAAGTTTGGAGTGCGTGATAATCAGGGAGTCAGCCACACAGAGGTCTAACCTTGTATGGGGTCAGTCTAAGATTCTCCTTTGTGCAACAGAAGACAGGTAATTTACATTATTACATTAATATCCTTGAGTACCTGGCCATTTAAAAGTGGCTATTCTTGAGGGTTACACATTTGAAACAGTCTTTGTTACAATTCACGTCTTGCACATGACTAATTACATGACCCAAATAGGTATTTTTGTCAATGGAGTCATACTGAAAGTTAAACAGTCTCCCCAGGTTTTCTTCAAGTACCTCTTTATATTTGGGTGCATTCGTCCTGCCCTCAATCTCTGTACCTGCTGCTGAGAAGCACCTCCATAGCATCATGATGTCACCACCATACCTCAGCATCGGTGATGGTATTATGCAGGTCTTGAGCAGTGCTTGGTTTTGGCCTGAAATAGTGCTTGGAGTTCTGCCGATAGAGTTCAACTTTTGTCTCATCAGATCTTTTTCCTCATGCTTTCAAGTCTTTTAAATACCATTTGGCAAAAGTGGCTTCCATCTAACCACTCTGTAATAAACACCTGATTGTTGGAATGTTGCTGAGAGGATCATCCTTCTAACAGGTTCTCCCATCTCAGCAGAAGACTTCTCAAACTCTGTTAGAATAACCATTGGGACTATTGGGATGAATAACCCTAGGACGAATCCTGGGGGTTCCAAACTTCTTCTATCTCACAATTATTGAGGCCACTGTGCTACTGAGAACACTCAAAGCTTTAGAAATGGTTTTGTACCCGTGCCCGTTGCCTTTTTAATCGCTTCTGTGCATTGCCTAGATGAAGTAAATGTTGCGTCACCATAAATCCCTAAATCCTTTTCAATGATTGTTTCTCCCATTTTGTATTTGAAATTGCCCATGTGTAGCTCTTTGCACTTTTCTACATTAACCCGCGAGCGACAGATAGATAGAAAGATATGAAAAGGCACTCCATAATAGATAGATAGATACAGTTAGTTCCATAAATATTTGGACAGAGACAACTTTTTTCTAATTTTGGTTCTGTACATTACCACAATGAATTTTAAATGAAACAACTCAGATGCAGTTGAAGTGCAGACTTTCAGCTTTAATTCAGTGGGTTGAACAAAACGATTGCATAAAAATGTGAGGCAACTAAAGCATTTTTTAACACAATCCCTTCATTTCAGGGGCTCAAAAGTAATTGGACAATTGACTCAAAGGCTATTTCATGGGCAGGTGTGTTCAAGTCCGTCATTATGTCTTATCAATTAAGCAGATAAAAGGCCTGGAGTTGATCTGAGGTGTGGTGCTTGCATGTGGAAGATTTTGCTGTGAACAGACAACATGCGGTCAAAGGAGCTCTCCATGCAGGTGAAAGAAGCCATCCTTAAGCTGCAAAACAGAAAAAACCCATCTGAGAAATTGCTACAATATTATGAGTGGCAAAATCTACAGTGTGGTACATCCTGAGAAAGAAAGCAAGCATTGGTGAACTCAGCAACGCAAAAAAACCTGGACATCCACGGAAGACAACAGTGGTGGATGATCGCAGAATCATTTCCATGGTGAAGAGAAACCCCTTCACAACAGCCAACCAAGTGAACAACACTCTCCAGGGGGTCGGCGTATCGATATCCAAGTCTACCATAAAGAGAAGACTGCATGAAAGTAAATACAGAGGGTGCACTGCAAGGTGCAAGCCACTCATAAGCCTCAAGAATAGAAAGGCTAGATTGGACTTTGCTAAAGAACATCTAAAAAAGCCAGCACAGTTCTGGAAAAACATTCTTTGGACAGATGAAACCAAGATCAACCTCTACCAGAATGATGGCAAGAAAAAAGTATGGAGAAGGCGTGGAACAGCTCATTATCCAAAGCATAGCACATCATCTGTAAAACACAGTGGAGGCAGTGTGATGGCTTGGGTGTGCATGGCTGCCAGTGGCACTGGGACACTAGTGTTTATTGATGATGTGACACAGGACAGAAGCAGCCAAATGAATTCTGAGGTGTTCAGAGACATACTGTCTGCTCAAATCCAGCTAAATGCAGTCAAATTGATTGGGCGCATTTCATGATACAGATGGACAATGACCCAAAACATACAGCCAAAGCAACCCAGGAGTTTATTAAAGCAAAGAAGTGGAAAATTCTTGAATGGCCAAGTCAGTCACCTGATCTTAACCCAATTGAGCATGCATTTCACTTGTTGAAGACTAAACTTCGGACAGAAAGGCCCACAAACAAACAGCAACTGAAAGCCGCTGCAGTAAAGGCCTGGCAGAGCATTAAAAAGGAGGACACCCAGCATCTGGTGATGTCCATGAGTTCAAGACTTCAGGCTGTCATTGCCAGCAAAGGGTTTTCAACCAAGTATTAGAAATGAACATTTTATTTCCAGTTATTTAATTTGTCCAATTACTTTTGAGCCCCTGAAATAAAGGGATTGTGTTAAAAAAAATACTTTAGTTGCCTCACATTTTTATGCAATCGTTTTGTTCACCCCACTGAATTAAAGCTGAAAGTCTGCACTTCAACTGTATCTGAGTTGTTTCATTTAAAATTCATTGTGGTAATGCACAGAACCAAAATTAGAGAAAAGTTGTCTCTGTCCAAATATTTATGGACCTAACTATAGATAGATAGATAGATAGATAGATAGATAGATAGATAGATAGATAGATAGATAGATAGATAGACATGAAAAGGCACTCTATAATAAATAGATAGATAGATAGATAGATATTAGATAGATAGATAGATAGATAGATAGATAGATAGATAGATAGATAGATAAATAGATAGATAGACATGAAAAGGCACTCTGTAATAGATAGGTAGGTAGATAGCCCCCCAACTGCACCATTTGCTAAAACTCTGTTAATGTAGGTTACCCGTCACCAATGCAACTGCAAGTTCACATGGTTAACTGTGTAACGCATCTGTCACCCTATGGTTCATACAGGAAACTTTTAAAACCGACCACTGACCTGGCCTTGTGCTTTTTGTTAGGTCTTCTCTCCTCCAGAATGAGCTAGCTCCAGATGCAACTCCGCAGCCACTGAAGCAATCGGATGAAGGAGGTTATCTGTTTCTAAGCTGAAGAAGGGAGATAATGCAAGACTAATGATAATGTCACTGCTTGATTGCTATGCATGTGCATACTGAAGTGGCAACTCCCGTTTGACAAAATGATGAAACTATCCATGTTTTCACTATAATAAAGCTGATTTTCTCTGAAACCTGGACTCACCTCATCTCTTGTGCAAGTGGCACTTTCTGGAGCCTTAGGGACAAACTAAACAGATGATAGAGGACACCACAAAGTTGGTCTGCACAGGCCTTAGGAACTTGAGGCCTAACTCCAAGTTCTAAAGTTTGTCCAGATCTTTATATGTCTAGGCAGCCTCTCAAAAGCAAACTAACAGCCAGTGATAACCCAATCACAGGAAACAGTTAGTGACCACTAGCCAGTGAATGTATAGGAAGAGTCCACACTGTATCAATAAAGCAGCCAATTGCAATAAATGCATCATGAGGGGCCACCAGCTGCCCATTACTCAACAGTTATCAAGAGCTAGCTGTAAGGGGCATGTGCAGCAGCCATTTGAAACAAGACACTTGTGAGTGCTCAGCAGAAACTGGTCATAAGGTACTAACCATGGAGTGGTCTAGCCACTGTTTTCAGTGGTGTGGGATCACTTTTATGCATGCATTCCACACAAAGTAAAGTCAAATTACCACGCAGAGCTATATATAAAGAGAGCTCAGTAAATCACCCCACCCCCACCTTATCGTCCCATCCGTCACATGACCATTCCATACAGCTTTGAGTGGGATTCTGGCCTGTGTTGCAGGGGCTCCTGCTGTCCTAAGAGATTTTAAATCTTGAATAAAGCTGTGGTGGGCTGGCTAGCTTTGCGCTTATGGTTTATTCAGTAGTCTCGAAGGGGTGAAAAGCAGGCAGTGCTGCTCACTTCAGTTATAGTCAACAGTCCCAAGCTATTAAGACAAACTTGTGCCTCTTGAAGTGCAATATGTGCAGGATGATGTGATTGTGTGTGTGAATGGGATCTTCCATGAACTGTTACTGTGTCCAAAGCTGTCTTCTGCTTGATGCTGCCTGGATGAGAGTTGGCCCTCCATAACATTAAACTGAATTAAACTAGTTTGAGAATGGTATATTTTTGGAATGAGAGCATGTAACAAGTAGAAGACGTGTTCAGTTAAACTTCTCGTTCTGTAGGGGCTTGCATAGTGTGTGCTGTCTCAAGACACTTGACATAGCTCATAGGAATATAGTGCAAAGGTCACTGCACAAGTTGGGCCCATGTCACTCTATCCTCCTTACCCTGCAGAATTTGCCGCCTCTCTCTTCTCTTTTCTCTTGTGTTCAATCTATATGCTGCTTGCTATTTTTAACAAATTCCATCATTCTCTCAGCTACTTTCCTCCTCCTCAGATCTGGTGTGTGAGGGCCCCTTCATGATGGCAAAGGGCCAAAAATTTCCGCTATGAATGTAATAGAAAACATCTGAATCACAGCCAAGGAGCCCTGCTGCTGCCGTCTTTGACTTCTTCCACAAGCATTAGTCCACAGTCTCAAGGAATCCCACTTTACTTTTCTTTCACATTCCATTCTAAGCAGAATCCACAAAAACATGCAAAAAAAACCCTAATATTTTGGCACTTGTTGGCCTGGCTTACCAGACAGTCCAACCAAAGGTTCCTTAGAATGTCTGGACCTGTAAACAGCAACAACAATTTATTTTTTGTATAGCCCAAAATCACCCAAGGAGTGCCCCAATGGGCTTTAACAGGCCTTGTTTTTAGACAGCCCACCCAGCCTTGACTGCTTAAAAAAACAAGAAACAAATTCTAAAAAAATCCTTGTAGAAAAAAAAATGGAAGAAATCTTGGGAAAGGCAATTCAGAGAGAGACCCCTCTCCAGGAAGGTTGGGTGTGGAAAGGGTGTCAAAAATTGGGTAAATACAATACAGTATACAGGACAGAGCACAAGCAATTATCTTCACAGATCTAGATGGGTAATCTATCATTGCCACCTCAGAAATACAATACAATAATACAAGTACAGAACATAATGCAAGAGTAGATTATATCACATAATAGAATTCCGATTTGTTCAGAGTCCTGGTGACCTTGGCCATCAAGTAGCCTCCCTGCTATTGGCCATTGCATAGCGGAGTCAGTGCTAGGCTGGACAATCTGATGATGGGACCCTTCTACCTGATGATTCCAGTGCTCCTCTATCAGAGATGACTTTTCCATAGGCAGGCAAAAAACTTGCCAGTAAAGCAATGGGACCAAGTGTCACATTGGAATACAGAGAAAAGAAACAGAATAGATGAGGGTTAGTATCAAATTATAACTGTCATGTTACTTATGTTTTAGTGCTAATGACTAACAACAGAGATGCAGTCTGTACAGTACAGCAGCTCTAGTCAGGGTGGGCTAAACTGAAGTAGTGAGTCTTCAGCCGGGATTTGAAAGCTGAGACCGAAGGGGCATCTCTTATAGTAGCTGGCAGACCATTCCACAGTTTAGGGGCCCTGTAACTAAAAGCTCGACCTCCCACTGTTATTTAGTTTATGCTTGGAATCCTAAGCAGACCGGCATGTTGAGACCTTAATGTGCGCTCAGGTTTGTAGGTAATGACAAGTTCAGTTAAGTAAGCTGGACTTGGGCCATTTAAGGCTTTATATGTTAAGAGTAGGATTTTAAAATCTGCTCTAAACTTAAACCTGGAACCAGTGTAAGGATTTAAGGATTAGAGTTATGTGTTCAGATTTTCTTATTCTTTTAAAAATTCTTGCAGCATTTTGGATTAACTGAAAGCTGTATAAAGAACAATTTGAACAACCAGTGAACACCGCATTGCAGTAGTCAATCCTACTAGAAATAAATGCCTGAATCAATTTCTCAGTTTCCTGCATATTTAGAAAACGCCTACAGTGCATGCACCCAACCTTAATTTCTCAACATTTTTATGATGGAAGAAGCATGTTTTGGACAGTTTTGTAATGTGCACTTTAAATGACGTGCTAGAGTCAAAGATAATGACTAGATTGCAGGCTGATTCAGTAAAACTAATGGCTAAATGATGACAAAATATTGTTATGATCAGCAACATTCCCTCCAATAATGAACATCTGTCTTATCTGTGTTCAAAGACAAGTAGTTCTCTTCCATCCACTCCTTTACCTCACTAACAAAACTAATTAAGGACAACATTAGTGAAAAGTCATGTAGTCTAAAAGAAATATATAACTGGGTGTCATCTGCGTAAAAGTGAAAATTAACATTTTGTGTTCTAATAATAGATCCCATTGGAAGTATGTGAAGTGAAAAACATTAAAGGTCCCAGTACTGAGCCTTGCGGGACACCAAATCTCACTTCTGTGTATAATGATGGAGCACTGTCAGCACATTTCTGTACGTACCGGAATCGATTTGATGAATAAAAACTAAACCAGGCAAGGACACTGTATGTAAGCCCAATGTCATTTTCCAGCCTGTGTAGTAAAATTGAATAGTCAATGGCGTCAAATGCCGCACTTAAGTCTAAAACTTTCCCCCTTGTCCTTTACAGTTAGTAACTGGACAAAGAGCATGGGTTACGTTGTTCAGCAAGACTTGGTGTCAGCCATGTGTCACGTTTTTTCACTTGGCTAAACTATTTATTTTTGTTTATTAAACTTCTTTGTTGTTTTTCAAATATTGTTTTGTGACTTTTGTTTTTTTGTGAGTTTATAACTTATGGAGTGGATTCAGAAAGTATTCAGTATTCACTTTCTGCATACTTTATTGTGTTTTAGATTTAATTTTAAATGGATACATTTTCCATTTGTGCCATGAATCTACACTTTATAACCCATAATGACAAAATGAGAAAATGTTTTCAGAAAGGTTTGCAAATTAATTAGACATCACTGAACCTTGTCATTCATGTAAGTGTTCAGACCCTTTGCTGTGGTACTCCAAATCATAGTTAGGTGTATCCTGTTTGTTTTAATTATTCTGGAGATGTGTCTAGAACTTGATTGGAGTCCACTTGTGGCAAACTGAATTAATTGGGCATCATTTAGACAGACACACACCTGTGTACTGCATATGAGGTCCCACAATTCACACTGCATCTGAGGACAAAAACCAGGCCAAAAAGTCCAGGGAACTCTCTGTAGTCCTCTGTGATAAAACAGTGGTGTGGCACAGATCAGGGAAAGGGGATTAAACACTTTCTAAAGCTTTAACTGTTCCAAGCAGCAGGGTGTCCTTAATAATTATGAAATGGAAGAAGTTTGGAACCACCAGGACTCCTCCTAGAGTTCACCGTCCAACCAAACTGAGCCAACAGGCAGGAAGGGCCTTGGTTAGGGAGGTGAGCGAGAACCCAAAGGTCACTCTAAGAGAGCTTCAGAAATTCTAATAAGATGGAAAAACCTATCAGAAGTTTGATCATCTCTGCAGCAATTCATGAATCAGGTGTCTATGGTACTGTAGCTAGACATAAGTTAAAGGCATATGACAACATTTAAGTATTTTTGGAGCATGAGGAAAAAGATTCTCTATTCTGATGAGTCAAAAGTCAAACTTTTTAGTCAAACCTCCAAGTACAATGTCTGGTGAAGAACAGGATCTGCTGAATGACTGCCTAATACCATCCCTATGGTGAAGTGTGGTGGGGCAGCACCATTCCATGGACAGGAAGGCTAGTCAGAACTGAGAGAAGGATGACTTTAGCCAAATACAGAGAATAAGTTCTTGGAAAAAAAAAACTGCTCCAGAGAGCATGCAACTTCAGGCTGGGACGATGGTTCACCTCTCAGCACAACACTGACCCAAAGTATACAGTTAATGAAATACTGAAATGGCTTTAGGACAAGTCTCTAATTGTCCTTGAGTGGCCCAGCCAAAGCCTAGACTTGAATCCCATAGAACATCTGGGGAAAGACCTGAAGATGGCAGCTTACAGAAACTTCCCATGCAATCTAAGGGAGCTTGAGAGGACCTGTCAGGAAGAATGGAATAAACTGCCCAAATCAAGTTGTGCAAAGCTTGTAGGGACTTATCCATGAAGATTTGAAGCAGTAATTGCTCCCAAAGGGGCTTCTGCAAAGTACTGAATTAAGGGTTTGAATGCTTATACTGTATGTGTAGCTGCGTTTTCCCAAAATTACCAAAATTCAGCAGCTTCAACTCAAAAAATGGGATTCAACAAAAGCCTGACACGCAGAAATGATTCAACAGACAAAATATCTTAGTTTTTAAACGTTTAGTTAAGTTTCAAAGTAAAACAGTTCACACAAAAAAGAAAACTAAAATAGCAAAAAAAAAAGTTCAGTTCAAAGCTTAACTCTTGTTTCATCTCAAATTGTTACTATTTACTTAACATTTCTGTAACATTTCAAAACGTTTTAGAACCATTTCTAAACGGTCAGAAAACTGTATGCTTATCTCATCTCTTGAATAGAAAATGGGTCTTTCAAGTCCCTCTTTACTGGGACCTGTTCTTACCACAACTAAGCTTATTATCACACTGTTTCTCAGTTATAGTAAGAAGGTTCTATCTCTTACTAGCTTATAGGGGGAAAAAACTATACCATAAGTTATGACTATGAAAGAAATTTATGTTCTGTTCAAATTAAGCAAACATTAATATGAGTTTAACTCCAAACTTCAACTTTCTAAGATTGGCTCTTACAATACTTGGGAACTGCAGGTCTGACATTGTGTGCAGCAATACAGGGGCGCCGCAGGGGACTGTACTTTCTCCGGTCCTGTTCAATCTATATACATCAGACTTCCAATATGACTCGTAGTCCTGCCATGTGCAAAAGTTTGCTGATGACACTGCTATTGTGGGCTGCATCAGGAGTGGGCAGGAGGAGGAGTACAGAAAGTTAATCAAAGACTTTGTTAAATGGTGCGACTCAAACCACTTACACCTTAACACCAGCAAGACCAAGGAACTGGTGGTGGATTTTAGGAGGCCCAGGCCCCTCATGGACCCTGTGATCATCAGAGGTGACTGTGTGCAGGGGGTGCAGACCTATAAATACCTTGGAGTGCAGCTGGATGACAAATTGGACTGGACTGCCAATACTGATTCTCTATGTAAGAAAGCTCAGAGCAGACTTTACTTTCTGAGAAGGTTGGCATCCTTCAACATCTGCAGTAAGATGCTGCAGATGTTCTACCAGACGGTTGTGGCGAGTGCCCTCTTCTACGCGGTGGTGTGCTGGGGAGGCAGCATAACGAAGGACGTCTCACACCTGGACAAACTTGTTAAGAAGGCAGGCTCTATTGTAGACACGGCGCTGGACAGTTTAACATCTGTGGCAGAGCGACGGGCATTAAGCAAACTCCTGTCAATCATGAAGAATCCACTGCATCCACTGAACAGGATCATCTCCAGACAGAGGAGTAGCTTCAGTGACAGACTTTTGTCACCGTCCTGCTCCACGGACAGACTGAGGAGATCGTTCCTCCCCCACACTATGCGACTCTTCAATTCCACCCGGGGGAGTAAATGCGAACATTAATTTTATTTTATTTTTTTTCATTTTTATTACTATTTAATTTAATATTGTTTCTTTGTATCAGTATACTGCTGCTGGATTATGTGAATTTCCCCTTGGGATTAATAAAGTATCTATCTATCTATCTATCTATCTATCTATCTGAATGAGAGATTTCAGTTTTTGACTTTTAAAATTCTTATAAACCTTTTAGAAAACATGTTTTCCCTTTTATCATTATGGTTTATTGAATGTAAATTAATGGGCAAAAAATGGCAAATATACCCATTTAGAAATAATTATAGTACATAATAAAGTGAGCAGAAAGTGAAGAGTTCTTAATACTTTCTGAATACTGTACACCCATGCTCTTTATCTTTTAATTGGACATGGAGCTCAGAATACTTTAGACACATCAGTATTTTTGAGCCAATCTAACAGTGTATGTGTTGTACCTATTGTAGACATGGTTTAAAAAAAAACGGATTACTTTGAAAAAATGTTAAATAAATTTGTCTTTGAAAAATCACCTGCATCTTTATTTTACCTTAATGGGGCAATGACAGAGGTTTGTGTGGACACCTTAGACAGTCCTGTACAACTAGATCTACTGAGATCCACACCTTTTGTATACTTTTTAACTCTGTCAGAGTGAAAACATTTTGACCACCGGGGCGTCACAGCCTCCCACACCTCTGACACAAAGGCAAAACACAAGTCCCAATTAATATAAAGGTTCCATCCCTCCATTATCCAACCCACAGGGTCACAGGGGTCTGCTGGAGTCAATCCCAGCCAACAAAGGGCACAAGGCAGTAAACAAACCCAAGGCAGGGCGCAAACACATGGTAGGGACAATTTTTATTAGAATCGCCAATACACCTAACCTGCAAGTCTTTGGAAAGAAACTGGAGTACTCGGAGGAAACCCATGCAGACACAGGGAGAACATGCAAACTCCACGCAGGGAGGACCTGGGAAGTGAACCCGGGTCTCCTAACTGCGAGGCAGCCGCGTTACCCACCGCGCCACCGTGCCGCCCTTTGTTATTTACAGTTTTAATTAATTAGATCTTCATTTACACTTCAATGACACTGTATGCAACAAGAATTATAACATAAAATGAAAACTGTGTTTATCAACTCCACACAATAAATATGACATCAACACTTGCCAAGTGCCACGTGGACAAGGCAGGGAAACACATGGAGTTGTTGTGACCAATGGCCAAAAATGATCTTTATCCCCATCGGTAGAGGGTGGAGTAATGCACTTCTGCTTTTGGTTACTCAATAACTCCCCTATCATCAGTGTTTTCTGGGGCATCCATTATTTTTTTAAGATGGAAGTGGCAGCCCCAGTATAAGGTTCCATTTAGTCAAACAGACTCAGACGGTTTAGACTCGGCCAGCTTTCACTATGTCTCCTTCATCATTGGCTTCTTCAGATCTTTACAACTGCTTTGGTACTTATAGCCTGTTGTGCCAAATGGGATCCTGCGTCGTAATAAGCCAGTTTCACTGACAGGAAATCTGTCACTGAAGGGATGTACAGGGCCCAATTCTGTCCCAGTGAAGTGCATATCTGACAAGAATCAGGGGACATTTAGGTTATACTGGATAGCTACTGTAAAATGAGGAGGGATACACACAGACAATGGGAGCCACAGTGACTAAAATTCTGAGTGAAGGGATCAGAGTGTCCAGATGGGAGGTTTTCCTTCCCAAATAATCTATTTTGGATCACTTCCTGAAGGAAACAAATTGGCTGCCGTGAATTGTTTGATTTTTTCCACTAGTGAAGGACGGCTCAACTGAAGTGAGTTTGTTACAACATGTGCATGTGCGGCAAAAGAGGGCAATCTATCTCCAGAACAATAGGAGCTCTCACTTGGCTCAATTGGATGTTGAGGTCAAGGTCTTCAGCACAGGAACATTATGGATGTAAGTGGGACAGTACCAACTGGTTAATGTGCAGGAGATCTCTTTTTGCTAGACTGGTTTACAGTTCATGTAGAGGTAAACTTTGTTTGGATAGAGATGAACATCACCTTTTTATAGTTCATGCACGGTTATTTGGAGGCACGGTTATTTGGAGGATGCATTTGAACACATGGATTAATAAGCAGTGGAGCTCTTAGACATGAACAACATACCGTAACAACATCAACAAAGTCAGAGACACCCATAATAACAGAAGATAAAATTTTAGTGTGATAATTATTTTACTGCTGCAGGCTTTCAGTTTCTTTTTACTTTATGAGGGTAAATCATTAATTATCCGCACCTCTGAGTCAGTTTTGTTTGGTTTGGCTGTACAACATCCCAAACATACTTGTGGAAACAAGTTTCAGTCTTGATCAGCGAGTTTGTCTTGTTGCTTTCTAGCAGTAAACATGGCTTCTCCCTCCTCTATTTGCACCAAAGAGCAGTTGTCCTTTTTTTTTTTTAAAAGTTGGTCCATCTTCTGGTTCAGCTTAAATGTTGCTGGGGCCAGTACCCCAGCTGCCGAATTAGGTGACCTTACCTTTTTAAGCTTCCTAAACAGGAGGCATGGCAAAGAACAACAAGCAGTAAGTATACTGTTAAGATCAAAATACCGACTTTAATAAACACCTGTGAGTGGCATGAAGGACAGACAGGAACCCTGAGTGGGTGATGGCATGAACTCTTACCAAGGTGATGGAAGGATGGACAAGCAGAAGACAGAGGCCAGGAGTAGGTCCATCCCATCCCACTGGCTTGGACAACTGCAGGGCTTCATAAGAAGTGCAGCCATGTCTGGGTCTTTGGGTGGCAGCTAAGGTGGACTCTTATGGGCCTGCCCCGGTTCACTGACAACTTGGAAGTGCTCCCCACAAGTCATGCCAGGTCACTGGAATCCATTCTGAGTCCAATATAAAAGGAAGCCGCTACCTTACCTCGAGGAGTCAGAGTTGGGTGGCAGCCGGCACCATTCAACTGGGGGCGGAAGGAGAGTTAAGAGTTTTATAGTTTTGTGTGATTATTGGCTGTTCTTATTTGTATAAAGTGTTTGATGGATTAAAAACCGATTATTTGAACACATGACTGCGTTGGGCGTTGGGCATTATTGGGTCTGGGGTTTGGTACTGAGTGTTGCCCCCTACTGGTTACTCACCATATCAGTGGAAATCAAACTATTACACAACCATAAAGACATATATATATATATATATATATATATATATATATATATATATACATGTATATATATATATACTGTATATTTAAAATCATATTTAAATAATAACAAAATATTAAATAAACAACAAATAAACTTGAACCGGGGCAACAATAATTACAGTCCAACTTCATATTCTAACATGATGCTATTTTGAATAGATAGATAGTTTTGTTAACTGTTTTGAGAGACACGGCAACCAAATGAGCTGCTATGCAAAACCATATTTTTATGCCATAAACTATGGAAAGAATAGCCAAAAACCTGAGATGTATTTCTTGTTTCTATTATAATTGATTTTTAACAGAAACATGAAGAGTTTTACCTTCCATCAGCTAACACTGTTATGTACAAGATGGTGCCTACATGACTGTAGGCCACCCTGCACTTGATGATGGTACTGTAGGATTTGAAAAAGTAAAGAAATAGTTCTTTTTTAAGCAGTCAAAACATGAATGGAAATTAATCAAATGCATTCAGAAGTTTCAGAATTGAAGAAATTTGAGGTTGCGGTGTATATTATGTACAAAATGTAAAAATTATATATATATTGTGGCTGGTGTCACCATTCTTAACGCCGCTCTTAACAGTAAAACTATGGCAAAGAAACACAGCTGTCCTTCAGAAACTCCCTCTTAAACAATATTTCAATGGAAATACAAACAAACACACACTTACCCGTCCCCTTTGCGGGATCAGCTGCAGGCTTGCAGCCTTTTCATATGATGTGCTTCTCGCTTCTCGCATGAGGTTTGGAATCTTTAAAAGACCAATCTCTGGCCAACCTAAAGGCTCACTCCCCTGCCCCCTCTCTCTATCTCTCTCTCTCAGACTGCCTCTGCTCCAGTCGCTGCCTCCAAGCCGTTGGAGCCGCTTGATGAGGATGACTTTGTGTTCTTTTGACCTGGAGACACCAGCTGAAGCGCCATGTTTCACAGCTGCTTCTTTTGTGCTTTTTGATGTTGACAAATCCCATCTGGATAAGCTGTTCTGTTTGTACATACCAGTTGCACAATAAAGATATTATTCCTTGGAAACCTGTTCCCTTTTCTAGTCTTCTGTGCAACTTAGTGAACCCTGCTCAACCCCCGTGCGTGCCCTACACGCTAGTCATTTCCCGGATCTGCCACATGCGATCTCCGTCTTTCGAAACTATTGTCACTGACAATTCGTCACATGTTGGTTTAATATATATGCGAGCATGATCTTTTAGATTCATACAGAAATCCAAAAAAACATCTCTGTCTGTGTTTTTCAGATAAATTTTGTGTTAAGTGTGTTACATTTGGATGTATGGATTTGTATCCATTATTGGCTGTAGAATTTCTAATACGTTAGATTGTTTAACTCTTTTGATTCTATGTTGCATTGCTTCTCCGTGATCATAAATATAAACCTGACTGAATTGTGGTTTCTTTGAAATTAAACTTCTAGTAGCTTTAATTGTTGCGGGACCGCAGATTCTCACAGCATATGGTTCTGAATCATGTAAATCTATGTTTTGAGCATTGAATGATGCGAACGCGAGCAGATTATTGTAGATTCGGATATTTTGCCTGTACTGTTTGTGGATTTCACTTTCACCAAATAACAAATGTTTTATTTCTCCAGGATATGCCTCTTTATTGGGAAGAAACACTACTTTTCCCTGATGGCAACAGGAATTAGACGATGTACAAGTCTCCGACTTAAATTTTAAAGCAGAACAATATCTACATACTTCTGTGATATCACCTATGTCCATATATTCAATCTCTTTTCACTGTTCCGTTATTTCACTGAGTAATAATTTCCGTTTGCACTAATGCGATCTTTACTATAATTTAGAGACTTTTGAATTTTAGTACTTTCATTATCTCTAACCTACTCTGCATGTATATTGCACCAACGTTTTTGAACCTCTTTACGACGTTCTACTTTGTCTTCTACTCTTTGTCTTTTACTTCCAGCCCCTGGCATGGTTAAATCTCTTGGCACAAAGTCTCATCTTGCGGGACTTGAAATTATCTCTGAAAAAGTCTTGTCTCGACCCAGGATAAAAAGTACACATACATATATACTAGGCGGGGTGTGCCCCCATGTCCACCTATGGTTATATTCCAACAGGATCAAAACTCTGGCCCTGAGATTTATTTATAGTTATAGCAAATATTAAAACTATTGGAAATTGTCATCTATGCAAGATGAATAGTAATCTTCTTGCTGAAGTATCGCCAGTATGTAACTTAATACACGGAAGGAATACGACTTCTGTATGATCACCAGTCAAGATTTTATCAGCAACTGAATGTTTATGTAGATCTACAATTTGTAAGCATGTGCCATTACATAGTCTTTACTTGTCAACTGCTAACACACAACAGATGTATTTAAGGTATTTTGTTTGATGTAGGCACACTAAATTGGTTATATTTACATGAGAGTATCATTATATTCCCTAATTAAGATGAAAAAAATAATATATAGATGCATATTCTATGACATACCATTTTGAAGAAAAATGAGCATTACATGAAAAAACACACAATTATCTAATCAGCTAATCATGTGGCAGCAGTACAATGCATAAAATCATGCAGACACAGGTCAGGAGCTTCTGTTAATGTTGAAAAAATGAAAAAATCTGATCTCAGCGATTTCAACCATGGCATGATTGTTGTTGCTAGACTGGCTGGTCTGATTCTTTTTGTAAGTGGTGATCTCTTGGGATTTTCACACAGAGCCGGACTGACATTTACAATCAGCGGGAGCTTTCCCGGTGGCCTGCTGCCTGGTCTTGTCTGGCACTCAGAGCAACCAGTGAAATAAACTAATAGTGAAATTATATAATGTTATTATACTGGAAAACAAGCAGGCGTTATTGCTCTGTAGTGGGCACAAATCCTGCTTGTTTCACTTTATCCACAATTGACTCTTGTAATAAGACTCTGATCACCTCAATCACTTTGTTCACTGTGCTTTTAAACAGCAGAGTTACAAAAGACCCTCTTCCTTTACTTCCTGTTTTGTATCACTTATTGTTCTTTTCAGTGCAGTCATTGATGTGTTCTTGCATATAAATATCATACTTGCCGAGCAGCAGGATCAGCTCAAGAAAATTGCCATGATCTATGGTTGTGTTTTCCAGGCTGTATGCAGTTTCAAGTTTGCCTCCTCTGTAACTAAGACCACATTTACCAATTGTTTTAATAACATTAATTACACTCTCCATTACCTGCCTCTTCTTTTTGACTTGTTCTCTGTGAGCTGACATTTGCTTGCTAGTTAAAAGACTAGTAATGTTAGCATTGCTAGATCTGAGAAAGATCTGCGCTCTCTCTATGGGCTGTACTCTGCTCATATTCCTCTATTCGTTGATGAACATGCTTCCATGATTGTATTCCTCCTTTGACAAATGCACTTTCACAGCTAGACAGACAGTGAAAAACATTTTTTGTTGTAAGTGAGCCACTTTCTGACTGTGCCATTTTGTGAATAAAACACTTTGGGAATAATTAGTTTGGTGTTTTGTTTTGGGTGATACAGGAAAAATAGGTCTGAATCTTTAAACTGAGGCCGAGCAAAATAATCTAAAGTACATTCTATCTCTTTCTTTTGTGCTGGGTCCTGCACCTTCCTCTGCCCTGCCATTCTATTCCTCTAAAATCTCTAACACACTTCCTTGTGCTGCAAGAGAACAAAATGATAAATAATACCTAATTTCATTTTCTTTCATGGTCTATAATAACAATAAGTACAATATTTTATAATAACAAAAAATATCAGTTTCCTATCCCCACGTACCTACAATTCTACATGCTGTACTGTCAATCCCTGTACCTGTTGCATGCCCAGAATAACTGCCTCCTTGCAATGTCTGCACTCCTGCAGCCTTTCAAAATTAGGATAAAGTAGACTATGAAAATAAAGAATGAACTAATGCATTTTATTGTCACTCTTTGTAACCCAGAGGCCCAGAAAAAAATGAAATGTAAAATACCTTTCTATTAACAATGCACAACATTTGTATGTATTCTGTTAATAAATGAAAATAAGTTATAGAACCAATGCTGAAAGCCATAGGCACCATTAGTTATATTTATTCATTAGTTCATATTATATGAAAAAGGAATAATCAAAAACATGTTTTACTCTGTGCATTCATTCTTTAAACATTAACATTATCTTGTATATAAATGTCTACATGTGGAAGTATGTGTGTCTGTCTGGCCCGGAAGTGCAAGGTGGAGTCAGGGAAAGGGCTTTGCTTCCGAGGATATGCAAGCAAGGCCAGCACGTCGGCAAAACAAAACCTCTGAAGAAAGACCAAGTTGCTTAGCCGCTAATACACAAGTGATCCAAACACATTGGCAAAATGAAACCTCCTAGGAGAGAGATGCCCAGAGTAGTTCCTTTCAATTACCTGAAGTCTCTATATTTCATTTTTTTTGTGACGATTTCAATAGTTTCTAGGACCCCAGGCTTTTTACAGCACGGGCTTACACAGCTAGTATATAATAAAGACAGTTTTAGCCTAAACCATAACTATAACCTTTTATGCAGGTATGCATTTTGTGAAAATTGGACTCTTTTTCTGGCCAGTTTGCATTCTTCACACAGCATTGTTCCTGTTGTTGAAGACAATGTTAAAGGTCACATGCAAAATTTATTTAGTATAATGCGTGCATTCATTCATTATTAAAGAAAAATAGATATGCTTTACATGAAAACCTTAAGCAGACACTGCTTTTATCCAGTTTGCATTCTCCACATAGCATCAGTGCTGAGTTTAACTTTGTTCACGTGCATACCATTAAAATGAAAACAACTGACAACAGAGATAATTGATGTTAACAAAATTGATTGTTGAACACAATCTTCAACACTATTCTTCTGCGTTGTGTATGAACCGCCACAGTTGAAATGGTGATCATTTTTATTCTGTTTCATGAATAAAAAAAAAATAAAACATTTTCTGTAGCCTATTCAGTCACTCCTCATCATAGGGCTAAGGATTAACTGTCAGAGTGCGAAAGACATTGTGATGGATGAGTTTCCAGCCCTCACCCCCAGGCCGCCAGGAGGAGCTCTCCCGACAGCATGGATGTGCCCCGAATTCCAGGAGGGCCTCATGGACTTTGTAGTTGTTATACACAGCCCTGCTGGAAACCTTGGGGACCACAGGGAGTCGCTGTTGGGAGGCTTGTGGACTCTCATGTGCCCTATAACCTGGAAGTATGTCCTGGTCACGTGAACAGGAGAATTGACGTACTTCCAGGTTGAAGAGAAAGACTTTTACCCTGACCCAGAAGTGATAAGGACTTGTGGACGGTTGGGCAGGAACACCTCCGGGTCAGGGGGTATAAAAGGACTCTGGGAAAGCCCAGACGCTGAGCTGAGCTGGGTGGTAGGAGAGCAACACGTCTGGGAGAGGAGGATTGATTTATTATTGGAGTATTGTGTTTATTTATGAGTAGTGTGGAGTGGAGGGTGCTTAGTGCACATTATTATAATAAAAATAATTATTGTAGCACTATTACCTGGTGTTTGGCGTGGTACCTGAGGGTTCAAGGGAGCAATAGTGCCCCCTATAAAATATTAAAGTAAAAACAAGACACATTCGTTAACAAACTTATCATGAAATAAAGAACAAAAGGTACATTTAAAAACACAGATCATTCTACTCACATATGTGTTTCATTCATAAAAAAATACAGTAAAACATTTTGTGTAGCCAATTAAGTCACTGGGAAAAAGGAAAAAAAAAACATTAAAAATGTGACCATGTGCTACACTTCATTAAAATTTGAAACAAAATAAATACACAGTAAGAAATACTAAAACCCATACAACATCCAAATATAATACAAAGATAATACAATCTTCATATATAACTTTATCACAAAAGTACCAGAGGCTACGTACCTCTCATTGTAACACTCCTGTTTAACAGTCAGAACGAGAGACCCATGTGAAGGCAAAACTTGACGTGAACAAAAACAAAAACAAGAAACCATCCAACCTGAAACCAGAAAAGAAACCCTCCAAAGTTAAACCGAAAGGCATGTTCTCAGGTCAGATTGATACAACACAGGATTTGACCTCCAGAGACCAGTGTGCTGTAGTACTACGTTACGTGACTGACATTGTCCATGGAAGGCTTATTGCAGTCATTGATTGTGAAGCATCAACTGGTAAATACTTTGTAGGAATCCTGAAAACTGTACTGGAGAAGGCTGGCATTGACATTAAGTCTTGTGTAGGCCGCTCAACAGATGGAGCTGCAAATATGCAGGGGCAGTACTGTGGCTTCTCTGCGCTGATATCACAGGACTCCCCCAATCAGGTTTCCATGTGGTGCTATGCCCATGTTCTAAACTTAATATTAACAGACACTGCTGGTATAGCGATAGCAAGTACCTCGCTGCTTAATGACATTGCTGTGTTCTTTCGTGAGTGCTACAAATGTATGAGACTATGGGAAGAAGTCAGTCAGGACATGCGGCACAGATTGCTTGCAGAAATAGGCCAGACTCGTTGGTGGGCAAAAGACCAAGCTTTAAATAAACATTTTGGGCGTTTTGGAAACCCTGAAAATGCACTTTACATTGATGAGGTTATCACAATGGCAACGATTGAAAGCGATGAGACCATGAAACCACCAACTAGAGTTAAGGCCAGAGGTTATCTGGAAGCGCTCATGAGGTATGAAACCATACTTACAGCTCAGTTGTTTCTTAGAATTTGTAAGCAAACTTCACCTCTTTCCAAGTACTTGCAAACAAGTCGCATGGAGGTCTTGACAGCTCAACGTTTGGTGTCAGGAACAAAGGACAACCTGAAGAAATGTGCTAGGGATTTTGATGGTGTAAAGACAGCAGCAGATGGATTTGTAGACTGGACCAATGAGATTCTTCACAATGAGCAGGATTGTAGTGTAGAAGTTGAGACAGCACTCCCAGAGAAGTGAGTTAGGAAAAAGAAACCAAAACCAGGTGATTTAGCTGAAGATGAACCCATAATAGATGAAAAGATGGACTACAAGTTTAAGATCCACAATGTGGTTACTGACACTGTTGTGCAAAGTATTCATAGCCGTTATGCTGCAAATGCAGCTCTGTGCTCAGATTTTGCTTGTATGAACCCTATAAACTTCAGTGAAATACAGGAAAATGGCCTTCCAGAAAATGCCATGAAATATCTAAGCAAATGCCTTTTGAAATATAATGACTGTGCCACAAAGGAGACACTGAAGTCTGAATTGAATCACTTTGCCTCACATTGGGAGAGTTTGAAGAAATTGTTATAAAACAAGAGTAGTCAGTCAGTGAAAGATCCTGAAGCTCATGAATCACACTAGGTGAGTAAAACATTCTCAGCATGTAAAAACTGCCCAGTATGTTGCTATCTAATTCTGTCTAGATATAATTTACTCAGAGATGCCTACCATGTTATTGGTTTGGCATACAAGTTCCTTCTCACTTTATATTTTACTCAAGTTGCCTGTGAGAGAACCTTCTCTACCTTGAAATTTTTGAAAAACCCTCTGAGAACCATCCTCACCCAAGAAAACCTCGTGGCCTTCCCGTTGATGTCAACAGAGAAGGAAGCTTTAATGCGACTTGATGTAGATATCCATCCATCCATTTTCCAACCCGATGAATTAGAACACAGGGTCACGGGGGTCTGCTGGAGCCAATCCCAGCCAACACAGGGCACAAGGCAGGAACCAATCCCGGGAAGGGTGCCAACCCACCGCAGGATGTAGATATCATTATAGATAAAACAGCAGAAAGCAGCAAATTGTTGTGTCACCAGCTGACGTAAGGTATAACCAGGGCCATCTTAATGCATGGGCACGCTGGGCAGTTGGCATGCTAACCTATACTGTATATGTTGTGACTTGCTGAGTGGTTGTGTAGGTAGGGGCTCCAGTGTACTGCTTTGCCCGGGGGCCTATAATGCTGTTAAAACAACCCTGGGTATAACTCAGTATTTTGTTTACTAAGTGCATTCTTTAAAAAATGCTTGATATAATTCTGTGGTACTGAGACATTTTTTGAGTCTTTTGTCTATTGAAGAAATTCAAAGTGGTCTTTTTTGATCAACACTTCAAACATTTCACCCTACCTTCTCCTGTATCAATCTATGGCTAACACGGTACAGCACTCTACTGCTTCAAACTTTGTGGAAGAGTATTCAGCATTACCATCTGGACACTGACAGCGGCTGTTTAGATTCCAGACTCACAGTTGAAATTGCAATCATAATATATGCACTGTGGATTCCAATGACAACTATTTTTTGTGGTTCATTGATTTTTGCACATTTGTTTTCATGTTATATATTATAGAACTACATGGTTTATTTATTTTTGAAGTGTTGTTCCACACTTTATCAGAGGTTGTCTTGAGACTGATATTCAAGAGTGAAATTTATGTGTAAAAGCTGAATCTACTGCCTCCTCATTCATAACAAATTCCAAGACAAAATTGTGTTCGTTGGATTTGCGAATCTGTGTCTGTGCAAGAAAACTGATGTGTATTGTGTGGCCTGGGTTAGACCTGAATAAGCTTCCCAGTCCGGCCCTGACTGTGGGTAGGCAGTCAGCGCTTAAAATCGACAAAATGAAGAAACCAGCCCAAAATGAAACATCCTTAGCGTGTGGTCTCACGCAGCAAGAGTGTAAAAGCAACTCCAAAGCATTTAAAAGTTCCTTTGGTTCTTTAAGCCCATGACAGGGTGTTGCTCGAGTAAATATCACCCACCAATCTGCCTCATTACAGGGCTTGAATGTATTCGAATATGACCGCGAGTTCTGCTGCCTGCCTCCTATACACAAAAAACAACTAGAGAAACCGACTTTAGTCTTACTTTTCCCGGGGTGGGGCTCACAATCATTCAGTTGGTTCATCAAGCAGCCAATGCGTAGAGATTTCGTCACGGCAGGAATGCTCAGTGGTGTGCAATCTTTACGCGGACAGACAGAGGCGCGCGTTTCGCGATCTCGAAGTTCAGGGACAACGCCCCCTGGTCTAGCTCGCTTCCTCACGTGATGTGAAGTTGGGCAGTTCCAAGCGGCTGTTGGTTTCAGACATCAAGTCGATTGCTTCTTGACACATGTCGGCCGTGGACTTTTGTGCGTCCCTCCTGGAAATTTCTCGTCTTTCCTTCTTGTTTGGCACCCTTTCTGGCATACCGAAGCAATGTTGTTGGCAGCGCTTTCGGTGTTGCTAGCTGGCTTGTTGGCCTTGCACTTCATCCAAAAGTCGTATTTTCCGTACTTTTGGAAGGATCTGCTCTACTTCACCAGCGTCATCAAGTACGGAGTGAAAATCCAACTGTTCAAGCAAAGAGGCAGAGTTGTCAGCGTGCTCGATGTGTTTGTCCGGAGAGCTCGCACGCAGCCTGACAAGCCCTTCATCATCTATGAGGGAGAGGTGCACAGCTACGGGGACGTGGAGCGACGCAGCAATAAGGTGGCCCAGGTGCTGCTTTCCGAAGGCAGATTGAACAAAGGGGACACGATAGCCCTCCTGATGAGCAACGAGCCCGACTTCATCTGCGTCTGGTTTGGACTCGCCAAGCTGGGCTGTGTGGCGGCCTTTCTTAATTTCAATATTAAGTCCCGGGCAATCCTACACTGTTTGAGCTCTTGTGGGGCGAAGACGTTGATCGTGGGCGCAGGTAACTTGGTCTTGCTGATTTTTCTGCATTCTACTGTATCTAAGATGTCCTTAGTTTTAAAGCATTGCAAACTTTAAGCAAATGCTAAAATCTACCTCTACGGTGATCCATTTTCGCAGGAGGCACGAGTGTGCACTGACATTGACAGGTGGCACCTTTAGACCGTTATACATTTTACAAATGCAGTGTCCACACAGCCTGCTTCCCAAAACGATTGTCTGTGTGGTTTCTAAGCTGGCACATGGATTGTGGTATATATGGTTTGCAGTATTTTAAGAATTACCTGGTAGTTTAATATGATTTCGGGTATCATCTATATGGCGTGTAAATTTCTTAATGTACTGTGCAGCTATCCCATATTGTTGTATTAGAGTAGCCAGCCTTAGCCTAAAGCCCAAGCCAGAAACCTGAACCAGGTTTATGTCTGTTGTTGGTGTGCTGACCTTTAACCAATAATTCAATTTCATATTCATTACCTCTAGACAGTAAATTATTTTTTTATAGATAGTATAGGATAATTATAAAGTTGATTTCAAATATATTAATGACAAATATCAATGAATATCTATTGTTTCACAACTAACTGGTATGTTTTATAGCATTCTGCAAAGCTATCTTTATTCCGCTATGCCCTGGTACAGAGGCCTCCAGCTCTGGTCTTGGAGTGCTTCTGTGGTAGCAGGTTTTCATTCTAACCCCAAAACAGTGTGGTGCTGAGGTATCACCCGTTGCATGGCTGCACTTGGGTCCTAATCTGGATCCTGAGTTGGTTTGTCCTGTGGTAGATGCTGCAATGCACTGTATCAGTGCGTGCTCCTAACCTCCTCCTCCTATCTTAATTAGTGTCCAGTTTCTGCTGCTTTTGCTTTAATTTTAATTGATTTGCCCTAGCAGAAGTATTAATAATAATAATACATTTTATTTATACAAGGCGCCTTTCTGAAAACTGAAGGACACCGAACAAACAATAAATAAATAAATAAAAGACACAATTATAAACAACTAAAAACATCAGAAAATATTTAAAACCAAACATAACCAAAGTAATCATTAAGAAAAAGCCATTTTAAACAGATGCGTTTTAAGTTCACATTTGAAGGAAGAATATGATTTGATATTTCTTAGCTCGGCAGGTAATGAATTCCAGAGCTTGGGAGCAGAATGGCTGAATGTTCTGCTCCCCATGGTGGTTAGACGAGCGAGAGGGACAGTCAAATGGATAGAGGAAGAGGATCTAAGGTTACAGGAGGGAATGGCAACATGAAGAAGGTCAGAAGGTTATGAATGGTCTTAAATGTTAATAACAGAATCTTAAGCTTTATAAATATAATCTTTAATAATATAAAAACCTGAGTACCGGTAGGTAGATGTTTCTGTATCTAACCTTTCACATTCTGACAACCCTTAGCCCAACTGAGTATTGCAGGAAGCTGGAGCTCATCAAAGCAGAATCAGACGGACAGGAAGTCAGGAATTTGACAGGCATATGTACACACGTTTTCCAGTTTTCAGATAAAGTCAGTGCACTCGGATATTACTGTCATTTATAAGGGAAAAGTTGTTGGGAAAGCTAGATAGATGGAACTTTATTAATTCTGAAGAAAATTGCAGGGTTACAGCAGCAGACAAAAAGAGCACAAATACATATATAGCAAGAATGATTGTAACCATACACCATGAATGGCTCGGTACCAGGCGGAGCCATCGTTTAAAAAAAAAAACGCTTGCTATATCATACAGGTAAAGTATGCCACACACCAACACAAACAATACTTTGTTTGCAAGGAACAGGTGTCAACATTACACTCTTAGTAATTGTTACAATTTTTACGGTTGACTTTTCGTAATCTGGCATGAAATTATGAGTGTCATGTTTCAGAAATTGTCAGAAAAAATGTAGTGATTGTTCTGTATAAAATATAACCAAGCGTTATGCATCAATCTAAAGATGCCAACCAATATGATGAACCCCCACCACAACTGACCGAGCAAACACAAGTTATAGGCCGGAAACCGATGCAGAAGGACAGTGAAAAATGAACTCTCCTGCCTTTATTTTTTGAATAATAAGGCTTTATTTTGGGGGTACTCCCTCCAGATGTAGATTGCTGAAAAAATACCCCCAGGGTGTAAGGGGTATGCTAACAAGGTACAAGTACACTTTGCGGCTGAGTACAGGAATGACAGGAAGTGCAACGTTGAAAAGTTGGGGTACCAACCGGGTCGTCCCGTTTAATAAAGAGAATCCAACACAAAATGTGCGTTAAGGCTATAAAGAAAAAAAAACGTCACTTTGGCACAGAACAACAAAACAAGCTCTTTGACTTCAAGAGGAAAACAGGAATCATTCTTAGGAGCTCCATGTACTAGTTCACTCTCAGGTGAGAACGATGCCTTCTTCTGGGCAGCCAGGCGTCTTTATAGTGTGTTCACTGGAAGGACGGGCTAAGTGCCCTCACTGGGCAGTTTCTTGGTGCTTCGGGGAGATTGCCCTGGCAGGTTATCATATACCTCGATTGAGCCCGTGAAGAGGTCCTCCAATGTGCATGCCTGACAACATATAACAAGAATTATCTGTAAGTAAATCAACAAAGTGTAGGTATTTACCAAGTTATTATTTTAGAATTGAACATACAGTACTTTGTCACAGAGCAGAATGTCGGTCATTGGCACAGTATATTTCATGTAGCATCATTGTCTGTTAACATGTCTGCTAGACCAGCTCAATACCAGTCAGCAAAAAGGGAACAAGACATCCTTAACTGAGGGTAGAAGAACTTTACATAGTGCTCCCTTGAGCAATGCAGTTACCTCAAGCCGTTACTAAATGTGCTTCTTTGTTTAGTCAAGACCTCATACAGGGGTGAGAGTCATTGTCCATGTCTACTTCACCCAGTCAGTCCAGCCTGACTCCAAAGATCAAACTAAACATTTTAAATCTGGTTATTTAGTCTACTATTATTATCTTCACTAATGCCATTTTCCCAGCACAGTACCACAAAGGAAAATACACTGGCCACTACAGACATGTAAGTCATGTAGAAAACATGAAAGAGTGGCTTGCACACACTAAATGACCAACCTTCTCAGGACCTAGAGGCGACTCTGAGCCTTCTTGTATACAGTGTCACACAATAACTCGTACCTGGGTGGAAAAGTTTGGAGTACCAGACCAGAAATCCTCTTTCAATTCTTAATGTAAAGTTCTTAACACAAAAGAGAAATATGCTACAATGGCCTTTTTTAATCTTATCATGAACTTCTTGTCTTTGGCGTCAATGGGGCCTTAGGTGTGAGCCCTCTTCTATGCTGCCACTGAACTTACATCAGTTGGCTTGGAAGGTGCAGGACTTCCAGAGCTGGGGGCATATGCTGAACTCCATTTCAAAGTGGATGTTGGAATTTCTGAGTTCCTAGTCGGAAGTTTGATTTGAAACTCCCCCTTAAGTTGAATTCGAACTAGGAGCCTAGTGGCCGGTCTGTCAAGTTCAAGTTTGTCTGACTTCAGATCATGATGTCCAAAATGGTGACGTTCACCACAAACTTTATTGAATGCTGTAGTATTTATTAGCACTTCTGTCTATTTTTGTCTCATTAAATCAGTCATACACCCAGTACTGTTCAACGTCTGCCTGTGGACTTGTTGCAATGGTGTTTGAATATGCAAAATACCACATAATGTGTTGTTATAAACGGATATTTATTCCGACGGAGCAAGTACAAAAAATGTCTTGCTGGGCACGTCCATATTAGTTTTCTGAATATTTTACGTGAATGTCATCTTGCCAGAGAGACAAGACGTTCCACACACCTACCTGGATGGGCCGCCTCAAATTGGGAACCGAGTGCTGCCATGCAGTGGCCAATGCCTCAGCACCACACCAGTTCGACAGGCCTGACCCTATTGGCTGTCTGACGGTTTTGACTCCTCCAGGAATGACTTTTCCCCCCCATCTCCTTCATATTGCGAGCAGCCTTCCCGTGAAGAGCAGAAAGGATTCCAGTCTGTCGTCTCAGTACTGTGTAAAGTTTTTTTTTATGATGGTTGTTTGAAGTTTTTTTATGGTGGCTGGAGTGCCAGTCATGCCACCAACCCCCATGATTTCCCAGCAAGTTGGAGGACCGCTTGCAGGGCCAGATGCAGTTTAATTTCATACCCAGGACAACTCCTCCAATTAGCTGTGAACCATCCAATCTCGAGATTGCACAGGTGGTGAACCAGCTGTGGGTAGGGAAGGCTGTAGGGATCTGTGGTATCCGGGGAGAACTTCTCTAGGCTGGTGGTAAGGCTGTCTTTCTAAGATTGCAAGCAATCTTTGCTTCACTTTGGCTTAATCCCAACTGACTGTAAAGGGGACTTGTCACCCCTGTCTGGAAAGGGAAGGGTGATCGCCCGGATTGCGGCAACTACATGGGGATAACACTGCTCTTGGTGCCAGGTAACGTCATAGATAGGGTCATCCTCAGTAGGATGCGTGATCATTTGCTCACCTACCAGTGATCGGAGCAGTCCGGGTTTACGCTAAAGAAGTCTACCATAGACCGCATCCTGGCACAGAGGGTTCACATGGTGTGCAATTGCAAATATCGGCAGGGTTTCTTTCCAGCCCTTTGTTGTTTTTTGTAAAGTGTTCGACTCAGTTACTCAAGCTGCCTTGTGGGACATCCAGAGACTTCGTGGGATTCCCTCAAGGTTGCTGGATATCATGGCCGGCCTGTACACTGGTACTGTGAGTGCTGTGCAGAGTGGAGGCAGAACCTCTGCATTTTTCCCAGTTGATTCTGGGGTTCGTCAGGGGTGTGTTTTTGCTCCTACTCTGTTCAATGCTTGTATGTACTGGGTGTTGGGCAAGGTTATGGGGTCCAGTGACTGTGGGGCATCTGTTGGTGAAGAAAGATTCACTTATCTTAACTTTGCTGACGATGTTATGATCTTCACGGTGTCAATGGAGGCTCTGATCAGGGCTCTCGAGAGACTGAGCGAGGAGTGTGAAGTGCCTGGGTTTGCCAGTGTCCTGGATAAAAACTAAGATCCAGGCCTTTAATGACCTCTTAGGCACAGCCATCAACAGTGTGTCTGTCTGCAGTGAGAGTGTCGACCTTGTCGAGAGGTTTACTTACCTCAGCAGTGACATTCATGTCTCTGATGACTCATCCTATGAAGTCAGTAGATGGATTGGTAGAGCATGGGGGGTCATGAGGTCGAGAGAGGTATGTGTTGCTCCTGATATCTATGCAAAAGGACGAATGTCCAAGTCTTCAGAGTCCTGGTGCTCCCTGTCTTGTTATTATGGTTGTGACACATGGATACTATCCAGTGACCTGAAACGAAGACTGGACTTGTTTGGTACTGTGTCTCTTCTGAGAATCCTTGGGTACCGCTGGTTTGACTTTGTGTCGAATGAACGTTTGCTCACAGAGTCCTGAATGAGACACATTACCCGCATTGTGAGGGAGCGTCAGTTATAACACACTAGTGCGATTCCCAGTGGGTGATCTGGCTCGCAGGATCCTCATTGTTGAGGACCCGAATGGCTGGACCAGGCCAAGGGGGCGTCCACGTAACACCAGAGGGTGGGACTGGACTGTGTGTCTGTCAGGAGGGTTGCCAACCAGGATCCGAGCTGTTTCATCATGGGGTGGGTGCCCCAGTGTGCTCTATTAGTGCACGCTCCTCAACCTGACCTGGCCTGACCTTATGCAAACGTGGTCAACTTTGGTGTGGCATCATTGCTGGCCCCAACATATTACTTCCAAGATAAATAGAACACAGCAATAGTCACAAGATATCCATGTTTGGCCCTTCAGAGCTTTAGGTTAAAGGGAAGAGAACATTAACAGCAGTGCCCCCTCTCTTCCCAGTAGGGAATACTTTACCTGGGTAGATCCTTGAAGGTGTTCTCTAGACAGGTGTATATCAGAAAGGATACATTTGAGATCCTCTAAATAAATTAACAAGCTTAGAAAATAGATGTGAGAGTCTATATTCTTATGAACTGCACAAAAAATTGGGTAAAAAATTAAGTGTCTTTTAAAAGATGAGGAAGCTCTCTCTGATTAACCACATTATGATTATTTACTTATTCGGCTGTTGCCTTTATCCAAGACAGCTTACAACTTTGTAGATACAATTGGTTCCATTTCTTGTGTTTTTCCAATTGGAGCACAGGCAGGTGAAGTGACCTGCTCTAGGTCACACAGTGTCTGTAGCAGGATTTGAACCCACAGCTTCAGTGTTTGAAATCCAAAGTCTACAATGTCACACTGTCAGCACATGATGTATATAAATACAGTGGTGTGAAAAACTATTTGCGCCCTTCCTGATTTCTTATTCCTTTGCATGTTTGTCACACAAAATGTTTCTGATCATCAAACACATTTAACCATTAGTCAAATATAACACAAGTAAACACAAAATGCAGTTTTTAAATGATGGTTTTTATTATTTAGGAAGAAAAAAAATCCAAACCTACATGGCCCTGTGTGAAAAGTAATTGCCCCCTGAACCTAATAACTGGTTGGGCCACCCTTAGCAGCAATAACTGCAATCAAGCGTTTGCGATAACTTGCAATGAGTCTTTTACAGCGCTCTGGAGGAATTTTGGCCCACTCAACTTTGCAGAATTGTTGTAATTCAGCTTTATTTGAGGGTTTTCTAGCATGAACCGCCTTTTTGAGGTCATGGCATAGCATCTCAATTGGATTCAGGTCAGGACTTTGACTAGGCCACTCGAAAGTCTTCATTTTGTTTTTCTTCAGCCATTCAGAGGTGGATTTGCTGGTGTGTTTTCGGTCATTGTCCTGTTGCAGCACCCAAGATCGCTTCAGCTTGAGTTGACGAACAGATGGCCGGACATTCTCCTTCAGGATTTTTTGGTAGACCGTAGAATTCATGGTTCCATCTATCACAGCAAGCCTTCCAGGTCCTGAAGCAGCAAAACAACCCCAGACCATCACACTACCACCACCATATTTTACTGTTGGTATGATGTTCTTTTTCTGAAATGCTGTGTTCCTTTTACGCCAGATGTAACGGGACATTTGCCTTCCTTACTCTTATTCTATGTTAATTAATGTTGACTTATGTTTATCTTTTATTGTGTCTTCTATTACTCTATTCATTTTGTAAAGCACTTTGAGCTACATTTTTTTTGTATGAATATGTGCTATATAAATAAATGTTGATTGATTGATTGATTGATTGATTCCAAAAAGTTCAACTTTTGTCTCATCAGTCCACAAGGTATTTTCCCAAAGGTCTTGGCAATCATTGAGATGTTTCTTAGCAAAATTGAGACGAGCCCTAATGTTCTTTTTGCTTAACAGTGGTTTGCGTCTTGGAAATCTGCCATGCAGGCCGTTTTGCCCAGTCTCTTTCTTATGGTGGAGTCGTGAACACTGACCTTAATTGAGGCAAGTGAGGCCTGCAGTTCTTCAGACGTTGTCCTGGGGTCTTTTGTGACCTCTCGGATGAGTCGTCTCTGTGCTCTTGGGGTAATTTTGGTCGGCCGGCCACTCCTGGGAAGGTTCATCACTGTTCCATGTTTTTGCCATTTGTGGATAATGGCTCTCACTGTGGTTCGCTGGAGTCCCAAAGCTTTAGAAATGGCTTTATAACCTTTACCAGACTGATAGATCTCAGTTACTTTTGTTCTCATTTGTTCCTGAATATCTTTGGATCTTGGCATGATGTCTAGCTTTTGAGGTGCTTTTGGTCTACTTCTCTGTGTCAGGCAGCTCCTATTTAAGTGATTTCTTGATTGAAACAGGTGTGGCAGTAATCAGGCCTGGGGTGGCTACGGAAATTGAACTCCGGTGTGATACACCACAGTTAGGTTATTTTTTAACGAGGGGGCAATTACTTTTTCACACAGGGCCATGTAGGTTTGGATTTTTTTTCTCCCTAAATAATAAAACCATCATTTAAAAACTGCATTTTGTGTTTACTTGTGTTATATTTGACTAATGGTTAAATGTGTTTGATGATCAGAAACATTTTGTGTGACAAACATGCAAAAGAATAAGAAATCAGGAAGGGGGCAAATAGTTTTTCACACCACTGTTTATACAGTCATATGAAAAAGTTTGGGAACCTCTCTTAGCCTGCATAATAATCTACTTTCAGCAAAAAAGATAACGGTGGTATGTCTTTCATTGTCTAGGAACATCTGAGTATTGGGATGTTTTCCGAACAAAGATTTTTAGTGAAGCAGTATTTAGTTGTATGAAATTAAATCAAATGTGAAAAACTGGCTGTGCAAAAATGTGGGTCCCCTTGTAATTTTGCTGATTTGAATGCATGTCACTGCTCAATGCTGATTACTTGCAACACCAAATTAATTGGATTAGCTCGTTAAGCCTTGAACTTCATAGACAGGTGTGTCCAATCATGAGAAAAGGTATTTAAGGTGGTCAATTGCAAGTTGTGCTTCCCTTTGACTCTCCTCTGAAGAGTGACAGCATGGGATCCTCAAAGCAACTCTCCAAAGATCTGAAAACAGGATTGTTCAGTATCATGCTTTAGGGGAAGACTACAAAAAGCTCTCTAAGAGGTTTAAACTGTCAGTTTCAACTGTAAGGAATGTAATCAGGAAATAGAAGGCCACAAGCACAGTTGCTGTTAAACCCAGCAGGTCTGGCAGGCCAAGTTAAATGCAGGAGCGGCATATGTGCAGGATTGTGAGAATGGTTACAGACAACCCACAGATCACCTCCAAAGACCTGCAAGAACATCTTGCTGCAGATGGTGTATCTGTACATTGTTCTACAATTCAGCGCAATTTTCACAAAGAACATCTGTATGGCAGGGTGATGAGAAAGAAGCCCTTTCTGCTCTCACGCCACAAACAGAGTCACTTGTTGTATGCAAATGCTCATTTAGACAAGCCAGATTCATTTTGGAATAAAGTTCTTTGGACTGATGAGACAAAAATTGAGTTATTTGGTCATAACAAACAGCGCTTTACATGGCGGAAGAAGAACACAGCATTCTCAGAAAAACACCTGCTACCTACTGTCAAATTTGGGGCCCTTGTTAAAGTCTAGGGTCGGATGAATTCAACTCAATATCAACAAATTCTTCAGAATAATGTTCAGGCATCAGTCACAAAGTTGAACTTACACAGGGGTTGGGTATTCCAACAAGACAATGACCCAAAACACAGTTCGAAATCTACAAAGGCATTCATGCAGAGGGAGAAGTACAATGTTCTGGAATGGCCGTCACAGTCCCCTGACTTGAATATCATCGAAAATCTATGGGATGATTTGAAGTAGGCTGTCCATGCTTGGCAGCCATCAAATTTAACTGAACTGGAGAGATTTTGTTTGGAAGAATGGTCAACAATACCTCCATTCAGAATCTAAACACTCATCAAAGGCTATGGGAGGCTTCTCTAGAGGCTGTTATATTTGCAAACTAAGTATTGATGTCATATCTCTGTTGGGGTGCCCAAATTTATCCATCCATCCGTCCATTATCCAGCCCGCTATAACTGAACAACAGGGTCACGGGGGTCTGCTGGAGCCAATCCCAGCCAACACAGGGTGCAAGGCAGGAAACAAACCCCGGGCAGGGCGCCAGCCCACCGCAGGACCAAATTTATGCACCTATCTAATTTTGTTATGATGCATATTGCATATTTTTTGTTAATCCAATAAACTTAATGCCACTGCTGAAATATACTACTGTTTCCATAAGGCATGTCATATATTAAAAGGAAGTTGCTACTTTGAAAGCTTAGCCAATGATAAACAACCCTCCAAAGAATGAAGAGGGGTTCCCAAACTTTTTCACATGACTGTGTATGTCGTCTTTAAAATCATCCAGTTATGTGACCGTGTGTAGTGTTAATTTGGATAGTCACTGGGCTCTCTATTATTTTGAAACGGAACAGTCTGTTTTTGTGAAAAAGATAAATGAACAATATTTTGTTCTATATTCAGTAATATGCAAAGTAATTGAAAGTAAGAGGTGTAGCTGAGTATCTGCACTTGAATAGACAGGAAAAAATAAAATTAGTTTATTGATATGTTTTGAGATTTTTTCAGGTAAGGAAGACAGGAGTATCGAGGGAAGGTACAGTAGATATATCAGATAATGAAGACAAGGCATTTCAAGTTAATGTAGTTATGCTTACCTAAACATTAATGTAGGTGAAAGGTGACATGTTGCGTGTTGGTTAGCACAGTAGTGACACTATAAACCTATCAGCCTGTAAATTATGGGGTGGGGTAAAGAGGCATATGGTGCACCTGGAAAGTCCACTACAGACCAGAATTTGATTCTAAGCCTGCTATTGAAGTCCATTAGAATTAGTAAATAAAAACACAAAGCAAGCCTTCTGTTCAATTATATCTCCAGGAATGCTGTGTTTTTAATATTTTCCAGTATAGCATTTTTGAGGATTGTAAACTTGGTTCAGATATAAAATTTCATGTCAGTATTTGAAAAGTTGATGCAATCACCACACCATCTTTTCCATGATCACATGCATACGTAGTCTTCAATTCATGGATACAAAAAAGATGCCGTTCTGAAGACAGAAGGGCTCAGTGTGTTGCCTTATCCATTGTTTATCCATTGTGTACATTGTCTTGGCTGTTTGAGTCACAGATGGTAAACACTGTACATTCTGTTCTTATTCATTCTACAGAATAACAGTTGGGAGTCCCGCTTAAAGAAACGCATTGTATCTAAGGTTTGGGGCTCTGAACCACAAGCTTCCCATTAAGGTATCCATCTATGTAGGGCTAGAGAGTATAATAAAGTTTCAATTGGATTTGATATTTAAAACAAATCAATTTGTAAAAGCCAATATCGCAGTGGTCAGCATCTTTTTATTTTATTTTCCACAACTTCTTCTAAACATTAAATAAAATACACAAAACCTTTAGAACTCGCATAAATATGTCGACTCTGCTCACAAATAAAATACGCAGAACCTTCAGCGCTTTTGTAAATTTGTCGACTCTGACTATACAGTATTTCCTAAAAATGATGAATGTGAGAAACAAATGGAGAGAACATCAGAAGAGGAAAAGTTTAGAAGATGTAGGGTTAGCTCTGCTGTTTGTTAACTGGTGTGGGTTTACCAAAGATAACAGTTCAAGCAGTAGAACACCTAAATATAAAATATGGTACTACATATGAAGGGGCCTTCCAAGCACATGTGGCACCTACCTGCAAAGTTTTCTTCTGCCTCTGCAGCAAAAAGAGTCTGTGCTAAGCAAAGTTCCACTGAATATTCCTGTTCCGTTGTGTAGTATGCAAGCAGACAGGCAGCAGATGGAAGGAGACAATAACTGCAATGATTTATAATATTGCAAAACATGCTTTGGCTTACATAACTTGTGCCCTACACATGTTACTGCTTTATCACTAGTCAAATGGCTATACAAACTACTAATTCACATCATACCAGAAGTGACGTCTGCTCAGTGCAAGTCCTCATCCACCCATTTCACTCCATCACCAACAGTGTTTGTAGTTTGCTTTTCTGGGAATAATTCAACGTTTAGCCATCCATCCATCCATTATTCAACCTGCTATATCCTAATACAGGGTCACGGGGGTCTGCTGGAGCCAATCTCAGCCAACACAGGGCGCAAGGCAAGAACAAATCCCGGGCAGTGTGCCAGCCCACCGCAGGGCACACACACCCACCCACATACCAATTTAGGATCGCCAATGCACCTAACCTGCATGTCTTTGGACTGTGAAAGGAAACCCACGTAGACACGGGGAGAACATGCAAACTCCACGTGGGGAGGACCTGGGAAGTGAACCCAGGCCTCCTTATTGCGAGACAGCAACGCTACCACTGCACCACCATGCCACCCAATTCAGTGTTTATGTATAGGCTAAACTGCATTTCCAGCCATTTTATTTTCATTTTTTGTTTGCATTTTAATTTAACTGGTAAATTGAGCTCCCAAAATACAATAATGGATATTCAAAGTTTAGTGCATTCATTTTGAATACAATCCATATTAGTTTGTGAATAGAAGTTAGTAGTGGGATAATAAAATATATGAAATAAAAATATGCCCGATTTTATAGTGTCAATTTTATTAGGTAGCTGTTACTTCATTGTTTATTTGGAAGGAAAGTGTAAGTAAAGCTTCACAGGGTAGTTGAAACTGCTCTGTTTCCACTGAATTTCCACTGAGTATCACCACCTTCCTCAGAGGTTCAAGAGCCCCTTACAGATTCTTCTCTAGCACCAGATGTGTAAAGTACCTATCTATACTGTAGAGAAAGTAGAATTCAAGAAGCTGTTAATGACACAAGATATGAGCAAAGAGAATGGAGAGAGGGCAAGCAGTGTTTACTGACTGGCAGACACAGGCATCAGCAAGGCAGGCAAAACATGCAATGGAATCTTACAGTAAGTATAGGAGATATAAATCAAAAATGGTTTGAAAAACAAAAACATGTTATTTGATCTGTTCCATGAAATTGTTACATTTTGAAAAATGTGGAGATAAAAGAGAACACAAAATATAGAAACAAGTTTGGGGTAGGCACCCTGTAATCTTGGAACAAGTATTTGGCAAAAAAGTAGGTATTTACAGACTGGAGTCCAAAACTGAACTGTGAGACAAAATGAAAATGGCGGTTATATAGGTTAGTTGGAGGAAGTGACGTCAGAGTGGCCGGAACAGGAAGTGACATCAGAATGGCTGGAACTGGAAGTGACATCTCTAGAGCCAGGCGGGATTTCTTAGGCTTGGCTGCAGAGGAAAGAGAGAAAGGATCAGTGAACACTGCCATCCCCTGGTCTGGCACGTAATGATACCCATTCAAGCCCTTTAGCTGCCTCCCATGTGCACATGTATGACGAAAAAAGTTTCCTTAGCTAATATTTCATCTTATTATTGTGCTAAAATATACAAGGTTTTATACACTATAGAAAATGTGTACATACATGTGTGTACTGTGCTGATTTTCAAACTTTAAGGTATTTTCGGAATATATCGAGAAAAACTGGAAATTGCATTTTGGGTCAAAAATAATTGCAGTGTCAATTTGCGTATCGCACAGTCTTACATCTTTGTGAAGTTAAGTGAGTTCTTTAGCCAACTATGCCACAGTTGTAGGAATGTGTGTGAACAGTCATAATGTAACTTTGGGCTTGTAAGATATTCTAGGGTCGTGTTTGCCATGTAAAGATGCAGCATAAACAAAGTAAAATTTCTCCCTGTTGACAGTTAAAGTTGTATCTAAATCTTAAAATGTTTTATTTGTTAAAAGGATATATGAAATCTGAAAACATGGCAAAATGTTGCATTGTCTACCTGTAAATCGATGCTGAAATATGTTGCCATAAACACACAAAACTGTTTTCTAGGTATTCTTATATCGCCAGTCTTGTAGTTTTTAGTTATGTGAGCACAAATATCAACACGTTCATTTTTTAGCATCGAGATCAGAAGTAAGTTCTAATACACCAATAAATATTTACTATACTTAAAATGTCACTTTATTCGGCATGGTTAAAGTTCATATAGTGGTGGTGCAGTGGTTACAGCTGTGGCTGCATGGCCTACGAGACCGGCTTTACTTAAATGCTGTCCCCATCACTCTTCTGTGTGGGTTTCTCTGAAGATAGGTGGGTTTTCTTCACACATTTCGAAGACTTGAGTGCTTGTGTGGGAAATATACTGTATGACTGTGAATTGGTCAAGTGTGAAAGAGTTAGGGCTCATTTATACTTCACGCTCAGAACGCGTACGCGGCCGCATCATGGCTGCCACGCGTTCCCAGCGTTCATTTCATGCGTCCTCTGAGCAGGTCCTCAGAAATTAACGCGACGCGTGCGCGAGTTGCAGTACCAGCAAAAGTTGGGGGCGCAGTGTGCTAAAAGTCGGAACGTGACGTCAGAGTCTCTGTTTACTATCTACATGTGACAGCAAGCCTCTATGGAGATCCTTCGGGGATCGATGTGCGCACTTTGCTGTTTGATGAATGGCTCAAATACAGCGCTATATGTAGCCGATGTGAAGTTGCAAAAAAAAAAAAAAAATAGACGGCACAAAAGATGGTATGTGAGACTTTTAAAATGTATCGTGTCATTTATATATGTCTTTTTTGTTTTTATTTTTGCAACTTAACAACAGCAACATAATGTATAGTGTTATATTTGAGCCACTGAGAAAAAAATAAAGGACACGGTGAAAACGTGTATTTTGTGATTAAAGTGTAAATTTCGGCTTTAATCTCGAAACGTCCACTTTAACCTCGTAGTTTACTTTATTATTAAAGCAGATGGTCGTAAGCGTCATCCCAGTTTTTAATCGCTACGAGCTTCTTGGACCTGACAGCAGGTAAAGTAAAACAATAAAAAATAGATGGCACAAAAGATGGTATGTGAGACTTTTAAAATGTATAGTGTCATTACGATCGGGAATATGCGACGCTTGAATATAAAAGCACCATGAATGCATCTGTATGTCGGCATTTTTGCTTCAGCAGCGGAAAGCAGCAATAGATCACCAAACAGAACAAATTAAATGTATGATATTCCAACTCTCTGCACATTTAGAATCTTTAGATTTATACTTGATATCACTTTCATGATGAAATGCATTAAAATGTGTATGTTACATTTTACACATAATTTCGTTTAAATAATGAATACTGTTAATAAATACACACATGGGGGAATAATTACACACATGGGGTGTCACGATGCGGAGCGATAGCACTGCTGTCTCGCAGGGAGTTATGTTGCTGGTATTTCCTGCTTGTATTCCACACTGTGCTCCAGTTTCCTTCCAAAGATATGCAGATTTGGGGATTTGGTGCAGCTAAAATGATGCTAGTGTATGTGTGTGCTTGTATTCACCTTCCGATGAGCTGAGGCCTCGTCAAGGGACTGTTTCTCACTCGTGCCCAATGCTTCCTGGAATGGACACATATATCCCTGGATTTATGGATTTAATCAATAAACATCCTTTTCAGAGATATTGCGGTAAGGTGTTATCGGAATTTAATAGGTGTTTTAGGCAATTCACAACACAGAGAAGCCGAACATGTTCTCACCGCGATAATATCTCACACTGCCACCTGGTGGATTCCTCCAGATTTACGTAAAGTACGTGTGCAAGTATGAACACTACAACGCTTGCGTAGCAGGAGCGTCCGCTGCAGCATGCGTCGCGTCGCGTGAAGTATAACTCCGGCCTAAGAGTGCCATCAGTTTGTTCAGTGTTGGGTCCTGTATTGCACCAGAATTCTTTGGGATTGGCTCTGGCACCCCATGACCTTGATAATGATTAAGGTCATAATGAAATTTGGATTAAGGGGATTTACAAAATAATAAAAAAAAGCGAAATTTGTATCTTAAATAGGATGGTTCTTAATTGGTATACAAAGAACATTGTGCAGATTGTCTAAGAGTATACATATTTGATGACTCAAAATAATCATCAAATGACACATTAAAATAACTAATACCAAACAAATGCAACTATGTAACATTTGTAAAATGCAAAAAATCAGTCAGTCCGTCATTTTCTAACCCGCTTAGAGTCACGAGGGGTGCTGGAGCCTATCCAAGCTAGTATAGGGCACAAGGCATGAACAAACCCAGGACAGGGCGCCAGTCCATCGCAGGACGAACACACACACCTAACCTGCATGTATTTGTGTACAGTCTAAACAGACCTGTCTGTTGGTAACTTTTGAGATGATTGGAATGAAAATGAATTGTGTCCTTGAATTTTCTCTCCAGCAAGACACAGGAACATATTTAGTTTTAGTTAGTTCAGAACGTTCTGTGTTTTCATAGAATGATAAAGTACATACAGATTATATGAAATTGCTGGTATTATTTTGTCTTCTGTTTGACAGCACTTCTCTATAATCCTCTCTCTCTAAAGATAATAAGGTAAGTCTAAGAGAGGAGAGTCTAACCAAAATTCTGGTCTGTACTTGTCCTGAGGGTCGGGAGCAAAATGGCTTTACTTATAAAGTAACTAGGTTGCTCTCATATCAATATGTCATTTTTTTTTCTTGTTTCAAGTAATGCAAGATATATGCTACTCCCATATGGTAGAACTGTATTGACCCAGTTTGGTAAATCTAGTGAGGTAATAAAGTAAATGAAACATTATTATTTAATGAGAGGAGATTTCATCTAGAACAGCAGAAACCCTGTAGATGCAGTTTTTAGTTCATCCATACCACCATGGTAGCCTTCTTCCAGATGAGCTGTATTCATTAGGAGTGAAAATCTTAAAGGAAACTTTAGGTCAATGTCACAATTCAATGACTTCAGTAGCTGGATCTCATTGCCTTAAGGATGTCAGATTACATGACTTGGCACCATAGGGGATGACAGAGTACTGTACATAACTCATTTGTGGCATCTTAGTGCAGCTTTAAATTTTCTATTGCACAGTAAAAGTATCACAAGGTCAGCACATTTTGGCAGCCAATCAACATGGAGCATACTTTGTCATGCTATGAAAAAGACAAGATGACAAATACCATATATGCTCACGTACAAGTCAGGTCTTGAAACCCGAAAAATCGATCATAAAATTAAACACTGACTTATACGCCTGTATAATTTTATTTTTAACATCATCTTGCCTCCTTCAATCTCGTATCAGTTTCTCAGGCGCATTGGATTTTGTTGCAGATGCGCAGTTACCAGTTTCTTTCGCTACTTTAATGACGTTTAATTTCAAACCAGCTTCATTTTTTCTTCTGATTGAATGCTCCATCGTAGATAAGGGATGCTCTTAGGATAAAGGTGTATGAGGGTGTGAGATACAAAAAACACAAAACGGTGTAAACGTTGCTTCAGAATAGTTTGGGTATATTACCGTGTGGTCACGTAGGCACAATAGAGAGCGAGCAGTGCATTGCCGCACCCACATAGAATAAAGGTAGTATAGTTCGTGGTTATTCTGTCAGGTGGGCATTACTATCTCATAATCCCTTGTACCATTAGCGTGAGTTTTCCACATTCGACTTATACGACCAACATTATAAAATACCAGAAATTATACTGTAAAATCAAGTCCCAACTTATCTGCGGGAGAACTTATCCGTGAGTATATACGGTAGACATTTGTGCTGTTTGTGTGGTCCAGGACACCTGGTGTTCATTGTTTCATCAGGCTGCTGGTCTTGTAGATTTGATTGGGCTCTTCTCTGTTTATTGCCCGTGTATGCACTGAGTTCTCATTGGTTGTTAGCTTTCGCACACTGAGGAGCCTGCACCTATTACTTAATTTTGCTGTGGCTGACTGCAGAATGCTATGAGAGGCACTCACAGGCGGGGAGTTGTGACTGTACATGACAAGGTAAGATTACATAAATGAGGCTATAATTGAAAATCACTGAAAAAGTAATGTAGTGTGACAGGGCTTGTATTTGTACATTAATAACATTATTAAATGTAAGCAAAATTGTTTGCATACTTAACTAAATGAAGTAATTCTGGAAAATTTCAGATGTAATAAAGCAGTAATCGTGCTGAGCCTGGTCCCAGGTTATTTACCCTATATGGTTAAGATTTAATGAATTACCAAACTCATTACACAAAAGAGCAACAACTGCAATAATGCAGTACATGAAATGTGTGGTTGAGTACTTGCCATGCAGGTTGGGTAGTGTGAAAGGAACACCAGATAAACAAAAAGAAGGGTTAGGGTATCAGAAGGTGACCCCATTTAATATCCACTATTGGTTGGCTGTAGAAAGAAAGAAAAAAAAAAAAGATGCTTTCTGGGTCAGGTGGTTTAAAGTAGGGAGGCAAAAGTGGAAAGGGCAAAGCAACTGTTGTCCAGGGCGGAATTTATATCATTGGTTCTTCAGATAGTTCTCCTCCATTCTAAAGCAAGCAGAAACTGGGTTAGTGATGGTGTTACATCCAATTCTTTCTCCTACATATAGATCAGCCTTGCACCTGTGAGACACGCCCTGAACTTGGAGAAATTAATATGGTGTATATATTTGAATTTTATTAACTCATACCAGGAAGAAATTAAGGAGGACTGCATACTTTGAAGAATAGCTTTCCACCCACTGTCTTAAAATGAGATGCTACTCCCAGTGTTGCTTGAAGCATAATGTAAGGAGCAATTGTCTTGTTGACACTGGTAACATTTTGACACTACTCCTTTGTTTGTTGGGTGTGATGCCAACCAACCAGCAGCATGTCTTTTTAGCATGTGGGAGGAAGAAGCACACAATTGACAGTAAGGACTGAGAGTTAAAATTCTGTCTGCAGTGGTTCCAGTTTTTCAGTGAGTTTTTGAACTTCTATTTGTCTGATGAAACTTCAGTAGTCCAGGAGTAAAACTGCACAAAAAAATTAAGGAGTTATGTTAAGTTTCCTTTTGATTTAAAGATATGTAGGTACATATTGAGAAGCAAATGGCTGACATCAGAATTCTAAAACCTGAATGTTTGCCACTAAGTGTAATGTTGGTTACTTGTATTCGAGACAACTATTTCTTTAAAACAAAGTATACACATAATCCAGTTAAATGTTGATCCATTTAACTTAAACATAATCCAGTAAATTTTTTTTTTTTGTTCTTTATTTCGCCTTAGATACAATTTCTCGTATTAGGAATTTGTTAGTTTTTGCATACCCCTTGGGGTCAGAGCCCAGGGTCAGGCATTGTACAGCGCCCCTGGAGCAATTGAAGGTTAAGGGCCTTGCTCAAGGGCCCAGCAGAGTAGGATCTCTTTTGGCAGTGACAGGGATTTGAACTGGCAAACTTCGGGATTCCAGCATAGATCCTTAGCCTCAGAGCTACCACTCTGCCCTAAATGTGTATACAGTAAACCCTTATTTATCGCGGTTAATCCGTTCCAGACTCTTCCACGATAAATGAATTTCCGCAAAGTAGGATTCTTTATTTATAAATCGAATATTTTCACAGTTAGAGCATAGAAAACCTGTTTACGACCTTCTAAATACGTGTTTTAACATCATTAGAGCCCTCTAGACATGAAATAACACCCTTTAGTAAAAAGTTTAAACTGTGCTCCATGACAAGACAGAGATGACAGTTCCTTCTCACAATTAAAAGAATGCAAACATATCTTCCTCTTCAAAGGAGTGTGCATCAGGAGCAGAGAATGTCAGAGAGAGAGAGCGAGAAAAGCAAACGATCAAAAATGAATAGGTGCTGTTCGGGCTTTTAAGTATGCGAAGCACCGCCGGACAAAGCAGCTGCAAGGAAGGCAGCAATGTGAAGGTAGTCTTTCAGCATTTTTTAGAGGAGCGTCCGTATCCTCTAGGCCAGTGTGCGAACAGCCCCTCTGCTCACACCCCCTCTGCCAGGAGCAGAGAATGTCAGAGAGAGTGAGAGAGAGAAAAGCAAACAATCAAAAATCAATATGTGCTGTATGGGCTTTCAAGTATGCGAAGCACCGCACAGGAAGCATATTGTATATTTATTTAATTTAATATTTAGTTTTATTTAATATGTAATACGTGCTCTGATTGGGTAGCTTCCCAGACATCTGCCAATAGCGTCCCTTATATGAAATCAACTGGGCAAACCAACTGAGGAAGCATGTACCATAAATTAAAAGACCCATTGTCCGCAGAAATCCGCGAACCAGCGAAAAATCCGTGATATATATTTAGATGTGCTTACATTTAAAATCCACGATGGAGTGAAGCCGCGAAAGTCGAATCCCGATATAGGGAGAGATCACTGTATTCTACAATTTAAGGCCCATTTAAGGCCACCAATCCATTTGTTAATTTCCTTAATATCGTCTGGTAGGATATGTGGTAACATGACCTATCATAGCAGAATTAGGCTTAAAGAAGCAAACAAACAGGACACACTTGTAGACAATTTTAAGTCGCCATGCAACCAAACATGAATGTGTAAGGAATGTCTGTCATCTGTGGGTGGATGTTTGACTCCCTGACAAATAGTCCCCAGTCAGTGAGGCCTGGCAAAAGTAACACCTCCACCCTGTTCACCAACATTAGTGTTCCAAAAAGCTGCAGCCTCGGGTCACTGCTATACAGTCTATTTACCTATAACTGTAGCAAAGCATTAGTGCAACAGCTTGAACAACAGCATTGTGATTACAGAAAAGAGAAAAAAGACCTGACTTAACAACAACCTCTCCATGAATATCAGGAAAACAAAGGAGATTGTTGATGACATCAGAAAAAACAAAGGCAGTTACACCCTGGTTCACATCAACGGCTTCCATGTCCAGACAGCAGCTGCAGCTCCAGGTTCTGGGTCGTCCACATCACCAACTGCCTTTTGTGGTTTGTCAACACTACCTACATACTGAAAAAGCTCATCAATGGCTGCTTTTCCTCAGGAGCCTAAAGAACTTTGGGGTGAGAACCAAAACACTAGTGCACTTTTACAGCTGCACTGTTGGTTTCATAACCTCACTTGCCATGTTTGCAAGCTCCTCCAAATGACTATGTGTACAGCTCTTAAAATAAATTGGGCTCACCTTTCACAGCTTCCTATCATCTATTCAACCAGATATCTGAGGAGAGCTGAACTCATCCTTTCAGCCAACCCAGCTCATCCCCTGTTTTCACTGCCTTCACTGTAAGAATGTCTGTCCATCTATTCCTTATCAAGTCTGATTAATGAAATACAGAGGTCACATGGACTGGCAGCACTGTACGCAAGTTAGAAACTAGGGAATACTGGGAAGCCAAGGCTTTTATGGAGGGTGGACAAGAAGGGCAGTAGTCAGTTAGCCACACTGGGCAATTTCTTGGGACTGTGGAGAAAGCAGGAGATGACAATGTTAGCGGTAATGCCCCTTCTCATTCCGGTGGGTTATTACATACCTTGACAAAGCCTGTAAGGAGATTCTCCAATGCACATGTGTGAAAGCATGCAAAAAAGCTTTGTCCTATTCAGGGTTGTGGCAACACACTCAAACTGAGACAACCTTACACTATTTTTTGAAAAGGGTTAGCATGTCAGATTCTCCTGGCGAGTATATATTTCTAAGAGTAAGAATGTCTATTCCTTATCAAGTATGATTAATGAAATACAGAGGTCACATGGACCGGCAGCACTGTACACAAGTTAGAAACTAGCTCCAGATGGAAAGTCATCCGTTTGTTGCAGCAGAATGACATGCCAAACCCTGCTATGTCAATCCTTGCGAAGGCTCATCTGACAAATATTACAATGTTATGAGAGCAAATAGGATCTCCAGTTACAAGTAATTAGTGTAGTTAAGGTCGGTGTGCACCAGCATAAATAATAACAAAGCGCGATCACACATACTGTATAAACACCTTGAAACAACTGAGGAAGGGCAGTGTTATTGAAATTCTGAGAAAATTATAGCTTCAGTCAACAAAAGTGATTTCACAAAGGTAACCTTAAAACTGTGAAGTGTAAAAAAGGAGGGAACATTTGAAAAATGAAAGCATCAGTGTTTGCGACAGTTTAAATATGAATTTGACTTATCCATTAAATATTACTCTTTGGGAAGTCAAGGACTGTGACTGTGTCTGACTTTGTCTTTGACTTCCTCTTTTACAATTTGAAATTCTTCCATTGTCAATTGGCCATAGTTCATCAATTAATTAATGGACTGATATTGATGGTTTCCATTTATGTTAATCAGTTTGTAGTTTGTTTTCTGTGACTTTATATGAACTAATTCTCTATGTTGTAATTAGTGTAGTCCAGGGGTGCCCAATGCGTCGATCGCAAAAGACCAGTAGATTGCGTTGCATTCAAAAAAAATGTTTTTTAAAAGTTAGTCTATCATATATCCTCCCTATTGCATTTGCCACTTGATTAACATACAGGGTGGCCAGTTTGAGATCTCTTGTCTTCTAACACACTGGTCATCCCGCACGCACGATCAAACGCGTGAGCTACTGCAAAACTCTGGATGTGATCTAGTTAGCCTTCCAATTTATATCGACTAAAGAAGGGATTTTAAAAAAAATTATTTGGGGAGGGTATGGGCTGGATGTGGAATTGGAAGAGGATTTTTTTCTCACAATGTCACAATCAAAATGTGTTTGTCTGATCTGTCAATCTATCATTGCTATTCCAAAGAAGGAAAATGTGGAAAGGCACTTTCGAACTGTTCATTAAAACTACTGTCCTTCCAAAAAGCGATCTGAGAAAGAGAAAGGAGATGGAACTAAAATCGCAGTTAATCGGACTGCCGTCATTTTCACTCGGCTGAATTCAAAATCTCCTAGACTGCATTATTTGGCTCTACTTATTTATGCGAGTCAGCCTTTTCCCACATGACGATTATTAAATCCAAATACTGTAGTGACCATAAATATATTGAATTGTTATTGTGCCATAAAGGTTATTCAGTTATGTAAGGTACGACAACATACATTTTATGTATAAAGTATACTCGGTATATATATATATATATATATAATATATATATAGCATTTTTAATGTAGGTAGATGATTTCAACCTGGTCATTTTAAAAGTAGATCGCAAGCCGAAAAAGTGTGGGCACCCCTGGTGTAGTCTATACTTGTATTTTACTTGAGTATTTGTTCATAGCTCTGTGCCTGTACTCTGGGAAGAGCGTTATACAAAAAATAAGTTGTACTAACCAACTAAATAATGACTTCTCTATATACTTCAGCAAACATCCACTTCCCAACAGCAAATGCCATAAACTTATCAAAGTTACTTGCTGACAAAATGAATTTTTTAAAAGTGTGTTGTTCCAAAAGCAGCCTTAAAAAGTGTGTGTAAATGAAATAATCCTGGATTGGATTGACATTCACTAATTCATGTGGCACTGTAATAACAGTGTTTGAAATTTAGTATTGATTTTAAGTAGTATTCATTATTCAGTCACTAAATGGAGAATATCAGTTGCAGCCAGGTGCAGGAATGACAGGTCTTGAGAAAGATTTGCGTCTCCAACTGGGCCATCCTGTTTAATCCAACAAAAGGTCAACCAAAAAACAAATGCATTAGGCATCCTACCCTCAAGCGTACAAATAAGCAAAAAACACTCGGCTTTAGCTGTAGGATTATGGATTATTTGCTTGGGAGCTCCATCTGGTGAGTCACTCTTGTGAAAAGGATGCCTCCTTCCACAAAGCTGGGGTTCTTATGGTTGAGGTCTGAAATCTTAGTGATTGGCAATAACAGATACAATGAGGCTATTAGAAATAAACTGGATACATTAGGACTAAAAGTCAAGACGGAGGTAAAAAGCTTAGGGGTAATTGTTGACTGTAATCTGAATTTTAAATCGCATATTAATCAGATCACTAGGACAGCATTTTTTCACTTAAGAAACATAAGTAAAGTTAGACCTCTTATATCACTGAAAGATGCTGAGAAATTAGTTCACGCATTTGTTTTCAGTCGACTACATTACTGTAACGCACTCCTCTCAGGACTACCCAAAAAAGATATAAATCGTTTGCAACGAGTGCAGAATGCAGCTGCTAGAATCCTAACTAGGAAAAGGAAATCCGAGCATATTTCTCCAATTTTGATGTCACTACACTGGTTACCTGTGTCATTCAGAATTGACTTTAAAATTCTGCTTATGGTTTATAAAGCCTTAAATAATCTCACCCCATCTTATATATTGGAATGTCTGACATCTTGTATTCCAAATCGTTACCTCAGATCCTCAAATGAGTGTCTCCTTAGAATTCCTAGAACAAACTTAAAAGAAGTGGTGAAGCGGCCTTCTGCTGTTAGGCACCTAAAATCTGGAATAGCCTGCCTATGGGAATTTGCCAGGCTGATACAGTGGAGCAGTTTAAAACACTGCTGAAAACATATTACTTTAACATGGCCTTCTCATAACCTCGCTGTAATTTAATCCTGATACTCTGTATGTCCATTTCATTATAATAACTATTCATGGTGGCTCTAAAATCTGTACCAACCCCTACTCTCTCTTCTGTTTCTTTTTCCGGTGTACGCAAGCCACCACCATCTACTCAAAGCATCATGATGCTCCAAAAATGATGGATGGATCAAAAGCCAGAAGTCTACGTGACCATCATCATCATCAAGAGCATTTGTGAGAACCCTAAATACAAAGAGGACTATTTAATTTATGTTAGGTAGAATGCCCAGAGGGCACTGGGCGGTCTTGTGGCCTGGAACCCCTGCAGATTTTATTTTTTTCTTCAGCCGTCTGGAGTTTTTTTTTGTTTTTTCTGTCCTCCCTGGCCATCAGACCTTACTGTTTTTCTATGTTAACTAATGTTGTCTTATTTTAATTTCTTATTTTGTTTTTTATTTTTCTTCATTATGTAAAGCACTTTGAGCTACTTTTTTATATTAAAATGTGCTATATAAATAAATGTTGTTGTTGAGGAAACGGAAGATGGGGGTTAAATACCCTCACTGGGCAGTTTCCCTGTGCTGCAGGGAGAGAAGGAGAAGACAATGTTAGCGATTGTGCCCCCTCTTGTCGCAGTTATTACATCCCTCGATCGAATCCCGCCGATGCTCATGTGTGACACGATGAATTGATTTAGTGCATACACATGGTTAGATAAATCAGTTAGCGTCTGATCTTCATTTTATCCTCTGTAAAATCTAAACCAAAATCCTCCCCAAGCCTATAAAACTACTACCAGGACAGGAAAATCCCTTTGATTTGTTGCTAAAATGGACCAAATACCCCTCCTCCTTACAAATGAAAATTAGGCCCTCAAACTATTCACAACTTCAGATTTAATCAGCTGTCTTACCAGTGCAAACTCTTAAGTAAGCTATACATTTGAGTAAATCAATGATGGATGAAGCAACATAATATAAGTCCGTATACACTTAAAACACTGCAGAAATACGACTAATGCAATTCTGCATGACCCCATTCGACCTGGGCACAGTCTATTGTCCAAACCGAGGTCAGGGTCCAGGTATGCTAGTGTCAAAGCTGGCACATCTTTATTCAAGAACAGTTTTTACCTCTCTGCAGTTTATCTTCTCAATAGTCATAGTTAGAATAAGTAAACTGTACAATAACATACATTAAACACCTAACAGTATGATACCTAATAGTGTTCAGTTCTGTATTTGTCCTCTCCTACATTTGCTTTGTCCTATTTGTATGTGGGTCACCTATGCTATGTTTCATATTCCTGACTGAACAGATCACGTAGCATCTGTGTACTTCTGTACGAAAGGCAAATAAGGAATCTCTGTCTCTGTCTCTCTTTGTCTCTCCCTCATTATCAACAGTTACTCCTTCATGGTCACAGGTAGGCCAATTTTGATAATGGCAGACTCAAGACAGGATGCATCCCTAAATGGTATGCTAGATTTTGTTGTAAATTTGGTATGTGTGTTTGATGTGATATGTAGTATAAATGTAAGTATTTTTCCAGTTCTTTTTCTGATGTAAGCTGAGGACAGCAGGCACACTCTGGGGTATTTCTGCCCTATGGGTTTCAAGCTACAAATGAAAACAAAACATATTCAGAATACAGCCACAAGTTAAGGTCAGTCTGCTCAGGAGCTGTGTCCACCGGGTCGCTCTTGCCAAAGTGACACGTCTTTCTGGGAAGCCAAGGCTTTTATGGAGGGTGGACAAGAAGGGCAGTAGTCAATTAGCTACACTGAGCAATTTCTTGGGACTGTGGAGAAAGCAGGAGATAACAAAGTTAGCGGTAATGCCCCTTCTCATCCCAGTGGGTTATTGCATACCTTGATAAAGCCTGTAAGGAGATTCTCCAATGCACATGTGTGAAGCATGCAAAAAAGCTTTGTCCTATTCAGGGTTGTGGGAACACACTCAAACTGAGACAACCTTACACTATTTTTTGAAAAGGGTTAGAAATACATACTTGCCAGGAGAATCTGACATTAAGAGTAAGAATGTCCATCCGTCTATTCCTTATCAAGTCTGATTAATGAAATACAGAGGTCACATGGACTGGCAGCACTGTACGCAAGTTAGAAACTAGCTCCAGATGGAAAGTCATCCGTTTGTTGCAGCAGAATGACATTCCAAACCCTGCTATGTCAATTGTAAAATAGTCCTATTACGGCCTTGACAACAAAAATGAAAGCATATTTTAAACATTAACTTCCATTGTGTACTTAAATAATGAGCACAGTGGCTATAATGTTACTCCTTCGTTTTCACATGTACTTGGAAACTGCTATGACTGTGTTGCATATGCAGCAGAGACATTGGTGCCTTTAGTCATGGAGATATTTATGCACTCTGCTATTCCTGAAGTACTGAGTAGTACATTTGTATTCTGTGAACTCACATTAGGAGTAAGATAGCTTGCCTGATTAGAAAATGTTGACACTCCTGCTTTGAAAACATCTAAGTACCAAATGCGTCAGATGATAAAACTTGCCAGATGGACTAAATGGTTTCTCATTTGTATAGTTTGTTTATTTTTGTTGCTTATTATTATTATGAACAAAGCCTCAGTTGCAACACAATTAAACTACAGTATTTCAACCTTAAATCATTTCACTTAGTTAAGATATCTTGTGTAGTTTTACATACTTAGTTTACAGAATCTTGTTTGATTTTCAGTGGTATCTGTAAGTGCTGGAGTAGGGAAGTAAGAATTGCTTTGGGAATATCAGGCAATTTCTATGGAATGTGTCTTTAATTTTTTTATACTATCCCCTCATGGATCTAAAAACAGAGGATGATGGATTATTTCAAGGTTAGGCACAGTCGCCTTATATAAATTTGGGTTTAATGCAGCCTGTTTGAAATCAGGCCTTAGGACCTTGATATTAATCACAAAACAAGTTAAGCTTTAAATACCATATTGTTCATTACTAGGGTCTTAACTGTAAGGATGTACAAGTCAGAGGTTCTATAAGAAATTTATAAGTGAAGAATTTTCTCACCAGTTTTGAGTTGTTCATCAGCTTCATTTTTGCCTTTGATTTACAATTTTCTCTTTTGGCTAACAATAGCCATCTGTGATGCCCTGGTTGTCTGCAGCTGGCATTTTCACCTTGATCCCAAGGATAGACTAGAACAATGAGTACACACAAGCAAAATGTGGCATTGTGTTTATCTGAATCCGTGTCTGAACAATAAATAAAGTGCAGGTTCAGGTCAGGTTGGGGAGCATGCACTGGTGGAGCGCATTGCCGCACCCACCACACAACAAAACAGATCAGGACCCAGGTTGGCAACCCCTGCAGGTAGACATGCAGTCCAATCCCACCCTCCAGAAATGACCATCTATCTGCCGCAGCCAGGTGTTATGTGAGTGTCCCCTTGACCTGGTCCAGCCACTCAGGTCCCTAACAATGAGGATCCTGCAAGCTGGGTCATCTTTCGGGGAATCGCACCACATGGCCGTAGTGCCGTAACTGACTCTCTCTCACAATGCAGGTAATGTGCCTCATTCAGGACTCTGTGAGCAACCACTCACTTGACACAAAGTCAAAGGCAGCAGTACCCAAGGATTCTCAGAAGAGACAGTACCGAAGGAGTCCAGTCTTTGTCTCAGGTCAGTGGCTAGCATCCATGTCTCGCAATCATGTAGCAAAACACAAAGCACCCGAACTCTAAAGCCTTTGACCTTCTGGTCTGCTCAACTGAAGGAGATGCCCTCTGACATGCATGGTCAACCTTCACTGGCTCGTGTCCCCACCGCAATCTCTTGGCATCTATGGGAACCCCTCAAGCCCTGCTCCCTTCTCCCATTGCCATTTTTCAGCATCCATGGTATTTCTCAGAGCGATCAGCTGCTCCTGCTCCTCTACTGTGTTCAGCAGGAACGACCCTACCCCTGGAGCATCTTTTCTGTGCTTGGAGTTTCTTCCCCTCCACCATGCCTCCTTTCTGCCTCACTTGACTCACCCCTGATCAGGACATTCTCTTTTTACAATCATTGTCTTTGATTCAACCTCTGTCATTTTTTTTGTTCTTTTCCCATGCTCTTCTATTCTGCTTAGGCTCTTTTTAAACCTCGTGGGTGAAGGTGGAGAACAGCTGAATAAATCTTGGCTGCACATAACATGCAGTCAGTAAGAGCTTCATACCTAATCCACTTTTTCAAGTTAGAGTGCTCCTCTGTTGAATTATTTTCCACAGAGTGGAAGGAGCACATGTAAAGCTTCTTTGGTGGTCTTTCCAAATGTGGTGTCTTTGAGCAGAGATGGTAACCATCTTCAATATCTGCAGAGGGTAAAGAATTAAAGCTGCCCTCTAGTCACATTCTTATGGTATAATGTCTTATAGTCCAAGCATTCATGATAGAAAATCTGCTTTTTTTTTCCAGATTATTGTGGCAACTTTTAAGGGAACAAGTAGCTTTGGACTTTTTGTAGTTCATTGCTGGCTTGCACTGCATAACCTTATTTGGGAAAAGCTCAAACCAGAAATGTGAATAAACACATTGCTCATTTTCTTACCAGGAATAAGGTGGAGTGCATTTTTTCTTTGTTGAAGAAAATGTTTGTATCCCAATTACCTATTTTTTTGGTATCCCAATTTCCTATTTTTCTAAGTGTACTTTAGGCAATTGTGGGTTTAGTTTTTAAGCTTATAGAATGGCCCTTTAGGACATGACTTCTGTTACCACAGCATAGTATTCCTGCCCCGATGATTGTTTTTTATCCTGTCGATAACTTGGTAGATTCTTGTGACCAGCTTGCATCAGCTTTACATCTATATTTTGTTTTTGTTCACCGTAGGCACAGACTGATACTTGACATATTTCTTGTTCCAGTTTTTATTGTAGGATGACATTGGAGATGTAGTGGTAATTGTGCTTCTCTGTAAAATATGAGGAATATGTGTCTGTTTCTAATAACAGAATGCAATACTTGGATTGAACTGAAGTGATTCCACTTTCTTTGTCATTTGATTTATCCTGAAGACCTAATCCTTGTTTCAGGGCATTCTTTTCTAGTTTAGTTCTTATTGCTCATTTATTATTCTATCCTGATGCTCCCTAGAAGTGTTCTCTTCTTTGCTGTCTTCTTTGTTTAGAGACACAGCTTTCTAGCCAAGGAGTGACCCAATTCCCAGAGAGCTGCCTTTAAGCTAGAACATTAGTGTTTCAGTGTTTTAAAGCCATTATGATTAGATGTGAATAGCTCACTTGGCTGACACAAAGAAAGAATACAGAGAGATGAGAAATGGCATAGAAAACTGGTCCTTAAAACACTTTCTGTGTTCTGGTCATTTATGTGAGTAATCAACACTGTGCTGCTTATCCAGAAATTGCTGTTTCTGTACTGTGTGCTAGGCAAAATGGTTGGTGTCTTTTCACCTTGGCAACTTTAGTGACTTCGTAATGTCTAATATCCATCCATTTTCTAACCTTTTTTAAGTAAACCGAACCAGAATATATGTATGAGCAAAGAGTGATGAGGCCAATATTCAGTCTCAGCCTCTTTGAGTTACTAATTACCTTATCATAGTGCTACTCAGCTCGAGTAAATGTCCTTATTATTTGCATATTTTTGGTATTGAAGTTCCTTCTTATTTGTTGAAGCGTGATTATACCAATATACATGTAGCAGGGATCACTCATCATTTTTTTCTGCATTGTGTCAGTGCTGATATTCTTAGCAAACAATGACAACATCATTGTGTGTTATCCTTGGCAATTCTTGGTCATGTGAGAGACAGAGAGAGACAGAGCTCCTTTGACAGCATGGTTACTTTGAATTTAAGGCCTAGATTAGTCTCAGGTCTTATTTATCTCCATTGTTTTTGATAAAAGTTCTTTAAATTTACAGTGGTGTGAAAAACTATTTGCCCCCTTCCTGATTTCTTATTCTTTTGCATGTTTGTCACACAAAATGTTTCTGATCATCAAACACATTTAACCATTAGTCAAATATAACACAAGTAAACACAAAATGCAGTTTTAAATGATGGTTTTATTATTTAGGGAGAAAAAAAAATCCAAACCTACATGGCCCTGCGTGAAAAAGGAATTGCCCCCTGAACCTAATAACTGGTTAGGCCATCCTTAGCAGCAATAACTGCAATCAAGCGTTTGCGATAACTTGCAATGAGTCTTTTACAGCGCTCTGGAGGAATTTTGGCCCACTCATCTTTGCAGAATTGTTGCAATTCAGCTTAATTTGAGGGTTTTCTAGCATGAACCGCCTTTTTAAGGTCATGCCATAGCATCTCAAGTGGATTCAGGTCAGGACTTTGACTAGGCCACTCCAAAATCTTCATTTTGTTTTTCTTCAGCCATTCAGAGGTGGATTTGCTGGTGTGTTTTGGGTCATTGTCCTGTTGCAGCACCCAAAATCGCTTCAGCTTGAGTTGACGAACAGATGGCCGGACATTCTCCTTCAGGATTTTTTGGTAGACAGTAGAATTCATGGTTCCATCTATCACAGCAAGCCTTTCAGGTCCTGAAGCAGCAAAACAACCCCAGACCATCACACTACCACCACCATATTTTACTGTTGGTATGATGTTCTTTTCTGAAATGCTGTGTTCCTTTTACGCCAGATGTAACGGGACATTTGCCTTCCAAAAGTTCAACTTTTGTCTCATCAGTCCACAAGGTATTTTCCCAAAAGTCTTGGCAATCATTGAGATGTTTCTTAGCAAAATTGAGACGAGCCCTAATGTTCTTTTTGCTTAACAGTGGTTTGCGTCTTGGAAATCTGCCATGCAGGCCGTTTTGCCCAGTCTCTTTCTTATGGTGGAGTCGTGAACACTGACCTTAATTGAGGTCAGTGAGGCCTGCAGTTCTTTAGACGTTGTCCTGGGGTCTTTGTGACCTCTCGGATGAGTCGTCTCTGCGCTCTTGGGGTAATTTTGGTAGGCCGGCCACTCCTGGGAAGGTTCACCACTGTTCCATGTTTTTGCCATTTGTGGATAATGGCTCTCACTGTGGTTCACTGGAGTCCCAAAGCTTTAGAAATGGCTTTATAACCTTTACCAGACTGATAGATCTCAATTACTTCTGTTCTCATTTGTTCCTGAATTTCTTTGGATCTTGGCATGATGTCTAGCTTTCGAGGTGCTTTTGCTCTACTTCTCTGTGTCAGGCAGCTCCTATTTAAGTGATTTCTTGATTGAATCAGGTGTGGCAGTAATCAGGCCTGGGGGTGGCTACGGAAATTGAACTCAGGTGTGATACACCACAGTTAGGTTATTTTTAACAAGGGGCAATTACTTTTCACACAGGGCCATGTAGTTTTGGATTTTTTCTCCCTAAATAATAAAAACCATCATTTAAAAACTGCATTTTGTGTTTACTTGTGTTATATTTGACTAATGGTTAAATGTGTTTGATGATCAGAAACATTTTGTGTGACAAACATGCAAAAGAATAAGAAATCAGGAAGGGGGCAAATAGTTTTTCACACCACTGTATATAGCACTTTGGTTACCACTCAACACGATTCAGCGAGTGAGGAGTCACTTCAATCACCACTAATGTGTAGCATCCACTTGGATGATGGGATGGCAGCCATTTGTTCGCCAGTACAATTACTACACATTAGCTGCTAGGCGGTGAAGTGGTGAAAGATAGCCATTTAGGGACAGGGGATGATTAGGGGGCCAGAATGACTAGGCCGTAGTGGGCAATTTAGCCTTAACATTGGGATACGCCCTACTTTTTACAAAGGATGCACAGGGATCTTTTATGACCACAGAGAGTCAGGGCCTCAGTTTTAAGTGCCCTCATTGCTGACCTGACAAACACCTCTTCCAGCAGCAACCCAAGCTTTTCCTAGATGGTCTCCCATCCAAGTACTGGCTGGGCCTGAACATGCTTAGCTTCAGGTGGATGACCTGTACTGAAGTGCACGTGGTATGGCTGCATCATTATAGTATTACTTTTGCAGCTTGTTTTCTCACCACAAAGCAAGAGTCATTATTGGACATGGCAGGGTTGGTATTTTGTGTGTGTGATGATTTCTGACCAATTTAGGATTGGCCTTAATAAATAGATCTCAGTTTTAAACACTGTATGCTGCTTCCTCAGTTCAATTTAATTGAATTGTAATTAGAAATTGGAAGTTACACTACAGCTGTTTGTTGCTAAGCAATAAGGCACATCAGAAAGCTAAAGCATACCAATAGTGCTTCATAAATCTGTATGTTGAAATGCTAAGTTCCTTCCATTGTCGTTCAGACAAGTGTTTTCTGGAACTATAGTTTATTTAACAATCACAATAATCTGAGATATTTTTCATGTAATTTTGGACATTGTTGGCTGTTTCCAGCATGTCACAATAGACCCCTGTTATATGAGAAACTTTGCTATTTCCATTTTGTATGAAAACATAACTTTAAAACTTTTCTTGAGCATCACTACAAAGTACATGGGGTAAGTAACATATGAAAATAGCATTTTTGAGGGTACCATTCCTTTAATATCACAGGTGTCCAGAAAACATAGGATACATTTAGGAATTGCACATCTTGTGGCTTCACCCAGTGTTGTTTAAGTTTATGGTATCCAAGTTCATTTGTATTTGCTGGCTACTTGACCAGGAACAATATTTTAGTGTGTAGCATTCAGTTTTCCTTTTTGTTATTTTCTGTTTTTTAAAAAGAAGGATGTGTGGACACGGTGGTGCAGTGGTAGCGCTGCTGCCTCGCAGTTGGGGGACCTGGGTTTGCTTCCCAGGTCCTTCCTGCATGGAGTGTTCTCCCCATGTCTGCGTGGGTTTCCTCCCACAGTCCAAAGACATGCAGGTTAGATGCATTGGCGATCTTAAATTGTGCTTGGTGTGTGTGTGCCATGCGGTGGGCTGACACACATTGTTGGCTGGGATTGGCTACAGCAGACCCCCGTAACCCTGTAGTTAGGATATAGCGGGTTGGATAATGGATGGGTGGAACTGCAGTGTTTTGTGACAAAGAGCTAGCTGTACGTTTCAAATGGGTAGAGTTGTAAGTATGATGAGGTTAAACTTTGAAAATGTATCTTTTTTTTTTTACTCTCTTTCATGGATCCGTTTCTCTTCAAAGCTTCTGCTGACAGGGCAGAAGACCTCAATGAGCTACAGTAGGTACCGTAGCATTTGATGGAGCGAGTAGGTGTGTGAGACAGAACAACTGAGTGCTATTGAAGGTAAAAATCTGATTTAATTCTTCAGTTGCTTGTGGTATTAGCGGGTCCACAGCTCACGTCAAGAAGCCAGTTTTAAAATAAATAATCGCTGCACTCGCGGCTTAGCAAGGGGGCGTGGTTGTGTGGCTGAATCGGTTCCTGGGGAGCTAGTGATGTGGGCGTTTCTCACCTAAGTGCACATCCGTAATTGTTCCTGGGAGCTGCTGTTTGCCACAGCTGCCACGTCCTCTTCATAAATAGAAGCACGAGGTGGCTAGGGGAGGAGAAGAAAAAGGAAGGAGAGAAAGTGAAAGTAAAAGAAACAGAGGTTGCAGGAAGCAGCGAGAAGAGAGAGAGCCGGAGTAAGAGCGAAGGCTTGCAGGCAGGCAGGCAGCTGGACAGTTGAGCCCTAGCAGGGGTGTTTGGCCAACACCGAGGGCAGTTGGAAGTGCTCGCTCCCGCTGAGCATTTTATGGAGGTACGGGAGTGACCGGCAGTAGGACGACTGGCCGCGTAAGGCCGAGAAGGCAGTGGGAGTCGGGAAGCTGGGAGTCGCCGCGGTGAATTGCCTGATGTGAGTGTCCTGGTCGTTAGGGAAGCCAAGTCTCAGTCTGGAGAGCGCAACCGAAGCCAGGGATCAGGAAGCCTCCAGACCAGTTGAGTAGTGAGAAGGCCAGCTGCAGGAAGGGCAACTCCCCTGTTGAGAAGCCTGATGGGAGAAGCAGGGGAGTGGGCAGGTAAAAGACAAAGGGACTGCTTCCAGCGTTATTTTAACCTCGTCGTCATTTTAAAGGATTGTTTTTTTCTCTGGTGTTTTTAACCTCCACTCTGCACTTATTTTATGGATTATTTATTTTTGAAAATTAATACACTGCACTTTGTTTGGACACTGTTTTGTTGTTGATTTTAATAAAAGCACTTTTGCACATTTTGCACCATCCCCTTGCTCTCTTTGTTGTGCCTTACTGCCGAGCTCATTGGTAACATTACCGACGGTGACGGGTTCAAGTGCTCCCGGAAGCAAGATGGGGGCATGCAGCAGAAACCGCATCGTCACATTGCTACAGTAATGGTGGATTTGCCACACTTCAGTGAAAATCACCATAAATCTCCAATGCTTGAGCCACATTCTGTCCTCTCTTGTTTATGTTGTGTGGGGAGTGCAGCACTGTTAGCCATGGGTATGATAAATGTTTTAGATGTTGGAGACAATCAAAACTGCAGGAATTAATGCAGTAATGTGCTTTGACAGTTTCAGATTGAAATGCAGTGAGGCTACAGAAAATAAAAGCCCCTTCAAAATACATCAGTTTCCAGCACTAAAAGCTTCTTTTTATGTATGTTTATAAATCAGTATTTGACCGCGGCATTTAGTTTCTTAGAAACTTTTAAGATGGAAGCTGCTTTCATGCTGACAAAGTTGCAAGGAAAAAGAAACGGATGTCATAGGTTTCAAGCTTACTGAATTGCAGAGTCTGTCTGTTCTACTTACTTCTTTCAGCAAAACCAAGCAGAGATTCCGTCCTGTATAAAAGCATATTCAAAAGCATTTCCTTACATAAAGAGAGCTGATTAACTAATTGTTTTAAATGGGTTTACTTTAAAATGGAGATCAGCTTGACATGAATAAAGAACATTTTATTCTCTCTCTTGTAACAGAGGGCTGCATTTATACTGAAGGTGTAAAAGATTCAGTGCTGGTAGTGTTTTGTGACCTTGGAAATTGAAGAAGAAGCTTTATTTTACACTTCACAACTCAATATATCATCATATTATAAACTAGTTGCAGTAATTCATGACAGATTTTGGCAGAAATCTACAGTAAGGAATGAAGTATTAGACATAAGGAGAAAATTGATATATCTAGTTTGAAATGCTAAATTTTCCTTTGTGTTTTATGTTAATATGTTCAGGCCGGTATCCAGTATATACAATAGCAGTTCAATGTAATTGTATTGTACTGTGTAATCTACCAAGTTGACTAAATACGAGCTTAAATTCAATAACAAGGGAATTCATTTAATGAAGTGTCTGTGCACGTTACAAACAAAAAAGCATCTATTGAGATAACTGCTGTGAAGATGAACAATGACTGCCTTTTATCTATTATTTATTACCTCTGGATAACTTAGTCTTTTCGGTACTGGGTCTCATCTGTTTAAGTTTTACAGGGTGAATGTATCAATACACATTTTATTTCTTTAATCTTAAAAGGCTGACAATGCCAAAGGTGCTCAGTAATACTTAATTATCGACTTACGTTGACATGTATTTGGGTGTGAGCAGGGTCCAAGGTTGCACTCAGTGATGCTAGGATAAGCTTTGACAGCTTGCAACCCTGCATTGTCTAAAATACATTTTGAACTTTTTTATTGAGGCTGTGCAGGTGGTATGTATCTCGATATGCTTTAGTTTCTGTCTAAGCATTTGATAAGTATTATGAAGTGATTCGTCATGCCCCCTTGTGTGTTTTATTCAATGTGACAAATGTACGCACCCCTGCTTTAAACTGAAATTCATCTTTATTTTTGTGCTGTCCTATACTACTATGTTATACAAAAAATGGTTGTATCTTTGGTGGAAATTTCTAAGGAAAACTAAAGTGGAGCCCTTATATACAGTATCAAAACAAGTGCTTTATTTGGATTATTATGTTAAATGAAACAGTATTGATAAAAGTATACTGTCAATTAAAAATAAACTATACTTGCCCGTTATACATCCATCCATTATCCAACTGGGTGTCTGCTGGAGCCAATCCCAGGCAACACAGGGCTTAAGGCAGGAAACAAACCCCGGGCAGGGCGCCAGCCCACCACAGGGCACACACACACACACCAAGCACAATTTAGAATCACCAATGCACCTAACCTGCATGTCTTTGGATTGTAGGAGGAAACTGGAGCACCCGGCGGAAACCCACACAGATACGGGGAGAACATGCAAACTCCACGCAGGGAGGACCTGGGAAGCGAACTCAGGTCTCCTTACTGCGAGGCAGCAGCTCTACCACTGCGCCACCGTGCTGCCTCACTTGCTCGTTAACACTATTAAAAATTAAATGTCTTGTTTAAAGTTCTCCAAAAAAAAGTTAATTCAGTCAGTTTTTACTTGAATTTCTCCACTGAGTAACTACTAAACCTGCATTTGAGAAAATGCATTTTGCAGAGTCGGAGACTACAGAGACAAATAGGTACACATTATATGTTGGCGCACCTAGATTTGGCCATTTTATATCATTCATGTTTTGAGTGGTGAGTTTTTAGTCATATGTTCAGTGTGAAGAGGGAACTGTGTCTGTAAAGAATGGAAACTTTGTGATGTCCCTTTCTAAAAACCGAATATCTAATTGAGCGCAACATTATTTTCTTTATTAAAGTCCTCAAAGAGTATTATTTTCTCATCTGAGGAAAAAAGTATGGCCTTCTTCCATTTTCACACACTTTCCCTAATTCATCAGCACTTTATAGATTTTCATTTTCAGCATGTAGTCAAAATTCACACTGCATAACTCCATGTCTTAAAAGTTTTTTTGTATTTAGGTAATAAGTATGTTTTCTTTTAATTCTCCATGAAATTCCTTATCACAGTATAACATTTTGGTAACCCCTGATTTGCTGTCATCGTACTCCAAACCTAAATCCTGCTCTCTCTGGAAAGTCTTTTAGCCCTTGGTTGTTGGTTCTTTCTTGCAGATCAGACTGGCATGCTGGAAGAAGTTCTCCCAATGCTGCAAGAAGGCAACATTAAAATATACGTAATGGCCGCTAAGTCTCCACATCCGTTAGTGAACACACTCTTGGACAAGTTGCAAGATGCCCCTGCTAATCCAGTCCCAGATGAGCTACGAGAAGCCACTTTAAAGTCACCAACTCTCTTTATCTTTACATCAGGAACAACAGGTAAGTGACTTTGTTTTAATTAAATTAAATCTCCTGTTTATTATGACAGAGAATCAGATTTGTGTTCAGCATTTTTTCAGCCATTATCAACGAGTATAACTTAAATCTGCATTCATAGATGTAGAAACCAAAAATATGAAATACCGACCAGCCTTATTATTTCCCAGCCACTACAAAATGTACACTATGACTAGAAGAAGATTTATGTAAGAAAGAGTGACATTTTAAAATGTCATCAGGAGACTGCTACTTGGTGAGGCAAATGCTTTGTTCTTTCTAAAGATCTTTCTAGAGAAATAACAGGAGTCTGCTGTAGTTATGAATCTGCTTCTACTGTCCAGATGTGATTTTTCCCATGTCTACCTGCAGCAAAGCTATGTGCAAATCATAGAACACAATTACAGTACAATTGCATAATCTATATTTATAAACAAAGTATTGGTTCAAGTTCCAGTTTATTTTCATTTGTCCATATTAAAATGAAATTGTTGTGTAGACCCATAGATTAATGACATTAGTCATGCATTTGTGGTTATGAAGAGCTTTTGGGTAACCCTTTGCTCCATGGGTAAAAACTAAATCTCCTGGTGCAAGTACTAATGGTAAAAGCCTTGGTGACCATTCCTGACAATAGCCAAGATGCATTTTCTCTCGTTCAGGTTGTCTCTGATAACAACTCCAAAAAATTTCAAACAGCTAACCGTCTGGAAAACACCCCCTTCAGTGAAGGTGGGACTATGGTCTGCCTCGTGCTTTCTGAAGCCACTATCTATCTCATTATTGATGGTGGTAAGGCCTGCAATATTGTCTTTAGGATATTTAATGATGACATTTAATGGCCACACAGTCAGTGGTGAAAAGTGAGTGCAGCGGGGGCTTAGCTAACTATCCTCTGGGGTGCCTATGTTGAGGACTAGTATAGAAGAAGTGATGCCACCAGTCTGCACATGCTGGGATCTGCCAGTTAGGATATTCAAAATCCACGTGCAAAGCCCCACGTCTTGGAGCTAGGTGAGTTGTTTTGATTGAAGAACAGTGCTAAATGGTGAACTGTCATCTATAAATAGTATTCTGTGCACTGTGCAGCCAGCTGTGATGCTTAGATGAAGGTGGATGCTCAGCTGTCCAAGAGATCCACTGAATCAAATCCTCTGGGACAAAGTCTGGAAACAATGAGAAACACCTTAAGAATATTTATGTTAGGTAGAATGCCCAGTGGGGTTAGGTGTTTTTTTGACCTTGGAACCCCTGCAGATTTTGTTTTCTTGAAGCTAATCTGAAAGTTTGTTTTTTTTTCTGTCCCCACAGCCATCTGACCTTATGATTGGATTCAAATTTAAAAGACTTGCAGTATGATACTATATATAAGGACTCTACTTTTCTACTAATTATGTACCTATGTTATGTATGTTTGTATTGATTTTTTTTATAACTAATTCATTATTATTTTTATTTAATTTGTTTTCCATTTCATGTAACTATTTCTTTGACATCTTGTAAAGCACATTGAGCTACATCCTGTGTATGAAAATGTGCTATAGAAGTAAATTTAGTTGTTGTTACTCTGGCATAATGGCATTTATTATCTAGTGTGAAAGCTGGCCCTGGCACAGACAGACGGACAGCATATTTTCACCCACACACCGTTTATTTACAATACTATTATTTACAGTTTTTGCTCACGTGCACCCCCAGTGCCTTCTTGTACCGATTTCCCCAATGTCCAGGCCCACAGTCTCTGTACCTTCCTGGCCGCCTCCCGTCCTCTCTCTCCAGCTCTGTCTGCTTCCTCACGACATCCACCACTGACTGGAGGGAGGCGGCCCCTTATATAATGCTCCCGGATGAGCCCCAGGTGTTCCCGGTATCCCCTCCTTAGCCACGCCCCAGCGTGGCGGAAGTGTCGGCTGTCCTCCTGGCAGCTCTCCGGGCGCCACATAAAGTCTTCCCCCCGGCACTTCCTGGTGTGGCGGAAGTGCTGGGCTCCAGGGACAATTAGGCACTGGGGCGCCGCCTGGCGGTGGCCACGGTCCCTACAGGGCTGGGCTTCAAAGCCCCTACCCGAGGCCCCTGCATAACCAGGACGGACGCCCCACTCGGTCTGGAGGAGGCACACGCCTCCTCTGGTCCTCCAAGGCGTCCCGGCCGGGCTCCAGCCCCGGCCGAGGACCACACGGGATAAACCGGCATCGGGGCGCCGCCTGGCGGTGACCACGGGCCCCTACAGGGTAGGGCTTCCATGCCCTCGACCCGTGGCCCCCAACTGAACCAGGACGGACACCCCCTCGCGGTCTGGAGGAGGCACAAGCCCTCCTCATGTCCTCCTGGGCGTCCCGGCCGGGGACCACACTAGGTGTGCAAGGATGGTGTGAAGTGCATGGGATGTGGCATCCTCTTTGAAACAGTTGTGGTGAAATGCAGTCCATACTTTCTGGAATATTGATAGATAGATAGATAGATAGATAGATACTTTATTAATCCCAAGGGGAAATTCACATAATCCTGCAGCAGTATACTGATACAAAGAAACAATATTAAATTAAATAGTAATAAAAATGAAAAAAATTAAAATGAAATTAATGTTCAAATTTACTCCCCTGGGTGGAATTGAAGAGTCGCATAGTGTGGGGGAGGAACGATCTCCTCAGTCTGTCAGTGGAGCAGGACGGTGACAGCAGTCTGTCACTGAAGCTGCTCCTCTGTCTGGAGATGACACTGTTAAGTGGATGCAGTGGATTATTCATGATTGACTGTTTGCTTAGTGCCCGTCGCTCTGCCACAGTTGCGTTTATTATGCTCCAATGCCAGCCTCTCAAAGCATTTTCTGATATAGGAAATGAGTTCCACTAGTCAGTAATCATTACGATAGTCTGCTTTTGTTGTTTTTATGTACAACTGTTGTTTGGCTGAAGCAGGTGAAGATTCTGTCACATATTGAAGATGTTTTTGAAAAGCTAGCTAATTAAACATCTTGAAATTCCATCTGGATTGGTTATCTTACTGACATTGACTTGTCATCATCGACAGAAATGCATTGAGATGACTTATGTAGTGATGAAGGCAAAATATTAAATTGGTTAATTCAGAAGGGAAAATTTGGACAAAATTGTATTTGGTGTTTGTAATCTGTAAATTTTGCTACAGTTTATGTACAACCTCTCAGCTAATACATCCATCCATTACCCAACTCGCTATATCCTAACTACAGTGTCACGGGGGTCTCCTGGAGCCAATCCCAGCCGACACAGGGCGCAAGGCAGGAAACAAAACCCAGGCAGGGTGCCAGCCCACCGCAGGCTATTATTATACACGGTCTCCATTTTATCCCTGTTGAGACCTTAATTGCTTTCCTAAGCTCCTACCTGTAGTTCTGGTGTGTTTCCATATTTCCAGCATTAAATTCATGAAATGCATGGCTGCCACTGATGATCCATGTTTTTAATTAGGAAATATGTAAATTGATTTCATAGGCACACATTTGTTGACCAGTATTCTTTCTTGATCACATGATAAAATAACTGCCATGGCAGAAGTTAATCTTACTGGATTAAATGAAGTACAAATTGTAATTAATGTAAGCGAAAACAAACCCTGCTTTCAATAAATGAAGCTAGCTTACTGCAGCAGTGTTTTCTTAGGATTATTTTAGATATGTCTAGCATTTACAGTCTTTCAGTGTGCTGCAGCAAATACCAATTTTATTTAATTCCAATAAGAATATTAATTTAACTTTAAAAATTAAGGCGAAATTTTTTTTTTTTTCTCAAGCCTGAGTAAATTCACTCTAGCCTCATTGAGAATAATGAGCAATAGTGAATTTATTGAGATATCCTGTAGAACTTTCTCCCAAATACTGTAAACTAAATTCTTTTGATTCCAGCGAATAATTGTGGGCTTACTTTGGTCACTTCCTTGTTTATATATGCATACCTGCTTTCTTAAATATGCATTGCACATTACTGCAGCCCTTGGTAGTTCCCATTGCTCTTTCTATGTTTTAAAAATCACACCCACTCTAAAGAAAGCCTCCATGTATCCATTATCAAACCCTCTTAATCCAGTTCATGGTTGTGGGGGTTAGAGTTTATATCAGTGGTTCTGGTATACAGTCAAGTCAAGAAAGATCAGTGTAAGCTACGTTTTCCTGTTGGCTAGGGTCAGAGCTAAAGAGTGAAATATGTGGCCACAGCCAGGCTCATGTCTATCTGCTATTCTTCTCATTCTTGAAAGCCAGCAGTAGAGGTTGATAAAGCTGCCACAACTCTGTAACTACTACATTTGTTGTAAACACTCATATCACCTAATATATTTTGATTGTAGGACCCATGTGTGATAGTCAGTTCATTAATGAAAGCAAACAGGCCTACAACGTTGTTTACTGCACTTTATGAATGGTCTATGTACAGCTTGCTAGGTGTAGTCAAGCTTTCTACTCTGTGTCATCCTGCATTTTTTAACTTGCACTGCGCTTTTATTGCTCTTTAATTCATATTGTTTTTATCAGTACTAGGGGGCTTTTTTTTTTTCTTTGAATTGTTGCTATTTCATTAGTTTCACTTTTATTTCAGAACTTCTGTAAAAACAATATTTGGAATCTTTCGTGTCCCCAATATGCTGAGTCTGTTAAATGAGGTCCGTGAGACATGTGTTTAATGACTTTGTACCATAATTTAGGATAGGTTTCTCTGTTTGGAATTTCAGCACAGACAAAACGATCCACATCATCAGCAGTTAATAATTTCTTTGCAAAGTAACCAATAAATGAGTTAAACCCCGTTTTTGAAATTCTCTGACTTAAACTAATTTCCTTTTGCTTCCGTCAATGTGATCTGTACTATCTTTTTTTTTTTTGATACTGTAGTGACTGACATAATAAAGTGTCACAAAAGTTCTACTTTAACAGTCACCGACTGTGTAACCCCAAACACAACTTTCTAGCACCCTCTCCAACGCCTCCTCCCACAGGTCTCGCCTCCCTCTTACTGCATCAATCAGCACCCAGCTATCAGTCTTCCGAGCTGTACTCTGCCCTCCCTCGATCGGATCTAACAGTCACTTAAAACAAAAAAGGCATCAGCTTGGCTGGGACGCTACAATACTTTCGACTGTTACTGCTTTCATATTCTGTACCTTTCTCTGCATATGTATCACACCTTGGGTTTCTTTTCCCCGCGCTGCTCTTTCTTCTTTGCTGAGAGCACAGGATCTGTGTGTGCCACGTGACTTTACATGACTGAATGTTTTGCTGAGCTGTCCATGCTCTTATTTGATAAGAAGGACGTGTCTTACAAGAATCTTATGTTCCACGTCCCTGCGAGACTGTCCTGTGACAATCTCTTGGCACCAAGTCTCATATTTACGGTCCCCGCGAGATGCTCCGTGGCCAGTCTTTTTTGTCTCGCGGGTGTTTTAAATGTCTTCCGAGATCTTCCAAGATCATCATGTATTGTCACCTTGCTTTTGCATTCCTGGATTTTTTTTATATAGAGAGAGATGCTGCTGCTGGAGTATGTGAATTTCCCCTTGGGGATTAATTAAGTAAGTAAGTAAGTAAATAGGTAATTAAGTATCTATCTATCTATCTATCTATCTATCTATCTATCTATCTATCTATCTATCTATCTATCTATCTATCTATCTATCTATCTATCTATCTATCTATCTATCTATCTATCTATCCATCTATCTATCTATCATCCATCCATCTATCCATCCATCCATCTATCTATCTATCTATCCATCTATCTATCCCATACAAGGATAAGAATACTCATTCAGGTGTTCAACTGAATAATAATTCCTGTCCACAAGTCACCTGAAACTAAAAGATCAGTTCAGCTTAAATTGCGACTTTAAAATCAAGTGTACTTTATCAGGTACAGCAATACAGGATATTTTCATGCTGTACTGTATAATAATTTGCCTGAAATGATATTGTCCTTATACGATAATACTGAGCTGTCTTCAACAAGCAGGGGAATAGATGAAGCTCTAGTAAAATAAATTTTGCTGGAGAAGCTAAGGCAATCTGCTGTAATGGCACAGATATGCAGGACCATCCTGGAATATTCTTCATATTTGTAGAATATGACTCTCCAAAGAAAATTGTAGAAAAGCTTTTGATTTCTCTTAAACTATATAATACTAGCTGTGTAAGCCAGCATGGGGTCCAAGAAACTATTGAAATCGTCAGGAAAAAAAAATGAAATGTAGAGTTGTCAGGTAATTGAATAACTTACTCTGGGCATCTCCGTCCTGGGAGGATTTGTTTTGTTGATGTGCTTGCATCGCTTATGCATTAGTGGAGGCAGGAAAAGTAAAAGGGATACCATTTTGCTGATGTTAGCAGCTAAGCGACGTTGTCTTTCTTCTGAGGTTTCATTTTGCTGACCTGCTGGCCCCGCTAGTGTTTATTAGAAGCTAAGTGAGTTTTCTGTTTCCTCGGAGGCGGCGCCCTTACCCCGACTCCACCTCTCACTTCCGGGCCGGACAGACACACACACACTCAATCACAAAGACGTTTATATAGAAGATATATTTTCAAAGCTAGCTCCAGTAATGACCCAGTGATTGCAGGTTTTACTCTTAACTTCTTAATTTTATCTCAAATCCTGCTGTTAATTGAAGGGTTGGTCTAGTTAAGCAGTACTTACCAATAGAACCACTTTTATTATTCTGATTTTATTGCATGGGCATTATCATTAAATGTATAAATGGTACAAATTTGCTTTGCACTAATTTTTAAAAAACTGTTAATTCATTGTCTTGAATGGTACATAGGTCAGCCAGCCAGCTAACAAGCATTCATTTGTGTCATTTGTAGTGTTTGTCCATTATAAAGCAGTACAGATGGATAAATAAAATACATCTAATAAATACTAGAAAATTATTTAAGGACTGAGAAATAATAATCTATTTCTGTATATTCCAGCATATAATTTGGTTATAAGAATGCAAATTTCTTTTTGGCAAATTATATATTTTTCATTTTTAGAATTAATTTATATTTCACGGTTTTTCAAATGTTAAAAGTAAACATGTTTTTTTTTTTTTTTACTAACTTGTATTTTATGATAATTATGTGGTTGTAGATAGGGAATCCAATCCTGGGGAGCCCAGGATTCCCGGACGTTGGAATTCCCGGCTGAACGGGAACGGCCAAGCTCGCATATATAGCGTGTAAAAGTGTAAAAATCAATCAAGAAATAACAGAGTTATAGTTGAAAATAATTAAGTGGCATGGTTTTTTGGCCCACAGCGTAGTGTGTTGCTTATTAATTCATTCAACAACAGACCAGCGGCAGTCAGTCTCCTGGCTCCCACTAAGACTGAGCACAGTGGACTGGGAGGTGTCTGCACTCTGCTCGGCACGTGCTGTTGACAGTACAGGCTGGTGTCTTCATCATTTACAGCTTTGAACAGCAACTTGAAATTGCAATGCATCAGTCTGTTGCATCTGCATTAGCTGTGCCAAGAAACTTGCCATCACATGATGATGACAAGAAACTGGATGCATCAGTAAAAGCTGAAATGGCGGTGTTTCAGAGCAACGGCAAGCACGGGCGTTGTTTAGAACAAGTGTATCAGTATCTGGTGACTGTGCCGCCTACTTCAGTGGAGGCAGAGCTTGCTTTCTCAGCGGCTGGCGTACTCTGCACGAAGGTGCGCTCTCGCCTGGACGACCGCACGCTCGACATGTTGTGCTTTCTACACTCTTATTATGCAACTAACTAGATACATGTACTTATATGACATCATGAACTGCTTGTAAGGTTAGTCTTTTATTGGTGTCAACATATTGCAGTAGTTTTATTAAAAATAAGTGTCGTCGTTCTAAAACCGTTCACATGTGAGATGCCCGTGCACTGTGTCATTCATGGGAGCCTGGGATTCCCGAGAATGACATGCGGGATTCCCGAATTCCCAGGAATGGATAAACTCATCCGGGAATGGATTCCCTAGTTGTAGAGAAGCTGATTTTTTTCCTTCTTTTCAGATGTTTAATGTGATCTAACAGTTAATGAGAAAGGCTAAAGTTCCAGTGTGGACTACTTGGTTTGTTGCTTTTGTGGTAGGTGGTTTTTGGGAAAATAGTGCTGGTGTCTCCCATTTACTCACTAAGACAACCAAGCTGCTGTATTTTTTGGTTTTATTTGTTGCAGAGAGTGGAGGAAGAGGCAGATTGGAAACAGGATTAGTGGTCCTCTTCTAGGTGGACACCACCTTCTTTCGTCTTCCAACTATAAAATGCTCTGATGAGATCTATAGTAAAAACCAGCTTTCACCTGACCTCTGAGTTTTGATTGTTCCTTTATCTCACACTGACCACTCTTCATGGTTAATCATGTGGTATTACAGAATACATTTACCATCTGCCCACTTGTGACTTTCTGAATGTCCACTTCACTACTTCTTATAGTATCCTGTAAGTATGCCTAAAGTAAATTGAATTATATCAAAGGTAGGCATTCCTTTCTGTGCCATAAACACTCTGGCCTACTTTGGGCAGCTCTCAGATTGTTTTGCATAACCCTACAGGCCCACTTAACATTCACACAAGATAGTCCTGTTGGAAAATAAACATTTCATACAACTGAGTATTTAGCTTCTAAGCCTTTAGCACCACAGAACCTGATATGTAAAAGTGAGAGACCCGACTTTACACTAGAAATAAACAGAAGAGGTTGCATCAAAAGGCACCCATTTTTTTCTCTGACCTTGGTTTTCTTTCCTCTCTTTTACAGGCCTTCCAAAAGCAGCAGTGATTAGCCAGCTTCAGTCTCTGAAAGCTTCAGCTGGGCTTGCGGCATATGGTGCTGGCAAAAATGACATTATTTACATCCCTCTGCCTTTGTATCACAGTGCGGCATCGCTGATTGGAATTGGTGGATGCATTGAGCTAGGTATGACTAAAAATTTCAGGGAAATAATAATAGAAAGTATCAACTGTAAGCAGACCTTTGCAGTCAAGAGATTACAAATAAAAGTACTTATATGCTTATAACTTATCTGCACATCATGTAAATCTCTAGTTTGAGTTGCTCTTGAATATGAGATAATGTTAACGTATAAATAAAATTTAAAATACATGATAATTTTCAATGGGAGTATGTTAATAATACTGCAGCTTTACGTGACTTTGTATGTATTTATAATGCTTGTTCTTAGGTTTCACTAAGAAACTAGTAAAATTGCCTCTGTTGGTATGTGTTGTGACACTAGTTTATGGTCTGTCTATACTAAATCCAGATGACCTCTTGGTGATGTTGCACAGAATGCCTCATTCTTGAACAAAATGGCTGAAAAAAGCATTTTAAAATGACGATCTAGAGCTGCTAGATGTTGACCATGGCATTGGATAAAAGAACCGGCCATCTTGACCAATAATGCTGCTAATATGATCTGTGCAGTACAGCTTGACCAGCTGCTTCACGTTGGCTGCTTTGTACACACACTCACTTTGGTATTGCAGGTAGCTTTGAACATTTCAACAATTGCCCACTTGCTTTGCTGGGTGAGGCATGTTGCAAACTTTTCCCACCATAGCAGTACTGATAGCCATGAGAGAGAAGCAAGAAAAGCAATGTTTATTGGACTTGTTAATACATAAACTTGTGATTGATGCGGTCATGCAGTGGAACAGCATATTGGAAATGCTAGAAATGTTTTTGGAACAACAGCCAGTCATCTCAGCAGCTCTGTATATAGGCAGCAAGGTTGTTCCCAGTGTGACTGGCATGTAGCATGCTGGTCTGTAACACATTCGCCATACATGCCCTGTTGTCTTTAATGCGTGATTGTCACATAGGAATTTGCTGCCCTGCATCTTCAACTGTTGCAAGTTAGGATTACTCACTCCGCTGAGCAGAGAGATGTGGTGATGCTTTGCTTAAGATCTTCATAAAGCCGGGGTACAATAACTTCACTCATTTGCTTTCAGTTTGGTATAGCATACCGCAGTTCAGAAACCTGTAATATCATTTGTGGAAAGCCGTTGTTTTCAACAATGGTGTAGGGTCTCATATCTCTAAAGTTAAAGACTGCTATAGATTGTAATTTTTTGGGCACAAGGCGAATTGAATGGAAGCTTGGAGCTCTTTGCTGTTTCCAGTGTAGACTGTTCAGGCTCTGTTTGTTTAGAGGTCGATTTCTCAAATTAGTTGTGTTACAACAGTACTTAACTTCTGAGTTGCACAACTTACATATGGCTTTGCTTTTATCCAGTTGTTCTTTACTGATGCACTGTTTGAATCCATGATTTAAGTGTGTTGAAGATACTGATGAAATAGTAAAATGCTTTTTCCATAGAAAGCCTTAACAGGTGCATTAGCGATATCTACTGGATCGGACACCAAAAACGAAGATAAGCAAAAATCTAAAAATCTACATAAATTAATTGAGCAGAATAGAGATTTATGAGATCAATATTGAGGCTTTAAGTATCAATATTGAGTTGTTTAAACAAAAAATAATGAATAAATAAATAATAAATAATCATTAAAAAAATTAATGATTAATCAGAAAATAACTGTTTTTACCCCAGTCTAGTTTATACTAATATTTTTTTAATAAATCTTGTTAAGCTGGGCTCATTATGTTTATTTTATGTTATGTTTTTGAGTTCACCGAAATAAAGCCTTTAACAGGGCAAAATAAGATACTGTACTCACCTGAGAGCAGAAGTAAAGAATATTGAAAATAATGTATTTTTTGGTATTTTACTCTTTTTTTTTTTTACCTCCTAGACAGTTTTAATGTATTTTTTAACTGCATAAATAAAATGCAAAATTATCTAGTTACTACTGTTTTAACAGTTACAATCTTCCATAGTAACTGTTAATACAAAAAACAAATGGGCAAGACTTGAGAGTATGTAAATGCCTTTTATTTCCAAGAAGAAAAGCAAAAACATTTTTGTTAAAAAGTTCAATTCTGGGTTTCAATCTTATTTTATATTTGTGAAAAATAACCATAAATTAGTATTCTCCAGAATAAAAAAATATAAAAAGCCTAAGTTAGCGCTAAATAACTTTTTTATTTAACGCACTGTGAACTTTGCCATCCTTATTTGAAATCTTTTATCAAGTTGTATTTTTAGTCATTTTAAAATAAACTTCTGATACAAATAAAGGAGTAGCTTATCTGTAAGTAAAATATATTAACACTGAAAACAAGTACTGTAAATATTAACAATAATAGGTAACACTTTAGTTTGGTCAGTCACTTTCTGAACCGCTTTGTCCTTAACAGGGTTGCGGGGGTGCTGGTGCCTGTCCCAGCTAGAACAGGGCACAAGGCAGGAATATTCCAGAGCGAACATACAAACACACACACACACACACCCCTACCACCCACTAGGGCCTAATTTAGGAAATGCCAGTCCACCTTACTTGCACATCTTTGGACTGTGGGAAGAAACCAACGCTGACACAGGGAGGATTCAGTATACGAACTCTGGCCTCACTACTACTGTGCCGCCCCACTTTAGTTTAAGTACTGCAGAAATGCATTTATTATTTATTTGCTATTATGTAACAATACCATAACAAACACTTCTTTGGGTTTTCATAACGCGTACAAAGTATCAGTAAATTGTTAAGTCATCTCTACAATGTGACCGACAAACAAAACTTCACTTTGGAGTGGCCTGAGGTGGCTTAACTCATATACATTTCTCTTGATATTACATATGTAGTATAAGACCTACTGTATATATCCTTCATATTAACAAGTACATTTACCATCATGACAATACTCCACACTGCAGAGACATGAATAACTGTTTTATAAATGTTATGAAGACCCAAAGAAGCCTTTGTTAAGGTATTGTTACACAAGAGTAAATGAGTACCTAAACCAAAGCTATTCTCTAGAATAGCTTTCAATAATACAAACGAGAGGAGTATCTCTGGTATATAAACCTACTAATAGGAGCCCTATGTTTGGTGATTTGACGCATCCGAAGCTATCACATTTAGACGGTTCCTGTTTTTTAATTGCATTTGTACCACTTGGCTAAAGCCTTGCTCTCAGCAAAGTATGAGGTGGGGAAGTGAAAGAGGAAACCTTGTTTCACAGCACAGGAAGGTGTTGGCCATAAAAGGACCATATCACCTTTCCAGCCAGATGTATGAAGTGTCCCTGGACCTTCTCATCATCTTCTAGTCACTGAAATTCCCCTGAATCGTGGTCTCATTTTTTTGAACACATCAACTTGGAAAGTCTCCACCACCCAGTCAGGGACATTCAGGCTCATAAGCAGATTTCCATGTAGGCCCTGACCACACTGACATGCTTGGTGCAACGCAGCTGTTTATCATCGGTCAGTTCTGTTGACACCTAAAAAGAAATACAGGAGACTGAGTTATGTTTCCTTTTAAATAAGCCTTAAAGTCTCATTATCTGGACTAACTTATATAAGCTGTATCCCAATTCTGTAATCATAATGGAAACATAAATAAAACTACTAATATTAATTCATGTCAGTATTACTACTGACAATTATACATGGGAAGGCTGAGAGAAATGAGTAAACTGACATCTGCCTAAGGAGTCCTTGTACAAGTTGAACTTATTGAAAAAAACACAGCATTTTTGGAATGGACCAGGTTTATCCCTTTTCCCCAGAGCTTCATGATCACCTCATTCATATTTATAAAAATGTCAGCCAAGTTGTCGCAGCAGCAACACAACAAGTTATCTCTGAGAGCCAAATCCTTGCCCTGAAGAAACTCTGTGACAGTGATAAATAGTCTCAAAATGAATGAGACAGCATACCTCAGTATAGAGCAACAGACATTCAAACATCTCATAATTGTTGCTGCACAGTTGGTTGAAGCGATGGTTGCTTAGGGCATTTGCCTTTATTATGTTGATTACAATGATGACGGAATTCAGGGACTTGTGGAGTACAAGATGTATGTTTTTGGCCACAAGATTGTGATGGTGCAGTACACAGTGTTCTTTAATTAATGCACTGAGCCCACAGTAAGGGCCAACTGTGGAGGGGTGCCATCAGTACCACGGGTAATTATGTCATCCATAAGTATGGACTTCCCATTCAAATACTCCACTTCAAGTGCAATGAAAATGATATTTCACATTGTACTGCCAGCATTTTGCCTTTTGCTCCATTATTTCTCTATTCTTTCACTTCACTAACTTTGTCTACCAGCCCAAGCCCACTTCCCCAAACTCTGGAATGCCCCTGACTGTGAGATTTTACAACGCCTCCTGAAATTTTCTGCTTTACTGGAATGCAATCAAGAGAGGAAGCGCCATGTAACAGAGGTTGAGCTACGCCAAGATACTAAGCAGATGTAGGAGGAATGCCTCAAGTATACTGTACATACAGCAAGAAAGGCACAGGAGGAACACTGTGTTTACAGTACATGTATTCTATTACCTGTCTAGTACCTAATAAATAAATAAACAAATATATATTCTCATATGTTCTAAATTCAATTAAGGGTTTGGGGAGTGGGGCAGATTTTCACCCTTACCTCGAAAGACTGGGCCAAGGCAAGACAGAAGTCTGGATGGGGCTTCAGTCCATCTCACAATTTAGAGTCACAAATCAATTTGTCTCCACATATACAGGTTAAGTTAGAGTATCTGGAAGAAAAACCTACACAAACATGGGGAAAATGTGCAAATTCCACTTAAAGAATAAACAGGTGAGTGGTTTACACACAGGACATTGGATCAGTGAGGCACTAGCACCAACTGCTGCATCACCTTGCTGCTCTTATTCATAAAATTACAGATAATATCTTTTCTTTTGAAATATGAAAAATTTCTCATATGAAACAACATTTATTTATATAGCACATTTTCATACAAATAATGTAGCTCAAAGTGCTTTACATGATGAAGAAAAGAGAAATAAAAGACAAAGTAAGAATTAGAATAAGACAACACTAATTAACATAGAATAAGAGTAAGGTCCGATGGCCAGGGAGGACTGAAAAAAAAAAAACTCCAGACGGCTGGAGCGAAAATCTGCAGGGGTTCCAGGCCACAAGACCGCCCAGTCCCCTCTGGGCATTCTACTTAACATAAATGAAACAGTCCTCAGAAACTGTAGATAAACATGATAGTTTCACTTTTTCTTTGTTTATGGACCGAGTACCTCATAAAGTATGGTTTAGTGTCCGAATTTGAATAAGATGATGTTTTTGTCTTTTGTCAAAATATAGTAAGAATATTAGGCATATTGGACTGCTTAAGGTTGCATGGAACAGCAACCCATATTGAAAGTTTTGTCTCTCCAAATATGCAATATACATAATTCTATCTTTACTCACTGTAAAGCTCTCCAAATGTGGAATTTATTTTTAATGTCACACAAACCTGAAGAGAAGCTGGACTGCAAAGTTCATCAATCTCAGTTCCCATTTCATTGATTCTATTAATGATGAAAAATTAAATGCTTTAGTACAGAATAATTTTGGTTACTTTTGAAAGTAACTACAACTGCATGTTGTACTCATTTTTTTTGTTTTCCAAAGATAGTACTAGTCTGCAAATCGTCTGTAATTAAAAACAAACCGATGTCTTGCTTGTAATGTGAGGACAATACTGTGATGAAGTAATTGATGTAGTGGTTTCCTGGCTTTGGTGTCCAAACTTCAAATCCCATGCCTTCAACCATATTATTACAAAGACGACAAGCACATTAGGTTAAAAGGCAGCACTAAACAGGCCATGTGTTTTGAACGTGCCCACCCATGCACTTGAGCTCTGTCAAAACTTCTGCCTTCTACCTGAAGCTATTAGAATTGTCTCTACCCCACTCAAGCCCTCAGGTTTATTGAACCCTTTGAATAATGAATTGGGGAGGGATCAAACATTTGGCACTAGTAATTAATCTTAATGCTGTCAGTAATCTAATTGTGATTCATTTGTGAAATAATTTTATTCTAGGCTTTTTTCACTTCCATATGATGACAACCTTAAAATGACATGCTCTTAAATGCACTGCTATCCACCGTTACCAATTGATTATCTTCATGTGCTCTTTCTCAAGTTTTGTGGGTATGTTGCTATAATGCTATAAAAATGATATGAAAAAAGAATGAGCAGGATGGTTACACCAGAGGCCAATATAAAAACTGATGATGTGCTGAAAAGATTCAAGTTTTCTTAACATAGAACTCTGTTTACATCCTGTAGGTGCAACCTGTGTTCTGAAGAAAAAGTTTTCAGCCAGCCAGTTCTGGAATGACTGTAAAAAATACAATGTGACTGTGTTTCAGTACATAGGAGAACTGTGCCGTTACTTGTGCAACCAGACAAAGGTAAAATCAATTCAGTGTCAATAAAGTGTAATCATTCTTAAAAATGCAAAGCGGAAAACTGAGTTTATGGAACATAGATAGATAGATAGATAGATAGATAGATACTTTATTAATCCCAAGGGGAAATTCACATAATCCAGCAGCAGTATACTGATACAAAATATATATATATATATATATATATATATATATATATATATATATATATATATATATATATATATATATATATATATATATATATATATATATATATATTAAATTAAAGAGTAATAAAAATGCATGTAAAAGCAGACAATAACTTTGAGTAATGTTAGCATATACTCCCCTGGGTGGAATTGAAGAGTCGCATAGTGTGGGGGAGGAACGATCTCCTCAGTCTGTCAGTGGAGCAGGACGGTGACATCAAAGAAGAAAGTTGATGTAAACTGATGAGGTGCATTGAATGTTACTTTTATGGCTTATTGCTTTCATAGAAGATTGAATAATTTCAAATAGGTAGGCACATTTGAGTATACTATACCATCTAGGCAGTGTGGTGTAGCAGTTAAGGCTTTGGACCTCAATCCCTGATTTTGTGGGTTCAAAACCCACTACTGACACTGTGTAACCCTGAGCAAGTCATATGATCTACCTGTGCCCCAACTGGAAAACTACAAAGAAATGTAACCATTTGCATCATAAATGTTGTAAGTCGCCTTGGATTAAGGCATCAGCCAAATAAGTAAATGTAAATGATTAGCAAGTAACAATTGGCAAGTGAATAACTAAATCTAAAACAGAATATTTTAAGTGATAACTAAAATGGATTTTTAAAGATTTTTAACATTCCTTAAATAACAATCAAATTATAATGTGTGGCGGCACAGTGGTACCACTGCTGCCTCGCAGTAAGGAGACCTGGGTTCACGTCTGCATGGGTTTCCTTCGGGTGTTCCGGTTTCCTCCCACAGTCCAAAGACATGCAGGTTAGGTGCATTGGCGATCCTAAATTGTCTCTACTGTGTGTGCTTGGTGTGTGTGTGTGGGTGTGTGTGTGTGCCCTGTGGTGGGTTGGCGCCCTACCCAGGATTTGTTCCTGCCTCTGGGATTGGCTCCAGTAGCGCCCCGTGACCCTGTGTTCAGATATAGTGGGTTGGATGATGACTTCCTGACGAATTATAATGTGCAGTTTGTTTGGTTTTCAAGATAAATGAAGGTCAGTAGATTAAGTTGCATCTTTTCTTGGTGCTTACTTGCTCTGATTCTTTAAATCAATACTTCTGTATTTTACACTGGCCTTCATCTGGTGTAGCATTGTGGGGTTCCTCCAAGCCTGAATTCAACTCCAGCAAGTGGCTGCAAAATTTTTCTTGAACTTTCCGAGCTCTTTCAGCCAGACTGGGCTGCCTCCCTCAGCAAGTAAAACACACTTAATTTCTATAGAAACCAAGCTGGAAAACTTGTGGAGCACACTGACTGGAGATCCACTACTGTAGACCCAGGTAAATGAAAGCAAAAAGGTCAAATGGATGTTCACCTAAAGTGCCTTTTGATACACAATAGTGTAACAATTCACCACAGCTGTCTGCTTCACTTATTTCAAGTGTTAAGTTAATATGCTGTGGTGACCTTTACTTTCCTGTATGAAAAATTCCAGAACAATTGTTCTCTTTTAATTATTTATCACCATGGTGATCAATGAAGGCATTTTCCCACAAAATCCCCCCCCAAAAAAAGGGAAACACTTATATGAGGGATGATCAAAAAGTTTTGAACTTGAACTTGAAAGATGCATTTTATTGTGCTGATTTTGTAGATGTCAGAGATTAGGTTACATATTCTAAAAAATATGAATTACAAGTTTCAAGAGTTTTGGTTTATAGTACAGTATATGTCAAAGACGAGCAGGTCAGGTGGATTAAAAATGCTAAATTGACCTGTGTGTGTGTAGTGTTTTTTCATCCTGGCGCCCTGTCTAGGGCTTGTTCTTGTCTTGTACCCTCTGCTTGTTGGGATATTCTCCGGCTTCCCTGCAAACCTGCTCAAGATGAAGTGAGTTTGGAAGATGGATGTTTCATATGAGTACACATGGAAGCCAAAAACTGCAAATCAAGTATTGTGCTATCATTAAATTTGTAATGCTGCTGAACAGTAAGCCAGGATATTTTGAGTGGCATAGAAAACTTGGCATACATAATAGAAAGTGTATTGAAAACTTGTGTTTCTGTTAATAGGTTGGGCACAAAGCATTTTGATCACCCCTCGGATTTAAAAGAGCTGAATTCACTGTAAATATAATTTTTATTTTCTTAACAAAAATATAAATCTAGAAACCTTGACACTTAGTTTTTAAAGGAAAAATGACATCTTTATACAATGTATTAAAAATGATTGTAATTATCTCATTTGTCCTAGCTTTTTATTTTGCTATTTGTTACTATTTTTTTCTTCTTCTTTATCAAGAATGTAATTAATTTTTGAGTCTACAGTTGCCCCTTGGAAAATGCTTGTTAGTACAGAAGTAGCAGAAATGAGTTAGCAGTCAGGAGGATGCCCTGCAAGGTGTTCTGCCAGTGAACAACGTAAGCAAACAAAGGAAGTAAAGGACCATGAAGTGAACGATTTAGACTGAAAAGAGGAAAAAAGTACAGGTATCTAGGAAGCTAAGCAAGTGCATGGTCTTAACAAAGCATAAGTCATAATCTGGAAAAAATACAAATGGAACTATTCAAAAGCACCATAACCCTTTGAATCCAACAAGCTTGTGCAGTAAAGGTGTCTTACTGACCAGCTTTTGAACTGTCATGTTGATGGTGAGATTCAGTGCAACTTTCGGGGACACACCCCAGCATCTGATTGTGTGTTGGCAACCAGAAAACAAAACGGCGACAGAACACGAAAAACAAATGGGGTTGCAATAAATAATAAATATAAAGACAGTAATTGGGTTGGATAATGGATGGATGGATGGGTCGATGGATAATTTTTTTAACTTCTCAAAGTGAATTTAAAAAATCAAATTAAGTTTACCCACTTGCTGCCTGCATGAATAAACATAGTTTGACATACAATGTGTTTGAATCAGTTTCTATTATGTCCATAAAAAATTAAAAGAGAAATCAATTCATGACACGAAAGAACTTACTGGAATGTTACGCAGCAGGGCACCAAGTGAGGGCCAAGTCCTACAAGGGATTTGAAGGGCATCAAACATACTTCTCTCAGCTACTAGATGGCGCTAGGAAATCTCAATAAGCACACAGAGGCACTTTTTACTCTTCATAGTGGAAGTCAGGCAGCCTAACAAAATGCATGGGCGCTGGGCCCTTTAAATACAGCCTCTAGCTCTTGGGTATAGTCATACAAATCAGGGCTGCTGGGGCTGTGTTCTTGCATATCTCAGATTTATAATAGTGTAGTAAATAAAATGAACAAAAACATTAATTTCACACAGTGTTAAGTATTGTAGTACACATGAATCAGTTTAAAATGATTTTAACCTCTTTTATATATGTTCAATGGCAGTGTTTTTTTTTGGGTAAAAATACTGAATAAATAGGCTGTTGTATTCCATGTGATGGAGTTTGAATGTTTTAGGAATACTGTGCTGAACTTGTGCCACATTTTAAAGAACTCTTTGTTTCACTTATGCATTGCATGATCTACGCTGTGCATGGGACTTCCATTTCCTAGTGATTTTAGAATGGCTGCCAAAAATTGTAGAGGAGATTTACCGGTACATAGGGAGGTATGTAAAAGAATGTAAATGAATCTTTGTGTAGGCAGTGGATTAGGTGGCTTTTCAAACAATTTAGAAAGTATTTGTTAAACTGATTTATTTGTCATTGAGGAGAGCATGGATTTTTTTTGGTCTAAAATGTAATCTAAAGTGGGTGATTATAATGTAGATGAAGGTCATTTTTAGTAGGTTCTAACCATAATACTATCATTTTGTTTCTTAGTTGCCTCCCAATGCTCAACAGGAACACACATAAATATATTGTTTCATTAGATGGCTAAAAATAAAAATCATACTACAAATGTGTTTTTGATCAATTATTCTCATTTTCAATTATAGATTTTATATTCTGTAATTTAGGTAATATGGTAAATTCCATTTTTGGTTCAGCCTAATATAAAGAAACTGTATCTGTAAAATTGCAGGAAATGTTAAAAAATTATACATCCATCCCTTTTGTTAGTTAATATTTATTATTATAAAATTGGATTAAAGCAAGAACCAACCCTGGACAGGGTACCTGGCCGTCACAGGGGTCACTGGAGCACAGGCTGGAACAGTTTAGACATTTACAGTCATAATCAGCTGTATTGTAAATGGGAGTGGACAAGAAATACCCTTATACAGAGAGAATGTGTAAATCCCACACATTACCCAGGTCATAAATTGAACCTAGCCCCTAATAAAAGTATCTTTTTACAGTAAAAAACTGCCTGAAATGCCTGCCTGACATACTGTAAGCAACTGTACTTGTAAAGGCAAAAACAAGATAACCTGATAATGCTTTTTTCTGTGTGTAGTGTATTTTTATTGAAGTTTCAAGCCTGCAGATTCTACTCTACCTAATTTTTTTGGGGTAGTGACTGACTTAATTTTGAAAACAATGGGACCTGAAAGTAACATTCCAGCTGAAGCAAACCTGTCTGACAATACATTTGTCAAATGCCACAAATTTTTAAAATAACAATATAAACCGGATTCCAAAAAAGTTGGGACACTAAACAAATTGAGAATAAAAACTGAATGCAATGATGTGGAGATGGCAAATGTCAATATTTTATTTGTAATAGAACATAGATGACAGATCAAATGTTTAATCCGAGTAAATGTATCATTTTAAAGGAAAAATATGTTGATTCAAAATTTCACGGTGTCAACAAATCCCAAAAAAGTTGGGACAAGTAGCAATAAGAGGCTGGAAAAAGTAAATTTGAGCATAACGAAGAGCTGGAAGACCAATAAACACTAATTAGGTCAATTGGCAACATGATTGGGTATAAAAAGAGCTTCTCAGAGTGGCAGTGTCTCTCAGAAGCCAAGATGGGTAGAGATTCCCACAATGTTGCGCAGAAAGATAGTGGAGCAATATCAGAAAGGTGTTACCCAGCGAAAAATTGCAAAGACTTTGCATCTATCATCATCAACTGTGCATAACATCATCCGAAGATTCAGAGAATCTGGAACAATCTCTGTGCGTAAGGGTCAAGGCCGTAAAATCATACTGGATGCCCGTGATCTCTGGGCCCTTAAATGACACTGCACCACAAACAGGAATGCTACTGTAAAGGAAATCACAGAATGGGCTCAGGAATACTTCCAGAAACCATTGTCAGTGAACACAATCCACCGTGCCATCCGCCGTTGCCAGCTGAAACTCTACAGTGCAAAGAAGAAGCCATTTCTAAGCAAGATCCACAAGCTCAGGCATTGTCACTGGGCCAGGGATCATTTAAAATGGAGTGTGGCAAAATGGAAGACTGTTCTGTGGTCAGACGAGTCACGATTCGAAGTTCTTTTTGGAAATCTGGGAGGCCATGTCATCCGGACCAAAGAGAACAAGGACAACCCAAGTTGTTATCAACGCTCAGTTCAGAAGCCTGCATCTCTGATGGTATGGGGTTGCATGAGTGTGTGTGGCATGGGCAGCGTGCATGTCTGGAAAGGCACCATCAATGCAGAAAAATATATTCAGGGTCTAGAACAACATATGCTCCCATCCAGACGTCATCTCTTTCAGGGAAGACCCTGCATTTTTCAACAAGATAATGCCAGACCACATTCTGCATCAATAACAACATCATGGCTGCGTAGGAGAAGGATCCGGATACTGAAATGGCCAGTCTGCAGTCCAGATCTTTCACCTATAGAGAACATTTGCCGCATCATAAAGAGGAAGGTGCGACAAAGAAGGCCCAAGACGATTGAACAGTTAGAGGTCTGTATTAGACAAGAATGGGAGAGCATTCCTATTTCTAAACTTGAGAAACTGGTCTCATCGGTCCCCAGACGTCTGTTGAGTGTTGTAAGAAGAAGGGGAGATGCCACACAGTGGTGAAAATGGCCTTGTCCCAACTTTTTTGGGATTTGTTGACACCATGAAATTCTGAATCAACATATTTTTCCCTTAAAATGATACATTTCCTCAGTTTAAACTTTTGTTCCATGGTGTATGTTCTATTCTGAATAAAATATTAGAAGTTGGCACCTCCACATCATTGCATTCAGTTTTTATTCACGATTTGTATAGTGTCCCAACTTTTTTGGAATCCGGTTTGTACAATTTATTCCATTTCTAAAGGACTAGAGGTTAGGAGCACACACTGGACAATTGAAAAAGAAATATTTTTCATTCCATAGCTTAGGTTTAAACTCTGCTGCTGTATGATTTTGTCCTGTTGAGTCAGCAGTGCTAAAAGGCAAGAAAGACACACAAGCCTTCGTTTCACAAGTGTGTGTAGTATGTCTGCCCAGGGTCTCCTTCAGGAAGACCTTGCTTGGCACACATCCTTCAGGAGATAGACAAAGGGCATCCTACTTAACAATGTAAACCACTTCAGTTGGCTCCTCTCATTCCACAACAGCTTTGACTTTACTCTCAGGTGTTGTCAGACAGTCAAACTCATTTGCCTATGATGGGGAGTGGAGAAATTACATTTTTGCCTGGGTTACCTGGCTGACTTTTTTCCAGTCATTTCTCAAAATTTGTAACTATGGATTACAATGGATGGATAGCTTGGCCCAGATAATGTAAAATCTGTCAAAAGACATGCTCCTAATTTATCATCATAGTGTGGCACAAAGTCCTACGATACTTCCTACATTAAGCTACATCAGTATTTAGTTTTGGGATTTCCTCACTTATGAACATGATTGAGTTAATTGGACTTGTTCACTTAAGGAAGCTAATCTCCCCCACACTCAGAGAAAGAGACGCTTTTACAGGAAAGATCTGTGACTTTAGATTTGCAAGTTATGATTCTAATACTGACCATGTAACAGTTGTTTCTAAAAGGGTTGCATAGAGTTCCTGAAGAGACAAAGAACATATCTGAGAAGCAAACAGCAGATATTTATCTAATTAGTTTCAAGTTGTATACTCCTCATACCATATATATGATACAACAATGCAACAGGAAGACAGAAGGAACATATAACCTAGTGCAGAGACTTGTGTCAAAGACAAAACCCGTATGACATTGCTCCCACTGAGGACATTTGGTATGATCCAAAACATGCAACAGAGCTCAAAAGTATCACTGAGTTAAAGTAGCTCTTTCAAGAGGAAATAAAGAGAAAAAAGCTGAAGGGAAGGAGATTCTGCTGTTTAATACGGACAGTGTCCCATGAAAACATTTACAATTTTTCTGGTTGTTTGTTCCATCGGTTCCTTTTTTGTCTACCACACAATTTACGTTACTAATTTCTTCATGTTTGCTGCAGTCTGTTGAAAGCTTCTAATGACTTTAATGTCACCATGTTGTTGTCCAGAAGGGGTGGGGCTAAGTGCCCTCACTAAGCGGTTTCTTGGTACTATGGGGAGAGAAGGAGAAAAAAATGTTTGCGATAGGCCCCCTCTCCCCCTGGTGGGTTATTACACACCTTGATCAAACCCATAAGTAGATCCTCCAACACACATGCGTGACAAAGTACTATATATATAGTACAGTATGAAGCACCATGCAAGTCACCTCTTCACCACATGTTCAAAGGTGGCAGAACTAAAGTGTGGTGACAAATACACACTGACTGAAGCACACAAATGTGTAGATGAAGAATGATTGCAGCATGAAATGTGCACAGCTAGTAAACCACCACTTGGTAATAATTTATCCATTAAATATACAGTACATGTAGAAATATAATTTTAATTATCATGTAAAAGTCTCATGTGAATTGTGAATTGTTTTTACTGCTGAAATTTTTTAATTACTGTAAAAATTATGTTTTCATTAAAAACCATAAATGTAATAAAGAAAATGTGGAAGAATATAAAGAATATAAGGAGAAAGACTATGCACAAATGGAGAGAAACTGCAAAACTGTGTCAATAAAAGGTAACTTGTATTGTGCAATTTATAGAGCCACATTATGGCAGTCCTTTGGAAAAAGCCCAAAAGTGGCCCCCATTCATATATCTATATTTACACTCGCATATCCACAAGCTGTCAGAAGCCACTGGTATGTCATCACTAGGCACAAAACTTAACACTAATAACTTTTATTGTCAGTCAGTCATTATACAACCCGCTGTATCCCAACACAGGGTCACGGGGGTCTGCTGGAGCCAATCCCAGCCAACACAGGGTGCAAGGCAGGAACAAACCCCGGGCAGGGCGCCAGCCCACCGCAGGGCACACACACACACATACACATACCAAACACACACTACGGACAATTTAGAATCGCCAATGCACCCAACCTGCATGTCTTCTGACTGTGGGAGTGTTCGACGTTTTTTTTAAGTGTCCACTAAATCAAATTCTTGAACTTTTCTCTACACTAACTGTGCATGATGGAGACAGCAAACCACTAGCTGTCCGCATTTGTTACTGCACACATTTTTCTTGAGCACATCTGCCAATATGTGTTTTTTGTCTCATTTGCTTTTGTAATTGTGTGCTGCATAGAGAATTTATAAACCAATACAGACATTTGTGAGTCAGCCTTGTGAATTGCAAGAGAAAAACTTTAAGGGTTTGCAGAACTGGGGTACCTTGGTGCCTGTAAATTATAGGCAGGGTGGTACTGTAAGTAAGGTGTTGACTACAATCTGTTAAACTTGCAGTACTACACGTGTAGAAACATATAAACAACCTTACCATTGTGTGTTTCTATTTTTTAGGCTATTTGTGTTTAAATGTGGAAGATTATTTTCTTGTTTCTGTTGGCTTTAACAGAAAGAAGGTGAGAAAGACCATAAGGTATATATGGCTGTAGGCAATGGCTTGCGGCAGGATGTCTGGAAAGAGTTCCTTGAGCGCTTTGGGAACATTAAGATGTGTGAACTTTATGGTTCCACAGAAGGAAACCTTTGCTTTATGAACCACATTGGAAAAGTCGGAGCTGTAGGCCGCTCTAACTTCTTCTATAAGGTAAGTGCCTTTCCTTTCTTTCTTTACTGTTTAGCTTTGTGGGTAACATTCCTAATTTGTCACTTACATATAATATGACAGTTTATACAGTAACTGTGACTTCAATTTGAGTAAATTTGAATCACAATTTATTTAAATATTTCATCATAAAAATCACTTTTAAGTATTCAGAAAAGAAGAAATCGGAAAAAGTTGCTCACATTTAGCAGACTGACAATACAACTGCATCCTTCATGGAAATACAAAAGTGTTTATTTTTTTTATTAATGAGGAAAGGTGGAAAATAAGAAACCTTTCTGTGCAGATGTTCTGTACTTTTTGTAATTTGCTTTCACATTTGTGGCCGTTGTCCTTCCATTGGGCCTCCACAGGGCCTTTTACATCACTTACAGGGATCGTCCCTTAAACCCTGAAGATTTCTTTACAACTTTTTCTTTATTTGCTTTACTCACTGCTCTTCCTTTATATGTCCTTTGAACCTTTACTTTTCTTTTTCTCCTTTTTCTTCTTCAAAAAACAGTTTAGCTTGCAAAGCACATCAGCCAGTTTCTTTTGTCTACTATTACTATATAACTACAGTTAGGGCTGGCCCTAACTGTCATGGGGCCCTAGGCAAGGTTTTGCTGTGGAGCCCTGACTAGCACAATGCAGAGATGTTTTGCAGTGTAGTTCACCTTGGAGGTGCAGCTGAAATTAAGCTATAAAGCTTTTGAAAATATTCAAAAAAAACAATGGCATCTCTTGAGTTTCTGGTATTCATCTATTGCCACTAAATTACAGCGCCAGGGCAGTACATGACACAAAGAAAGCTCAGGTGTTTTTTTTGCAGCAGTCTGACCTGTACATCTTTGTCCTTTCCCTTCATTTTGGCACTAGTTCCATATAAAGTTAGTTCCATAAATATTTGGACAGAGACAACTTTTTTCTAATTTTGGTTCTTTACATTACCACAATGAATTTTAAATGAAACAACTCAGATGCAGTTGAAGTGCAGACTTTTAGCTTTAATTCAGTTGATTGACCAAAAAAGATTGCATAAAAATGTAAGGCAACTAAAGTATTTTTTTAACACAATCCCTTTATTTCAGGGGCTCAAAAGTAATTGGACAAATTAAATAACTGGAAATAAAATGTTCATTTCTAATACTTGGTTGAAAACCCTTTGCTGGCAATGACAGCCTGAAGTCTTGAACTCATGGACATCACCAGATGCTGGGTGTCCTCCTTTTTAATGCTCTAACGTTGCCCAATCAGTTTGACTGGATTTAGCTGGATTTGAGCAGACGGTATGTCTCTGAACACCTCAGAATTCATTCGGCTGCTTCTGTCCTGTGTCACATCATCAATAAACACTAGTGTCTCAGTGCCACTGGCAGCCATGCACGCCCAAGCCATCACACTGCCTCCACTGTGTTTTACAGATGATGTCGTATGCTTTGGATGATGATCTGTTCCACACCTTCTTCATACTTTTTTCTTGCCATCATTCTGGTAGAGGTTGATCTTGGTTTCATCTGTCCAAAGAATGTTTTTCAAGAACTGTGCTGAATTTTTTAGATGTTCTTTAGCAAAGTCCAATCTAGCCTTTCTATTCTTGAGGCTTATGAATGGCTTCCACCTTGCAGTGCACCATCTGTATTTACTTTCTTGCAGTCTTCTCTTTATGGTAGACTTGGATATCGATACGCCGACCCCCTGGAGAGTGTTGTTCACTTGGTTGGCTGTTGTGAAGGGGTTTCTCTTCACCATGGAAATGATTCTGTGATCATGCACCACTGTTGTCTGTTGTGTTCACCAGTGCTTGCTTTCTTTCTCAGAATGTACCAAACTGTAGATTTTGCCACTCATAATATTGTAACAATTTCTCAGATAGGTTTTTTCTGTTTTGCAGCTTAAGGATGGCTTCTTTCACCTGCATGGAGAGTTCCTTTGACCGCATGTTGTCTGTTCACAGCAAAATCTTCCACATGCAAGCACCACACCTCAGATCAACTCCAGGCCTTTTATCTGCTTAATTGATATGACATAACGAATGACTTGCCCACACCTGCCCATGAAATAGCGTTTGAGTCAATTGTCCAATTACTTTTGAGCCCCTGAAATGAAGGGATTGTGTTAAAATAATGCTTTAGTTGCCTCACATTTTTATGCAATCGTTTTGTTCACCCCACTGAATTAAAGCTGAAAGTCTGCACTTCAACTGCATCTGAGTTGTTTCATTTATAATTCATTGTGATAATGTACAGATCCAAAATTAGAAAAAAGTTGTCAGTGTCCAAATATTTATGGAACTAACTGTAATTGCCCTCTGCTATCATGAAAAGGAATATTTAGTTTCTCAAGTCAGTCTAAAACTGCTCTTTAATCCTGGGTATTTCCTTTAGTGTGGCAATTCTTATAATTAGTGAAGTTTGCTCCACATGGCTAATGTCAGATGTGCAATCCATAAAAATGGACTAATATTTGGACTGCTTGATGTCATTCAGGGTATGCTCAATTACCTAACTTGTGTAATGAATGAGCTAATTTTGAATTGTTATGTCAAGGTAGCTTGTGTTGGTGCTGGTGCCACTTTCAGTATGTTCTGTATGCTATTTCAGAAATACTTTTCTCATGAAGCAGTGACTCATCAAACAGTAAACACAACAAGTTTGCTGCGAGGTAAAATACAACAGACTTGTATGCCAGTACGGACAACCTTTTTTAATTATTATGTATTTAAAAGAAAAATAAACATTGAATGCGGCCACTGCATCCTCATGGCCCTCATAGGGGATGCTTGAGGCCCTTTGCAATTGCCTAGGTCACCTAAGCCATGAGTTGGCTATGACTACAGGTTTCCAGAGTGACCTGCTTTTGGAGGAGTCACTTACTCCAAGTGCAATCTGATTAGTTTGTTTCAGACAGCCTGCTTGTTCTTCTCCCCCACCATAGGATATACAGTATAATAAGGAGTGCACCTTGTATGGTTTAGGTTGAAGTAGAGCGAAGAATACGCCAAAGCTGTTGGTTGGAGACAGAATTTATCTTCATCCCATGCTTTCTCGCATTGGTCCCATTGTGCTGTTTCTGTTTTAAGTGCTGAAATAAACTAGATGTGCTGCCACTTTTAATTGTTATTCTCTTTCTGCAAACTTTGCATTTTACATTAGTTTGTTCAAAATCTTATCTTTCTTAGCCAAACCAATTCCAGACAGTCAAGTTTGGAACTGCCTCATTCATAAGAGACATGCCACTTGTCATATTCTTTGCGTTAATTTCTTGACTGTACACACGTGATCAGCTGATCATACTAAAGTGCTTGCTAGACTGTTTTGCTGTTCCATTTCAACATCACATTAAGAAATTAATTGAATTAAATGATTTAATCAAAAAATATCGCCCAGCCCTAGTATATATCTATACTAATAAAAGGCAAAGCCCTCACTCACTCACTCACTCACTCACTCACTCACTCACTCACTCACTCACCACTAATTCTCCAACTTCCCGTGTAGGTAGAAGGCTGAAATTTGGCAGGCTCATTCCTTACAGCTTACTTACAAAAGTTGGGCAGGTTTCATTTCGAAATTCTACGCCTAATGGTCATAACTGGAAGGTATTTTTCTCCATTAACTGTAATGGAGTTGAGCTGGAAGGGCGGAGTTTCGTGTGACATCATCACGCCTCCCACGTAATCACGTGAACTGAT